>NC_064536.1:23927554-24631638 GCF_023856365.1 Brienomyrus brachyistius | reverse complement strand
AGTTCACTCATCCCCCACAGAGTAAAGGACTCTGCCTCCCTGATCCCCGGCCCCCACCCCAGGATGCATCTCCGTCTGTCTGTGACCACAGCATGTGGGACAGCATCAACTGGATTCACTTTCAGGCTCATCGGGGGGTGTCAGTGGGTTCACTGTATAAGTGAGCGTAGAGTGTATCGCAACACAAAATTCTTATTCATGTCTACAAAGCAGATTATATTCATTTTTTTTTTATTTAGAGTGCTTAGATTTTTAATTTGCTACCAGTCATCTGCTTCCGAGCTTTGAGTTGGGTTGGTTTTCTCCATCCTTGAAATCATGGCACGCGGCATGGCATACTTCTAAGGCTGCATTCGAAGACGAATGCGCCACAGCGGCGAAACAAGGCTAACCCATTCGAAAGCTCCTTCAAATGTTGTCTAGACGTGTCCTTCTTTTGTGAATCACAAAGGATCCACCCAATGAATCCTTCACAGCCCAAAATATCTCAAAATTCATTGCATGGACCTTCGAAGGATGCAGCCTACAAAGGCTACATAGATCGCATCCTTTGAAGGAAGCAGCCCCTGAATTTGGAGACAACCAATAATCTCACAATGCCTTAGTCTTCCCCAGACGCCAAATGAGGTTTCAATGCCCAGCCTCTTTCAGGGCTTCACCTTTCAGCCAGAAATTTCCACAGCGCACATCTGCCAACTGCCTGAGGGGGGCAGCACAGTGGCATACGCGGGGAGTCATGCCAGAGCACAGAGACTCCAGGTGCCTGTGGGACTGACGTCATGGGGAGGGGTCCTGTGGCCCAAGCCAAAGGCGCTGGCTGGCGCTAGCTCGCCTCCCTGGTGGTCGGAGGACCATATGGCGAGTGAGGCCGATGTGCACGATTCCAGCATGAGCGGAAACAGACTGATGATCTTTACCTCATCCTCGTACACACGCATATGCACGTTTATCATCCGGCGGGCTCCCTGTTATATAGAAGCACGTGTGTGCATGACTAGAAGAGAGAGAAAGAGTGTGACTCAGGCACCAATATAAGTGACACCCGCAGTCCGTCCCTGGCTGCTATTTCCATGCCTTATCCGTTGATAATGGACATTTACATGGCCCACGATTACGTTCATTACATTGTCACATTCAGGCATGTCACCTGGGTGTTCTGGAAACCTCTGTCAATTGCATCCTCGTGTTTACGAAGGATCTGTGGGTTCACCAATTCCGGCGCTTATCTCGGCATCATCACCGAAACATTTTTAGCAGCTGACCAGCATCGTTACGCCCGACTTGCTCTGACTGCTGTGTTATGTTTATGTTTCTTTCTCCTCCTCTTCCTTCTCGGACGTAACGCGCATGACAAATGCTTATTAAAATCAGAGAGGGAGGCTTCTCTCCAACCAAGGGACCACCTCCTTCTTTACAGCCAACAACTTTTATAGTCATCAAACCTTCCTCCCACCCCCATTCACCACTGGTGCCCCTCCCAAGAAAATCTTGGGCCCGGCTGTCAGATTTGTTCTGGTGCCGACACAGAGACCCGGCCTTCCTCTGGGACGGTTCTGTGTCGGTTCAGCTTAACCGCCCGTCAAACACACGTGACAGCTATTCGTGCCCCTTGCAAATGGGACAAACCATTTACGGAATGACAGAGGGGACCGACCAGGTGTGAAAAGGCAGCCGTTGCCTGTCAAAGACTTCCCGCTTCCAGTTCCTGTCAAAAAGGAACTTTCAGGAAGTGACACAGATGCACCATCATCTGTGCTGTGAATTTCCAGCACCAGGATTTTTACCGTTAGTCATCTTTACCATATTGCATTAAATCTCCTAGACAAAACAAATGAAAACATAATCACTGACAGAAAATATGTACAATGGTACAGAAGAATATGACACTATGCACCAAAACCATGGGTAAGTGCTTGCTTGGAAAAGCCCGCTGATCCAGCTTCCCTTAAGCTAATCCCTGAACTACAGGTTGAACATCTGAACCTATGGACGGTGACCTTAGCACTTGCGATTGATAGCTTGTGGATGGATTATGGGCTGCGTTTCTGGTGTGGTGGGAGGAACTGCATTTTTTTCAGCGAGGGCATTTTGTGGTTCTGAACATCTTATTAGTAGGAACTGGAATTAATCTCCCACTGTAGACTGATAAAAGGAACAAGCTCAGAATCTAGATTCAGAATTCTGGAATGGATGGGGGGGGTGGGATTCTCTAATGAGCACGTGCAGATGGAGAGTTGTCATTGGAGGATGGCGGCCAGATACGATTACATTGTTGATCAATCGGAATATTGGACCCTGGTGGATTTCCTTGAGGGGGGGACCGGAAATGAGGCAGCAGGGGACAGGGTACGGGAGGGGCTCACCTCGACACACGTTGCCGTTGTCTGGCTCGTAGCCGGCCTTGCAGGTGCAGCTGCCAATGGGCACCATCCACTCGCCATCCCCGTTGCAGTACAGCTTAATAGGCACATCCACCTCCTCTGAGTTGGGAACACAGACACCCCGGGCGATGACCAGGGAGGTGCTCTCGGCACCCGTCATGGTTTCGGGGAAGACGGCGAAGTTCTGCACCACACTGGGGCAGCGCTTGAAGAAGACGCGGACGGAGAGCAGCGACATGCAGGCGCCGTAGTCCTGGAAGGCCAGGTAGAAGCCGCGGCGGGACAGCGGGCCAAAGCTGCGCACCTCCGTGTTGACCTTCATGAGGCGGCCGCCGAAGTCCACCTGCGAGAAGCTCTCGTCGGCCGCGATGGTGTCCACCTTCAGGTAGGGCGCCTCCATCCAGAAGGCGGAGCCTTTGGTGGCGATGACGGCGTCCGTCTCGTAGTAGTAGAGGTTGAAGGTCTCCTTGCAGGAGCCCGGAACGTAGGGGATGCTGCTGCAGTCTCGGACGGTGAAACGCATCTCCACGTAGATCCTCTGGGCCCCGCGTCGCTTGATGAACGTGGTCAGCAGCCAGTTGTTCTGGCTGGGCTCGAACACGTTACACACCTGGTACGTCCGGATGGTGTTCAGGTTCTCGTCATAGCCGCTGACCTCCTCCCACTGTCACACGGGGGTGGAGGGGAGAGAGAAAATGGGATTAGTGAGGGCCAGGAAAGCCATGGAATAATCATTTATGTGATTAATGCCGATCCTTCCGCTGGACGGACCTGTACCACTGCAGGGGGGGGGAGGGGGGGGGTGACAGATGAGGCTAGTCATATCTTTAAATAAAAACCACCCGGATAACAAAAGAGAGACAGAGGAAAACAAACGAAATTGCACTTTAAAATGCAGCACATATAAAAATTTTAAAGCACACATAAAATTCACAGAGTCTATTGCATTGACTTTGGGATTTGGTTGGTTCAAATGTTGGCCTGGGTGCGTATTGATATATACTCCCTTTATAACTCTGGGCTACTGTGTTTCACAAGTGTTTATATATTTCCTGATGTTTCAGACTCTGTGTGTCCCTATATGAATTTGCTTGTCCCTGTATGTTTCTGCCAGGGGCAGTTATGGGATTTTTTAAGGTGGGGAGCATAAGAGGGACCGTAATTCATACAGAGGGACCAACCTGTTAGCCAATGATATGCTTTTAATCAGTGAGTGACAAGGGATGGGGCACTCTGGGAGCCAATCAGCTTTCAGCTGGAGCCAGTGCCCCTATGACCTCCCCTGTATATCACCAGCATGTCTGAGTATCAGCCCGAGCGTATCCTGCACAGCTCTGCATATTGACCTCTTGGACCAGCGTCTTCCTCCCTGAGGATGCAGAACAGAGGCAGGAAGTAGACTCCTTGCCAAACCCAGCCTCTCCATCTTTCTGTTTGTTTGTGGGTATCTGGGTCCAAGATGCCTCTACATCATTGGCCCGTCTCAACGACGCCTCTCAGCATATCCTTTCCCAGCAGTGGTGTTTACCACTACTCAAACCACACACTTGCGTGGGCCCCCTGTTGGCCACAAACAGTCACTACACTAAATATAAAATAAACCGGTTCCTTATTTAGGAGATACTGAAGCAGTGTGTTCTGCTAACTACCTAGCTAGCTATTTATTTAGTTTCTGAAGTGACTTATTGAGTTGCCACTATGTCAGCTATCAAATATCTAGACTCAACAGTCTTTTTTTCAGCCCACTTCAGCGCATAGCAACGTAGCGTTTAGATTTACATACCGACATCTTCACGAATAAGCGCTTTCACTTTTAAATTAACATATCGGTGCCCTACGGGGGGAGATTTCTCTCTCATTTCCCTGCTGTTTTCTACTCGCGATCGCTGTTCTGTGATGCGAGAGGTGGGGGGGGTGGTTTGACGTTATTAGTAATCTGTGGTCTGTAGCCAAGGGAGCACATCTATTGAAAATAAGCTGTCTGCCTCGTGAAAGTGTAGTCATGAAAGCCTGCTTTCTCCGTGTTCGATAGATAAAATTAATCTTCTAGCTTTAGCGCCAGTTCAAAGCCCTGTCCGTAAGCCTCCACAGCGCCCCCGTTTGGCATAATTCACAGGCGGGGCACTTTGTTATCTTTGGTGACCTGCAGTTTCAATCTGTTTACATGAACTTTCCAGTCACATTTGCTAGTGTCCTGTAATGACAGTAGCTGTGGGTGTTTGCATTCATATGAATTTGCATAGATTGTTAGTGTAAGTGCCCTGATACCTTCACGGCGACAGGATCTCGGAGTCCAGTCCCATGTCAGTACGAGACTTGCTTTTAGGCTCCCCCCTGATGCAGGGCAGGTTAGGTGAGTTAGTGTGGGTAGATTCCCCTTAGTGTGTCAATATGTGCCTGCTGCAGGTTCCTCCGTGCTGTTTCTGAAAAAGACTCCAGGTTTGCTGCCAGAAATGAATGGATGGATGGATGGATGGATGGATGGATGGATAATACTGAAAATATGAGCCCATACATTCTTCATGTTCTGTTTAGGATATTTAATCATTTACTGGTGATTTAAGAAGCCGCCTCCACAGCTGCGTCTACCTGGCAGGAATATCCAGATTGGATGTATGAATAATGAGCCAATCAGGCTCTCACAAAAGGTGGGACATTTAAAGAAAACCACGGCTGCTGGAATGCCACCCGTCTCTGAGGCAGCTAATCGCTAAACATGGATGCTCTGCCCGTGCGGCTAATGTCAGCCACTTTCAAGGGGGGATAATGAAGGCCATGTGAACCTGGGCCCGGGAGCTCTGCAGCAGGAGGAAAACAGGCCAAAAAAAGGAGCTTCTGATTTTCAGGTGGACAGGACTCTTAAGCTGGGGGCGTGTCTCTAAAGCTGGGGGTGGGGCTATAAAGCTGGGGGCGTGTCTCTAAAGCTGGGGTGGGGCTCTAAAGCTGGGGGTGAGGTTCTAAAGCTGGGGGCGTGACTCTAAAGCTGGGGGTGGGGCTATAAAGCTGGGGGCGTGTCTCTAAAGCTGGGGTGTGTCTCTAAAGCTGGGGTGGGGCTCTAAAGCTGGGGGTGTGTCTCTAAAGCTGGGGGTGAGGTTCTAAAGCTGGGGGAGTGTCTCTAAAGCTAGGGGTGGGGCTATAAAGCTGGGGGCGTGTCTCTAAAGCTGGGGGTGGGGCTATAAAGCTGGGGGCGTGTATCTAAAGCTGGGTGTGGGGCTCTAAAGCTGGGGGCATGTCTCTAAAGCTGGGGGTGTGTCTCTAAAGCTGGGAGTGGGGTTCTAAAGCTGGGGGCGTGTCTCTAAAGCTGGGGGTGGGGCTATAAAGCTGGGGGTGGGGTTCTAAAGCTGGGGGCGTGTCTCTAAAGCTGGGGGTGGGGCTATAAAGCTGGGGGCGTGTATCTAAAGCTGGGTGTGGGGCTCTAAAGCTGGGGGCATGTCTCTAAAGCTGGGGGTGGGGCTATAAAGCTGGGGGCATGTATCTAAAGCTGAGGGTAGGGTTCTAAAGCTGGGGGCGTGTCTCTAAAGCTGGGGGTGGGGCTCTAGGGCTGGGCTGGTCCCTCTGGTTTGGTGGTACTGTGAAGCCGAGACTGAAGCCCAGGAAATAAAGAAATTACCTTAACCTAAACCTGCAGTAACCAGGCTGTCTGTTCCTATGGTAACCCTTTAGGTTGCACTTCCAAAATAACAAACGGCCTGACAGCAGCTTTCATAAGAGTTGTCCAAAAGTGCCCGGGGGGGGCCAAATGATGGTTCCATCCTTTGTCTCTGACAGAAAGCCCCCACACCCCTAAAGTCGGCACTATTTTCCCCAGTAGGGGTCTCTCTCTAATAGAGCCCACTGTGCCACCCGGTGGGCGGGGGAGGGTGAGGAAGAAGAGGGTGCAGACATGATTAATGAGTTATAGAGACTCCAGACACAAATGAAACCCCCTTTGCTTATATATATATATATATATATATATATATATATATATATATATATATGCTACTATCTCACATTCTGCCTTGGTAATCATTCATCAGGTTTAGAGTAACCTGTCCCTTATGACCACAGGGGACCATTAATACCACTAGGTGGCCCAGACTGCTTTGTCTGGTGGGGGTAGGGAGGGTGTCTTATCTCCAGTCCAACTGCTTGTACCTGATAGTGATCTCGGAGAAGCTTTTGGAACACGTTGTCTGTACAAGGGGGAAGGGGGTCGATTACACCCCCCTGCTGTTTTTTCAGTTCTGAGTCCCAAATGGCCTCATTTCACTGTGCGTCACTGGGCTGGTTGCCGGGTAGAATGCTGTCCCAGCATCTACATCCTCACACAAGACCCCTGCCTGCACTGAAGCCCGTCTCAAACTGGACTCTGGCCCATTTCTCGTTAAGATAACTGCCATCTCACACATGCTCGGTTTCATTTACATCATCTAATCAGTACTTGGGTGGCATAGACCCTGTCTGAAGAAGTACAGAACCACGCTGGCCAGTCCATCATTAAGAGCAACATAGAATCACTGGGTCAACTTGGGAGGAGATGCACATAATGAGAAAATGCCAACAGACTGGGTGAGGCTGGATTTGAACCTGCAACCCTGGCGCTGAGGGGTATCGTGTGTTCTGAACATTGTGAGTCAGTCTAAGCCTTTCCTGAGGGCTCTCAGTTAGTCTAGGTCTGTCCTGAGTGCTCTGAGTCAGTATAGTGTTCCCCTGAGTGCTCTCAGTTAGTCTAGGTCTGTTCTGAGTACTCTGAGTCAGTCTATGTTTGTTCTGGGTCTTGTGAGTTAGTCTGGCTCTGTCTTGAGTGCTCTGAGTCAGTCTAGGTCTACTATAAGTGCATCGTAAGTCACTCCTGGTCTGCCCCAGGGTCATGCATTATTAATACATAACTGTACATAGTTGTAAGTAAGCTGGAGAGCTATTTAGCAAACTCAGCAGAAAGTGAGAGTGTGGTGCATTCCACAGCCCCTTAATTGCTCCCCAGGCATGACCTTGGTGGAATAGTCGGAAGGGGGTGCAGGGTTGGGTGGGGGGAGTATGCATTTTTACATTGCTTATCCTGTTCCCTGCGCCCACTACCATCACATTTCTGACACATAACGTGCAGTTATCATGCGTGAAAGGGGCCTGACACTTGGCAAATGAAATCCAGCACAGATAAACACAAAGTAATTCGCACAGCTGGTAAACACGCGGACAGCTGATGCATTATGGGTGACGGTAAGATAAGAGCCGCTGCTTCAAGGAAGGATTCAGGTCTTTATGTGAGTGACTGTATGTCACCTCAGCAGCAGCCGGATGTGGTAGCTGCAAAGGAAATAGGATTCCCTTTTTCTCTCTCAGATTGTGAGGCGCTCAGAGTCACGCTGTGGTCACAGCAGGGGTCAAACAGCGAATCAGCATGACCCCAACTCGATATTGTGCGTGATGTTGGCTACCCTCGATTCAAGAAGGTTGCAGGAGCTCATCAGTGAGGTCAGCAAAGAGGGGAAATATTAACTCTCAGCAGTGAAGAGTGACCACTACAGTGAAGCTCAGAACCCAACATCTTAAATGACAGACAAGGTGGGGGGAGGGGGAGGGGTAGCTAGCAAGCATGCAGTATCCATCCACTACTTTCTGACAGGGGGGTGATTGCTTAAACCCCATGTAAAGTCTAGTATATGAAATATGAAACAGAGACTGATGCATGGACTCAAAATATTGATATACTGGATATCAACAACAAACATGCTTTATTTGCAATTGACACAAGTATAGGTACATTGGAATGCTACTCTTCACCAACCCCATCTTGCTCTCCATAGCTTGGGGAGGGTCACAGCGCAGGGTCAGGTAATGTGCAGCAGCCCTGGACCTGGGGGTTCAGGTGCACAGACTGTTCGGCCAAGGTTGGGGCTTCAATGGGCGATCATCTACTCACAGGCACAGAGGCTTAGCCTGCTGAGCCACTCACTCCCCATTCCATCCATCCATCCATCCATCCATCATCCATCCATCCATCTATCTATCTATCTATCTATCTATCTATCTATCTATCTATCTATCTATCTATCTATCTATCTATCTATCTATGCATCCATCCATCCATCTATCTATCTATCTATCTATCTATCTATCTATCTATCTATCTATCTATCTATCTATCTATCTATCTATCTATCTATCTATCTGTCTATCTATCGCCTTGCAGGGTGAGCTTGAAGCCTTATCCATGAAGCACAGGGTATGAGGCAGAGGACACCCAGCACAGGATGCCAGGAAACACCCAATGATTTCACAACTTTAAGCTTGACACAGGAGGCTGCAAAGTAAATGAGCCATACGAATGACTTCCTTACTGGAAAACTTGCCAGCTTTGAGTAATAATAAGAGTAATAGATTAGCTAGTTCAGCAAGGGGGGGGCGGGGGGGTGGGGCGCAGCTTGGAGTTAGCTGGGATTCAGAGGCTTTGGGAAGTGACCACGTGCCTTCGGAAAGAAATCTAATTAAAAATATAGCCAATGGCTCCAGTCAGCTGGAAATAACTGTAAACCAGTTAAATTCTCCCAGTAGAATGCAGATACGAGGTGGAGGTTCTCCTAACATAGATCTGGAGCTTTTCTTCTTAGTGGGATAATCTGACAGAACATTAGCATGTTCCCCAGCTAGCCGGCGCTGCTGTGAACAGGGCCGAGACGCGCCCGAGGGAAAAAGACAGAGGCGAATCCTTTGCCCAATTTGCCGGTACTGGCATTGCTAAGAAAGAGGAGAAAAGGACTGAGCTGTTGGGAGGAAGGGGGCAAGGCTGGCTGCTCAGCCATGGTGAAATGAGCAATTCATCCCAGCGCAGCACAAGGGACACGTTTCTTTGTGTTGCCGTGGAGATGAAAGTTGGCCAGGACGCGAATGAAATGTCACATTTAAATGAGGCGCGGGTAAAACTAACCCCAACCCCTTAACCCCAAGGTCATCCTTAATCCTTGAGAAAACCTTAAAGCCCCCTTAGCTCCCCTATTAGTTTATAACGCCCCCTACTGGCCAAAGGGGCAATATCAACAGATCCAGCAGCTGTCGGAAGGTGGCCCCGCCCACTGCTTCCACACGTCCCGCCACAAGCCCTACACCTGCACTAGTGGGGGAAGACTCAGCATCTCTCATGCCAGCCTCCCCCTCCTGGCTGTCTCGGCACCCCAGACGGCACAGAGCTCGGTGATGAATGAATGCTCAGCTCTGACTGGCCGGCAGTTCGTCCCTGTCCGCAGCATCCTCTGTCACATGATTAATGGGGTCCCTGTGGCGGCTCCGTAACTGCAGCTGGGCTGTTTGTCACACACACACACACACACACACACACACACACACACACACCATCTCGCTTGGGATACTCTCCTGGCACCACCTGACTGTGCGCCAAAGGATCAAGCAGACAAGCCTGCCCAACTCTCCACTTCCATTCCATATGGCGCCTGTAGGGGGCGCTGATGCTTAGCAGGGGTTTTGGAAGTTTAACCCAACCCAGACATTAAAGGCTCTGCACTATGGCCGACACAGCAGCCAAAAGGATTTAGGTGGGTTTGTGGACCATACCTATAATGGAGCACTGAGTTAAAGGCTGTTGTGCTTTATGGTAAATAATCTCATTAATGGAAAAACAGCACTAGCTAAGCGCTAACTATAGCCCGTGTTGATAAACTGGATGAAGATGAGCTATAATCCATATTAATTCAGTAGGAACCAGTGTGAACAGGAACTACAGCTAAAAATCAAAGTGCCGCATTCCCCTTCAACTGACTCCCCATCGGATGAGAAGAGAGTGCAAAAAAGGGCGAAATGCTAACGCTTAAATTTTAATATATGTGCTGAAAGCATCCTTTGTGCCTGTGATGCTCTGAAGTTAGGGACCGTGTTTTAATCGTACAGTGCAAAGCACATAAAGCAGATGATGTTGTATGTTAGGGGCCGTGGATGTTTAGCTATGTGAAAAATGTTATTAATAAAGGATAATGCACATCTCTGCATGGTATTTAAAGGTGCGGTGACACTGGGGGCCTCCATCCATCCATCCATTCACCCACCCATCCATACATCCATCCATCCATCCATCAATCCATCCATCCATCTGGCAGCAAACCTGGAGTATTTTCCAGAAACAGCACGGTGGCACATATAAAATATTAAGGGGAATTTACCAACACTAATTCACCTAACCTGAACTTCTTCCAACCACTTCTCCTAGACAGGATCGGGGGGGGGGGGGGGGGGGCTGGAGTCTTTCCCAGGCATCACACAGCACGGGGAAGGGCCCCCACCCCTAGACAGGATGCCAGGAGTCATTACAGTGCTTCATTGTCTGTTCTGTGGTACTGAGTAAGGAGGCTCCTTTAATATTAATATATATATATATATATATATATATATATATATATATATATATATATATATATATTTAAAGTACTGGGATACACAATTGGGAGTGAGCAAAAACGTGAACCGTCTGGGGATCCCCAAGGACTGGATTGAGAAACCCTGAGCTAGAAGGCTTAAAGAAATGGTCAGTGTTTCAATTAACTTTCTGGCAGGCCTGGAGGCAGGATGTTGATCTAAGAACCCAAAGCAGGTTCTGGTGGCGGCCCGACCTGACTGAGGTTTCCTCCTGGGTAATGCTCAGACCATCCACCCCAACGGACCCCAGATCCAGTCAGGATCAAATCTTCCCTGAAGCTGAAGGTCACCGAAGGTCAGAGCTGACCAATGACAGTCCTTCTCCGTGCTTTCAAAGGAAGACCGGTCCAGAGTTTCCAAATCACTTAAAGACTGAAAGTGCCCTTTAATATCACGGTGGACGGGAGGCAAGTACAAACAAGAGAGATTAATAATTATATCCCTTTAAACTCAGAGTAACTGCAAGAGTTCTGTGTTCCTCTAATACACAGTGACTCACGCTGATAGTTCTATTTGACTTCCTGGGGGGGGCTTGATGGGGGGGGGGGGTTGTAGTGTTTGGTCAGTCATCACCGTCGGCAAAATGTGCTCATATAGAGGCGTCCCAGTGGACCTCCACAGGCAAGGATTCTGACCCCCCACCTGCCTTTGGGGTTAGGGTTAAGATTAGGAATGGGGTCCACGAATAGGGTCCGGAACAACAGCAAGAATAAGAAGAGAGTGTTTACCCCTGAAGCTGGGTACGCTGTCCAGCCGAGCTCTGCCGTGGCTGTCCGCGTGTCCATCACCGTTTCTGCACAAAGAGGGGGGGGGGGGGTTAGTGTCTCAAGCTGCCAGAGCCACACCTCCTCCCATAATCCTTTTTACACACTCACACCCAAACATGTGCTTTATTTGTCTTCCCATAATTGTCTGCCCACATATTGCTGTGCCATTTAATGCATATCTGTCTTATCTGGTAAAGCAGATTCAATATACATCAGTCAAGGCAAATGCCCACCATGACACACCCCTGAAGCAAACCCGCAAGAACAGCAAAGGCAAACCACCCCCGCTCCCCCCCCGCATACGGGGGCCAGATTCTCCACGTCACAAAAAGCTCAAGTGCCCTTTTTCCCGCCGTCACACGTCCACAGAAATGTGCAGGTGTGTTGATATGATGGCAGAAAAGAGAGACGTGGAAAGAAGGACAGGCTGTGTGGTAAGCTCCCAAGGACAGGAAATCAGTGCAAAGAGAAGGCACTCGAACCCGTAACCCAGGGGTAGACAGGAGGAAACACTTTCACAATCGGTGCCTGTTAACTCCAGTCCAGCACTGATCGATATTATATAACCTGTATGCTACTTTGAGGTTTGTCAAATCCTAACTGGCGAAGACTAGAGTGAGATAGACAGGCCTGCATCAGTGTGGGATGTGGAAAAGAAGGGACCAATTTTAAATCTGACTGTGTCGAAGATATTCCAAAGGAGTTTGCCACGAGGCGATTAATGTAATATTCTGTCAACAGAGAGGGCCAAACCCACACGCAGACACACACAGACACATGCACACAGACACACACAGACACATGCACACACAGACACACACAGACACATGCACACGCAGACACACACAGACACATGCACACAGACACACACAGACACATGCACACACAGACACATGCAGACACAGACACACACAGACACATGCACACACAGACACATGCACACACAGACACACACAGATACATGCACACACAGACACATGCACACACATACACACACAGACACATGCACACACAGACACACACAGACACATGCACACACATACACACACAGACACATGCACACACAGACACACACAGACACATGCAGACACAGACACATGCAGACACAGACACACACAGACACATGCACACACAGACACATGCAGACACAGACACACACAGACACACACAGACACATGCACATACAGACACATGCACACACAGACACACACAGACACATGCACACACAGACACACGCACACACAGACACACGCACACACAGACACATGCAGACACAGACACACACAGACACATGCACACACATACACACACAGACACACACATACACACACAGACACACACATACACACACAGACACATGCACACGCAGACACAGACACACACAGACACATGCACACACAGACACACACATACACACACAGACACATGCACACACAGACACATACACACACAGACACATGCACACACAGACACACACACACAGACACACACAGACACATGCACACACAGACACATGCAGACACAGATACACACAGACACATGCAGACACGGACACACACAGACACATGCACACACAGACACATGCACACACAGACACACTGCCATTTTTCACCTGAGAAGCCTCCTGGAAACAGGGCCCCATAAAAACAGCAGTTTTTGATGGGACATTTTTCTTTTATAACTTTTTATTAATGTCTGCCAACACTGCGCGGCGACGGGGGGGGGGGGCACCATGATGGCAGCGATGGTGTGTAGGGAGGGTCTCATAACCCCAGGGACCCCACGTGACAGAGGGCACTGCTGAGCCCCACACCATGCCCGTAAACCTCCCCCATCGCCACCCACTTGGACCTCGCCGGGTGTGCCCGTCTGACCACGATGCCACTGCGTCTATAAAGACGGACCTTTCTCCACGGCCTGTTATGAATCCGCATGCTTTCATCCAACAATCACATGTCACCTGTTGCCATGGGATCAAGAAATATCCTGACATAGTGTACATAAGGTATGGCATCTCGACAAAGTTGCTCCAAACCCATATAACATACCAGTGCCGGATCCCGGATCCAAATATGGATCATAATACAGTGACATTTATGTCCTTAGCAGACGCTTCGATCCATAGTGATGTACAACTGGGAAAGCAGATCAGCCAATCTCCTGAAGTCTTTCAGGGTTAGGGGCTGCGCTCAGGGGCCCAAGAGTGACATCATTCCGCTAATCACGGGATTTGAACCTATGACCTTCCAGCAGTGGGCAAAGATCCTAACCTGCAGAGACATAAACAGCCCCCATTCATTTTTCCCTCGCTTCCATCACTCTACACTCCTTTGTAAAAATCATCATGTTTCACATTGTATTCACAGTACCGTAGTCAGATTTCCAGTGGATTAAACGGGTATTAATAACGTGGTGTTTGCCAGTCTGCTTCAGAGCCCTGTGGTACAGCTCAGGGGACATTGTGAGTCTTCATAAATAGAGGATAAAATGATTTAACCACTCAGTGCTGCAGAGCTCCTCTGTGATCACATTTTTAGAGGAAGGACTGGGGATGTCAGCACAGCATTGCTGTGTAAAGCTCAGGGTTGTGGAAATATGAATGACCACATCACCTGGCCTCATGATAACCACGTAAACAAATGGGGAGCCCTTTTTATACATCCCCCCGGTCATTGAGAGCGTGTTAATCAGCCCAGCTGCCCGGTTCCCTGTCTCTTCCGGTAACAGGTACTCTGATGTGACATTCGGTTGGTAGAAGCCCAATGTTTCCCTGGCTGACTGGGTTAAAGACGCAGTCATACACTCACACACACTCATATACTCATAGATGCCCTGCCCAACATGTAACTCTCCATCATTTAACTGCTTCAGGAGGTCATTTGAGGCAAATTCGGCTACAAGACCGCGAGGTTGAGGCCTCGCTGAGGGAGGTCACGGCTGGGGGGCGCACAGTCTCACACAATTTACGCATGCATATCTTTGTGGGGTATCTCCATTCATTTAGATGGGCATTACCCAAATCCCAACAATAACGATCTTTACCCCTACGCAGCTTTTCCATAAGTAACCAACCAAAATACGAGACTTTTGGCCTTTGTAGGTGTTTGATTGCAGTCACAGATTTTTATAAATTTGAGGACCTAAAACGTGTCCGCAAAAGGTAAAAAGTTAAAACTCAAGTCAAGTGAACTTTATTGTTCCCAGAGGGCAATTGGTTTTGCAGCAAGGCAACAAAAACAAGCATAAAAGAGCATAAAGCAACAAAGACCTCGGACCAATAGGACAAAGGGCAGTGAATACAACAGCCAGAGGTAACAGTGTTCCCTCACTGTCACAGGTTTTCATCCCATTGTGGGGACATCTGGTCCCCACAATGCAATAATCACAAACATACAATTCCAGTCCTTGCCTTCGGAATTACGAGACGCAGGAGGGAATTTCTGTGCTCACAATACAGTAACGGCATTTAATCTGTATCTGTGTTTAATACAGAGGAAGCCACTGGCTGCTCAGCATATTAACAAATGTGAGAGCAGCTAGTTAAGCTAGTTAGGTTAAATATATACATCTCCCATAGTTAACCAGTGCTCTACAGTGAAGTAAAAGGAGTAAATTACACCAATTCCAGTGTGTCTGTATGTGCGTGCAAGCGATTTTTATCAATTAATAACTTTGGGGAGTTGGAGCTCAAATTGAATTGAGGTTTGCAGGCACGGTAGCACCATTCCAGTGTGGGGAATGGAGCCAATTAGAGAACTCCCGACTGTGGAAGATGGTGGGGGGGAGCGGTGTTGGTGTGGGGGACGGGGGGCCGGCTCAATGCTTCGCGGCACGTTCTCCACCGTAAGTTGATTGCCTTTAGTGTGGAGAGCAACAGAAAAAGGGAAGGGGGGGTAACTGAAAAGGTGTGAGAGGGAAATATGAGAGAGATTGACCCCCCCCCCCCCATTACCACCCATCGGGCTAACAATGTCCTTCACACCAGTGATTTTGACTAACATACTTACTAATGATTTTTCTCCCCATAAATGAGACCAAGCTTGTTAAATCTGTGAATTATAACCACATCTGACAGCCAACATGCCATTTCTGGATTACGCCACCGGGGGGCGGTGATATGGAAGGACAACAGAATGTGCATGTTTCTCCCTTCAGGGTACATAAAGTCCTGCAGTATGGGCTGAAGTAGCTAGTCTCCATCCACTGTGACTTTATATCATGTTCTTACATCAGCGTCTCGAATATCTTGGCAGATGTACCTTCAAAGCAGGACGACCCCTCGTTTATAAATGAACAGACTGTACAAAGTTCAGTCTGTCAGACAATTTTTCACCTGCCATTGTAGTAAATAAAAACGAGTGTGACACAAGCTCATCACGCATAATTCTTGGGACAGAGATAAAATTACCTATGACGCACAACCCCTCCTACCTGCGTTCTGGTCCCTCCCACACAAGCCCAGGCCCAGAACAACTTTCCCAACTGCTCTCTGAGATGGAAGTCCTGGTCTGACATTCAAGAAGCAAATTAGCCAAGATGGCAGAGATGTATCCCCTTGGGGACCTCTTCCCTGTTAGCCGCTTCCCTGTTAGCCGCTCCCCTGCTAGCCGCTCCCCTGTTAGCCGCTCCCCTGCTAGCCGCTCCCCTGTTAGCCGCTCCCCTGTTAGCCGCTTCCCTGTTAGCCGCTCCCCTGCTAGCCGCTCCCCTGTTAGCCGCTCCCCTGTTAGCCGCTCCCCTGTTAGCCGCTCCCCTGCTAGCCGCTCCCCTGTTAGCTACTTCCGCTCCTCCACCACTGCCACCCCACCTCGATTCAGGAGTTTAAACAGTCCCCCGGGCGTTTAACGAGTTCGACACTAACCCCAATCAAGCTGCGGAATCGACACACAATGGCACTTTTCATTACAAGTCAAAAAAAGAGCACAACATGTCATATTGACAGCTTAGGGCATACTGATCGATAGTCTACCATCTCTATGGCAACATGGTGGCCGCCTGTTATCGAGGACGCTTGGCGGAGCATCAGAGGCAGACCTCTGGAGAGACAAACGTGGTGCCATAGATCCCTCCTGCAAATCGCAGAGCCTGATCAGAACACCCTCCCAGTGATTATTAGTCCTATCAGGGTTCACGGTCAGGGTGGCAAGGTCACCAGCTGCCTCCCCTTCTGGTCGATAGCAGGCTCTGCGCTCCATAATGCTCACTACTGCCCCCTGTTGCCTGCCACAAAGATGAAGAGGAGTGGTCACCGGAGCCTGCAACACCCGCAGTGGGTGACTGGCATTTTACACGGATGGGAGTTTCAAAAGCACAACAAGGGTCTCGCTTTCCGACCTTATCTCAGAAGCTTCAAAAACAGCCTCTCCGCCCATCTTGACGCTGAATCGGACAGCCAGTCCCACGGCGCCAGGCCAGGGACGCCCAGACTCTGAACAGATTGTGGACACGGCACGCCTGACCTTACGCAGTTCACATCCAGGGCGTCGCGGAAGAGGTACCGGTGCCGGGGAACGAGAAGTAGGCCAGCGACACGGTCGCTCAAGGTAGGCTGAATGCCGCCGGCTAAGTGGAGAGCCAAGTGCCTAATGACCCAATTAAATCAATTAGTGCTCTGATTGGAGTAGGTCTAACTAGCGGCTCGCTCTGGGACCAGGCAGGGGGACACGGAGATCTCTAAATGACCTGCTGACATTGGGGGGGTGGACTGCATGTTGAGAACGTCCCTGTGCAGTTGGAGCTGGGAGTTTAACCCCAGGATCGGGGAAACTACCAGCAACAAAGATTCTGTTACAGAAGTTTGGGAGTGGGGTCGCAGCAAGGCATTCTGGGTAAATTCAGATGACACTATACAACATTCATCAGATGGTTGACTGAGGTCAAAGCTCAGACCAAAAAGTGATATCTCTGGAGTCCTAAATTAGTCAACGCTGGCATTTAGGGACATTCAGAAAGTGACCGGATTCATTCTGCGACCCCTGGTGGTGGGTACTAGGGTAGGGAATCCCTACCACAGGGCGACTGAACACTGGGGGATAGAGGGAGAGGTTGATTTATTTCCAAAATGAGCTGTATGTTTTCAAGTTTCTATCTTATGACTCTCCTCAGGGTCCAGCATCCTGGAAAAAAAAGATGGAAATGGCTAAATTAAGGCTTATTAATTAAAGCTGCCCCAGCAAAACCTGCCTGACTGACAATTTTTACTGCAAGCCACAGTTCGTGAAAATGTTAGTAGTTAGCAAATAATTCTTAGCAAGCAATCGTGTGTAATCGTTCAGTCTGTGAAATTTTTGTACATTTCATGCCGGTCCACGGTCATCAAAAGGTTGGGGTCCCCTACTCTCGGAAGCCCGGTGGAAGCGGACTTCATCGTTATCGTCAGCCCCTGAGGAGTAAAAGGCCCTCGGCACGCTCCCGAGGTGAGGGAGAGAGCCGGGAAAGCGACAAAGAGGTCCTTAATGGGTGTCTGGGGTGCTTACGTCTGCTGGAGACCCGCCAGCGGTGCTGTGGAAATGTCAAGTGCCTGTGGCAGATGGCCAACTCTGCCACTGTGCTGCAAACCACCCCCCCCCCCTTGGCCCAAAATCTGGTGCACAGGCGAGCAAATCACACCACACACACCACGGAATAGGTGAACCAGGGCCGCTTGAAAATCAAACGGGACATCCGGCCCGGGAGATTGGGGGGTGGACGTCACTATTTTGGAGCTCTCCGCTGCTCCAGGCAGTTACGTTTAAAATCATCGCTGAAGGATTATACTCATTTATTGCTCAGTATCTACAACTGACTCATGCTTCTTATCAAAGAACCTGCCATTCCTTAATCAGCCCAACTTCCGCATGGCTTCTCGTACTAAGTTGTAGAGCCTGGGAATTACCCCAGCAATGACAAATATGAGATGATAAGCTGCGAAGGACACAGCAGCCCGTTAATCACATTTTCGCTCTTAAGTATGGCCATGCTGGCGATGCTGGGCGATCGTCATCCACAACATGTCAATTATCAATAAGCCAAAAGGAAAATTTGTGTATGAGAGCACGCAGACAGGATATGGCACCGCACCACAAAGAAGACTGCAGCCTCCCCTCACGGGATCGAACGCCTCCATTTTGCACCCTCCCGGCTGAGAGGAAATTCATTTGAAGCGTAAAGAGGTAGCAGGGGTACTCTCTGTGGAGAAGCCCTCCCCCACACTCCAAGCTAAGCCGACGCACTGGGGTAATCGTGGAGTGTGAAGACACCAGCTGGGATGGCATCCACAGAGACAGTGTGGCGGTAAAAACTCATGGATGGTTACACTTGGCCACCATTTGGTCCCCAGAGAAGCTCTCCTGGTTGGCATCAGGGGAATGGAACATAGAACTGGCTTCGAAATATAGGTACCTCTCCATTCCATGACGGTGGTGAAATACCTCCAAGAGACACGCTAACCTATGCAAAAGTAGCCCGCAGGGGCTGATGGGAGCTGGCTTTGACAGAGGTGCCCTCTGAGGGCGAAGAATCAGATGCTTGACACACATTTGTTATTTTCTTGAGCAAACCACATCCTGTCATCGACGCTGAGATACCGAAGCCATCCATGGCGATGGAATGTTCCAGTCGGTTTCTCGTAGCCGATGTGATGCTGCTCCATCAGTCTGGGGAGTCGAGTGACCGTGATCAGGGGCGACGTAAAGTGGGGGGGATTGAGGACAATTCCTTGATTGACAGAGGCTCTAAAAAACGTTAACATGATTGACCTGAATATGGGGCCCAATATGATACGCATTCATGGGGCCTAAAATCTCTAGCCGCACTCCTGACCGACGATAACCGTCAGCTTAAGCCTTGTGTTCTCTTCCCTAATGCTGCTTCTGATTCATTTTATGTGAAAGTGACTGAACTGTGAGTAAACAATCTGGAGGGCTGCGAATAAATACTGCAGTACTGAATTTAAAGCTCTGCGATATCCATCTTCATAAACAGAGATAAACACAGGGATCACGCCGCTGTGCCACCAGACAGGCACTTAAAATCACGCCAATGCCTGGACAGGCAGCAGATCCCGCCTTGGTAACAAGCCCCAAAGCCCAAGCCAAACATCCATGTGCCTCATCTGTTAAAAGTCACTCTTCATAAGATAAGTTCTGGTGCATTTTCGCATTGGGCATCGGACACATTCTTTAACTAGCTAAAGAGGTCTGTACACACACAGTTACACAGAGACACGCACGCCTGGGATGCAGGGCTCGGTTCGCCAGGACGATTCTGAGCTCTCCAGCTGTCAACGACACATCTTGGTATCCTATTAGCGACCCGCCACCCCGCCCAAGCGGACACACACCTCGTTAAACCGCAACCTCCGCCTGTCCCCGGTTGGCCCACAGTATGATAAAGAGCCACGTACACAAGCTGGCAAGACGGGATCTCTTCCTGTCATCTTAAAGCCTCCGAACTGGTTCCCGGGGGTTGAGTTTCGGCGCTAAACTTTACATCTGTGCTAACGGATGCCGGCAGAAGCTTGTATCCATCAAGGAATAATAGCAGGGATAATACGACACAGAATACTTAGCATTCATCAAGGCGGAGCGTCGAGCTTCCCAAAGCGCTCCAGTAATTCCTGCCATTATTTAAGCCATTAAATACGTATCCAGTGAGTGAAAACTGACTGAGCCATCCAGAGCTAATCATGACACACTTTTCTAGTCATTGCCACAGCGTTAATTAAACATCCACTCAGAAACAGGATCCCCTCCCCCCCACCCTAATACCTTTCCGAGCCCCCATTCAAATGACTAAATAATCATTTAGGTTTGTGGTTTTTGGCACATTCTATATTCCCTAAAGGATTGGAGCTTTTGCTACGCCATATGTTTTCTGCACGTGGATGAATGGATGTGATGCCCGGTAACCGTGACGATCGGTAACCGTGTAAGAAATCGCCACGGTGCTGCTGCCCCAGCCTTTCTTCGCCGGCAACGTCTAGTTTTAATCCGTTGTCAGATAGACTCGTTTTAACGATGGGAAAATGACTGACCTGCAATAACATGAACGGAGCATGCAGGTAACAAAAATGTTGGACTGCCGGTTTTGAGTCGGCCGATCTCGGCGAATTGTTCTCAGGTTTCTGAACTGTGTGATCGGCAAGGGTGACGAAACTCCAAAGGAGGCCGTGACCTTTCACGCGGCTGCCTCACCAAAAGGTCACAGCTAGCAGCCCCTTCTCGCCTGACTTCTCCCCAAATTACCGCCAAAGTGCCAGATTGTCACCAAGGGATGTGAAAGGTCTTTGGAAATGCAGGTATTTTGGATATTGCCAGTCCCAGCCCTCTCCCAGCTACATGGGAGATAAAATTTGCTTTTCCTTCCCCATAATATGAAGCATAACATCATATGAATGTCGCTAAAACTCTGCTCATACACACCTGCCATATGGAAAGTTCTATCGCAGACCAAAGTCAATCACAGCACCTTTAATTAAGCAATTACTCAGTCAGAGGAAACGTCTCTCCACAGCCCTCCACTGCTGCGGCTCTTACCGGCCATTTCAGCTTCCCTGCCCCTTTCATGACGGCTACCAGAACTTTCTGCGGTGGCTTCCTGCTTTTATTTTTATTTTTTCACCTTTTCCCATGTGACTCAGATGTCTGCATGTTCATTACACTCCTGTCCTCTGTAAACTGAAAAACGTAAAAGAGGAACTTAAATCTGAGGCTTTAACAGCTTTGCCTGGTCGTTTTACATTTTTTTTTTATTTTGGGGACAGGTGCTCATTATTAACATAGCCGGCTCAGTCTAGCATGACTATCATTTCTCGGTGACGCAGGTTCGGGACTCCCCGACTGTAACGCCAGGCCAGCTACCGTGTGACAAACTGCGAAACCCACCAAACGGGTCTGGAGGAAATCTGAATGCTAGTCAGGCTAATCGCAACAATCCAAGGCCCATCCTGTCGGCCACTCCAAGCAGAAGAGGAGAGAACAAAAGATGGATCCCCACCGGAGCCAGAGCAGGGAGAAGGGCAGCCATCGAGGAAAGCTGTATTTCTGTCAGCCAGGCCTGCCGAGGCGTTCCCGCACCTCCCATCCCTTTGGCCTCGGATCCGCTGGTGCAGGAAATGAGTTTACAGCGCAGGAACATCGTAACACGGAAGGAGGCTGGACTGACACTGTGACACGCCGCACGCTCCGCACAGATTGACCCCTCACCGTGACAGAGCCCCCCACGCACACACATACATACCTCCGCATGCTTTATTTCTGCACAGTCAGGAAACACGTCCACGGGGGTGGAGGGGGGGGGGGTGTTACTAATTAATTGCTCTGCCCTAGGCTTTGCTTCCTAAAACAGAGAAGGTCATTAGGCCCCAGGAGTCCTCTCATCAGCACTGGCTCCAGGTCGGAGCATTTCGAAGCTGCAGATAAATCAATGGCAGCAGATATTTTACCCACAATCCAGTTCAGCTCACCTTTTTATTCCGCCTTTTGTTACATGTTACAAAGAGCTTTGGAAAGAATTAGTGTAGGAACGCCATCATAGATGGCCTTAATGGCGATTCAAGTTATATGTTATGAAAAGTATGTAAAAAAAAAAAACGCACCACACAATCACAGCAGTTTTTGAAGAATATACCCTTCAGGGTCATCTGACTGCCTGACCTTATGCAGCTGTGCACCTACGTTACTGTGTACTTTTCATTCATACTCATTTGTGTACCTGCAAAGATGATGGAAGTCAAACAAGTATCTCTAGCATAGTTTTTCTCCTGTAAGGATCTGAATCATTTTGATCACAGACTAAAGTCTTTCCGGGGGAAACAGGTTACAGATTTCTGCAGCAGCTTGTCCATGCGGGTATCTGATTACCTTATTTCCTGTCCATCCATCCATCCACCCATATTCTAGCTCCTTATCCTGTTCAGGGTCTTGGGGGGTTAGAGCTTATCCCAGGCAGTATAGGGAACAAGGTGGATGGGATGCCAGCAAAGCGGCCCTATTGATTAAAATGCTTTCATTATTTATTCACCTGACAAATAATGGCTGAAATATGTAGTGTTAATTAGAAGCCATGCTTTTCCCTGCACCTTTGCAGGCGAGGTATTGATTTTGCGAGTGGTCAGCGATTAGTCAGACAGCGGAGAAGCGAGACTGAGCCGCAAACATACGCCCGGCTCCCCGGAGGGCTGTGATCGCTGCTGCGGGACCACGGAGCAAGGTGAAAGTTTTGCCACGGATACTGAAGGGCAGAGCATCCACTAACCCACCCGCCCTCCCGCCGTCACCGTGACAACCTCCTGCCTCAGGTTCACTCAGCCGTGTCGGAGATAGTGATGGGAGTGACGGGGTGGGGTCAGAAAATGCAGGGGGTGGGGGGGGGGGGGAGGCGTCAGAGCAGCTGTGGCAGAGGACAAGGCCCAGAACTGCCCCGTCATTCAACCTGACTGGCCCTGGCTGATCTGGTGTCGCCCGGCAACCCGCCGCCGCCGGTGACAGAAACAGGAAGGGACACTGCCAAAGCAAAGAGGCCAGCAGGGGGCCTCGGTGTTCACAGCACTGGGGCTACAGCCGAGCTGAGCTGCAAGTGAAGGGTAGCTGTGCCATTATTCTATTTTTTGAGGTTATGGGAAAGGCGGAAGGCTGCTTCCCCCATGTCGTGGGTCATGTGACCATCACTGTGCATCTGCATTGGTCCTTCATTCCTGTTGACCCTATAAATAACCTTCTTTTGCTTGTGCCATGATAGTAACCCCTGACCAGGCCCTGGCTCCCTCGTGTCAACATTTTTTAACACAGTATTGCTTTCTCGGCCCTGAAGCTGTAGCTATATACTTCCCTAAAAATATGTAGTTCACTCCAAAATTCCCACATCAGATGGTTTCATTGTTATTTTAGGGGGGGTTCATGTTACGGTCAGAATCACGGCAGATGCAATTGTATCTCACAAGGGCAACGGAGATGGTGGACAAGGAGGGTGAGGACTGGAGCGGGGGGGGGGGGGGGGGGGGTGGCTTAGCTGGCCATTTAACCTTCGTAACAGAAGTTCACAGAAAACAAACAGATGCATAAACCAACAAGAGCAATGCTAGAAAAAAGGCCAGGATAGTACCAGAGGCCTTTAAGGCTGGCCTACTTAGCTTTCATTAGCTCCCTGGCTGACACCATGATGGATGATCCAGCACCATAGAGGGGAGCCGCTCCACTCAATATCCCTTCCCCAGAGCTCATAATCACCCCAAAGGCCCGCCCCACATCCCGCCCCATGCCCCGCCCCTTCCGCCACGCTCTGCCGGATAGCGCCATGAGGTGGGTCTGATCCGATGCTAGCACGCTATGCTAATGTGCTACGCAGATATGAATGCTGCATGTCGCTAAGCCTTCCCTGTCGCTGCGTCTTAGGCAGTAAAATCACATGTTTAATCCTATTTATCTGAGTAGTAAACGCATTTCCTCAGAAAAAGAAAAAAAAAACACAATTTACCATTAAAACATATAAAAATTAACAGTAACACAATAAAAAGTGACAAGAATTTCTTGTTACTGATAATTTGCTGAATGGGTAGATGAACACCAATACAGTTCCCAAACCTCTCCTCAGGGGCACCCCAGTCATTCCATATATATGTAAATGTTCACCACCAGCTCACTTAAATAATTAACTTAATTAGTTTAATAACTCAATGATGTATTAATTATCCATATGAGATGGGTTAGTCGAGTCAGTAACGCATGAGTGTATTGGATGATTGCTAAAAATCCTGGGGTAACTTAAGGAGGGGTTTTGAAATGGCTAAACTGACAAACTTTGACAGACATAATATCATAGATTTACACTGACATGAAGATCATTTAAACATCATTTTCTTTGACTGCCTACTTTTGCATAGTGCTGTAGATTCTGTATGTGCAGTGAATGCTAAGTGAGTGATTGTGGGTGCAGAGGAAACGACGATGAGGGTTTAAATGGAAATATTCCGGCCGTCTTCCAACTGCTTAGCCTGTTCAGGGACACTGGGGGGCCTGGAGCCTGTCCCAGACAGCACAGGACACAGTCAACAGGACGCCAGTCTATATATTCAGAATTATGGGCAATTTTGAGACACCACTTAGCCTAACTGCATGTCTTTGGATGGCAGGAGGAAGCCTGCACATGCGACCTGCACACACGCCAAGCAGAAGCAGACTCAGAGCCCCGCTCTAGGGTAATGAGGCAACAGCTCGCATTGAGTGTTTTAGTGTGTAGGTTTCAGTTGATTAGTGTCTCTAAGTTGATTCAACAGCAAGCGTCAGAGCAGGATGTATAATGGACTGGCATCCCGTTCAGGGTTTCCCCCTTGCCTCGTGCCCTGTGATGGACTGTCACCCCGTCCAGGGTGTCCCCTTTGCCTCGTGTCCTGTGATGGACTGGCATCCCGTTCAGGGTTTCCCCCTTGCCTCGTGCCCTGTGATGGACTGTCATCCCGTCCAGGGTGTCCCCCTTGCCTCGTGCCCTGTGATGGACTGTCATCCCATCCAGGGTGTCCCACTTGCCTCGTGTCCTGTGATGGACTGGCATCCCGTCCAGGGTGTCCCCCTGCCTCGTGACCTGTGATGGACTGGCATCCCGTCCAGGGTGTCCCCCTGCCTCGTGTCTTGTGATGGACTGGCATCCCGTCCAGGGTGTCCCCCTGCCTCGTGTCCTGTGATGGACTGGCATCCCGTCCAGGGTGTCCCCCTGCCTCGTGTCCTGTGATGGACTGGCATCCCGTCCAGGGTGTCCCCCTGCCTCGTGCCCTGTGATGGACTGGCATCCCATCCAGGGTGTCCCCCTTGCCTCGTGTCCTGTGATGGACTGGCATCCCGTTCAGGGTGTCCCCTGCCTCGGGCCCTATAATGGACTGGCATCCCAACCAGGGTGTCCCCTTCTTTCTTGTGATGGACTGACATCACATCCATAGTGTCTCCTGCTTTATAGCCATTGTTTCCTGCGATAGGCACCCAGCTCATAGTGACCCTGCATTAAATAAGTACTTGGATGGATGGATGGATGGATGGATGGATGGATGGATGGATGGATGGATGGATGGAATACCACATTAAACTCACTGACATCAGAACATAACTAGCTATGTTTTCAGGATACAGTTGGTCTTCTGCATCCACAGGTTCCATATCCGCAGATTCAATCATCTGCAGATCGAAAACATTCAGAGAAAAAAAACATCCAGGAAATTCCAACAAGAAAATGTGAATTTGCCGCATCCCGAGTGCTACGTTGAAAGTTTAATTTAGGGAGGTTATCGTAATTTTCAGTCAGATGTGGGGGCGGCTGAAAAGTATGATGACTTCATTCATTTTTCCCGCTCCTTGCCTTCAGGTTTGCTGTATTGGTCAGACTGAAAGCCAGAGATACTCTCCTTTCTCATTACCCACAATGCTTTGTTGTGCTGACAACAAAAGATGATGCTGGTTAAAATTCTATATATGACCCAGAGTCTATTAAGGTAAATGTCCATGTTATTTTAGGCATTGGGTATTACAAGTAATATATAGATGATGTAAAATATACGGGAGTTATATGCAAATACTATGACACTTTACATAAGGGACTTGATAATTTGTGGAATTTGTGGACCATGAAGGGGTCCTGGAACCAATCTACCACAGATATGGTGGGACAGGGGTCTAAGCAGGGGACTGTATCACAGAATTAGATTTTCAGGTTAGCTGGATAATGTTGGATTTAAGGTAGTCTAGGCTAAATGTTAGTGAACAAAGATAAAGTTCATTTAAAGTGGGGTACCTTAAATCTGACAAGTTATATAGCTAACCAATAAATCTCACTTCATGATACAGGCCCCAGGGAAATACACATAAACTCTGTTTCTTTGTGTTTAATCTACATATTACTCTTTCTTAAGGAATTCCAAGCCCTGCCCAGTTCCAGGTCCCTGGACGGGCATGTTCTGCTATGTCCGTTCCCTTAATTAGCATTAAGGTGAAGTTCTGAGCTCACACCAGACCTATCTTTAATTCACCAGCTTGAGTTGGGGCTCAGATAAGACCTCAGAGCGGTACACAGAGCTGATGGCCCACCTCAATCACGCAAAGACCTCAGAGCGGTGCTATGGACACAGAGCTGATGGCCCACCTCGATCACGCAAAGACCTCAGAGCGGTGCTATGGACACAGAGCTGATGGCCCACCTTGAGCACACAAAGACTTCAGAGCGGTGCTATGGACACAAAGCTGATGGCCCACCTCGATCACGCAAAGACCTCAGAGCGGTGCTATGGACACAGAGCTGATGGCCCACCTCGATCACGCAAAGACCTCAGAGCGGGGCTATGGACACAGAGCTGATGGCCCACCTCGATCACGCAAAGACCTCAGAGCGGTGCTATGGACACAGAGCTGATGGCCCACCTCAATCACGCAAAGACCTCAGAGCGGTGCTATGGACACAGAGCTAATGGCCCACCTCGATCACGCAAAGACCTCAGAGCGGTGCTATGGACACAGAGCTCATAGCCCACCTCGATCACGCAAAGACCTCAGAGCGGTGCTATGGACACAGAGCTGATAGCCCACCTCGATCACGCAAAGACCTCAGAGCGGTGCTAAGGACACAGAGCTAATGGCCCACCTCAATCACGCAGGACATGCTACTGATCCCCAGCTGATAGAGAGCACGACTGGATGCTCTACACACTGGCAATGTCGGTCACCCCGATCTAGCAGTAAATTGCTGTTGATACACCAATCCAGGCTAGAAGATCCCCCACATTCCCTGTATACAACAAGCACTCTGCCCCGCTGAAGGATGGGATCCCACACACCAGCTGTGGAATCTGAATTCCACCCCTGGCTTTCATTCTAGCAGACCAATGGATTGATTATGCATTAACTATTAGCTGCAGATTGATTCCCAATCCTAATTCTGCCACTGGCCGCACCCACCTACCTCAGACCGTATCTGCTTCCTTCAGGCCCCGCCCACATGCATCTGACCACGCCCACCCAGGTGCTCCTTTTCAGTAATCACTCACACCTGCAGGTAATCTTTCTTCTTACTTAACTTCACTCTAGTTCGTGCTTCCCTTCAGCCATGCGTAAGCATCTTGATTCTTTTGACTGCTTAAACCCTAGTTTTCTGATTTGATTCGGCTGTCCAAATCCTCCATTTTTCTTCCGTTTTTAGTTTACAGCTCAGAAACATGACTAAATAACGGTATCTTCCAGCCTCCTGAATGATTCTGCCTTTGTATGTAGCAGATCAGCCTGCTGTGACAGGAGCGTCCTTCTCGCAGGATGAGACGATAAAGGTTGTCAGCCGCAGAGCCTTCAGTCACGGTGTCCTTCTCTATGGTTCCCCAGCATCTATGAGGGATGCCCAGTCAGTCTCTATTTAAAACTTCTTGCTTTAGCTTAGCCTACATTAATAGTAGTCTTTGTGTAACTGTACACACCACAGAGGGATTTTCTTTCCTCCTACAATCCAGTGATGCTGCTTCGTTTCCTCTCCGTCTTTGTCTTCTGGCTCTTACTCACTGATCATTGTGAACCTAAACTCTGCTGTGCTGGTGAACGCCGGTGTCTGACTCTGTGTTAAGCACCTGGGGCCAACCGCAACACAGGAAAGGCGCTATATAAAAATACGTTTAATTAGCTTAGCATCCTGAATTCTGGTAGCAGCCCTTCTGACCCTGCGTTTGTTTGTAGTCTCATCCTCCTCACTTGGGTCCAGCCCTGGTACCTCATCCATGGATTATTTTTCTTTATGGAATCTCAATGATAAGATACAAGATTTGTGACTTTACCCTCCCTAAGAGTGTGTTCGTTATTTGATTTTAGCAAATAAAATAGAATACTGCTATTCTGTTAATTCCTGTGAGGAAATTCTCTTTGCTCCCCCATATTGCTCTGCGTGAGACACACAGACACACATAGACGTGAGTGTGAGCTTGGGGGGCACAGCACAGTGTTAGTAATTGATTTTGATCAGATTCTGCTTGAATATTAATGAGCTCTGGATTAAGGGGGGAAATGCTGACTGTCTGTGACAGATGCAGCATGTGGAGTGTTTTATGGAGCTGCTCTCCTACTGATGTCTCTCACCCCTGGATTCACTGCATCATCCCGATGCTCCCTTCCTGTTTGTTTGTGTCTTTAGCCCCTCACTGAGGCTTGTGTCATGAAGTGAGATTTGTTGGATTTAAGGTGCCCCAGTTTAAATTCACTTACCCCAAATATATTCATTTATCCCAGACCACCTTAAATCTGACAGGTTATCTTGCTAACCCAAAGCTACAGCTTTGTGCTACAGGCCTCAGGATTTTATGCCTGATTAGTATTCATTTTCCCCCTGGACGCTACCCTGTATGTATGAGCATCGGTCTGCCGTAATCGCTCTGCATGTCCTGCCATTTAACCCCATGCTAGATTCCCGCCCACGCTGAGTGGCTGGCCAGTCACAATTCAGCCAACAAACTCCTCCTACAGGGTGGGGTGTAATTAAAAGCTGATCGTTCAAAGTCATCAGAATCCAGATGGTAATTGGCAAAAATAAAAAAAATTGAAAAAATCAAACTGGAAGTGTGGCTAATTGAAAACATCGACCTCATGAAATTCCATTCCTCAGACGTCTGAGAGGATCCCGGATCATGGCAGTATTAGAGATGAACGGGGGCAGGAATTTTAGGCAGTTCCAAGTCTCCTTCTGCTTTCTATCCATTCTCCCTCAACATCCGTAACTCCTATTCCTCCTTAACCACCAATCAGAATAAGCCTAAAATTCCTGATTTATCATACTGATCCAAGGTCAGTTCTTATGTCCATTATGTCTGTGCCCAATCCTATGATACCCATAAAGATGTGGAGGGTAATGGCACATCACTCAGAGTCTCACTTTCTTTCCCTCTTATAAACCATCAGCCTTGTCTTTCTGTGCTTCCCTCAAGCTCACTCCTGTGCAGTGATTGGAGAAAATAGGCTTCAAATCTCATGATGAACAAGGTCCAACCAATCATTGCCCTAGGCTTGAGATAGGGTGACCCATGAGAAGCAGGTTAAATCTATCAATGTTTAGCAACCCTAACCCCACCCACCGAGCCTTATCTCCTGGGTTTTTAAACCAAATTGATTATGACAGACCTGATGCAATATAACTACCTCTAAACCACACCTCCTGGTCCATACAACATACAAGCTGATTGGTTCATGTGTGCCCTTGTCATGATAGCTAGGTTTATTGCCAATGAATATACAGTCACCGGCCACTTTAGTAGGTACACCTTGCTAGTACCGGGTTGGACCCCCTTTTGCCTTCAGAATTGCCTTAATCCTTCGTGGCATAGATTGAACAAGGTACTGGAAACATTCCTCAGAGATATTGGTCCATATTGACATGATAGCATCACGCAGTTGCTGCAGATTTGTCGGATGCACATCCATGATGCGAATCTCCCGTTCCACCACATCCCAAAGGTGCTCTATTGGATTGAGATCTGGTAACTGTGGAGACCATTTGTGTGCAGTTAACTCATTGTCATGTTCAAGAAACCAGTCTGAGATGATTCGAGCTTTATGACATGGTGCATTATCCTGCTGGAAGTAGCAATCAGAAGATGGGTACACTGTGGTCATAAAGGGACATGGTCAGCAACAATACTCAGGTAGGCTGTGGCGTTGCAATGATGATCAATTAGTACTAAGGGGCCAAAAGTGTGCCAAGAAAATGTCCCCCACACCATTACACCACCAGCCTGAACCGTTGATACAAGGCAGGATGGATCCATGCTTTCATGTTGTTGACGCCAAATTCTGACCCTACCATGCGAATGTCACAGCAGAAATCGAGACTCATCAGACCAGGCAACATCTTATATTGTCCAATTTCAGTGAGCCTTTGCGATTTGTAGCCTCAGTTTCCTGTTCTTTGCTGACAGGAGTGGCACCTGGTGTGGTCTTCTGCTGCTGTAGCCCATCTGCCTCAATGTTCGATGTGATGTGCATTCGGAGATGCTCTTCTGCATACCTTGGTTGTAACGAGTGGTTATTTGAGTTACTGTTGCCTTTCTATCAGCTCGAACCACTCTGGCCATTCTCCTCTGACCTCTGGCATCAACAAGGCATTTTCGCCCACAGAACTGCCGCTCACTGGATGTTTTCCCTTTTTCGGACCATTCTCTGTAAACCCTACAGATGGTTGTGCGTGACAATCCCAGAAGATCAGTGGTATCTGCAACACTCAGACCAGCCCGTCTGGCACCAACAACCATGCCACGTTCAAAGTCACTTAAATCACCTTTCTTCCCCATTCTGAAGCTCGGTTTGAACTGCAGCGGTTCGTCTTCACCATGTCAACATGCCTAAATGCATTGAGTTGCCACCATGTGATTGGCTGATCAGTAATTTGCGTCAACGAGCAGTTGGACAGGTGTGCCTAATAAAGTGGCCGGTGACTGTAGGTAGTGTTCAAAGTAGTTAATAATTCAGTTACCTATTAATTATTTAGTGTGTATTTTGAGAACGATTAAGTAGACATTATTAAATCAAATATAACAGTTAACAATTAAATTCTTCATTATGTGGGGCAAGAGACTAAAGGCTTAGCGTTAAGTTTATTTAGCTCATTTTGTTTTTTGTAACAAGCTGTCAGATTTCTGAGCAATGAAGTGCTGCCCTGACATCCACAGCGGGATGATGACAGACGAGCGTACACAGCCAGACCCCTACACTGGGGTCAAGACCCGCCAGTCTGACATGAATGAAAACACCCTCGGCATTTCCTGCAGGGAACTCTGACAGCACGCATTCCAGGGGCTGGGGGGGGGGGGAGAACGACACACTTTCACACAGAGCGCCTATTGGGTTACCAAGACACACTCTAATAACAAAGTGCACATGCACACACAGATTGGGACCCTTAATAAAGGGCAGCGAACCTGACAGAACCACATTTACATTTTATTTATTAAGCAAATTATATCAATTATTTATCCAAAGTGATGGACATTTTTGAGAGTCTAGTCACTGGAGCAATTGCAGTTTAAGGGCCTTGCTAAAAGGTCCAGCAATGCAATCATTCTGCCTGCCCTGGGATTTGAACCAGTGATCTTATGATTACAGCACAACTTCAGTGTGAAGCAACCATTATCCCTTGGCCTTGTCCTGCATCTCCCAGACTGTGCAGCTCTGCTCTGACCGCTTCATAAAAACCCTAAAGTATCAAAGCCCATTCAAACAGAAGAATCTCATTTCTATTATCATTGACTTGATGCGAGTCAATGAGTTGATCTCCAGAACTTATCAGCTAACACAATACTGTCTGCCACGTATGTAAGTTAAACCATAAAGGTTTTCAAGCACTGTGGTGATTAAAAAAACAGACTTGTTGCCGGAAGGTTGTTGGTTCAAATCCCAGTGGGGTCCCGCTTGTAGAGCCCATGAGTAATGTGCCTAATCAGATGCATCCAGCTGACTCACAGAAGGAAGTGAAATGTGTCAGCTAAGCTCTTGAAGCGATGGTGTTTGTTTTCGTTAGGACTTGTTTCCTTTTTCGCTCCTAATAATAAAACAACCTTAGCACATTTACACGTTCTGAATAATGCATTATGAAAAACTGAGCTTAGATGTCTGTAAAGACATTTAAGTGTTTGTTTTAGGTTATTACTACAGAGTTCTCTATGCATGCATTATCTGGAGTGTGCTTTGTACATCTTACTAATAAATTTCAGAACAATTAAATCACAGGAAGTATTATAGGCTGTCTGTACACAAAGCTGGGCTTTTAGAAAGTCTGGATGTGGTTCAAGGTTTGACGTGTGCAGTTTATTACGGAGTTTCAGCCTCCCGGACTCTGCGGGAAATTCACAGCTGCTGGGAAGGCCTGGGGAGGGGGACTGGGCCTGTCACACATAGAGTCACCCCCCTGCAGAGGCAGTGAGAGCAGTTCCTCTAGGATACAGATCAGCAGCAGTCTGGTGACAACGCCTGGCTTTAGCCACTACTCCCCCTGCTGGAGACTGTGAAGCTCTGCCCTGATTCTGTCACCTCGCCCCAGTGATGCCCCAATGTAACTGGGGAGTTCTGGAAAGTTCCATTGCTGGGATATTGCCTCTCATTTCATTTAACCCACAGAGTAGAAGGATGGGGGGCTGTTAACAACCACTGAGGAAGTTCCAGTTTCTGGTGCAAGACGGTACTTCATGTTATATTGCACTGAAATGTTTTTAAGGGATTCTGATTCATCCATGAGAGGCGGGAACTGGAGGGTGTGTTGTATGTGAGCAGGAAAGTTCTAGAAACTGCTTGCATCGAGAAGCGTGACGGGCCCTCGGGGGGTGCTGAGCTTTGTCAGAAGCCAAATGGGGTCAATGACATCACTCCCCACTCAAGGCTGGAGCATCACATCTTGCGGAATGTGTGCGAGGTGGGGCGGGGGGGGGACTCAGATTGCTGGGATGTGAATGTTTTTTTTCACCACTGCAGTCATACATACATCCATCCATCCATCCATCACCGCTTATCCATTCCACAGCCTGGAACCTATCCTGGGTAGCACAGGGCACATGGTAAAGGACTCCATGGATGGGACTGGACCCTTCTCAGGTTTAATGCAAAAGTCCAAGGGTAGAGCACTCAAATTTGGAATTGGGGTTTTAAATCTGTGGGGGAAAGGGATCCTGTCGACAGATTCCAAAAGAGACCCCACCACCACCAACACCAAAATCTTGCTCTGTGATTTGACCCCCTCCAGCCTTCCCTCCTCCCCCCTCCCACTATTAGCGGGATCTTCCATAAATGGCCTCCAACTCTACCCACAATTGCTGCGATTCCAGATCATTCCATCATCACTTACACTGCAGTCGGATTTTGAAAGATGAAATAGTCACAAGGGAAGAGACACACGGGAGTCTATAAAAGTGAGACGGGTGCAACGTAAATCACAGGCCGTGCTTTTCTACGGCAAGCTGGATTTACAGTTGGTTGTTGCCGGTTACCGTCGGTTTGGAGAGTGTTCGCTCTGTGGGAGGAGGCACGGCGTGTCTGAGGACGACAAATTGCCCTGAACTGCGTGAGATCACGGATAGTTTTCTAGCTCAGTGTTGGCCTAAGGACAGGGACAGATTTGTGCATATTGTCGGCATCTGTGGTGCATCTGTGCGTATGTGTTTGTGTGTGTATTTGTGACTAAAACAGGCCTCAGATTTTCCTTTTTCCCAACATCGCTGTTCATTGGCCGATCATCGCAGGGGGCAGAGACAAATAAGGGAGAGGTGGCCAACCAGCTGCCAGACGGCTCGCCCCCACCCCTCCTAAGATAAAGGACCACTGATTCTATGAAAAAGGTCCCCTCGCCATCTCGAGAACAAGGCTTGGCCCAGAGCCATTTAATGTCTTCCTATTCTACACCTGAGCAATTCCGGAATGCCCCAGAAGCAGAATCAACCCAGCATCACATAACCTGTGTTTACAGATTTCAGAGATTCACAACTGAATGGCACGCTCACAGCAGAATCTTTTCCTCTGGCTCTGAATATATTCCGATTTCCCCTCTTTTCCAACACCCGCATGCCACATTTGTAAATAAACATGATACCTGGCACTTCAGAAAGAAGCCACCCTTATTAATCGTGGATTTCATGGCTGGCCACAAGAGGCTCCGCCTCCAAGTGCATGTTTGTTTCCTGGACCCTGGACGTGCTTTTAACCATCTGCCTGGATGACGGCTTCTTTCCTACGGGCGAGAGCCAGATGGATGCAAGCCGCTCCCGGCGGTCTGTTTCCCAGCCGACGTGGTGCTTAGGGTGGCTTCAAAAAAATGTTTCTTTTTGAAAGTTGAGTGGGAAGAAAGTTCCAGAAGAAAAGGTGAGAAGCCCTGAAACGGCGGCAGTTTAAAATAGAGGCTCTCGAGGATGTGAACCTTAAGCCCGTCCTGATTGGCTTCAGGTTTTCACATCATGAGAAAAACGGCGCGAGAAGAAAGGTTTCCAAAAACGTTCCGCTCTCTGTCTTAGAAAGGTGCTACTCCATTGGGTATAACCTTACGATGTTTAAAATTTCTCTTTCCGAAACTGCCTCTCTGTTCCTGCGGCTCACCGCTGTGACGCGTGATCCAGTAAACACATTAGGGACCGGCTGTTGTACCCTCATTGTTTTTGGTGAATTTGCCTAGCTGAATACATGGAGAAGGTGTTAAAGTCAAAGTTTTGCAGGTCTCCTGAGAAGAGGGGGGAAAGCAGGGCTAGATCATGGACCTGAGGCGGTCAATCAGGCGGAGGAAGCTCTCCTCAGGCCAGAGAGAGGCTATGTTGACCCACATAGCCGTCCATTCACCTGCCGCTTCCTTAATATTCGTTGTTGCCACTGTAATTTTTTTTCCCTCTGGTGGGGGCTAGAAGATCAGATATCCCCCAGCACCCTTGAAGGCCTCGTCCTCCCCTCTGACAGCGGGGGATGCCGGCGAGGGTGAGCTGATAAATTTTAATAGAAGACCCATTAACGGGTGAAGGGGGGAATGGCTGGGCAAACACAGAGCCAACCCTGGTAGACCATACCGCAGGCTGGCCAGTGACAGTCACCCCAGGTACCGGCGAGTGTCACCACGCAGATCACTGCGTGACAGCAGCCTCCTCAACCACGCATTGGTCGAGCATGTGTATGTGCATGCAGGTGCATGTGTGTACACCTTGTTTTGGTGTACATCTGGAAAAAGACACAATCAGCACAACCCTATCCTCGATAAGCACTTACATATATATATGGTCGAGTGAGTTAGGAATCGCTGCTCATCGCCAGAAAGGTCCTAGGTTCAAACTCCATGGCTGCCAGAATAACCACATGAAAGTTAAGCCCTTGAGCGAGACCCTTAACCCCAACTGCTTCAGGGTGCCCTGGTTCTAACAGACCCTGCTCTCTGATCCTGCCCCGTATGTCAATTTATACAAAAGCCGCAGCTAATTCAATGTCTGTATATGATACCCAATGAGATTATGACTCTGTTATATATGGTGCAATAGCCTCATCCGCTTCAGACTTTATCGACAGTGTTTTAAATATGGCGAAACCAATGTTGTGGTTTTCGTGAGCGGTGAGGGATTTCCATAGTTAATTTGCAGTTATTTAATTATTTTTCATTTAATTCACTCATTTATAGCTTTCGTACTCCTTTCTTTTTATATTCCTTTGTCCTTGCTACTTGCTTCCTCACATCATGCTCTTTGCCTGTTTCATATACCTCATTCTCACCAAGGCCGTCTGACCCACCCGGCTCCAGGAGTCTGTACAAAGGAACAGAGATAAAGGGCCTGTTTCCCTCAGGGGGGTAGAGACAGATGCTGAACCGTAGCATCATCATTCTGTCTTAATAAACTGCTTAAGCTTAAAGAACCTGCCTCATAATTCGACTCTGAAAGAACCTGAAGAAATCTATCACGGGGTTCAAGCTCAAGTTCCGTATCAGTGGTGTCAGATCCTGCCCGGTCACCTTCAGGGGAGTGTGGAAAATCTTACAGACCTTCAGATCAACCTCATCTGGGTGAGTATAGGTGCATATGTTCAGGCAAGCTGCACTACATTTTTAGATTAGGTTACATTCCATTAGATAAGCTTAATTAATCCCTTAGGTCAACTAATATTCTACGTAGCAACAACAATAGTAATAAAAATAATAATATATTTCTAGACTGCTGACACCAATGAGCAGCTGCGATGCTGGGGCAGTTGGAGACGTCAGGTGATCATATGCACCAATGGATGCAGCCCCCGAGGATTCTTGTCAGACACACCAGGCCTCCTATAATGCATTTAATTTCTCACATCTCATCATCTCATCCGTGGTCTTGCTGCCACGTTTCATGTTTTTACATTTGCATGCTTGTCAGGTGGGGAGAAGAGCGCGTTTGCCAATTCCAGCGTGTCACACACGCGACGACTCAGAAAGAAAATGGATCAATAGGACATCTTGGCTTCTAAGAGTGAGCCACTGGAACCGCCTACCCCCCCCCCCCCGCCCCACCCGATGCCAAAGTGAAGAATGACGAAACTCAAAAGATATATCCGAATACCCCAACCGTAGACTGTTTCCATGGAAACAGTCTATCTGTCATATATACTGAGTAAACAATGGCACAGGGCATGTGTATGTACTGTAATAGGCTGCCTTCCCCCACGAGTCATGGGAAAGGAAGCAGGTGACAGAAACCCAGCCATATGCTCTATGACCCCAGTCCTATAGAGATTGGCTAATCATTGGCTAATCATAAGGCAGAAACTTCCGGCAAACCAGCAAATCATTCAATGCTGATAAATCGGCTTTCCGTCATTCCTTCCTTATCTGTTTCTTTTAATTGAGCTTTGGGCTGTGCCCCCCCCCCCCCCACCTCCCAATTTGAAGTTTTCCCGTCACGCCCTGAGATATCCCCCTTATCAATGCTCACGCTGCCCATTAACGAGAAGCTGTGAGCGATGTGGAGATTGCGGAGGTGGTGGGCGCCTTAGCAGGTGAGAAGTGTCCGGAAGCCGGCTTGGAAGCCGGCAGGAGCTAAAAACAGCAACTCCTGCAAGGTGAAGTCGGGCCAAATCTGCAGATTAAAAGCTAAAATCCTGAGGCGGGCGGCTAATGGTAGATATGGGGGGGGGGGGAGTGCGGAGTCCATCACACAGATATCGTTCTTCTGGGCAATTTCCCTCATGAATGATAACTAACATAATGGGGCAATTTTCTCCTCAAAAAAGGCGGGAAAATGGGAGAAAATCCACAGAGACTCGATTATCGCGGCAATTGAGTGGCAGAGTTGGGGCAACGTGTAGCCGCAGTGCGGGAGGCCGAACGCTGGAGCCGGGCTTGGATCGCACGGACACGCGGCCGCACGCAGCCTGCGGAAAAAAACCGTGTGCGTCAGCTTGTATACAGAAGAATGTCATGTCTTTAATTAGGAAACAGGGAGAGGGAACTATGCCAAAGACTATGGAGACCAGGACCAGACCCAAACCATAAGCTCTCCTGCAATGCTAATCACAGTAAACACAGCTCCTGTGTGAGAGAAACCCCTGACTGTGTATATACAAATGACAGAATATTACCTCTGGTGACTAATATCCGAACCTACTGATCTCTCCCTTAACAGTAATCCCAAGCAGTTCAGTCCCTGTCAGAGGTATACACTGAGTCTACCAATAAACACTCATATTAGCAGAATCTTACCCCCGGCCATCAGAATCTAAACCTGTTCTCACCTAAACTCTAAATGCCAGCGTAAACTGAGGCTCACCTTCCTATCCTCTCTGAAAAACACATATGCTGAAACAATCCAATATTACGCAGCCAACAGAAACACAGACTTAAATATTAACCTGAAATGTCATTAAGCAATTACAAAGAGCTTGTGACATCGCAGGATTCAATTGTGCATGTTCTTCTGAGTAAAAAACTCTAATTAAATATTCTGTGGTTGTGTTTTTTTTTTTTTTTTGCTTAAATTTCAACAAACATTAAAAAATCATGCCAAAATGATCAAGTATTATGCTACCAGCAACTACAAGTCTAAAATACATTGCGAAACAGTGGCTCCTCGGAACCTAAACTTAATCCGTTCAGAACTCGGGTTCGAATCCTAAAAAGTTTGCGTTCTGATTGAATTTTCCCCATAAGAAATAATGGAAAACCAATTAATTGGTTCCCGGCCCAAAATAATTACACCTAAATATGTTTTTTTTAGCATTTAAACACAAAATGAACAGAATAAAACACGAAGAGCATTTTTTTCTTAACAGCTTCCAAAACGATAAAGAATGTACCCCAACACTACCCTTGTCCTGCCCCGATCATCCGCTTCTTCCGTGAGCCACGCCCCCTTGTTAACCTCGTGTGGAATCCCCGTGTGAGCAGCTGTTTCTGGTTGTTGTCATCAGTCCTCTGTATTTAGTCCGCGTTTCAGTTTGTTTCCCCAGTCTGGTTATTGTAACGTCATTGTGTTGTTCTGCCTGGTCTCAATTAAACCCCGTGTTTGCCGATCGCTTGAGTCCTGTCCCTGATTCCCCGGTCCCGGCTCGGCAGATCGTGACGACCCCAAGCCATGCCCCAACAATGCGCCAACACTAGACTATGCCATGCCATTGTTTATTTTTATTATTACTCTGTATTCGTTAGTTTGTTTGTAAATCACAAACGTTTAGGTTGTAACATTTCTACAACTTTTGCGTAACTTTTTGGTCAGCAATGGCTACCAAAATGATATAAAGTGCAGTGTATTACTTGATATTTTCAATAAAAAAGAATTATCACCAACAAGCGATGCTATCACAGCGAATATGAGGCTGAGACCGAAGCGTTATCAACAATGTATTTTCGTTTGTCTATTTTAGAGGGCCTACATTCTTTGATCCTCTGCCTACAAGGGCCCCTGACCCTATAGGGAGGGCTTTTGGCTGCCAAGGGCCCTTGAATTGTGGTGGTTGTGGTGGTGGTGCTGGTGGTGGTGGGGGGGGGGGGGCCTCGCAAACATTTTGCCCAGGGGCCCACACAACCCATAATCCGTCCCTGGCTGAGAGACGTGCGCGTGACTCATTTCCCCGCGCGTACAGTACAAGTTATCTTAGGTCGACGTTCATGGTTCGACTTGGAGGTTTCAGATCGAGTTCTAGGTCAATTTTTTTCAAAACTGGTTGGTTCGACTTTTAAGAAATTCGAGTTATAATGAGTTCGAGAACTGAGGTGCCACAGTATTTCAAAATGCCCCTGGTTAACATCCTCACTTTAACAGCACACTTCACCCCCTTTAACACGTTCCCCCTTCCTACTGACAAGCTCCCTTTATAATAATGATGTCTGACAAGTGGACGTCTTTTGAAGAGGGGGTGGGTTGTCAGACAAAGACCTTCAGACCATGCTTCATCTGAGCTGCAGAGGCAATGCTCTCTGCTTTTGGGGCTGAGCGGGCTCCTCCCCTCTCCCTCCCCCTTCCACCATCTCCAGCATGATGCATGAACCCTGTGGATGGTGTGCACACGTCCACACACCTGTTTCCCCCTTCTACATTCTCGTTCTTCTTTCTGATCCCCATGAGACATGCTGGATTCTAAGAGTAGAACTGTGACATGGACAAGAAGCATGATAAGTCTTCCTGCAGGGAACACAATGAAAACAATGGAACAAAGCATGACCTCACCCCCAACCTGAATATTCACTATTATCATCATGCGTGACTTTTTTGGGAAGTGGCTGTAAAATACAGACCTATATGATTAACCAGTGTGCTTCAGTTCCACAGACAGCAACCTTTCTTCATAAAAGTCTTCAGACCTAGAACAGATTAGGCTGGCCGACGGCTCTAGATCTCACCAACCCCAGGGCTGCAAAGGGAGACTCTGATAGGCAAGGCGGATACAGCTCATCGCCGATATCTTCATTCTTTATGAATTTTCTGTTTGGAATGGCTGGAAATCAAACGAATCACCTTCATCTCTCAGTTAAGGATCACTGGAATGGGCCCATCGTGTGAAATCACTGATCTCTGATACAGTACAAAATCATAGTGTGACTCTTTTATAGGGTTCTGACCTATGTTGTCATATTACCCATCCATCTATTAATTCATTTAGTTTGTATCTTTGGGATGTTCCTCAGAGTCCATTTCTGAACCTTAAAAGGTACAATTACCTACAGTTAAGGGTACAACTGGCAGACCCTTGTGAGTACAGCCCCAGTGACCAGGAAAGGTACAAGCTGGTGACTCTATTTTTGAGTCACATCTGACTCAGAAGTAATTCAGCTTAATGATTGCAAGCTTTTGTAGATCAGGACAACTTTCCAGATTCCCTGGCATTCTGGGTTTCAGATTCACGGGACTCAGCTGAGGAATTGACACCAGCATCGCACTACGGTCTGTCCAACCTCCTAAACTTGACATTCTCACTGACTTCTACGGAGGATGGTTTGAATAAAACTGAATGTGGGGAATACAGGAATCAGCACTGTCTTAGCTAAGGGCTCTTCTACGGAGTTACATTATGCTGAGTGTGAACCGTGTTCCATATTCTAGCTCTCCAGCTCGGAGGCTGAGGGAGAACACAATAGATAACGGGAGTGAGGTGTATCCTGGGAAAAAAAACACATTATTCCCACGCTCAAGGCTATTTGTGCCAGAGAAATGGGTGGGTAGTGATTGAGGTGTGATGATAAGGATAGACGTGATGGCGTGAGACCGTTACGGGGCCTTTCGGCGCAGATCGCCCATTCTGATGTGACAGGGTGCATTTCTGGATGGGTGGGGAAAATATCTGCGCTCACCAAAAATCTGAGCGAAAACTACATCCTGAACCTGGAAAGAAACAATGAGAACAAAGCAGAACAAAGTGGCCATATTTCAGGATCTGCACGCTCTACACCTGACATATTCCTCATGTCTTCCCCCCCCCAGTGCTGTTCGGGTTTTCAGAACCATCCCTCTCTCCTCTGATTCGTCGCCTTGGCCCTATCCCATTTGCTCTTCCTTGAACCCCTGCCAAACCAGTCTCACGTACCCTTCCATCTTAAATAGGCGGCCTCTTTACCAATTCTGGTCAGGCGAAGATGCAGGTCTGCAGACAGCTCCGCCAGGACCCCTACCACTCTGACTGGGGGCTGTTTATATACACGTAGAGGAGATGTGGGCATTCCGATCATCGTGTTTCAAGGCTACGGTGAAACTGATGGGCGCAGAATGTTCATGCTTGAAGTGGAACTTCATTTTTGGACATTTTTCACCCAGCAGGAAGTGTACTGAGGTCTCAATGTCCCTTACTCTCCTGTGCGACTTCTTGGATAACAGGAAGACAACTCAGAGAACGGCATAACCGTATTAAAAGGCCTGTCGCCAGGTAGCCGGAATGTTGTAGATGTCCTGGGACCCTGAGACTATGGCCCACGTTCACATCAGCCATGGATCGACAAAAGGTTCCAGGGGAAATCCAGTTCGGGGGGGGTGGGTGAGGTCAGAATTTTAGCTTCAAACAGAGCCAAGAAGGGAAAAAAACACCCCCATACTGAGATGCCTCCTCTGGCCTTTCACAGAATGCAATTAACCCCAAATCTGTAATCCCACAGTACCGTTTATGTGTCACGGAGGAACTGCGGACTTCCCGCCGGCGAAGAATTATTGCTAGATTAACCTTTAGATGCACCAAAGTACCCCCCCCCCCAATGGTTACACCATTCATTTGTTTTGTCTTTCTTCCACCTTTTCCCCACCATTTTAGTTTTTTAGTTGTGGAGGGTTGGACAGGTTATTGTTCTGTTTCGTCAAAGACGTTCTGACAGCCCAGCATTTTTTTCTGGGAACTGGAGAGTTTACCCCGGCAAGAACCTTCTCAGTGTAACGCAAACCGTCATTTCGGAGGGACCTTGTTATTACTGGGGTGGATCTGGCAACGGAGTGGGACTTACATATCAGGCATTTACAGTTAGGGTCTAAAAGAGAGTGAAAATAAAGCTTCTTCCTTAACCTCAGGGTCTGTCCGTCAGTTTCTATAACTGCTTATTCCATAAGGGCTACAGCCAGCCTGAAGGTTATCCTGAGACTGCCGGACATTTTAGAGACACCGATTCAGGACTGCAGGAAGATTCCACATTCACAGTGCTGGGATTCAAACTCATAACCTACTGTGTTGCCTCCTTTGCCACTGAGCCACCATGACCTGGTACGACTTAGAGAAAACTTCCTGTGGTCGTTCCGAGACATTCGAGGCGAAAGATCTGATATTCTGAGACACATCAGGAAAAGATGGCCATTCCAGGCAGGTGTGAAAACTGTACTATTGCGCGACACTGGTGGCCACGCCCCTCGCGGGCGATAAGCCGCCTCAATGAGACAGCTGTCTGGCATGCTCTTCGCAGAAGTCCTTCTCATCTAGAGCAGCTATGATGCATTTATGCTCGCTGAATATTTACCACACAGCTACAAGTATAGGGCCAAAATCTGTAAAAGATTTCATTTGTCCCAGTGGATATGAATCCTATATCCAGGCCTGGTGTCAAGGGGCAGCATGAACTGGCTCAGTCTGCCCAGAGATTACCTCAAGCCCCCCCCCCCCCCCTCGCCCCCCCTCAACTGCCCCTAGCATGTCAGATGGGAAGACAAGTTTTCAAAAATAAGTAAAAACACTATATGGATATGCATGGTAAGACATTTTTGGACGGTTCTATGCTTCCAACTTTGTGGGAACAGTCTGTGGAAGGTCATTTTCTGTTCCTGCATGACTGTGCCCCAGTGCACAGAGCAAGGTCCATAAAGACATGGTTGGGTGAGTTTGGTGTGGAATAATCTGACTGGCCCACACAGAGCCAGTATAACCTCAAGTATATCGAACACCTTTAGGATGAACTAGAACAGAGATTGTGAGCCAGGCCTTCATATCCCACATCAGTGCCTGACCTCGCAAATGCTCTCCTGGATAAATGGGCAAAGATTCCCACAGACGCACTCCAATATCTTGTGGAAAGCCTTCCCAGAAGTATGCCAGCTGTTATAGTTGCAAAGGGGAGACCAACTCCATATCGATGCCATTGGATTTAGAATGTGATGCAGGCAAAATATTTGACCGTTAAAACTTGGAGTTTTCTGATTGACTTGCATACAATTATAGGCAGAGCAGGGAAATACTTCGGAGTACGGCTACTGCACAGGAAGGGCTCAGTCACAGGAGGTGTGTGGCAGAACTTACCAGGGCTGGTGTACGATTGATCGTGCAAGGTCCTGAACTGCCAGTCCATGGGTACAGTCACTGGGACTTGTGAAGTGTGTGTGGATCTGTGTGTGTGTGTGTGTGTGTGTGTGTGTGTGTGTGTGTGTGTGTGTGTGTGTGTGTGTGTGTGTGTGTATACGCTACACCTCCTAACGGGCGGCTGCCTGGATGCTAACAGGAGTGGCAGCTCTGCTCAGTCCCTGCATCCTACATCAGAAAGGGTCCCACCTCCCCTTCACAACAGGAACTTGATGGAAAGCAAAGCATTCGGGAAGGGGGGAGGAAATAACTATGAGCATGGGTGTGGGGGGGTGAGAATGATGGGAAAAACAGGAGCGAAAAAGAAGTGAGGGATGACAGGGTTGAGTAGAATTTTTAGTCTTCCTTCCTTTGAAGTTCTTCACCCCCCAGGATGGGGAAAGACGCCCCCCCAAGCTAAGGAGGGGTCACTCTCATTACTGAACACAAAGGAATACATTACATACCACCTTCATGTTACAGTGGGGCACTGAGTAGGAGTACTGTAAGTAATGTTTTACACTCTGATTACAGCTTCTCCTGATAGGCTGTCTGGCCAGATCCTTGACCTCTGACCTCTGCTGAGGGGGGGGGGGGGGTAACACTCCACCCACCGTGTCCTTGCCAGCACTCGCTAATTAGTGGGAGCACTACTGAGAGTCTGCCATGCCTCCGCAGCTGGATGCGCCCGCCGATGCAGCACACGTCGCAGCCCCCTGCCCTTACTACCAGTGTGAGCACGCTACTGATTGGCTGCTCCTCTGTGCCCGCCCTCCCCATGACTCCGCCCCCCCGGGCCCATTTTCTGCCACAAAGACAATTAAAAACCCCAGTGAACACTTTTGATGCATAAAAAAAACACACAGCATAGGAATAATCACATAATTCACTTTAACGTTCAGTTAATCATTAATGTCCCATCCATGGCTAATTATTATTAATGACTAATGTATTTTTAATTGTTATTCACACAGCCTTTGAGCCAAAGTGCCCAACTCATGCTTATGCACTTTTACCTAGTTTATCTCTGCCAGGATTTGGCCGGATCCAGTCCCCCAGCTGTGGGATGGAGAGCTCTCGCCCCCAACCTCTGCCCCGTGCCCACCTGCATTCCTCCATCAGATGCAAAATGCCACCGTCACGAATCCTCACATCCGCACCTTCGCGTTCCCTTGCCGGGGGGGGAGGCAGCACACCCATGTCCTCCCATGTCCTGAATGGCTCTTATATAAAGCCCTCCCCAGCCCCCATCCCCTCACCCCCCCCACCCCCTAGCCACCTCCAGAGTTTGGCAGGACAGCCCTGGTGACACCCACACACCCGGCGCCCTTCCAGATGATTCTCTGCAGCCGGCATCCGGAAAGTGGTCCTCGCTGCCCGCACATCTGCTCATGCACTTCAGGTAACCCCCCACCCACCCCCGCACCCACGCCACCACACAGATGGCTCTTAAACCTGCAGAGAGACCCTCTCATCCCCTTCAGCTGAAACATCTGCAATGCCCACTAAACTCTTGTAGATACTGAAAGGGGCTCAAACCACTTGTAAACCTGTAGAAACCAACTTGTGGTTAAAGGAGAAGCATTTTGAACTTTACTGGCTCCTCCCACCACACATCTAACTTTTCTCCTCCGACTACACATCTCACTGCTCCTGTTCGACTAATAAGCCACGTAAGGTGAACGATGCGGACCCCAGCCTCAGGATCAACATTCCGCATGATTCCAGAGTGCCGTGTGCCACAACCCTAAGCTCTCTAAAGAATTCTCTTGATGAGTCCGACCGAAACAGATGGGATAACACAGCATCACATGGCCATTTTCCATGCATGCACTGGAATTCACTCACAGAGGATGATACACACATAACCTGCAAAACAACCTTCACAGAAACATGCCGATTATGAACGCGAGCATGAGAGCAGGTAATAGCGTAACCTTCATCCTCTCGATAAGGAGGACTTATCGTGTCCTGAAATCAGCCGCGGGACAGACACATAAATCACGCGTTAAGGCTGCTGTCAGCAAGTGGTGGCCAGGGACACCTGCCAGAGATGGGGGGCCGTAAGCTGTGGGCCTCAGGGCCCAGGACACCCGTTTGGATGCGGCAGTCAGCCGTGATCTGGGGAGGCACGGGACAGTGAGGGGTGTCGTCGCATCTTCAGTAAAAACTAGTTGATTTTCAGACCAGGACTGCAGAGGGTTGCACTGTAATGCTTTTCCACTTTTTTAACAACATGGTCAATTCATTTACTTGTTCCTGCAGAACCTCACAGCACAGAATAAAAATAAATTATATGGCCATATGGTTGTGAATTCTAGTCCTTACATATCCAGGTAGTTATGTGTTCTAGTCCTTACGTACCAAGGTTGTTATGTGTTCTAGTCCTTGCATATCCAGGTGGTTACACGTTCTAGTCCTCAGGTACCTGTGTTGTTATATGTTCTGGTCCTTATATGCCCATGTGATTATTGGTTCTAGTCCTTACATTCCCTGGTAATCATATGTTCTAGTTCTTACATACTCAGAAGGTCGTATATTCTACTCCCCTCATGTCTGGAAAGTTATTAGTTCTGATTTCTTTGTTCCTTTGTTTGTTTCTATTGTCAAATCATTTTGTGTCTCATTAGGTTTTTGTAATCTTTCATTTCCTCTTGGTTTAATTACCTTAACTATTTATTGCACTGTAATTATTCTCAAATTACCTGTGCTGAATCCCTTTATTCATTCCTCATATGTTTGCTATAATTTATTATACTGCAGTGGCTTGTGCAGACATGTAAAGCACTCTGAGCTGCATATCTGCATAACAAAGGCGCTATATAATGCAGTATGAAGCATCAGTATTTTTTACCATGAGGCTATCCCCCATGAATTGAATCAGCAAGCATCCAGCTGTATTAATTTTTTGACCACAGCTGCTCATTCCGGAAAGTTATTCGGTAAAAGTGGGTGAAAGAATCACGGGGAGTCATGTTCCAATCACTGCAGGAGGGCACATCGACAGCCAATGGCGGTGGGCGGCAATACCGCTCCCCGCAAACGCATGCAGGGAATCGATAAGCAATTACTTTGCCTGCCGGCGTTCCCATTGTGAATGAAGAAAGGCTTACGGTGGCTTTATCTTACTGTCAATGCTTGCCGGATTGCTTTGTTTTCGCCGAGCTGGGAGGTGAGTGCTGAGGATAGGGTGAGGGTTGCATTTAGGGGAGCCTGTTCCTCGATGACCCGGGGTTGAGCAAACCAATCAGGAGCAAGATTGTCAAAGTGCATCGATGCACAGGTTTGTGAGAAACAGGGGAGCAATTGGTTGTATTCCTTGGCCCCTAAGTCAGACCCCCCCTCCCCCATGCCCCGGTGCATTTTTATGCTGCTACTCGATGTCATTTCCTGGTGTGCGAGCTCAGTCAATACGGTCATGTCATGCTGATAAAGCTCCCATTGAGCCAAACTCAAAGGCATCCATACAGAGGACTGGCCTTCGTTTATATTTTTGTTAGTCAGTCGCTTTTGCTTCCTGGTACCACTTTGTAAAAAGGTGGGGGGGATAGACAGGGGAAGGGAGGGGGGTCCTGTTCGGCAGAAACAGATTGGCCAATTGGGACAGCACTTTTTCGATAGATGGAGTGAGGGAACGGCGAGGGGGGGGGAGCAGGAGGTGTTCTTTTGTTTCTGTCTCGTCGTTCGACTGTCTGAAATGGATGTTTTCGTTTCAAGCACATAACGAATCCTGTAATTATATAAAGAGGATCGGTGAGGGATGTGGGCCAGACGCTTTGTCGTTCCCTGACAGTCCTTCAGGTGCAGGTGAAGAGAAAGGGGACACACACACACACACACACACCGTGTGCCGGGAGAGACACACCCCCCCATTCGAAAAAGCAAACTGTAGCCAGATGCAAGTTCACAATAAGCTGCTGTTTTATTGGGAGGTTTGGTCTCCACGGAGATCGCATCACCATGACTCCACGATGCCCGGGTTTCCATATAGCCGCATCTGTACGAGGTCACAAAGTCCTGATCGCATCCTCCTGTAGGAGGATGTGCTGACAGTTAAGCAGGAGTCTCACTGGACCATCAAATTAAATGAAAAACATGCATTAATGATAATTAATTGCCAATAATAACTGATGCTTTTATTGATCCCTGTGGGGAAATTGTCTTCCCTCAACTTGCTCTTTGTAGAGCAAGCTGTCTGCAAAGGGCTGCCACCTGTTGGGGCGCCCAGGGAGCTGGGGGTTAAGGGCCTTGCTCAAAGACGTGCTGAGACTGGGTTTGAACAGGCAACCTTCTGAATACAGACACACAGGTTTAGTCCACTGAGCCACACACTGCCCTGTAAATGATTAATTAATGATCAATTATTATAGGCCCAGGTGACAGACTGGCACACAGCCATGGGACACATGACGGAGTCCCATGGGGCAGACCGACGGGAAGCGGGGCGGAGGACCCCCAAGGCCAGAGCGGTGAAGCTGAAGGCCAGTTTCTTGTAGCTGCCTTTGCACAGAAAGCTGGCATAGAGCAGACAGCGTACCAACGAAAGTCTGGACACAACAACTGAAAATCAACAAGGTAACGAGCCTAAGCACACCTGGAAGTTATGTATGTGCTGTATTATCTTGTGAACCAGGAAAGAGATGGAGTGCTGTTACAGACGACCTGCCTGCCACAATGCCCCAACCGAAACCCTATAGAGCTCTTCGGGATGAGGTGGATTGACGAGTAAGAGCAAGGTGGCCTACTTGTGGAAACTTCTTCCGGACTGTTATAAAAACATTCCAGGTGGCTACATCTGGAAGGTGGTTGAAAGAATGCCAAGAGCCTTTAATGCTGCCATTGAATCAAAAGGGGGGCATTTTTTAAGTCTAATATTTGAGAAAATTTCGAGATGTTGAACATTTCTCTTGGTCATTGCAATATTTGATACATATTACTTCATTGCCTTAAGGGTTTGTACTATGAGGTGAATAACAGAACTAACATAAAGACAGACACATTAAAAGCAGGCATTTCTAGACTTTTGCCCGCTGCTGTACATTATAGTCCAGTCCTTTGTGGCTCCATTACGGGCATCCCTCAGTTTATGATTATGGTCCTAATTTCCTGTCTATCGCTCCGGTGACGCTCAACACTCGATGCTAGGAGGTGGCCTGTGATTGCTCGATAATGGTACCACGAACCACGAGGGTGCCAACAGATTGGGATTTTCCCTAATTAAAACCAGGGCATATCATCGCTTTGCCACCATGTCTGTCTGAATTCTTGGGGGAGGATGATAGCATTTAGTGTACAGAGGGCTGAGCATAGTGCATTGTGGGTAGGGGCCGCCATGCCAGCAACATCTGCCTGTCATTTTCATGTGCGTGCCGCATGTCAGTGGCCCTTCCCCCATCCCCCTGGGTTGCCCCATGACAGGCCGGATGGAGCAAGCTACGGCAGTGACGGGAAGCTAAACGGACCGGGCAGGGGGCAGGAACTGGGGAGGGGGCATAAAGCCAGCAGAGATGAATCCTGGCAGCTAGCAGTCACTCGCTTCACTGCACACACTTGACTTCCTCCCCGAATGGATGGGGTGGGGGGACATAGCCAAAAAAAACGACAAGCCCCCCCCAACATCCTCAGAACCCCCTCCCAGGAAAAAAAATAATAACTGAACTTGGTCAGACTGCACCAGCAGCTTACCCAGAATTCACTGCTCCGCAACACAGATTCCCACCCACAATGCATTGCTCCACCAAGGAGACGATGAAAACAGAACCTGCTCCTCTGTACATGCAATTTACCCACAATGCACTGCTCCATGGGGCACACAGCTCTCCCAGTATGATTCTGGGAAGGTGATGCACAAACAAAAACACATTGAAGAAGTTTAAGCAGTTAGAGATTGCGGCTGAATCAGGAGAGTCACTGTGATCTAGGATGCGCAGCGATTCATGGTTTCTGTATGGTAATAGCAGGGTTAGGCACTTGCTGTTTCTGATCCGGCCTGGGTGTGATGGCTGGACTTCCTGCCGGAGCAGGAAACAAACCCTGCTGAGAAGTTGCTTGCCATAATGGGCAAATTAACGCTAACAGAGTTATCTTAAGCATGCCAAAGTAAACACGCTGTACATACTCCCGGGCCCCGCCCTGGCCCCATGGGACCCAGGCCTCTCAGATCCCAGGACCAGTGTGTATATTTCACACCCTGCTTTCTGCCCCCTACTTGGCTGCAGTTACAGGGCCATAGATCAGCGACGGGCTCTCTTAGTGCCCCCCCCCCCCCCAGGAGGGATCAAGGGAATAAATTTCTCTTTAATTAGCTTGTTTACTTGAGCCTCGGGAAAATGACTAGAGCTTCGCCGGATGCAAGCCAACAAAAAAAGGCACAGAGGACCCTGAAGGGGGCGCTGTGGTAGGGCGCCACCCCCTATCCCCGGGAAATCCACTCCCAGGATGCGCACTTCATGTTTTCCATAAGGACAACACAACGAAATGAAGATGGAAAACAATGGAGTTAATAATGAAAAAAATCTGAGATGTCTGAATCCTTCAGTGGGGAGCGCTGTACCCTCGCACCTGTAGGGTTGTGGGTTCAAATCCCACCCTGATCCTGAAGCAGAGTCATACTGAGAAATGGGACCTTCGGCTATCAAGTGGCTGTCAAATATCAGGAGATCTTCGGATGGCCATTTAGGGAAGGGGGGGACTAAGGGCTGATGGATGTGTACTCATAATAATAAGAAGATCTTGGGTGGTATCTCTGACTGCATTACGGAACGGAGAGTTCTTGCCGGTGCAGCAAGAGACAGTGCCTCCTACAGACCTGGGAAAATATAGCATCAGTTTGTAACCTTGAGGGGATGGGGGTGCTCATGCAGACATGATTCACAGCCCTATGTATTACAGAACACCCCCCACCATAGACAGACCTTCTGCTGGATGTCTGTGTGATGTTCACCCCGCTGGGACATTAAGAGATTTTCTTGAGGTGTGGAACTACCGTACTTTTTTCCTGAGGGACTGGGATGGGGGCCAAGGGGCCTCATTTTATTCTCTGTAATGGGTCCCCCTTGGCATAGAGAGGTTACTGAGAGGAAAAACATCTATCAGTCACAAATCAGGGCTTTTCAATCCTACTGTCCCCCTTTAAATCCTGGTAGAGTAGGCGTGGCCTATTAATGTGGGCGTGGTTTTGAAAAGACGGGCAGGGTTGGGGTGGTGTCCTTACAGACGTTGCTATAGCAACCTGGAACGCACAGCAGTCCTTGCTTTTCATACAGACATCGCATGGCCTCTGATGGGGTAAAAATGCCCACCGAATATGAAAAAATTCCCCCCATATGCTACTAAATTCCAGTCCACCGTCGCATCCCGGCAGCTGAGCTGCTCCATTCCTTTGTTTCTGCTCCATAGAAATAAAATGTTGACCCCCCCCCACCCAGCATCAGCAACAGAAAATGGGACTTGTTATGAGGCCCCATAACTGAGCCCCTTTGTGCAGGACTGCGGACACCTGTCAAATAAAATGACTTTTCACCACTGTGCTCTTTGAAAACATCAATTTCCCCGATGCTCTCAGATGTCTAGAGATAAAAACACACACATCACATTCTGATTACTTTTTCGACCATCTCTACTCGTAAAATCGCTTTTCAGATGTTGTACTGTGAGCGAGGCGGGGGGGGCAGTGCTAGAGGCCAATCACTAGTCCCCAGTAAGGTGTTATTAGTCGAGAAGAATTTTTTAAAAGTTAAATTACAGGCCTGTGGATATTCTGCTGCTTGTCACTTGCCTCGTGTCACATACTGACCTAGATTTTCATCAAAATGTGCTGGGGGAACAAAGGAGTGGCTGTCGGATTGGCATGTGAAGCAGCACACTTTTGGTGCCACGGAGACGAACAGAAGGCAAAAACAAACAGGCAAGCGAACTAACAAACAGATAAACGAACTAATAAACCAGCAAAGGAAATAACAAGCAGGCAAATAAACTAATAAAAGGGCTGATGAACTAACAGATTAACAGGCAAATTAACAAATGGAAAATGAACTAACAAACAGGTAAACGAACAAACAACTGGCAAACAAATAAGCAAACGAACTGACAAGTGAGCAGGAAAATGAACCAAAAAACAGGCAAAACAACAAATAGACAAGGAAAGTAAGAGAATTGCAAACAAATACGCTAATGAACTGACAGGAAAACAAATTAAAAGACTGACAAACAAATAGGTAGACGAACTGACGGTTAAGCGAGCTAACAAATAGGATAATTAACTAACAAGAAGGCAAATGAACGAATGGGCAAACAAACAGCTCAAAAGTGAAAATATTTACACCTTCATGAAATAGCAAAGTGAAGAGAACAAAATCCCTGAAAACACACAGGTGACTCTAGAGGCGTGTGTCTGTTGAGAGAGATATGAGGTGTCCCTGCCCCCTGCCCCATACTTCACAGGATGTGATCCAGGTTCCCCAAGACGGTTTCCGAAAAAGACGGATGTATTAATATTTTATGTTTCTTTTCAAAGCATTCCTACACACAATGACAGGGAATGTACATAAAACTGACATTATGCTGAAAAATGTTGCTCACTGGAGTCAGTAAAGGGGATTCATTTCCCATATCGCTGCTGGTGTCTATGGGGTGTAACTGCTAAGCGTATGAGTGTCTCCATCATACTGCCGACAGCTGACCCATCTTTGCTGGACCACGTTCGCTGCTGTCAATGTTATGTCATCATAAAAACACCCCCCCCCCCAAAATATTAAAACAATGCGACAAGCCTAAAAGACAATTTTCATCCTGCGCTTTTTTTTCAGTTTTTAATCCTCCGATTCCCATAAATCCTCAAATGCCATAAAACGGCAGCGTAATTTACATTACGCCAACCAGCAATTTATCCAACAGAAAATGAAATATGAAAATTTCCATCAATGTCTTATGTAGACAAACCCACTCAATTTTGCCAGTACCTTCACTTCTAGCTGCTCAATACCAACATTATTGGCTACTTTGCCATTTTCAATAACGACTTAAAGGTCTCTGTGGGACTTGAACCAACAACCTCCTGGTTCCAAGGCAGCAGGCTCCCTGCCACTCATCACACAGCATTTAATAACACTTGAAAAAGAACTAGGGCAGGCCACTTGCTTAGACTGTCAGTACACTAAAAAAAAGCACAAAATGAGACCCAGTTTTCTCGGTATTTGCGATTGTAACGCTCGCATGGACGGGCCAGCCTGAGCTCCAGGTCTGCATGCAGTGGCGAGATACTAACACAGAAACATGAAGGGTAACACCGATTCCCACATAAAGGGCCTCTGCCAGACTCGGGCGGATTTCTCTCGGAGCTGAGAGCCGGATTTTCACGTGGGCGGCAGCGAGAGCCGAAACAGAGGGGTGGGGGCCGGCGCAATTCCGCAGTCACAGATGAGTTGAGAAATCGAGGTGGGGGGGGTGCTGGTGAACAGAGGATGTGACAATGGAGGGCTGGTATTCCTGAGTAGTTGGGGGGGATCGACTACTGTCCAAAAATCCAGTCAGTTATTTTCCATCCTAAATTTAGCAGCTTTGACGACTGGCTTGGCCCCCACACATGTGTATTCAGACGCTGGGATCCAGACTGTAGATGGGTGGTATTTCTCTTGCTATTCTTGCAGTGCTCCAGAACTGGCCTATAAAAACTAGGCCTGCACTAAGCCTGCAAAAGGCTGTGAAGTTGGACCCTCGTAGGGGGGGGAGGGGGGGGGGTAAACAGCCGATTCATAATCAGACAAAGTAATTTGATCTGTGTAAAAGCTGATGCAGATGCATCTACAGGTAAGCGTCAGGCGGGGGGGGGCGAAAGCTCGACCATTTTCGCTCACTTTGCCAGAACGTTCCATGCCCTGTTGGGGTGGCTGACAGATGGCGTGTCATACCCCAGATAAAAGCCAGCCCCCCACCCCCAGCCCACCTCAGCAGGTCAGGGGCAACAACAGCGGGATTAACCCTGACGTGTCGTCGTCACCCCCCCCCCCCACCCCCCTCTCTCCACCAACTGGAAGTCATTTGACAGTAGAGGGGAATCATGAGATTAGCATAATTAAGGCATTCATTTATGAGGGGGAAAAAGTCATTTTCCGGCACCCAAATACTCATATTCTGCTCCTGTCACTGCAGCCTAAGCGCACAGCTAATGATTCCGCCTCTGGATTACTTTCCTTCCCCGTCTCGGCTCTTCCTGCTATCGGCTCCCAACTTCCCACTGCTGCGCGGCTTCCGCGTCTCCATCCCTCAAAGCGCTCAGTCACCCACCGGCCCAGACCTGGGGGAGGCAAAACAGAGCCAAAACACCGTGCGTCAGGAGCCCCCCTGGGGGATCCCCGCCCAGCCTGGTGGCAGATGGGAAGGCCTTTTACATTGCTCTCACTTGATTAAACTTGATTAATCTCTAACTAACTGGGGGGATCTACTGTCAAAGTGCCCCCCTGGTGCCTATCCTGGGGACCTCTAGTGGACTTAATCAGCTCACACTTCACCACGCCACTTTGATTGAGGAGGGGCTGATACCTTTGCTCTTTCCTAATGGTGGGGATCAGCACATGCCGTTTTAACCCTCTGTAGACGTTTGGAGTCTCAAGGGGGTGTGCATGAACCTCCCCCCTCCAAAGATTCTAACCGTCAATTCCCAGTCCCAGCTGTCAACCAATCATATCAGCCGGCAAAAGCATAAGTCCCTTTTCACCTCAGACGTTTACAGACACGTCGTTTCTCGGAAGCGAGCTGTTTATCTTTTTTTGATCAGCTGAGTCTTTGAAAAGTAACTTTTTTTTTTTTTTAATTTCTCCCACAGAATAGCTCCTTCCGAAAGACCCATATGAGAATAAAAGCATAAATTAACTCACTGAAAATATAAAGAATTCTTCTTAAAAAAAAGAAGAAAAAAAAAAAAAACGGAGCAGCGTGGACACATTCGGCAGAAGGAAAAATGATTTGCTTGGATGCCTTTGAAAAGCTCTCGTCACCCCTGCCGCGAGCAAGCCCGGCAACAGCTGCCTGGGACTGCGTAAGCTGCATGTTAATAACGGCTAAAAGGAAGCGGGGAGGCAGAGAGAGAGAGAGAGAGAGAGAGAGGGAGAGAGAGAGAGAGAGGGAGACGAGTGTGGCAGGCTGCGCTCGTTCTCAGCGATGGATCCTTCGCAGGCCGTCCCGTTTCAGACACAGGAGGGGAGAATGGGGTGCGTACCACTTTTAAAAGTGGGGGGGGGGGGTGCTGTTTATAGGGGATGGCGGCCTGTTTGGTATTTTCTTTGAAGAAGTGCCCCCTGCATCTATTAAGCACATAATAATAATAATAATAATAATAATAGCCCTGCGATGGGCTGGGCCCCCCATCCTGGGTTGTTCCCTGCCTCGTGCCCATTGCTTCCGGGATAGGCTCCGGACCCCCGCGACCCAGTAGGATGAGCAGTTTGGAAAATGGATGGATGGATTATTATAATAATAATAATAAAAATGGGGGGGTTCAAAATTCTGGGGCCCCAGGCAAAATGTCCCTCTAGATAGATGGTAGATTTTGCCAATGAGCCCCCCCCATGTTTTAGGGCGCCACTAATGGACTGGGCTCTCTGAATCTACATGTCCTTCCGATACCACTGAGTAATAATAATAATAATAATAATAATAATAATAATAATAATAAAGCCTTTGTTGTCCTAGATGACCCCTCCCACTGTAACCATCATCGGTTTACCGGAGTCCCCAAAAGCATATCACCAGCTCTCATTTTACTGAGTGTGGGGGGGGGCAAAAGTGAAGGAAAATTATGCTGCTGTGACACAAAGGAACTCATGGTCAGTGAAGCCATGTTGGTAAGTGACCACGCCCACTGTGGATATGCCCCACCCAGAAATCATCCAAACTAATATTGGACACATCCTCTGGGAAATTGCCCCACCCACAAATCATCCCCATTAAATTACCCGGTCAACCCACTTTGTTCCTCCCACAAGTGATCTCCACTAAAAATCTATAAATGACCACACCCCCTAAAGGTAGCTCCACCCCTAAGGCACCTCCCCCACCGTGTGGCACAAACATATTACTCTAATTGCCTTATCATCATGGTTACAATTACAGTTTATTATTATGCCATTTGATTATTTTTAAGTAGTATTCATTTTGTATCTGTGTTATTTCATACACATTAATTATCCACTGCTAGCGCAGCATTTTTGATCATGGTCCTAAAAACCCGGGACCAGTAGAAACACAATGCTAAGCTCAGATAAGCTCAGACCCACTGCAAATGAAGCTATTTGGAAAACACTCATTCCATTCCCCTTTTTCAGCAAATAGGGCATTAATGTGTTTAAGAACTCAAAACAAAAGCCATAAAGGGCTTTAGTGGGCCGTATAAATGGAGCCATGAAAGGTTTAACGAGAGCCGTAACCACGGCGGCGTCTGGGCTTGGCTGTGAAGGAGGAGCAGTGTGCTACAACAGCAACACTCCCAACGACGCCCTTAATGTGCAATGTCTCGTCAAGGAAGCGATGCCCTGGTACAGGCAGATGAGAAATAAATCATTTCTGTCACATTAAGGATATGTGGCAGGAATGCAAGCGCAGCTCCTTACCCCATGGGGGCGCTGTTCACCCTTCAGCCCTGCAACATTTAGCCTTGAAACATGACCTGACTCGTTTCCATTCAAGAAGTCTGTCTGTCTAACCCTAACCCCCCCGGGGGGCATTTAAACACCATTAACCCCTGCTGACTTTTCCTCGTCTACCCCCCCCCCACACACACACACACACAGACTCTTGGCTGTATTTTGGTTGTGCTGTGGAATTCCATTATTGTCTTTAATAGAAACCCCCAAATATATAGCACCTCCGGAAGAGACGTGATCTTCAGTTCAATCGAGAGATCGAAACCTCCCACAAAAGATGGGGGGGGGGGATGCAGAGGGGACCTGGCAGTACTGGGAAATAAAATCCCTTTCACCTCACTGGATGATGACAGAGGACTCCTGGATTACAGCCGGACATGGGAAAAGCATGCATATACCAAGATATATATAGCTGACCTACAATTTCAATGCACGGCTGCCCCAGTTACAGGAAATTAACAAGCCCGAGCAATCAGACATTTCACATTTGTGTTTCACTAATGCTCTTTTAATGGAAACAGTTCGGACAGGGCTTCGAGCCCATGAGGACACGGGTCCGCCATGCCGGAAGGCGTCCCCAGAGGGCGCTGTGTGGAGGATAAGGTGCATCTGCGGGTTGTTTTGAAAAGATCATACAGCTACGGCTCTCAGACGCATGAGTTATACGCAGGAATCAGCGGCCAAAGCTGATGCGCCCTGCTCTTATCACTTTCCATAAGACTCAATTTCCCAGACTCCTGGGAATCAATCACATGACTGGGCCAGTCACCAATTACAGCCACCTCTGGGCACTCGGTTCTAGACCCAAAATTCTCAAAACATTTCTATAATTTTCCCTCAGCATCAGAAGCAGGGGCATGCACAGGGCGACAGAGACACTGGGCCCAGATGAAAGCTGATTGGCCCCTGGAGTACCCACTCCCCTGTCACCCACCTGTTCAAAACATATCATTGGCTATTAGCAAGGCTGGACCTTCTGTTTGAATTACTGCCCATCTCATACCTCCCACTTTAAAGAATCTTAGAATCACCCTCCGGTCAGAAGGGATTAATCATGTTTCCCCAGTTGCTACGGCACCAGATGTCTCATCTAAATGTGAGGGGGATGTCAACAGTCGTGTGACCGCACCCCCTCCCCGCCCACATGTGCACTCATTCATTGGTTGCATGTGTGTTCTTGACCTCCTGTAGCACATCGAACCTGCTCTCTATCCAGTCAATCTCCCAGGCGTTTTGGGCAGCAGGGGGCAGTCACGCTGTCTTCAGTTTTCCTTTTTTTGTTTTTAATTATTCCTGCTGCTTAAAAATCAATACTTAATTACCTGAAAATGCTCTCCTTTCTGCCTGCTGGAAGCGTCTGCCTCCAGAGCCATCACTCACGCCGGTCATCTCTGCCACCTCCGCTCCATCACCTGTTTGTCCACCACGCCTGCACTACCTCCTCGCCTCTCCCTCCCCCCGACCTCCCACCCAAGATCAGACTGATGGAAGTCAGAGGGATTCATCGTAAGGGGATAGTGTAAACGTAGAACACGAGTTCAAATTCCCGCAACGCAAATCAGGGGTCTGTTTTACTGGGAAGAAACTGACAAGTGATTGGCTATAAAAAGTGCTTCTGACCCATATCAAAGTCTAGAAACTCTGAAGCTTCTTCATCCAGAGCAGAGACAGGTGACCCTGGTCTCCCTACCTTGTTCTTGCCCAAAACCCTTTTAATGTCATAAATCACTCGGTCAGGCGGGCTGATAGTTAGTAACAGAAAAAGGGCCCTGATCACAGACCCGGGCTGTTCCTCTACTCTAGCTCTTCCACCTAGAACCTCGATGAACATTAAAAACATTACGAGGCATCTAATCACATGAGACCCCAACAGCTGAATCGAACCTAATTAAAGACAGGGCCTTGGGCTGAACACACGCTTACATGAGGGTGTCTTTAAGCCACGCCTCCCAATGTCTGTCATTAGCCCCGCCCCTTTACCAAAGGCATTATTCCCAACAACCCGGTGTGTGACTCAGAAAAAGATCAGTAACAGCTTATCACTATAGGTCCCGACCAGACACAAGACGACAACAAACGCAGACAGAGGGCCACAAACAGAGTGCTCCAAGGTGCCCTCGGAAATGGACTCATGGTCCATCTATTAAACCGGCCATCTGACACCAACAGGGAATGAGGGAACTGTAGCCCAGTGCAGGGCAGAGATGGCTCCTTCCTCATGGGGTAGGGGGCCCCAAACAGAGGGGCCTTCTCTGTGCCTCAGAGAAAGCAGGACTGGGATCTGAAATAGGGGGGGAGGAGAATCCTCACACCATCACAGTGGAGCTGCTTTCCCCACCTTCTGCTACCCATCAGTGCTGGCGCCCTGCAACCCCCACCCCGCATGCCACCGTGCAACCAGCCTGCTCTGTCAACAGTAATTGCGAAACAATGAACTGGTCACAGAAGCAGGGAGTGTGCACCCCTCCCTCATTAACTTCTTTCCTCCCTTTTCCTCTTCTCTTCTTCGATTCCCTCTTCCCATTTCTCTTTTCCTTGTCCCTCTCCTTTTCTCTACCCCCCCAACCCCCCACCTGCTGTCATTCCATTGCCTCGTTTTCTCCCCTCCCCTCCTACAAACAAAAAAAAAAGTCATGAGGTGTAAAAACGCTGACATTAAAAAATAATGGATCTGTCGAGAGTCTCGCCTCCGTGGCCACTCAGGAGAGGTCGTCATGGCGACTTAGCATCTCCTCCTTCGCAATAAAAACCCCAGAAAGATACTAATTCTCCCAGAAATTGATAGTAGCGGCCCCCTGATTCTGGCCTTTAAAGAGGCGATAAAAAACTGAAATACATGATAGATAAATACACCTAAGTCCTCCCTCCAGACGTCCTACTTCCGAAAAAAATCTTAGTTGATCATCCCGTTGCCTACATTTCTTTCTCCATTCTTTTAAAAGTAATTTGTATTTATCGGTGTTCGCTGTATTTGTATGCCGCCCCCCCTATTGAAGACACATAGGGGTGGTGGGGGTGCAGACTCCTACTTGCACTGTACCGGGATTGCGTCGTGCTCTGCTCGCTCCGCTCCCGATCGCGCCTCTGCCGGCTCTAGTTAGCGCGTGAGCGCGCTGAGAGTCAGCGTCCCGCGGAAGCTGCGTCGGAGTGTCCGGGGACGCGCTCAGGATCGCCGCGGCAATAATTACCCAGAATGGACTGCAAACTGACGGATGATTATTCCCATTGTTATGTCTAAGTACATTATAATTATTATTTTCTGCAGAGGCTTTAGCGATGTGTAGGGAAATGTAATTCAGATTAATAAAACCGAATCAACTAAAGATTCGAGGTGGGGATGGGGGGGGTGGGTGCAGAAGAAAGAAAGACTCACGATAAAGCCCCTATGCACCCCCCCAATCCCATGTGACGGGGGATGGAAACTAGGCATGTTTTCGTCTTAAACTATTAACCGAAAGACAGAAACACAGAGAGAGAGAGACAGAGAGAGAGACAGAGAGAGAGTGAGAGAGAGAGAGAGAGAGAGAGAGAGAGAGAGAGATGACAAGGAATGTAATTATTACACCAAACTGCTGATTCTATCGGAACTTATGCTGTGTGTGTCACTGCCTGTGTGTTATGTGATGTTTTTTCTTTGATTATGAGAGAGCCCTCGTCTTTAATCACCATAATGTCATTTTTTCTCTCTCTCTTACCATCAAAAGCTTTTTTAATTAGTCAGCCAGTTCATTAAGAAACAATCTCCCCACTGCAGACACCAGCGCCTTTACCAGGTCAACAGCGAGAGGCACAGAAAGAGACTCTGGCCTGATGTGACACTGCACCATGCAGGAGAACCAGACACTGCAATAACCGATAGCCCCTGACAGACATGACTAATTAACCACAGAGTTTCCGATTGACCGCTTTCCTAAGGATTGATATGTAACCACAGTTTAAAAATCCACCACCTGGAGCCACAGGTATAATTCCTACGCATTTAACCACCTGCTAAGTAGTTCTGGCACAATCCCAGACATTAATCTCCCGGTTTTGGAAGTTTGCAGTAAGAACCTTACGATTCCTGCATTCCTGACCTGGGACATAGGTTACAGGACCGGTCCATGCGGTGGACCAGCTCCTGGTCTCTGACCGCTGAGCTTCGCAGCATGCTATGCAGTGACATGAGGTTTGTCATGTTGTCTGCCAGACGACGTTTAAGCACACGTATGTAGACACGCAAGTATCAGCCACCACGCCACGTACTTGCTCCATGACCCCTGAGACGGGCCATACTAGAGAATGGGGGCTGGGGAGGGGGGTGGGTGTCGGCCGTGAAATCGCGCCAAGAACAGCTCACCTGCTCTGCGGGGTCTACAGCAGATGGCGAAGCTTGGTGCTGCCACTCTTCACCATCTGCACACCAACCTCCACCCGTCCCCAGCAGCTGGGGATTGGTGTGGGGGCCCGCAGCCCTTCCCAGACAGCACGGGACACGAATCGGCTCTGTCACTTCGAAAAACCCAAGCGCTATCGCTGCAAGAAACAATCCCCTTCAGGCCATTTTGGAAAAAAAATACCTTATTGAGAAAGCCAGAGACGGACAGACAGGGAGGTTGGGGTTTCACAGCTGTCAGTACAGGATAATGATTATATATGACTTTTCTGTGGCCTCCAAGGCGTCTGTGGCATTTACACAAGAATAATTTGTGTCAATATCTTATTTCATCTTTTTCTGAACGAGAGAAGAAAATTGAAGTTGAGAGTAGAAAGTGCTGAATTCTGACCCCCTGCGTTAAGCCTTCAGGACATGTGGGAAATACACGATACATAAGGGTATCGCAAAAAAATATAGGCCTATGTAATACTGGTCGAAAATAGTAATGTCGTAACAATTAGCTGAATAATCACCTAACGAATTAATACAAAGGCGTACACAGGAGTGTAGAAATTGTCTTCAAGAGCTCGGCTGCCCAAGTGCGCCGCTTCCTCTTCACTGCACAAATGGGTTTGCAGTCAGTCCAGAGTTCAGAGATCGCAGAGATTAAACAAGCAAGAACCTGTCCACTATAAACAATGCTGTTATAAATGCGGGCATGGGGCCGCATGAATGAAATCCAGAATCAAACCAGAGTAAGGCGATATGCTTAATCGGAAACAAACCGTTGAAGATGTATTATGATAACTACATTAAATATGCATATGGGATACGAAAGGGTACAGTATTCCGTTGAAGGGAGCGGACCTTCACCTTCGTTTAATCGATATTGTTTTCTGTATTAAATTCAATCATCAATGAAAATCAAGCGCTAAAACAACATAAGAATGGAATTAGTTAGAAAAGCTTAACAAGAAGCGCTCACAGGGATGATGCAAGCATGGTCTTCTTGTCAGGCGTGTGTAACCGGACCATCAAAACTCAAAACGGGGTTTGCTCGTTTTCTGCCACCACGCGGTGTATAAACAGGAGGGTAACTGCGATCAGGGCGTTAAAAGGTGCGTTTTCACAGGGGCGTAAGAGCTCGACTCCGGGCATGAGACTCGCTTTGTACGCGGGGCACTGCTGATCCATTTCAACTCTGCGATACAATTTTATAAAACAGACATTTGCAGATATGAAAGCGCAGACGGTGCGCCGAGTACTAAACGTAAAGGGCAAACCGTTTTCCCCAAAACACACAGATCGTTAAATTATGTTGACCACGAGAAATCTTTATTTTATGGAGTATCAACATATCGTGTCCTGGCACTAAAAATGGGCTACGTGTCGTCAGCATCTCTCACTGAACCTGTGTTTGACGGTATGTTACGATGCTTCTGCTTACCTAATTGAATCCCACTGATTAAACTTATAGACGCGCATGAAAGCGTCCTGCAGTAAAGGTTTATATTAGCGTCATTTGTCTTTTTTTTTAAGTACAGAGGAGTAATGCATACTACATGGGCGCTTCTTTTACAGCGTTTTTCAGTGAACCATAACGGAAAATAAATAAACACGAACTGAATCTTTCCACAAATTTTGATGATTTTATTCATTATTAACGAATTATACCTGTTGGACATCCCGTACCCGGTAGGGATAACCTGCATATGCCAATATAATAATAATAATAATAATACATATAGTTCAAAAGTAATGGCACTGTAACTGATCTATTCTGTTATTACGTAGACACTATATTGCCGACAATAAAAGTCTTTCGTTCTCCCATGTCTGCCAATGATGCAAAGTGTGTTTTATGACCCGCGGAGTGAACAGTGGTCCCCGATCACAGAAACACGCTTCTGGACCCATGCTGCACGAACCAGCAATCGCAGGTGCCCTCAGCTGGGCTAGGTGCAAATCAGAGTGGTTCGCGGACATCACAAGCAGGGAAAGTTGCCCCAGAAAGGCACGAGAAATGGCAAAGAGAGAACGCAATTTACCATCTCACTCCCTGCATTGCAGTTTTGCACGGTGAACGTGGCTGGGGCAAATAAACCAAAGTCCATTAAAACAACCGGTTCGAAGAGGAGGTGAGGAGAGAGGGGTAAGACGGAGCAGCAACTTGCTTTAAGGCGTGCACGTGTTTGTTTGGCTGTCCGTAGCGGGTTCCCCTCTATCCTCAGCGCCTTGCATCGCATTCCCGCGGACTCGGAGGCGCGCACAGAGCTCTCCGCACAGCGATAGCCGGCGACGGGGGAGGATTAAAAAAGAGAATAGAAGACGCATCATTTACCTTCCACTGCAGAAACCATAGCGATTGCACATAAAATCGCGAGCAAATCCACTGTCATGGCAAAAGGGTATTTTCCTCTTTTGATTTCCCCCTGTTTTCTCCCTTTCGTAGTTACCAAGAGGCGTGATCGTACACAATCCTTCAGCTGTCAAAAACGGCGCTCCTGTAGCGGGTATTTTGAGTCACATTGCAAGCCGTAGTAAGTATAGTATGTGAGAGGCAGCTGTGGTCGGTAAGGTACGGGGATGTGAGGGGGCTGACAGAATCCCCCCCCCCCCCCCAACCATCCCCACCCCCCATCCCATCTCACACCCCTTTAACACCTTGTGGCCAATCACAGGGTGCAAACGGCACGTCTCAGACCAATGGTAACTGAGCGCCCCCCTTCCCGCACGCTTTTAGTTTACAGCAAAAAAATAATAATAAAAAAAAACTTTTCACTGGCCATTTCTAGCCGGTTTCTGTTCCACACGAAGTGAAAGGGCGCCTATTTGTGGCTGTCTGAGGTTATCGCAGACGAGGTGTTAACTTTGCGGGGGTGATTTTTTTTTTGAAACGATTGAAGACTAATTGAAATGGAGAAAAATGGGAAAAGGGGTATAATTACATCCTTGTTTTCGGAAGCAATGAGCTGAGATTATGCGACTACATCGCGTCTGGTCTGTGTTGCTGTGATAGGCTTAGAGATCTTAGGACAATAAAATAAGGTTCTGGGGTGAATATGAATTTATGAATACGAAAATAAAACATTTTTATATTTTTATGATTTAAGGAAAATTGTGGTTTTAAGAAAGTAAATATACAATAATATAAACACACAACATATACGTATAATTTTAATAAAATATAATTCATAATTTTGTGTATTACTACTACTAATAATAATAACAATAATAATAGGAGAAATATATGTCGACTGGAGAATTAGTTCAGTCTGCCCACAGGACACAATTAAAACATAAGAAATTATTGAATTTAGCTTAACTGATTAACACCCAAATCCCAAATGTCCCCAAAGTGCAATGAGATGTCTTCCCCCGCTGCAGGGCCACCTCTGATCCGCGAATGGACGGCGCGATGCGGGCTGTCCCTCTGGGTCCTCCGTCCTGTCCGCGCATTTGGACGTCGTCACAAAATACGATTGATTTGGTAGTATCCGGACGCACAGCTCTTTAGGTTTCTCTTATCCTGCGAGGGTGCCGGCTGCTGTCGTAGCTGCGGGTCTCCGTCCTGATCCTCAGGTGACGTTTACCCCTCCATACAGTCTCCTTGTTGCCGTGCTGTGGTCCCGCACCAATCCAGTCATATTCAGCAGCTGTATGGGTTTTTAATGCTTTGCAGAGATCGGGGGGGCGTTTCGCGAGTGTACCGTTATGACATCTGCGGGTTCACCTCGCCCCACCCGGCCGCTCCTCCCGCCCCATTGTGGCAGGCTGCTTCAGCAGATGGCTGACATAAAGGCCTCATCCCCCGGGACAAGTAGCGAACATGGGCCCCATTTGGGGTGGGGGTGGGCAAACCTGTTTCTTTTCAATTACTTATAGCGTGTGGAGGGGGTGCAACCGAACCCCTCTGGGCCCCTAGGACATTGAAAGAGGGAGTCGCCCCCCCCTCCAATTCCCAGTTATATCTGTCTGTTTCATACTGGCCTGTTATGTCTTTACCTGCTGACAGTAAAATAACATGGACAGGCTACATCTCTCAGCTATCCTGTCTCATAGGTGAGTTCTCACCATCCACTTTATTCCCATATATGTGATTTGGAGTAAGGGACTGTTTGGTACTGAATTAAAAGTGACACGATTCAGAAACCTTCCAGGATCAAGGCAGGACCAAAGTCTTTTTCAGAAGGTGGGGGTGTGGGGGCTAAAGAGCATGCTGATGTTGATAAAGGAGCAGGACCCCAAATCAGGATCGAAGAATATAGCGGCTTTCCTGCTGACCGGCTCATACTACAGAACGCAGGCAGGAACACTTCTAAAGATGCTGCTATGTATAATGTAAAGCTGAGATGTGGGAGGGGGGCATCCAAATTAGAGGCGTGGCTATTGGGTGGGCAGAGACAGCCCCCCCCCCCCTTTTACTGTCACCAACCCCCAGCTTCAGGCCCTCTCTCTAAGGCAGGCAATGGGAATCTGTCCACACCTGCACCAAGAAACCATCCCCCCTGTTCACTTTAATGATGTGAGTCATGTGCTTAATAGAAAAATCCACTTAGGGAGGCAGGGTAAAGATGCAGATCGAGGGAATGGAGCACTGGCCGGGCTTCCGGATCATGCAGAGTGGGTACCGGCTCTTCAGAATACATCTATCACCTTGAAAAGGCTTTTTACGAGAGTCTCAGAGACAGTGACTGTGACAGTGCTGACCGACCGGGCAGGGGGCTGTCAGGAAAGCAGCCCGACTCGCTGCTACCCCTGACTGGTCCGGCCTGGCACTGCACGGAGGTGTCTGACCTGAGCTTGAAGGTGGGGGGGTCACGGCAGCCACCCTGTGAGTGAAGGTGGTCTCTCTCTTGGCTCACCCCCACACGTGCTCTGTGACCGCCGGGGAGAGTGGGGACAAGCGTTATGCAAGATCAGCTTTATGCAAGATAAAGAAAAACTTCTGCTTGCATGCTCTTGCATTAACGATTTAAATAAAATTCACAGACTGCTTATAGGATTATCCGACACACTCTAGAGAATAGACATGGAGACGGGTATTGAAATTATGAGTTTGAACCCCCCCACACCACCCCAAATTACAGTCACGGACAAAAGTTTTGAGAATGACAAAAATATAATTTTTCACAAAGTCTGCTACTTCTGTTTTTGTGATGGCAATTTGCATATACTCCAGAATGTTATGAAGAGTGATCAGATAAATTGCAAGTAATTGCAAAGTCCCTCTTTGCCATGAAAATGAACTTAATCCCAAAAAACCCATTTACACTGCATTTCAGCCCTGCCACCAAAGGACCTGCTGACATAATTTCAGTGATTCTCTCATTAACACAGGTGAGAGTGTTGATGAGGACAAGGCTGGAGTTCACTCTGTCATGCTGATTGAGTTAGAATAGCAGACCGGATGCTTTAAAAAGTGGGTGGTGTTTGAAATCATTTTTCTTCCTCTGTTAACTATGGCTACCTGCAAGGAAACATGTCCAGTCATCATTGCTTTGCACAAAAAGGGCTTCACAGGCAAGGATATTGCGGCTAGTAAGATTGCACCATAATCAACCGTTTATCAGGTCATCAAGAACTTCAAGGAGAGAGGTTCAGTTGTTGTGAAGAAGACTTCAGGGCACCCAAGAAAGTCCAGCAAGCGTCAGGTATTCAGGTACAGGGATTGAACTGCTGAGGACTGAGGTAAGTGAGCGCTACCTTCAGTCCTGTGTCATGCCAACAGTTAAGCATATTGAGACCATTCATGTGTGGGGTTGCAGAGGCAGGGCGAATTGCAGAGGTCTTGAAAAAGAAGGGCCAACACTGCAAATATAGATTCTTTGCATAAACTTAATGTAATTCTCAATAAAAGCCTTTGACACTTATGAAATGCTTGTAATTATACTTCAGTTTATCATAGAAACATCTGACAAAAAGATCTACAAACACTGAAGCAGCAAACTTTGTGAAATCCCATACTCAAGTCATTCTCAAAACTTTTGGCCATGACTGCAAGGCAAAGGTGCCGAGAGTCTCACGCTGTTGACTACGTGACGCTTTACATGGGTATGAGGCGGTCGTGCCACTTACATCGTCAGCATCGGGTAATCTCATCGGGACAGGCATGTCCATGCTGTTCATTCCTTAGGTGTGGAGTTTTAGCCCCCCCGCGCATAGGAAAAAAAAATGGAAAAACAGATCAGATGACAAGCAAATCACATTAAAGATCTAAACACAAAAAAACGAAGGTCACCCTGGATTAGCTGGGACTTGCCTCAGTGTTTTCTCACCACTCTGTGCATTTGCATGGAGACCCTGAGCGATCCCCCAACTCCCCTGGTGGCCACAAACAGTCACTACACTAAATATTAAACAAAGACGCTCCTTATTATTTTAGGAAATCTGATTGTACTTACTAGCCAATGTTAGCCCATATTAGCGGTGGCTGGGGAGCCAGTTGACCATGGGCCCCTCCGTGGTTTTTTGTTTTGTTTTCTTTCTTTCTTTCTTTCTTTCTTTCTTTCTTTCTTTCTTTCATGAATGCCAGTTACCTGTATCGGGCCTTGGGGTGCTTAAAATTCATATATGTTTTTTATCGCATCGTCTTCTCTTTTAGTACAGTACTGTTTTGTCCTTTATTTGCACTGTTGTTGGTCCTGTTGTCCCCCCCATGCATGTGTGCCCCTCCCCTCGCAACTGTAGTACACTTGAAAATTGCAACAAAAAGAAAGAAAAAGAATCAAAAATAGAATAGTTTTATCATATCACTTAAAAATTTATAGATTTCAAATAGAAATCTGACCTTTTTTTTTTTTTTACCACAAACAATGAAGTGACCAATGAGGACGCAGCAGACTTTACAAACACAAGCAGCGTTGATGTTTCCCGGAACATACATTCAGTGGAGCCCCGGAAACAATAAACCCAGGCCAGCTCATGCACCATGTTTGCTCGCTCACATCCCTCCCCTTGCTGTGAAAAGGTGGGAAACCCCCCACTTTCAAAAGAAAGTTTATACAGCGAGAACCAGGTAGCGCTTCTCATTAACGACTCTAAATGAGACCTTCACAACTTCTGGGTCATTCATAAAGCATCGCACACCCATCCTCAGGTAGTGACGGACCACAGAAACTGTTACCTAGCAACCTGCCTCTGTTGACATAAGCATTCATTAATATTTATGAAGGTATCATAAGGACGTGACCTAGAGCTTAATCACTTGTTTTGGTTTTATATAAAGGACCCTCTACATACACTTTCAGTGCACAATCGGTTTTAAGGAGACATAGTCATTTTTTAAGCAGATCCGGACTTCAGAAAGCCAGATATATACATTTAAATTAATATCATTAAAATCATACAGCACTATCACACTATTGCTATTATGTAACAGTGCTGCAAAGGATGGATTTACTGACGGCTAAATATGGCACCAATGCAAAGCTCATGATACACTGGCTTCAGGTGTCCCCTGAAACGTATCAGTAGTTTTGATTTATTTGGTCCATCACGAGTTAATCAAATTGATGATAAATCATTTGTAAGAACATTGCTACACAGTCTTAACAATCAACCCCACTTTTGCTTTTATTTCCAAACATTCCCATGGCTCTTCAATACGCAGCCACTCTTTGACACATTGGCCTGTATCTTTTGGGAATCTGGTGCATTTTTTTTATCATTTAGAAAAATCCATCCATCCATCCATTTTCCAAACCGCTTATCCTACTGGGTCGCGGGGGGTCCGGAGCCTATCCCGGAAGCAATGGGCACAAGGCAGGGAACAACCCAGGATGGGGGGCCAGCCTACCGCAGGGTACACTCACTCATTTATAATCACACACTGAAAAAAAATGCTAGGTTATTTTTTTCTGCCCAAGTGCTTTGTTGGTTCCTTTCAGCCCAAGTACCCAGTCCAGACCCAGCATTTGGGTTCCTGGTGTTATGTTTTTGGCCCAGAACTTGGGTAATGTTGTTGTGGAAACCCATGTTCTCACACAAGTTGGAGGACAAAGACTGGAACATCCCTCAAACAGCCGATGTGACATTGAGGTAACAAGACAAAACTTTAAATTCATATTTATAATAAATATTTAATATTTATTATGAAATAACTTTATAATACTATAATAACTAAACTATAGCGAGTTTAGGATAACACATTGTCCTTGGTGATTATCGTCGAATACAGCCTGACAGCTTAACACTGAAGTTCAGCCGAGTTTGCTGGTTCGCTAGAAATTGATGTTCCGCGACTTAATACTGTAAACAGCAAAAAAAGATGGTATATAATTTGCGGTTGATTTCCTTCTAAATCTCTAGAACTGTGTCCCTGTGTAACACCAACATACAGACATCTCAGATTTATGTTCATGTACAGGATCGGCTGTTGGAGCGTAAATGCATTTTAAATACGCAGACAGCGCGTCAGACGAAAACAATTGGTGAAAAGATCCCGGATCTGTACGTAGCGGAGTGAAGGTTACAGCATTTACATTTGTTTTGCTCGGAATGGATGCTCCGTGGCAGCTTGCATGTCGCCCATCCGCACGGAAGGCCGAAGTTCGACGTCCTCTCCTTCGATTCAGCCGCCGCCGCTAATGGTCGTTTCCATGGTTATTACTCTCAGCCGGCAAAGGGCTATCGACGCCTTAAGACTCAGATCGTGACCTCGGCAAGGTCAATCAAAACAGCGGGTGGACACACCGGCGGTAACGATTACGGCGTGGCCATCGACATGACAAAACAAACGACGGATAAGAAGGGAGCAGAATGATTAAACGACAAAGGAAGGAAGCAAAAGAGTGAAACTGAAACAAGAGGGCCATTCACAAGGTAAGAGTCAGAGTGAATAACGGCAGCATTACAGGGGCCTCGGGAAACTACCAGCAAACGAAAAGCACACGCATAAAATAGACATTTAAACGCTTCCACCGGCAGGTTAAATTATGATTTGTTTGTGTAGGTATCTGCACAAAGTGTGGGGGGGAGATTTTATGTTTTTATTGAAGTGTGTTGCTTAGGCTGGGTCAGATGTGTCCCTTAAGATCCAGAAGCCGACCCTCCATCGCCTCTCAGGTTGCAGGTGCACTGTACCGCCACTCCAAAAGTGGCAAAAAAAGGTGTTGTTCGTTTGATGTTCATCTGACATTTGTCTGACTTTCGTTTGACATTTGTTTGTTTAAGGATCATCTCACCCTGCAGCCCGGGTCAAAGTGCTTGTTCATAAATCGCCCGACCACACACACGAGAGACAGAGAGAGAGAGACAGGGAGAGCGATTCCTTTTAATACCACGTCGTGAATAAATCATCAGCTCTCTCCCTTAATGTCATTCCTAGGTGGTGGTGGGGGGGGGGGGGGAGTTCTGGTGGTATGGTGGCGGGGGGAGGAGGGGGTCAACCTCAGTTGTGTGTACCTCACCTATGGAAGTTCAGAGCCCATTTCCCCTTCTGTCATGAATAAATGAAAACGTTATTAAGCATGATGGAGGAGAGTGTTAGAGATCAGTACCTCCCTCGCTAGAGGAAGACGGATTGCCCTGAAGTGAAATCAGCTCGTCTGAGATGATACACAGTAAACGTCCGTCTTAAACCGTATTAAACCATAAAACAAATAAAACAGGTGTAGAATTCACTGCTCTCCCCACACAGGGTGTGCTAGCATGCCCGGGAATACAGGGACACGATATCACAGCCATCCATTAAGTAGAGACGGGGGCAGAATTTTGATTAGAGACGTTTGCACTCACTTTGCAGGTGAGCGTTAGGAGGATGGGGGAGGCACACGCGTGTGTAAATACACACACAGGAGACCGAGATGCTTATGACCGCACACGTGCAGATACAGGCTGAGCAGCACATTCCGACGTGCCGGGGGGGGGGCCTGAAAGCAGATGCAGCTGTAGATTCCTCAAGGTTTCTGGGAGGGTATCGGATCGCATCCTGAGGAGCGCACTGGAAAGTACTGCCACTGGAATATAGACGATAGATGCAAATTACGCAACTGTGTCAAAAGCAGATGCATTACAAAGTGACAAATCAGCCATTTTATTGTTGACTCACTAAAAGTCAGGTCAGGTGAAATGTTCTAGACCATTCCTACACATCTAACGGAAGCTTCCCGGAACCAGTTCTGTACCAAGTGTGAGCAGTCCACACAACATCTCTTCACCTCGGGGGGGGGGGGGGGGGCTTACAATCTACTCCCTCAAGTGTCTCCAAAAAACAGAACAAGTAGGACAGAAACAAGAGGAGTGTGTGTGATGGGTCACAAGGGACAATGACCCCACTTTCCAGAGCTTTCTCTCCCTCTCTGTTTGTCCGGCAGTTGATTGCACCATGTGCTCAGTCCTACGCAAATATTTACCCAGCAGGGTCCACTGCCCTGCAGCCCATAACAGCACTGGATCACGGGTCCCCCGTGGTTTAGAGGACGCAAAGGGGCGCCGAGAACAGAACGAGCGGACCATGAGAGAAAGAGGGGAGACGTGACAGAACTGGACAGAAAGAAGATAAACGAAAGTAGGGTGGGGGGAGGGGACAGTGAGCAAAGACTGTCAGCAGAAGGAGGAAGAGCCCGGACGGCAAGCAGCCAGGATTTTATGATGGGGAACATCGGCTGCAATCCGTCCCCAGGGGTGGTGGACGAGCTGTTCGCAGTGGCCAGGAACGCCAGTGTGCTCCCAGACGTCACACTGGACCACACGCTCACCACCTACCTGTCACTGGACTCTGCTGCTGCCCTCAACCAGCACTACGCCTCCCTGGAGGCCACCCTCACCGACCCTCAGGTATCGGCATTCCGGCACGACCTGGCTTCTACATTCGGGGAGGGCGGCCGTGTGCAGTCAGGGGGGGTGGGAGTGGTGGCACTGGCGCTGGCGCTGCTGTTCGAGGCGCTAGCACTGCAGGCGGCGGGGGGCGGGGCCATGGCGGAGGACCCAATCCGACGCATCTTTGGTGCCGACCACACGTCAGAAGTGGGACCTATCGTCAGCGAGTACCTGAAGCTGGTGCCACGGGTGGTGGGCGACGCAGGCCGCATGCGGGAGCTGACGGAGCGCTGCGAGCGCCTGCTGACCCGCGAGCTGGCCGATCGCTATGATGTCATGACATCCGAGGGTTACCTGGTGTCGCCCTCTGTCAAGCAGTGGCTCAACGGCGCCGCCCTACACCTGCACATGCGCGTGCACTTGGTGCGTCTGCGCGCTGCCCAACAGGGCTCCGCCCTCTCACTCGCCGTCTCCTACCGCTCTGGTCTCCCAGTACTGATACAGAAATACTCTGAGCACCTCCGGCGGACCATCCACGAGACACCCGCCCAGCCTGGTGCTCTGGGGCTCCTCAGCCTGGAACCTCCGCTGAACATCACCCATACCGTCGTCCACCGTCCCTGCGAGTCAGCTGCGGTCGCTGGCCAGCTCGCTGTCAAGATCCAGGAGCTGCAGGACCTGCAGCGCAGCATGGAGTTTTTCTACAAGGCGGAAGCAGACATGGACAAGCTCCTCCTACAGAAGGATGACTTTATTCTGAGAGCTGGGGATTAATGTGCCCGTCTAATATCTGCGAATCTCATTTTATATCACTGCACATTTAACATCCATGTGTCTCTCAGCTGTATGGCATGGCATCCCCATAGGACAAACAGAGAAGGATAAAGAAGGGGGGGTCTTGCGTGGGGCTGCACCTGGCCGTGAAAGCAAATCAGGAAATGGGAGGAGCTGGGCCGTCATGACTGGACTTAAACTGGACATTTAAAACCTCCTGCATTTATAATTCTGCTTCATGGAGTTTCCCTCTAAGCTAGTTATTATTGCTACAGTTATGTTTGTTTGTTTTTCTTTTTAATAAATTCATACGCGTCTTGATGTTTTCATCACCGCACTGCACACCGCACGAGAAACGTGTGTATATGCGTGTGCGTGCGCGCGCGCGCGTGCGTGCGTCTGCCCGCATCATCCACAGCCACGATCTTTACCTCCAGGTGCGGCTTCTCCGCCATTAGCGGTAATTAGAAAAGCAATTAGCCGTCAGTTGTGCAAATGCGTTTCCACAAACTTCGCGGCAAGGACTCGCTATAATGTTTCTAAATCCCTTACTTGTCCCGTTTCATGTCCCATCCCACTTGCATCAGAAAGATTCGTTCCTTCTGCGCTTAATGTGCTTTGCCTTGCAGTTGCAAAGCATTTTCTCAAATGAGAAGCTTTCAGTTGTGCATGTTTATTTTTTTCACTATCTAGAATTTTCAAAAATTTGCTCAATAAATCTCAAAAGTAAAATTAACGGATTTTTTTACAAATGATTAGCAGCCTAACCTACTGTTTAGGTGACTTCATCCAGTTTATTTAAGTTTCAAATTATCTTTGTGTAACGATGAAATGGCAATATACGGCAATATTTTTTTGCTCAAAAAAATAAAATCCTCAATCGCGAGCAACTAAGAGCATCCCTAAAGGGGATTGTTTTACATTCGAAAAATAGATATAAAATGTATTTATTTTAAGCCTAAATTATCGTGGTCGGTGTTTGATTTGTTCATGTCGGCACTGATTGGCTAACAGTCACCCGAGAAGACTCTCATTGGTCTATTAAAATCACACGTCAAACAAAGACTCCGCCCAATATACAGAATGAACCATGATTTTTTTTAATTTTATTTTTTATGCAATAATAATCTTTAAAGCGCAGTAGTATTTTCCCTATCGTCTTCGGAAACAAATTGACTGAACAGCTGTAGACAGATACGACTGCAGCTTCCAAGCTACAGTCAGTAAGGGCAAGTGCAGGTCTTGGGGTTATGTGTAAACGCCAATGGCCTGGGGAGACTGACAAGGAGCTTCAGAGGTGAGATACGCAATCGCGTCATTGGGTTAAATAGAGGCTAGTTGACAGCAGGCAACAAAAAAGCCCCTTCGAAACCTCGGTAGATCCGCAGATGCTGGGTGTGAGCCAAAAAGCACCTCAGGCGATAAAACCTGGCTGACCCTGAACTGGCTTCTATCCTCAATGGAGATTAAGTGGGTCAGCTGAGAGCATTTGGAGTTACGGAGTATGAGGCGTGTCCCCTTTATAGGGTTTGACAGTACAGAGCTTTAAAATTAGGGCTTTCTGTTTGCTGTCTTTTTTGTTTACTTTTATCATCATCACTGCGAATGCCTGCCATTATATTATTATTATTATTATTATTCACTCATTATAAGTTTTGCCAGACCCAAATACAAGTAGATTCACAGTCTAAACGTCGCTGCTCATTTCTGCGGTGGGGCTACTGGTCCCCTAGCAGGGGGTCTCTCAAAAAAGCGGCATCGTTTTTCTAGATATGTGGGGCAGATAAAAACATGTCGCGAGACATTTGATCCAGGTTTGATCTCGTGCCTCCGAAGCAGGTGAGCTGTCTGTAAGGGCAGGTCAAGCACGGGGCTGGGGAATGAGGCTATCTGAAGATCTGTTATTAAGCAATGCAGAAATCCTCAGTGCCTCAAGATGGTTTCATCTGCTTCTGGTGTGACCGGTGTGATGTTAGTCTGTCCCAGTGCCGTGCTGATGAGTAAACCGTCTTCATGGTAACCCACCCATATTCTAACTGCTGCTAGGCCAGCAGGGGGCATAGTAGTTAGCCATCTGGGTGTCAAAGTCATAAATCCACCCGGTGACATAGAGGGCAGTGCTGTTAAAGAAGTACTTTAGGACATAAACTTTAAGACTGGGTAATTTGGACTGCCTATGTTTGCTATAAATAAAAACAAAATGTGCCCTCCCCAAGAGCACTGACTGCTTTACACAGTGCAGATCACGTGATGCTATACCAAGCATTTGATTGGGTGTTGATTCCGCCAGTAACGGAACATGAACTTCAGCGTGCCTGGGAAAGTGAGACCACAGGGTGGATGTGTGTAAGGCCGCTGACGGAGGGAAAGATCATTTGATGTCCTTCGCGTTGGCTTGCGCTCCTACATTTTATCGCAATCGGAATCCGAATCGTTTATTTATCGCCGAGTGCTTAGTTATTGTACGAGAAATTTACTTTGGGGTTTCGTGCAGGACTTCGCAGGTTTGCATCAGCACTGGACTGTAGCCAGTATATCAGATAAAGTGTTGGGTTCCTAACTTGTCTTGTAAAGCAAATGGAAAATTAGATACCCAGAATAATAAACCAAAATGGGCATTCGTTTTTATTTTTATATGCCGGTTGACATAATTAATGAAAAAATTGGCTCTTGATTTATTTATTTGTTTTTGCTGAAATGTGTGGTCCGACTGTAAAAAGAGGCACGGAAAATAAAACATTCAAAAATGTAAGGCTGCAATGTGAGTTTTGCTGCATTGCAGCGAGTTACATCACTCTGCTGACCGATATAGTTAAGCGTAGCTACTGAGATCATTCTCCTTGTGAAAACTGAAAACATAGATGTGGGTTTAGTGTGTATAATGCGGGGGGACTGGGTTGTAGCTTCTGCTCCACCTTGCCATTACTACACATGCTAATGTAAACTAGCACTCCAAATCTATGCTTTAAAAGGCAGACTCAGGCATAAGGGCCCCTGTTCCTCTCTCTGTGGATGCTCTGACTCACAGCTTATCTACGGACTCTTAATCACTGTGTAATATAACGATAATAAAACAGGCCCTCTCATTTTATTCGGTGCCCAGGACATGCCACTATCGGGTTACACTTGAAATGAGCTATCGTCTACTGCCATCTAGTGGAGTAGTGGCACACAGTCCACCCACGCGGCCAGACGCTTAATTAAACACAGGGCTTTCTCTGTAAGAAAAGCATATTCTAGCCCCTCGGTATGTGGTCTCTGGGGGTGATTCTATGGACCCTGGGGGCCTATACTCTAAGGAATAAAGGGTAACAAGTTGTACCTTTGCTGTCACTGGGGGTGTACCCTTAAGGGTTAACGCACCTTTTAAGGGACTGACATGGGCACCGAGGAACATTTTTGTACCATTCATTGTACATCAACACTATTTGTACCTTGGGGAGTCCATTTGTACCTTAAAAGGTACATTTTACCTGCAGGTAAATTGGCAGACTCCTGAGGGTGCAGCCCCGGTGACAAGCAAAGGTACAAATTGGCGAAAAAACTCTGGGGAGATTTCAACGCACCCACCTGACAGTAAAATTTATGACCAATTATTTAGCGTGAAGTCTGAATTAGTATATTAACAAAGAAAATGTAATAAATGCAATTAATTTATTTTCACTTTACTGTGACAAACATCCATCCATCCATCCATTTTCCAAACCGCTTATCCTATTGGGTCGCGGGGGGTCCGGAGCCTATCCCGGAAGCAATGGGCACGAGGCAGGGAACAACCCAGGATGGGGGGCCAGCCTATCGCAGGGCACACTCACACACCATTCACTCACACATGCACACCTATGGGCAATTTAGCAACTCCAATTAGCCTCAGCATGTTTTTGGACCGTGGGGGGAAACCGGAGTACCCGGAGGAAACCCCACGACGACATGGGGAGAACATGCAAACTCCGCACACATGTGACCCAGGCGGAGACTCGAACCCGGGTCCCAGAGGTGTGAGGCGACAGTGCTAACCACTGCACCACCATGCCGCCCCCTGTGACAAACAGAATACCTAAATAAAGCAGATTTGTCGCTTCAGTGTATGATGTCATCGGCCGCCTCGGGGGCCCCAGGGAATCACCGGCTTAGCCTGTCTGGTCCCTCTCATAGTCTCTAACATGCATCACACACCTATTTTAATATGCATTTATTTTTTTTAAATTGTCGAGAAAATATTTAAATTTATCTCATGTCAAGCTGCCACATTGACAATATAACTTTACGCCAAATATTTTCAAATATTATCAAATATTTTGCTAAGATCGAAAATCAGTGTTGGCTCAGAAATCCATGGTCACTGGAATGACTTTCAACCCCAACTTTGACTTTTGCCTAGTTGAGTCCTTGACATCTGTATGTTTGTAATGTGCTATATGCTTCACTTCGGTGTCGCTTCAGACAAAACCGGCTGATAAATAAGGCAAATGTAATTAAAGTAAATGTACACACACTATATTACCAAAAGTATTGGGACACCCCTCTAAATGATTGAATACAGGTGTTCAATCACTGCCATAGCCACAGGTGTATAAAATCGAGCACCTAGACATGCAGACTGCTTCTACAGACATTTGCCAAAGAATGGGTCACTCTCAGGAGCTCAGTGAATTGCTACTGGTATAATAACAAAGTGGAAGCAATAGGGAACAACAGCGACTCAGCCATGAAGTGGTAAGTCACGTAAAATCACAGAACAGAGATAATGCATGCTGAGGTACACAGTGTGCAGAAGTCACCAACTGTCTGCAGAGTCATTAACTACAGACCCTCGAACTTCATGTTGCCTTTAGATTAGCTCAAGAACAGTGTGTAGAGAACTTCGTGGAATGGGTTTCCATGGCCGAGCAGCTGCATCCAAGCCTTACATCACCAAGTGCATCGGATGCAGTGGTGTAAAGCACGCCGCCACTGGACTCTAGAGCAGTGGAGATGCGTTCTCTGGAGCGACAAATCACGTTTCCCTGTCTGGAAATCTGATGGATGAGTCTAGGTTTGGCAGTTGTCAGGTGAACAGTACTTGCCTGACCGTATTGTACCAAGTATAAAGTTTGGTGGAGGGGGCATTATGGTGTAGCTTTTCAGGGGTTGGGGTTGGCCCCTTAGTTCCAGTGAAAGGAACTCTTAATACTGCAGCATTCAAAGCCATTTGGACAACTTCATGCTTGGACAAGTTTGTGGGAACAGTTTGGGGATGGCCCCTTCCTGTTCTAACATGACTGTGTACCAGTGAACAAAGCAAGGTCCATAAGGACATGGATGAGCGAGTCTGGTGTGGAGGAACTTGACTGGCCTGCGTAGAGCCCTGACCTCAACCCGACAGAACACCTTTGGCATGAATTGAACCAGGCCTTCACATCCAACATCAGTGCCTGACCTCACAAATGCTCTCCTGGAAGGATGGTCAAACATTCCCAAAAACACACTCCTAAACCTTGTGGACAGCCTTCCCAGAAGAGTTGAAGCTGTTATAGCTGAGAAGGGTGGGCCAACTCCATATTAAAGCCTATGTGTAAGAATGGGATGTTATTAAAGTTTATGTGTGTATAAAGGCAGGTGTCCCAATACCTTTGGCAATGCAGTACTGTATATACAAACGAATAAAATGGGACGCCCGTTTTCCCTTTGCTCTGGTGCCCTCTTGTGACGACGCAGCACATCCACAGCAGCACAGTTAGAGCGGAGTTCTTCGCTGTCTTTTTATCCGTTTTTTTAAAGAAGGATTAACGTTAAGTTACAATGTTTCAGTTGTAAAATACGTTAAATGTATGTTAAATAATTGCGTGCACTGACTTAGTTTATTAGTATAACTTTATCGATTGCTACCTAGTTTGTTCCTGGGCAGTTTGTTTTGTAGAAAATCAGATTATTGCCACACTGCATTAATTCGACAAAGCGTTAGCACAATACAAAGTTACAAGTATGCCTACATATACGTTTTCGCACTAAATGAATGTGTGTTTTAACGGGAAGAGGCTACATTTGGAATCGTTTGCGTTCAAACGAACAACATTCAGTTTGGAGGAAGACCACTGACAGCCATTTACACACTTTACTGGCGGATTCTGGCATTTGTTTTCGACCCCGCAGATCCAGCATCAGTAAGAATAGGCAGTAAATATACTAAAGCACGCCCCCAGCAACAGCCCCTAGCTGGGAGGGCGCGTCTGAGTCCGCGTCCCGAGTTACCGACGCACCAAACTTTCCCCAGGCGAATCTGGAGCTCCGAGCTGCCAGCACCTGCGAATTTCAGCTCATCCTTTATTCGCTTGCTCTTGGTTCGTCGCTCCCTTTACGCTTTTGCCGTGTTTTGTCGGCGCTTAGGACTGTCCCATCCGACGCGTCGCTTTTTAGGGTCCGTAAGCCAGCTCAGGATGCCGGAGTCGGCGGGGGGATCCGCCGGCCAGACGGAGCCTGCAGGACGGACAAACGGCAGAGGGGTCCAGGTGTGGCCGGACGGCTGCAGGTACGAGGGACAGTTCGTGGAAGGACTGAAACAAGGCATCGGGGTCTTCACCTGGCCCAACGGAGAGGTGTGTGCAACTAGGGACACGTTTTTGTATAATGTACGGTAAACCTATATTACATGCATTACACGTTTTGCGTCTTTATATAGGCCTACATGCACGAATGATATGAAAACGACGATAGCAATTTTCTTCGTTGGTGTGTACTTTCTTCTACGTTGGAATTAAGGTTTTATGAAAAAGTTACCCCCTGGGGACGGTTAAATTACTGTTATCCAGTCGTAACTCGGTTGTTCATGGTGACCGTCGGACTGGAGAATGATGGAACTATTTGACACTAACAAGCACACTAGATTTCTTAAAACTAAAATAAATAAGAATCAAAACCGCAGAAATAGGAGATGTAATGTCGGGACTGCGCATGCGCCGGCGCTATCAGCGAGTAGCCTGGACCGCTGAAGATCTTGCGCACCTGTCGCTGTGCATCCTTCCCCGTCGCTGTCCTGGGGGGTGTCCACAATACATTTTGTTTCGGGGCAGGTTTACACGTGCAACCACGATGTCTGATCATCTGCTATCTGACTTAATGACGTTAATAAGTCAAGATTCATCTTATTTGAATGCTTCCAGGTATGTGGTAAATGTGAGTGTAAAAGGCTGAGCCGATTCAGTTTACAGACTGGAATCGAATTTGAAAAATGGAGTCAAACAGAGCTGTGCTGTTTTTACTAGCATGTAGTCAGCGGGGAGCTTTGGCAGATGGTTGAAGAGCTAGTTGAAGATGTTTACCATGTCTGTGTTTTGTTAAAAAAAAATAGAGATCCATGTTTTTAAACTCGAGGTCTACGAGGGCTCCTTCTACAGGGACTGCCGCCATGGGGAAGGCGTGTTCTCCTGGCCGGGAGGGGCCAGGTTTGTAGGGAAGTTCTACCTGAACCAGAGGGAAGGCTACGGTATCCAGGAATTCCCAAACGGCACCGTATTCCAGGTAGATTGGAGGCTGGGCTTGTTGATGACGGCAGTGTGACAGTACTGCACTGACCTGCCCCCCCCCCCCCCACTTCGCAGGGCCTGTATCACAGCGGCCAGCGGTTCGGCCCGGGTGTGGCCACCTACCCGGACGGCCGGCAGGATGTGGGGCTGTGGCACCAGGACAGACTGATCAGGCTGTACCGGCACCTGCCGGGCGGCGTCACGCTGAGTGACTTTCCAGGGCATGTGGCTCTGCTCGGAGGGGGGGTGGCTGCCTTGGACTCCGCAGTACCCAGGCATGGGGGCAGAGAGCTCCCCTGCGCAGACCCTGCCCTCCCATCCGGCCAGATGCTGGGAGACACTCGCTTTGTCTTGCCCCCCGGGCTGCTGGGCTACTCCGTGGACTCGGACCACCTGCCCCTGTTGAGGTGCCTGCGTGCCGAGCTGAACCGCCTCTTTTTCGGGGGAAGGGGCGGGGAGCCGGATGATGACCCCACACTGCCGCTCGAGCAGAGGATTCAGGAGCACGTGCATAGACACAGGTAGGAGTACCACTCGTATGACCACAGGTAACTGACATGGGGGCCCACAGACACAAGTAAGATCAGAGGCAAAAAACCAAAGTTAGATCAAACCGTGCAGGTCCAATAGCAGTTACCTGCCTGGACTGCCAAGCTGTGGTATTCTGGCTGGTCTCTCACTGCCCTCCCCCTCTCCTTGCTGGCATAGGTTTGAAGCGGTGGCCCAAGACTGGGATGTGGCCGCTGTCCTGGCAGGGGCCCGGGAGCAATTCAGCACCAAGGGGCCCCGGGAGGAGAGTGCGGAACATCTCATTGTCGGGGCGGCGCAGGGGGACTGCCAGAGCGTTTCTAGGGCCCTGCGGGACGCGGTGCACCCCGACGTGGCTGACGCCCGCGGTCACACGGCCATTCTCGCTGCCGCGGTAAGGGAACAGTGCGATCATGTGTTCTTATGGCGTGGCTGAGACAACAGACCAAGATGGGGTTACACCTCTCCTCCCTGCAGGTGAATTGTCACCGTGATGTCATCCATATGCTGCTGGACAGCGGCGCGGACGTGAACAAGCTGAGCGACGAGGGCGTGTCAGCCTTGGCGTCATGCCTCCTGCTTTACTACCCCGTCCACACGCTGACTGAGACCTTAGCCGAGCGCCCCCCCAACAGGGGACCCTCTCCGGCACTGATGGAGGTATGGCCACATCCTTCGGAGAGCGGGGGGGTCTTAATGTCCATCAGTCCTTCACGAAATGGCACCCCCTCTACCTTTTCTGCAGGATTTCCCAGACAGTGACGGTTCCTCCTTCACGTTTGAGGGAAAAGTCATGGGGGCTGCCACCATTAGCCAATCAGAACCTGAGAAATGTGTCCCAACCACTGGGGGCAGTAGTAAGATCGATCACACTGGCGAAATGGACCATATAAAGGACTTTAGAGGCACTGGTAGATATGAGATCAATCATGTTGATGCTGTCAGCACTGGCAGTGAGATTGATTGTGAAAATGTGGTCGATCTTGGCAGTGACGTCGACCGTGTAAATGCAGTCAACCATGATAATACAGTAGATCCTGGCAGCAAGATCGACTGTGAAAATGTGGTTGACCTCGGCAGCAACTTTGACCCAGATAATGCAGTTGACCCTGGCAGCAACATTGACCGTGATAAAGAGATTGACCCTGGCAGCAAGATCGACTGTGAAAATGTGGTTGACCTTGGCAGCAACTTTGACCCAGATAATGCAGTCGACCTTGGCAGCAACATTGACCGTGATAATGAGGTTGACCCTGGCAGAAATGTCAACCCCGACAACGTGATTGATCTAAGTGACCAGGTCGACCACGATATCGGGGCAGACTGCAGTGGCAAAATTCACCTCCGTGATGTCACTGAGCCTAGTGGTGAGGTCACCCTCCACGAGCATGTGAACCTGAAGCACGGTCCCACACCAGCCGCCCCGTGCTGGTCCAATGGGCAGGTGGGCCGCTCCATCCGGGTGCTGGATGGCAATGTCTCCGTGGGGTCCGTACCCTGGGCCCGTGCCACTGGGATGGAGGGGGGGAGTGAGACAGATGACGACGATTTCGAGTCCATGCAGTCCATGGCCAGCTTCCACGTCCATGTGACGGAGGAGGCCTTCCAGAAGACTGCGGAGGGGCTGAGCCATGCTGACCTGGGCAATGCAGAGGAGACTGTGTGGAGGATGGCCCGCATGAAGATGGAGTGAGTGGGGGCAATTTCCATGCTTACTTAACTGCCAGTCATAGTGAAACAATAATAAATCACAGACCAAAGCACAGCTCAATATCAGATTATCCTAAAATCGGTCCCACCTGCCTCTTCCCCGAGCAGACACAGGGAACTGTGGGCCACCATCGAACTGCTACTGGCCAGGGGGGCTGACCCCAATGCCTGCAGGGTCCCTGTGCCCGCCCTGTTCCTGGCCATCAAAGCTGGCCATGTGCAGGGTGTGCGGCGCCTCCTGGAGGGCGGGGCCCGCACTGACATCCCGTTGCCACCTGAGGTGCCTGAACTGCCTCGCCGCGGCTTTGGTGAACGTAACACCCGTGTGCCCAAGTTCAGCCAATCAGGGCAGCTGGTCTGTTAAAGATAGCCGTCACCTGACTGCAGTTTATCAAGTGGTGTTACCAAAGAGCTCAGCTTGTGTCTAGAATGTTCCCCATTTCATATTCTGGTTCATTTACTTAAATTATTCTCCAGAATGAATACTGTAAATGTTATGGATACTTTTTAAAATGTTATTTGTAAGATGGATGAGTTTTGGTAATCTAGTTGCCTTGTTTAAAGGAAGGCTGCCTTAGATTCCTGAACCCTTGATCTTTCGGACCTTAACCACTGCCCCACCTGCTGGGGCTAAGCTGCACTGACGCACCCTGACTCTCCAGCGCAAAGGCCTGTACCCTCTGCACGTGGCGGCCGGCCTGCCGGGGCCTGAGGGACCCCAGATCATGGAGCTGCTGCTTGCCACTGCTGCTGACCCCGATGTCAGGGCACAGGACGTCGATGAGGTCTTCGAGCTGGACGATGTGGCTGGGCGACCAGGCTCCTCCCCCTCACTTGTTGCCCCTCAGAGTGCCAGGGGGTCGCACTCTGGATCCAGAAGCAACATGGCCAGATCCTCTGGACCCTCACCTCAGGGCTGCATCCTACTCAGGGACCCCCCTGAGGAAGGGGGGAGGACAGCACTGCATATAGCTTGCCAGAGAGACACAGATCATGCTGTAAGTTATGAGACTGCCTGCCATTCCTCCGTCTGTAGCTAGGGGGTGCTCCTGAACACCACACCCTAATGAAATTTTGGCCTGATAATAAAGGACGCTATTAAAAAATGTGGGACTAAAATGTGGGCATTTAAATCAATGGAGACAGTTACATGTATTTGAAGACGGTTGGTTGAGCTGCCCATATGTTTCAGCACACACGAGACGTGGTCCGCATCCTGCTTGCGCACAGGGCCAACACTGACCTCCTGTGGAGTGGCCACTCTCCCCTCTCATTGGCCATCGCCAGCGGTAACGACCTGGTGAGTGACGCACAGCTGTCCAATGGTTTTCCTGTCAAATGAAGTGGGAGGATCTGAGGACTCAAAACAGATGTGTGCCTCTGCTCCGCCCCTCAGGCTGTGGACGAGTTGCTTTCCGGGGGCGCGGACCCCAACCTACCTCTGGCCCGACAGTTGGGTAGCGCCTTGTGTGCCGTCGCCAACATCGTCTACGACTCGGAGCGGCCGCGGCGGCATAAAAGTGGGCTGGTGTGTCAGTCGTCGTCCCTGTCCCCCTGTGAACGAGCTTATGGAGTGTCCCTGCCGGACCCTTCTCTGACCTGGCCGCCATTCTCTCCCCCTTCAGCTGGAGAAGCTGGTCAGGGCCGGAGCAGACATCCTGATGCCCGTGGAGGTGAACGTGGGCAGGAGCAGCGCCATGGGCACGGCTGTGGATTACGCCCACTACTCCTACCAGCAGGTACCCCTTAACCGAGTGGGGGGGACTGCTTTACATGTTCAGTAGGTTCAAAGACCCGGTCAGTCACCCTGTCCCCCTCACCCCCGCAGGACAGACGTCTCACTTGCACACCATACCATGCCCTAACTCTCTCCGAGAGAAAGTTGTACGACTCGCGTTGCCAGCTGCTAGACCAGATGGGTGATGTGATGAGGCAGACAACAGTGTGGATGGAACGCCAGCGGCTGGAGGAGGAGCAGAGGCAGGGTGTCTGCAGTGAGTCTCTAGCCTTAACTATAAGTGCATTCCTGCTCCGGGACCACGGTGGCCATATTGGCTCTATCTGACTCTACAGTATGTATTTACTGGGGGCCATTTTGGCTCTACCTGACCTTACAGCCTGCTTTTATGGGGGCCATTTTGGCTCCGCCAGCTGTCCAGACAGGCTATTTTCATATGGCTGGTATTATGGCTCTACAAGTTCCAGGAAGGGTGGGGTCATACTAATTCTGTTAGCTGTGCAAACTAATATAATTTTTGTTCTCTTTCAAGCTAAAGCTACTATATGTCCCTACAGGTGTCAGTCCAGTGCAGAAGTTTCTGTATATCGGAGCAGGGGCCAAACCTTCCCAAGTGTCCCAAGGAGAAGTCATCCCAGCGGGAAGCCCCATGTACGTCAGATACTCTTTATTCGATACTATGCAAGTGCTCCCTCTAGTGGCTAGTTGATATTCTTCTACTTTCCATTTCACATGTATTTTCACTTGCTGTGATTCTAAACACTAATATGCAGCCGGTGAACGAGTGTTTCTTGTCTCCTAACAGACCGGGGAGCAGAGCCCAGACAAAGACCTACATCAGGTAATTGCACTTCCAGCCAGGTGATGTGTCCTGTGACACGCAGGTTAGTCACACCCTGGTATCTTTTGTTGTTCTGAGGGCAAACAAGAGGCTCATTACTGAGCTTCACAGAGAAACCCCTGGTGCTGCAAGTTTTTTTGTGGGAATGTGTAATACCCAAAGTGACCAGAAGAGGACATGTCAATAACATCCAACATTTTCTTTCAATGTCATAGATTAACAAGGTGTTGAAGATGTCTGTAGGTTTGTATTACTCATTTGTGTGCACTGACCTGCCCCCTTGTGGCGGTCCACAGGAAGCCCTTGTTCAGCTACTGCTATCAGTGTGGCCGCTCCGTGGGCGTGACCCTGAAAGCCTGCAGCCGCTGCCAGGAGGTCAGCTACTGCAGCGAGGCGTGCAAGGTGAAGTCCTGGGGCAACAGGCACCGGGAGGAGTGCGTCCGCCTCACGGGTCAGAGCCGCCGCCGTGTGACGTGTCTGTTAGTGTGTTAATATACCCGGAACTGACCATATGGACCATTCTGACCGAAAGAGCCAATGGGCGACCGCCTGCTTTCCTTAGGGACGTTAGATGGGATCCTCTGTGAGAACTCATTGGAAGACCAGAGTAAGATTCCGACATGTGCCAGGACTTATGAATACGAGAGTGCTTTCCTAATGGAATGCCGGCGCATCCAAGTCCCTTAAATGGCACTTACTGCATTTACACAAATGGCAGTCAGGATACAAAGGGTTAAGTCAGCCATGGGTTTTCTTTGAGACTCCAGAGCGACCCAGCGACGCGCGGATAGATGAGGCAGACCCGACAGAGAGGCAGCTCAAGCTGAGGCACGAGGAACCATCAGAGAGCATCAGGGCGCAGCTGCAGGCCAAGGCAGATTCAGAAATATTCCACGTTATTCAGGGTATCCCAGGGATTAGCTTTGACTGCTGTCTTTGGAAGGTGGCAGCTGATCTCTCCTCATGCAGCCAAGAGCTATACTGTCCTACGAAGGCAAAACACAGTAACTACACTCAGTGACATTGAGAAAAAGGGCTTAAGTGATTTTGATTTTGTAGTAGGCAGGTCAATGATGGAGTACTTATTCAAAACTGAGCATAGCTGAAGTAAGATATTCTGTCACAAATCAGCCTAAGAGACCCGATTTGGGTCAAAACCTGTGTTGTAGTTTAGATTTTTTGCAATTTTAGTTTTTATTTTAAATTTTCGTTTGAAATCAATTTTTAGTTTCCGTTTTGGCTTTATTAGTATTTTAAAGAAATTTCTGTTTAGTTTTTATGTTTTAGTCATTTTATTTCAAGGGATAAATAAAGTTTTAGAGGTGTTTTATGTGTTCTAGAGAATCCTCCATGAACACAGAGAATCCCTTATGAATACACGCACAACACATTACGTGGTAATGACCACGTGCCAGGTATTATAATGGTGAACAAGTAACATTGCGGGAGACCAGTGAAAAACAACAATTTAAATAGTATTATAAATGGTAACAAAGTACAGTGGTACCTTGGAACACACTTTAATTCATTCCAGAAGGCTGGTCAAGTTGCGATTTTCATCAAAGTCAAATTTCCCCTTAAGAAATAATGTAAATGAGTTTAATCCATTCCAGACCCCCAAACGATTACCTGTTTAAACTTACCTGCCTACCTAATGATAAAAAGCATTAACAATCAATATAAAACTTATACGCACATGCAAAAGCAAAAGAGATGTAACCAATGACAATCCCGCACTCTGAACCAAGAGCAGACACATGTGCACCACCTTAAAGTCTCGCTATAATTTCCTCTCTAAGTTCTACAGTTACCCAAACCACTTTCCTCGATGGTTTGCTACCATCACTGCTTCATTTCTTAGGGAAAATGATTACTCTATCACTAAATGTACTGTACATGAAGCACAAAAATAACACAGAAACACAGCTTCGCACGTCAAACTCAGTCGAGAGGTACTGCGACACAGAGCGATTCATAGGCGTTAGTATCGCAGTAGGTCTCTTTGCCTTTCTGTCAGCTCATTAGAGACGCATCTCGATCCGTACAAGCTTTAGTAGGTTGGTTTCGTTTTATCCTGTTCCAAGTTTTCGGTCGAATTGCAGTTACATTTTCTTCGTTCAACCCATTCGAGGTCCATATTAGTAGAGTTGAACCCATATAAGTTTTAACAGGAACAGTTGAGTTCCAATATTTCGGTCAAGGTACAAGTAAATAAAAATTCAACCGGACCCGTTCGCTGTCCGAGTTGGTCGAGTTAAGAGGTCTTTGAATTCCAAGGTTCCACCGTACAGTGGAAACTCTTTATAGTGATCATGGTTAGAGTGATCAACCACTTATACGAATGAAAAAGCTTAGGATAGAATCATTTCTGTACGAATACTGTTTAAATAATTCACTTATATACTAATCAAGTAGTCCGCTTACAGTGTTCATTTTGGGTCTTTTTTATACATGACAAAATATGGGAAAATAACTGAATTCTTTTTTAAAAATTTGATTGCTCTACTTTGCCCTGCGGTAACCCGTGTGCTTCTGACTAGCTACCTGAGGCTAATGCTATGTGCACAGAAAACATGACGGGAAAAAGAAAGTGTTTCTCTCTCTGACAAATGTAGACTCATCACAGCTTATGATAAAATGCCAAAAAACGAGCCACCGAGATGCAGCAGCGAAACTACAATAAGTGTTTTGATATAATGTAACATGGTGAAAGTGCGCTGTATGAATACATAAATATTCAATTAAATTTTAGAGTACCGCATTATAGTATATTTGAATTATACAGTTCAGTAATTTAATTTGTACAGTACTATAATTTGAAAAGCATTTGAAGCAGCTGTACTGTACTGAAATCGTCAAAATTCTGTAAATAGCGATGTTGTCCATTTTATTACATTATAGTCATGAAATAAATATACAAATGTCAGTTAGTTGGTAATCTGCTTCAGACACCAAGAAAAAAAATCGGTTATAATCATCCGCATGATCAATTACACCCAGACAGATGTGATCACTGTAAGTGGTTTCCAGTGTATTTAATATTTGACGTACTGTGAAATTTTGGAAGCAATATTTATAGTTTTTGTCAGTTTATGAAAATGTCATAGTTTTATTTTATGACCCTGGATATAACTGATTTAATAAAACACACAGTGGTTTGCCTTTAGAGGCAGAAGAGAGTCACATCATCAAGGGTCAGGTAACTGAAGATCAGTCTTGTCTTCACAGGTCGGGTGAAAAACAGGAGCAGCACACAGGACAAATCGAGAATCGCCCACGCTGTTCTGGGGAAGAAGTCACCATCCGATCCCCCGCGATCGCTGCCACTCACTGCAAACTACAGCTTCATCTGAGACTCAGTTCTGGGAGTCATCAGACTTATCACATGACATGTGGCCGTCCAATGAAGCAAAAGCAATCAGGGTACTCTGAGGTTCCAGAGAATCTTTGGAACACTGCCGTGATCTGAAAATAACAATACAGCCACACTGTGAAAGATGTGCAGTGAATTTCCTTCCCCTCTGGATGATCTCACGTTTACCACGAGGTGCCAGTCTGGCAGGAAAGTCACTCTGCTCACGTCACAGCTAGTGAGTCGTGCCTGGTCGAAAAAACTTGTGCAAGAGTGACGCACGTTACACCTTTCTGCAAACCGCCTTTAATTGGCATATAGTGTATATATGAGTATACAGCCATGCACAGAAAGTGAACGTGAGTACTGAGCGTGTCACGAAAGCTCTGGAACGACATACACAACCTGAGCTCATATGGGCTACGTTACTCACTGAAATATTAGCCGTATACTTACTGAAAGGCATGAAGTTGGCGGAGTATATATACACAGCGTTGTGTGCCTTCAGAACATGTATACTCTCTTGTTTAGGGTAAAAAAAGGTACACAAATGTCTGTTAATGCACAAGTAATCATTACTCACTTTTAGAGGCGTTGCAACTGCTGTTGTGCCTTTAAAGGAGTACTTGAATTTTGCAGTAGATATCACCATTTGTTTTCTCTAGTGCTTGATAACATTTATAGCGTGTAAGACTGAGGTTGACCTTTCTGCATACTAACAAAGGCTATTTTGTTTCTTCCAACCCTATAAAAAATAAACAGTATAGAGCTTTACCACATCTTTAATAATGTGCTGTAGTAATGAACTGAAACTCACTGGCTAATTTGCAGATGGCTCAGGGCATTAGAGTAAGGGCAGAGCATTGTGGGATAGGCACATCTATAACAGATGGTTGACCTCACAAGCATGGCAATAAAATAAACAAAACAAATATAAAAAAAGTTTAGGAAGTGGTATGTTTGACAGTTATCACAGACCCTTTGAAAATCCCTAATTAGCACTACACAATACATTCTGGAATGGTGTCGCATTTTGATGATGTCATTTTACGACACGTGGGATAGACTGAACAGTCCATTACTGGGCACTATTGGCATCACTGGGTCACTGTACAAAACACTGACTCCACAGGATGGTTATATTACTTAGAAAAAACGGTAACCTGTGACAATTGTCCTGTCTATGTGAGTGATTTTTTTTTTTTTACACATTACAACAAATCACTTCATCTGTGACAAAAGTGACAAAAGGCCGCATGAGGAGGAGGAGGAGGAGGAGGTGCCAGCTTGACGACGTCCACTGCAAACTCTCTGCACGGGGACCACAAGCAGCAAAGCAGCAGCAGGACCGGCTTGTGTGTTGGTGGTCAGTCAGTAGCCTTTCTGGAGACCAGCGTGGCCCTGACACCGAATGCAATGAATGCGAAAGGGATCTAAACATTTTGGGCGGGCATGTAAAAAGACGCCCACAACGGGGTCTAAGAGGCCCATGACTTTGTACAAGCATTTTTGAAAAGTACTTGATGCCAGTTTCCTAGTCGTCTAAATATTTTCTCATATTGAGTCGGAAGTTGCTTTATATATTTTACTGTGAGGTGCAGAGAGCACAACTGAGCAAACCCCCCCACATCCCACCCAAGACCTGTAACCCGGCTTATTAGCTTAACGCAGTTTTGTGCAGTAGTTGTGTTTTTCTGGCTTTGCAATTCAGCTCAGCTGGAGCGGGAAACTTGTTTTGTGAGTCTCTTTGTCCCAGAAGGCCTTACAAACGGTAGTAAAATTCATCCCCCAGCCCCCTGATCTTCAGGTCTCGGATCAGAAGAGCCAGGTCCTCCCGTTTATACATATTTGGGGAAGGCAGCGCCGGCCGCTCATGGCTGTTTACATGGTGAGATTAAAATGGAACACCCTTCCCAGCATGCCCACTGAGACGGGCCCCTCCTCAGTTTGCCTCTTCCTCGCTCTCTTTACAAAGGCATGGAGGGAGCAGATAGCACTGACGTCTGTCAGGGTTTCCCCGGTGATAGATGGGGGAGGGGGCCATATCGCTAGCCTGTTGTCATGGTTAATCAGAGAAGATGAGGGAGGTCATGTGGACAAGGTCATGGATTATGGGCTGGGATTCTTGGAGGGGTTCTTGCTGATATTTCCGGGGGGGGGGGGGGGGGGAGGTTGGGTTCTAAGACGGGGGTGTGAATGGCGTGAAACTCAAAGTGAAACGTGGTCACGTGGTGGCGAGCGGGCAGCCGGGGACCGGGCGGCGCGCTCACATGATGGTGACCCTCTCTGGGGACACGTGGGCGGCCGAGCCGAGCCCCCCCCGGCGGTGCCTCCAGGCCTCCCAGCCCTGGCGGATACGGCGCATGCGGCAAGCCACGCAGGGCACCAGCAGCAGCCCCTTGCCCAGCAGCACCACCACAGGCAGGGCCAGCGCCACGGCGAAGCTGGGCGGCAGGTAGAAGCGGTACGACTCCTCCTCGAAGGCCCGGCGCCAGCCGAAGAGCAGCGCGTGGAGCGTGCCGATGAGCAGGGCGATGTAGCCCAGCGTCGACTTGGGAGAGGGGGCGGGGAATTAGTCTGCAGGTCAGACAGGCTCACTTGCTTACGTGGGGGTGGGGTTTATGTGTGCAACTTATGGGTGCAACTCGTGGGTGGGTTATGGAAGCATATTTAAGAGATATGGGTACGGTTATGGATGCATATATAATGGATGTGGATGGAGTAATGGGGAATATTTAACGTGGGTGGTGTTATGAATGCATATATAACATAACGTGGGTGGAGTCACAGAGTGTGTATAATAGATGTGGGTGGGGTTATGGACGCATATAACAAATGTGAGCGGGATTACGGATGCATATATGACAGATGTGGGCGGAGTTTGGTAATGCCTATGTCACTGATGTGGGCAGGGTTTGTAGGTGTGTATGTAATTTATGTGGGTGGGGTTTGTGAATGCCTATGTTTTTCTGCAGCTATCGTCACAGTCCATTACACGATTCTCAGCTACCCAATCATCAGCAGCGGAAGGCAAGTGTGCCAACCAATCAGCAGCAGCGAAGGACACGTGTCACACGCTCACCTGGATGAAGCTGAATTCCCGCCAGTTGAGGGCGCTGTTGACGGAAGGGATGGATGTGATGGCCAGCAGGGAGAGCAGGCCCAGGCTCATGACCCCAAAGGAGATATACATCTCCACTCTCCACACCTCCTCCTCATTCCAAGAGTTCTCCACATTGGCATGGACCTGCAGGAGAGAAGGTAAGTGAAACTTGCAGCTTAACCGTTTACCATATATTTTGGGCAGAACTGTTAGGAAAATGTCCCCAGTCGCAGAGATTAAACCTCCATCCATTCATTTTCCAAACTGCTTATCCTACTGGGTCGTGGGGGAGATTAAACCTATATAATGTAAATTGGTTTGAACAATATAATATTATGTAATGTTATGTAGTATGATATGTTTTTATGTAATATACCTCTATGATACAGCTTCACATGATGTACTGATGTGTGATAAAATTTCACACCATGTACCACACTATGGTTTAATGCTGAGTACAGCGCTGCGATACGTTTTAATGCCGTGTACCGTGCTGCGATACGGTTTAATGCGGTGCACCGCGCTGCGATACGGTTTAATGCCGTGTATCACACTGCGATACAGTTTAATGCCGTGTACCACGCTGAGATATAGTTTAATGCTGTGTACCACGCTGCGATATGATTTAATGCTGTGTACCACGCTGCGATATGATTTAATGCTGTGCACCACGCTGCGATATGATTTAATGCTGTGCACCACGCTGCGATATGATTTAATGCTGTGCACCACGCTGCGATACGATTTAATGCTGTGCACCACGCTGCGATACGATTTAATGCTGTGCACCACGCTGCGATACGGTTTAATGCTGTGCACCACGCTGCGATACGGTTTAATGCTGTGCACCACGCTGCGATACGGTTTAATGCTGTGCACCACGCTGCGATACGGTTTAATGCTGTGTACCACGCTGCGATACGATTTAATGCTGTGCACCACGCTGCGTTATGATTTAATGCTGTGCACCACGCTGCGATATGATTTAATGCTGTGCACCACGCTGCGATACGGTTTAATGCTGTGCACCACGCTGCGATACGGTTTAATGCTGTGCACCACGCTGCGATATGATTTAATGCTGTGCACCACGCTGCGATATGATTTAATGCTGTGCACCATGCTGCGATATGATTTAATGCTGTGCACCACGCTGCGATATGATTTAATGCTGTGCACCACACTGCGATACGGTTTAATGCTGTGCACCACGCTGCGATATGATTTAATGCTGTGCACCACGCTGCGATATGGTTTAATGCTGTGTACCACGCTGCAATATGATTTAATTCTGTGCACCACGCTGCGTTATGATTTAATGCTGTGTACCATGCTGCAATATGGTTTAACACTTAACGCATTTAACATGACACCCCCTTGCACAGCAATACCTGCTGGAAGGCCGTGTTCAGCAGCTGGTACCTCTCGGACCTCCGGAGCGGCAGGCACAGGCTGTACAGCACGTGAACACAGGCCAGGAAGAAGCCCAGCAGGCCCAGCTGCTTGCGGCTCTGCATCCAGCCCTCCAGCCAGGCCGGGAAGCGACGGTACTTGGTGCCGTGGTAGAGCTGGTGGGCGGCGGCCAGCAGGCCGGCCAGGTAGGCGAGTGCCAGCAGCGTGAGCGCGGCGCCCGGTAGCGTGCGGTTCACCACCTCCACGGGGATCTTGTAGAAGTCGCTGCGTCGGCTGTGTACGTAGGGGTGCAGCACGTCGCGGGTGAACGAGTAGGCAAAGAAGAGCACGGAGAGCCCCACGGCGGCTAACACGGGGCCGCGCCAGGCGCTGAAGAGCCGCAGTGGCGTGTCCTCGATGTCCCTCGCCGAGCACAGGGCGCCCATGTCCACCGGCTCGAAGTTCAACCGCCGGGCCAGATCCAGCACCTGCCCGCGGGCCTCCACTGAGTCGCCACAAATGTACACCTGGGGGGATGGGGGTGGGGCTGTTTCCCAGTGTCCATGGAGACATGTCATGTGACTTGTCACCCCAGTGACACTGTATGTCAGTGCTGTTTATATCTGCACAAGGTTTCATAAGCATCGAGAATCAGATTCACAGATTTAATGGAAATAGTGTCTGATGAATTTCTCTACAGAGGTTTCTAAAGTATTTATCCATCCATTCATCCATCCATCCATCCCATAAAACTACGTAAATGTTTCGTAATTGCAATGTTATAAGTTAAACATATTGCAAGGGAAAGTACTTTATCCCCTCAGGAGCACTTTTAAGAATCGCACAATCTGTCTGCTAATAACTGAACTTTACTGTACACCTGATGATCTCTTCACCACTCGAAAGCTACTGCATGTTACTTATCGAACCTGCAGCATGGTTTTCATTTACAATACAAAGTTATTCCGCTAATAAGCTGGCTAGTTGTTTCACTGCTAGCACCGTTAAAATTATATCAATTATAGACTGAATTCCGATATAGTTTTGTCTAATATCGCCGGTGCCAACAATGCCGCACTATTTTGTAAGGCATGCACTGGCCAATCATATAGCACTTCTCTCATAAATATTAATGAGACAACACCTACCACCCTGCAAAAAGCAAATTTGCCACCCGCTCCACCCCATCCCCCCCCCTCCCCGCACACGAGGCAACATGGCTGCGTCTACCAGCAGAGCCTCTGGAGAAACACGTGGCAAAAAGGCTCGCACATGGGAGAAATTGAAATGTTAATGGGAATTTCAGATTTGTGTGTATGAGGGAGAGAGTGAATTGTTGTATTAAATGACTAATAATTGCTTATTAATAAATTTGTCCTGAGATCAATCGGAAAAAATAGTTGTTAGATTAGCCAAATAATCGAAAAAATAATCACTAGATTAATCTTTAAAGAATAATCGTTTGGGACAGCATTAAATCTACAAAACCTCAGAATGAGCATCCAAACAGCCCCGTATTCACAGTGGAGGATGAAAGAGCCGCCTGTGCACATGACCTTAAGTTCATAATCACTTTGATTATAATGCCGTGTCCAGTTATGTATCAACTAATCTATAACATGGGCAAATTATCCATCCATCCATCTTCGAGGCAAATGGTCTAATTAAGTACAAATATCTGGAGTATTTTTTTTACAGATTATATCTTTCCATCTTCCTGCTTATGCTGGTGAGCCTCACACAGGCACAAGGCTGGGCTTCACCCTGGACATGGTGTATTTCACATACACTCCTTATATGTCTCTTGCTGTATTAATATGTGCTGTGTAATTATATATATGCCTCATTAATGATCTGAAGCTAGATGGGCAGTGCTTATTCTAGCAATAGTGCCAATTAAAAATGGTGGACGTGCTCCCATCCCACGGTTTCCCACCTTCCTGCTGGCCTCTCTGGGTCCGGACTGCATGGCCCAGGAGGAGATGACGTTGAAGCCCTTCACCACCAGGGAGTCGGGGAAGAGCGAGGCCAGGTACTCTGCGTTGGACTCGGGGTACTGGTTGGGCCGGCTGTTGTTGCTGACGTCCACCAGCACCTTGGCAGCCAGCAGGTGGCGCAGCCCCCACAGTGAGGCGTAGTGCTCCCTCCGCACCGCCAGGAAGACCACATCAGCCTTGGCGACGGCGTCCTCATGGTGCGTCACGTCCACCACGTGCGGGAAGGAGTCGGCTGCCCGGCGCGGCTGCCTGCTGCCCACCGCCACGCGGTACCCGCAACGGAGCAGCCGCAGCGCCAGGCCACGGGCGAAGTCTCCCGATCCCAGGATGGCCACCACAGGTCTCGCTGGCGCCCCCTTGGGCCCGTTCTTGGTAAAGTCGGAGAGGAACGCGTCCTTGGAGCTTGGAGAGCCGCCACTCAACATGGAGATGGCCTCCATCATGTAGTCCTCTGGGTAGCACAAAGGTACAAATAAGAGTGACTCACACCTGTGATTTAGAGCTGGGTGAGTAATTTATCAACTTGGTATATAAATATCTTTCTATAATTTTTCATACCCACTCAGAGCAAGAGGCAGAGGCGATTAAGGACAGCAGTGTGACGCCTCCTGGTACAAAAACTAGCGGCTTTGTGACATGCTGAGATATTTTTTTAACTTTCTGGATTCACCAAGGATGCTGTTGCGTATGACAGTGCGTCTCACACCGGCGCCTAACATCAGCATCCGCCTGTTCTCGTTGTATAAATCATTTTATTTTTTTGGTGTGCCAGCAATCGCTGAAATCGCGTTTCTGCATTTTATAAAACAACACCGCGTTTTTCTGCATTTTTTAGGAGAAACTTCTTCAAATGTGGATGATGCTCCGCGCTGGCGTTCATGTTTGCTACACCCTGTAATGGCACCTTGTTCGCTGCATACATTATGCCAGCGAAATATTTGCCGATGATGTAACCTTGTGGTTTTTACAGCTCACAGAAAACGCGCATTATATGTCGAGCTCTGTGCATTAAGGACACGTTTTAAGTCAATTGACGTATTACTAGTTTCCATGTTATTGGACCTGTTACTGTAAGCGTTTACAAAGATGCGAATCCACCAATAAAATGCATATTATTTGTGATCGCTATAATATTTAGATGCACATACGCCAAAAAAGAAACACTGCGTGTATTTTGTTTGTTTGTGGTCCCGATTATACAGGCAATGAGAGACCCCGCACATTAGACGATATTTTCATTTATTAATACGTCGCTTCTAATCGAGGCGCGGACTCGTAATGCTGTCTGCACCGATTTCTTTTTCAAATGTTTAACGGACTGAATGCAACCTCCCCCTCCTTACCTTGCCGATGCCCTGCCCTTGGTGGCTGGATCGCTCAGCATGCAGAAGGCGACGGCATTGCGCCCGGTCACGTCCCCGGTGTGGGCAGATGCTGCGCGGGTACCGCTCACAGCGCCACCCCTCGCATCACTGAGCAACTGCAAGCGCATCTGCTCCGAGATGTGGGAAGGCGGTGTGGTAATTTTATGCAGATTTCTAGGGGCCTGAAATTATTTAAACCCATCATAATGTTGTAAATCGCAATTATGATGCGACCTGCTACATTAACAGAATACTGTATAATAAGTAGGAGAATTATATCCAGGGACACAGCATATAACTGATACACAAAAGGATTGCTTGTCACAATAGCTTACATTATTACTGATTTTACATGCCTCTGCGCTGTTATGAGAGGAAATTACCTCAATATGGAGAATGCATGATTCATTAAACATTAAAATGCACGGCAATTTCTTGTCATAGCAACGCAAATTCTGATATCTTAAGATATGAATTTGACTGCCACAGAAACAACTGCTAGACAGAACGTGCCGCAACACATCAGAAATAAAGGGAACATTAATCAACTGATAACTTCTGCTACTGTCCAGTCTAGGGTTGGAGCGTAGCAGAAATGAAAGGGAATAAGGAAGAACAGGACAACCGGGGGCGGAGGAAAGGGAACACGGGACACAAAGGGATCTTTTTTAAAAATATATATTTTATACACAGACACTTCACAACAATAGATGCAAGACTTCCGGAGTGACACGGACCAAAACAACAAACAAAAACACATCTAACGAGCATAACCCAAACTAAGCTAAACCAATTTGTTTACCGAAAACAAATGGAAACGAAACAACAAGGCTAAACCTATCTCCTTACCAAAACATACAATAAATCACCACGTCTCGCAAAAACAAAAAAGCAGTCACTCTTTACGCACCAAGTTACAAACACACACAGTAAACACACAATCCAAAGCAACAGTATCCAAAGGGGCGAGCAAAAGAGTAGTCAGGAGTCAGGCGAGACATCAACGAAACCAGGAAAGAAATCAAAGCAGAGCGAAGGTACTAGAGGGCAAAGCCAGAAATCAGAATCCGAAAACCAAAATAATAGTCATACACACGTAATCAAACCAAACAACAATCCAATAATAAATCCAAGCAATAAGCAAAAGCTTTCGAGGTGTGCGAACTGCGGCCATTTCTTTGCACCAACAGGAAGTAGCGCCGAAGACAAGGGGCGTGGCCAGATCCGGGAGGCGGAGCCTAAGTGAGAAACCGGCGAATGGCGACGAGGGCGAGAATCCCGGAGAACCTGCCAGGATCTCCTGCAAACACTTACGGCTAACACTTCGCATCATAAAAGGATCGCATCACTGTACAGTACATTTCATGGATGTCTCATTTGTAGGCTGCAGCGTTTACTCTCTTTGCATTTTCTCCCTGTACTTCAATAATGCATTAGTTTGCTGTTATTTCCCATAGGAGGGCAGTGTTCCACAAACACACTGTGTTTCAAACTTAAAAGTCCTTTCAGAATCCATCCATCCATTTTCCAAACCGCTTATCCTACAGGGTCGGGGGGGGGGGGGGGGGCGGAGCCTATCGCGGAAGCAATGGGGACGAGGCAGGGAACAACCCAGGATGGGGGGCCAACCCATCGCAGGGCACGCTCACACATCGTTGACTCACACATGCACACCTAAGGGCAATTTAGTAACTCCAATTAGCCTCAGCATGTCTTTGGACTGTGTGGGGAAACCGAAGTACCCGGAGGAAACCCCACGATAACATGGGGAGAACATGCAAACTCCGCACACATGTGACCCAGGCAGAGACTCGAACCCGGGTCCCAGAGGTGTGAGGCAACAGTGCTAACCACTGCACATCCTTTCAGCGTTTTTGATTCATTGGGGGATCCGAAAGTTTTAACACTTTTTAGGGGGGAATAGAGCCCCACAAAATCCAGAGGATAGTGGCTTGCTCTCTCAAGTTAAACCCTAATTTTTTATAAAAGTATATATATATATATATATATATATATATATATATATATATATATATATATATGTATATATATATTGTTTAAAAATAATTACTTATTGGCATTAATTTACCTAGTAAGGGCTTTAGTTCGGTTTGTTAATTATCCTTTCCCTGTATTTTAATAGGGATGAGAGAGACGCAGCAGGATAATTAGTTTGTCGATTGTCAGCTATGACAGTTCACTGTTTTAGTTAGGAAATTTTTATTCTTGCTTGTTGTATTTTGGTCATTTAATCTAACGTGTGTTACTAATGTGATTTACTACGTTTTTCTGTTTTTAATTCTAGAGATTTTCCTTTATTCTAACTCTCTTGTCGATTTGCAGTTAATAAAATGTCAGATTAGAAAGCTGCAGAGACGCGGATTAATCATGTTACTCAGTTACGCTTTGGGAGGCGCTAAAGCGGGACATTAACAGGGTAGAATAAGAAGCCTTTATTGTCAGTGTACAGGCAGTAAATACAATAAAGACAGAAATATATAAAATATATACATACAGGGGAGGGGAAAAGCCCCTCCCCCAAGGATTACATTTTAATCAGAGAGAAAAACGGTCATTTTGTATGTTTGTTCTGTTTGCTGAACCCAGTAAATTATTTTGTTTACCACACGTCACACTTCAGACAGAGTAAAAAGGGTTATACTGGTTATAAAGCAGATATTTTACCTTTATGCCACGGAGAAGCAGCGACATGTGACACTCTGATAAGGTAAAAATGATTCCTCCAGCACACAGTGAGCTATCCCAGCATGCAACAGGGACACGGAGGAGTTTGGATAAACAAAAAACCCTGGGCAGAGGGGTTCAGTGAATGAGGAGGTGAAGCTGTACAGGAGGGTCAATCCATCAGAGGATACTCTATAGAAGGACAGAGTACCAGCCGCCCAGTCCAGATACACTCCTACTCTGCGGGAGTCTGAGGGCTTTATGGGTATGACAGTCTGTTTATTATTGTGACAGACAGAGTAACTGTCAGGAGAGCAGAACAGACTCCATGATTTGTCATTGAATCCAAGCCGACAGTCATAACTCGATCCTTTCCTCCAGAGTCCTTTATAAATCACTGCTATCCAGGCTCCATCTCCACTCCAATCAGCCTCCCAGTAACAGCGACCAGTCAGACTCTCTCTGCACAGAACTTGGGACCAGTAGTCAAATCGCTCTGGATGATCAGTATTTGGCTGCTCTAACCACCATGTCACCGTCCAGTTCCCCTCTGACAGAGACAGGACTCTGTTTGCTGTGTTGGGGTCCAGCGTCAGCTGGCAGGAGTCTGTAGACAAGAGGAAGAGCGATTAATCCCATGACGAAGCCCAGCATCTCCATCATTATCACTGTCATACCTCACACACTCACTAACACAGAACTCGCTCCAATACACACATTTTATTCCCAATATACTCATGTAGCCGCCCGAGTCTGCGGCGCTCCGGCTGCCCCCTGCGCTGTGAGACTCGCTGGGGACCCAACTGCACTTTAGCCCGAAAGCTATTATTCTGTACGATACATAGAAATGAAAATATAAAAACGAAGCGGGAATTGCAGTATGTGAAACAGCTCAGGAAATGTCGGACGGCGCGTGCTAAACTAACAAGATGAATTTCAGGTTAATAAAACTATAAACAACATTTATTAAAAATATTAATTCTTAAAACCGACAAAAGCAAAATGCGCTGCTTTTCGCACTCAGTCTCAGGCTGGTAACTTTAAATAGATATAACACACAGACATGATCGAGAGAATTTACCTGATCTGGTGTCCAAGATGCAACATTGTGCGCTAAAGTATTCCAGAGTAACCCTGTGCGCAATGAGGCATATATTTTAATTTGCTAAAATTTGAGAATTTTCAATAGGCACGGGTAGTTTTTCCTCATAAAAAGGATATCAAGACTGTCAGTATCTATACATAAACTTATGGTATATCTGTGCAGCCCAGAATGTCCCGAAAATGAAAAGATAAAGTACATATGGCGAACTCATGTAGATACAATGCAATAAGCCTAAAATCAAAGATTTCAAATGGTCAACCATATAATTGTACACTAGACATTACCTCTAAAAGTGAGTTTGTCCATCCATTATCGTAACGGCTGAATCCCAGCTGCTATGCCGTTGTTCCGGGAAATTCACTTTCCGTCTGTTTCACCTTAAAATGCGCGGTCATGGTCTAATTTGAAATCAATACGCGAAATGGCAGTGTTTCGAGAATTTCAATCCGGATCTATATACAGAAGTCCATTATGCTGGATTTAAATATATATTTTTTTTCTTTTTTATTGATTATTAAATATTGTTTGGCCACACTGATCTGTCTATATGCATCTGTAGGTTATATTGACAAGACCTTCTTCAAGATTGTTGCCAATCGCCTCATGGGATTTCTCCTGAAGAACACCTACATTGACAAGAAGGGAGGAGTTCCAGGCATCCCAGGGTGTATTGAGCACACAGAGCTGGTGACTGAATTAATCTGAGAGGCACGAGAGAGCAAGGGGGGACCTGGCAGTGCTGTGGCTCGACCTTGCCAATGCTTATGGATCAATACCACACAAGCTGGTGAAGTTGGCCTTGAGCAGATACCACGTCCCAGAGAAGATATGGAATTTCATCCTTGACTATTATAACAACTTTAGTCTGATGGTGTCCTCTGGGACCTCAACATTGGAGTGGCATCGTCTAGAGAAGGGCATCATCACCGGCTGCATGATCTCTGTGTTCCTGTTTGCATTGGCCATGAATATGCTTGTGAAGTCGGCGGAGGTTGATTGCAGAGATCCGTTGTCCAGATCTGCCACCCGACAACCGGCAATTAGAGCATATATGGACGATCTCATATATGGACTGTAACTACAACGTCAGTGCCCAGATGCAGGTGACTTCTCCAAGGTCCTGAACGACTCACTAAATGAGCAAGAATGAGCTTCAAGCCCGCAAGTGCAGGTCCTTAGTCTTGAGGAAAGGAAAAGTGACTGACCAGTTCCATTTCACCCTGGGAGACACTCAGATTCCATGTGATGCCTGGGCAAGCTCTTCACTAGCAATCTGAGGGACACCGCTGCACGCCAAGATAACCTTGACACGTGGCTCTCGGCTGTGGACAAGTCTGGGCTTCCTGGAAAGTTTAAGGCCTGGATCTACCAACATGGCATCCTGCCTCGTCTCCTCTGGCCGCTGTTAGTCTATGAAGTCTCTACATAAATGAGAATGAGGGTGGTCCGTCGCGTGCTTCTGTGATGATCAAAATATGAACATCCCGCAAATCACTTCACACACACACCTCCCTCCCCAAGCACAGAATGGGGAGATGCCACTGTTGCCAACTCCTCAGCAAGGAAAGTAGCTTATGTCTGTCCCAAAAGTCGCTAGAAGTCGCTAAACGGCGCCATCGCCTCATTTGCATAATATAAAATATGCATGTAATTCTGATGGATGCTGTAAGAGAGAGGAATAATGTTGTGGGAGAGACAACAAGTGGTTTAAAACACCCTAAATATGTTTAGAATTACAAATTGTTATGAATTCGCAGGTAAGGACGTGCAAACAGGCAGGCGGGAAGCAGGGAAGGAAGAAGCAGGCAGGCGGAAGACGGGGAAAGCTGGGGATTTATTGAAGGGGAGACAGCTACGGACATTACACAACATAACATAACGTTAATGACAGACATTCGACTGAGAAAGACGTGGACTGATGTACATAAGACAGGGCGAAAATAACAGGACACAGCTGGGCATGATCAGGGAAGCACACGTGGATGATGAGGGGGCGTGGCACACGAGGATCGGACGAGCCAGGCGTGACACAAATAAACTTTCTTCTGTTGATTCCTGTTTTTTTATATATCACACTTCCAACCCTCCTCCTTAATCGGGGCTTGGAACCGGCTAAAGTGACCCCAAAGAAACACTCTGGCGGAGTACATACACACAGGCTGTGCTGGCTCACAGAAAGAGTGGCTCATAATCATTTTGGTCAAGGTTCTCTATGTTCAGCAACTGAGTGACTTAAATGAGTAAGCAGCTGATGTGGCAAAAAGTTGTACACAACAGCACTGGCTATAGACTCAGCATCTCCTCCCTCGAACTCAACCAGCCCCAGAAATGTTGACACGATTGTCTGCTTGGTGTCACTAAAGTATCTTATTACAGCACCAGGTACTTAGACTCACTTACATCTGTGGACTCATCGAGGAGGAGGCTGGAACGATGCTCACCCACATCTGCGACCAACTTTTTTAGAAAGTATGGTGCTAGAACACCATTAATCATTTCTGTAGACTTTGCCCTGTGCATTTTGAAGTGGGTAGCAGCAGTGGAGTCTGGGAAAGCAGCTCTACATGCTTCTCCAGTGTGATCACATGCCAGCATAGAACAGTGTTCAGTGATAGCAGCCTCATTCACATATAACTAAAGAAATGTCTAAATGGTTAATGTTTTTAACCATTGATGGCAGTGTGGTTTGGGTGGAACTGTTTTGAATTGTCGTGTGTTTTTTTACATCACTAAGTTTGGCATAGAAATCAGCCTTACAATACAGGCAGTTTGCCCATGTAGCATCTCCAATACACAGCTTCAACCAGCCTTTGAATTCAGGGTTTGATTCCCACTCCTTTCTGTATGTCTGAGAGTACAGTTTAGACTGAGACATGATGAATGTTTAGCGTATGTCACAGAGAGGCGCATACAGAGTGGACGAGGTGAGTAAGTGACTGAGGCTGTGTGAGTCACATCGGTGACTTATTTTTTTCCAGTTTAGAAAAAGAAGGTTTTTACATTTACTGTACATCACGCCCTGACTAAGCCAGGGCAGGATCAGCCAGCGGCGGCTTCGCACATGTGCGATTTATTTGCAGTCTGGATGCGGAGGGGTGAACATCTCCTGCTTTGACTGCAGCTGGGCGGGGCTGCTGTGTGCAGACCGGCCGTCTGTGAGCACTTTGGGACGGGAGGGGAGCCCACGGCAGCAGATATGCTGCTAGTCGCTCTTTTGAAAACGAGTCGCTAGCGGGGTCTGAAAACTCGCTAAATACAGCAACAAAGTCGCTAAGTTGGCAACACTGGGAGATGCTCGGTGTCACAGCCAGTTTGGGGGAGACTACGGGTGCTGATATAGGACAATACTAATGAATCTCAAACCGGGTACACTCAGCGCATGCGGAAAAATAACAAATATGAAGGTTTTTTTTCTTAAAACTAGCAATTAAAAATACCATTTTAAAATAAGAAACTAGTCATTTTTAAATGCAAACCTTCCCTGTTTGTAAAAAAAAGGGAAAAAAAGGTGACAAATGAAATTAAGTGATTTTCTGTTTCAGTGGATCTGTGAATGTTGTCTAAAATCACACTGACACAGAAATTCACCTGAACGCATGAAAATCCATCTACATACAGGACAAAAAACACACACATCACAATAACTGTGTGAATGTATAAACATGTACACATACCTGAACAATAAGAACAGTATCTAAATAAATGTAACTTTATTTCTCCTTTTTAACATCACTCCTCACCCAGTGTCTTGTGCTCTCATTGGCTGTAGCTCATTATCAGCCACGACACTTTCACACCTACAGGATTTGTAGTCGTCAACAAAGTCGAGATATTTACAACTTCAAATATCTGAAGGGTGTCTGCAATGCAACAGCGCCTCCGTCAGGTCTCATCTCTGAACTGTCACAGATGGTGATTGAGCTCTGACTTGCGACATCAATTGGACACTGATTTGTCCTCTGATCTGGGGGTTTTGTCTGCAGTCTCCAAAAGCTCTCATTAAGCAGAAAATTGTGGCTAAAATCATGTAGTGTGAACTTAGCTTAAGGATGTAGATAAAAGGCCTTGATTAGTTGTTACTGTGTGGGACCAAAAAGTTCCTGCTACCCAAACAAAACGAGGGCAGCCTCCCTGCTTGCAGCATTACAGTGCAGGCTGACATCTAGGACAGCCTGGGCCCTTAAGCCCCCCCCCCCCCCTTTTGTGCATATAGGCTGTAAACCCTCATGCTCATGCATTTCAGTCTCTGTAAGTGTTATGTTCCGGCTGCTGTCAGACGCAGTATAAACGGACTCAGACCCGGGATGCTGGATTGTCAGGGGTGATTTATTAACAAAGAGCACAAACAGGAGAGAACAGAACAGAAAAGGAGAATGAAACACTGATGCAGAGCTGAAGCCGGCGTGGTGGCTGCCACAGGATCGATTCCTCCCCCCTTAGGGGGACCCACCTTATACACCCACCCCCAGGGGAACAAGTGCACCACGTCTAAATTAGTCAGGGGGGAGAGAAACAAACACGCCGCCAGCAGAGGCAGCAGCACAGAATGTGGAGCTCGACACTAGAGGATGGGGAGGGACGTCAGAGTAAGAATCCACCTTTCCACTGTGTTCAGTGATGTATCTGTATTGCTGCAATGCCGCTGTGAGTGTATTGTGGGACACAGCAGAATAGTTTGTTTTACTCATTTCTCAGTTTATGGGTGTTTGCCTGTGAATAATTTATATATTTGCAAACTGCGGCCTGGTTCTTCTAATTCTCATTAAAGGGCTTCTTCCTTGCTTTGTGGGACTTCAGTCCTGCTTCTAGGAGCCTGATGTGAACTGTCCTAGCAGTGCACTTCACACCAGCACTTAATGTTTCCCATTCCTTTTGAAGGTCACTTGATGTCATCCTACGATTCATGAGAAACTGTCAGATAAGTTAACGGTCATCTATGGCTGGTTTCTGGTCGTTCCCAGTGTCTCCTGCTTCATCTTATTCTTGTTATTGTTGTCTTAGAAATTTCGAACCGGGAAGTAAACCTGCTGCTCAGTGTGACCTTCTGCTTCTTAAAATATAGAGTGTTTTCTTAATTATTTTTCACCTCTGTTGTATCTGATCTTATTCCTAAATTGTGTGGCTTAAAAAAGACACTCAAATCATGATTTCTAAAAAAGGGAATATATGTATGGTTTAGTAATTTGGAATCACATACAGTGGATTACTGATGTAAATCAGGAAGCTGTCCACATTAGACTAAAGTAAAAATAGGCTGCAGTCAGAACAGCAAATCAACTCAACTATGTCCATTCTCCTTGATATTACATAAGCTCATTCAAGAAAGATTTAATGCATTTTAATTTTACAGGTTTACTTTTGAGTAATTGTAACAGGTTAATGTTCTATTGTGCGTTAAATAATGACTGTACCCGTTAACCATATCTGGCGTGTTGTCATAAGGACGTTAACTGAGGGACCGCAGCGTTTCACGTGCTGCGACCAACGGGAAACCCGCAGTTACCTCAGGGCGGCAGTAGGGGGCGTGCGGCTCTGCCGTCTGAAGTTAAACCGTGTTTTTAATGAGTAAAAATGTGTTACGCTTTATTTTTAATTACCTGTGTAATTATGTACTTAGATAGTAAGTGTCATGATATATAAATAATCTATAATTATCCTGAAACATAAAGATGGACAGCTGAAGCCAGCGCACTCGGTTCACCAAACTATATCAAAACAGTAAGGACTTAGTTCGGCTTTTAATGATTCTTATCCCGTTTTTAATGGGGGTGAGAGAGACGCCATTTGCTAATTAGCTTGTCGATTGTTATCGTTTTCGTTAAGAAATTTTTATTCTTGCTTGTAGTATTTTGATCGAGTGATTTAATCTAACGTGTAACAAATGTGATTTATAACTTTTTGTTTGTAACTCTGAATATTTTTTGTTTTTGCTATTATGTCTCCCATCTCCTTTTACATGGTTATTATATATGCTTATTTAATCTAATCGTGTTAGTTATGTTCAATTACAGTAAAGTGAATTTATTTAATTGTATTATACGTTATGTTACTCATTTACACTTTGAGCAGAGCTGAACCAGGACATTAACAGGATGGAACAGGAAGCCTTTATTGTCAGTGTACAGAGAGCAAATACAATATACATACAGAAATATATAAAATGTACATTTACAGGGGAGGGGGAACCCCCCCCCCCCCAATCAGGATTACATTTCATCACATTTCAATCGGAGAGAAAAACAGTCATTCTGCATGTTTGTTCAGTTTCCTGAACCCAGTCACTTATTTTGTCTAACATACGTCACACTTCAGACAGAGTAAAAAGGGTCATACTGGTTAAAAAGCAGAGATTTTACCTTTTTGCCACGGAGAAGCAGCGACATGTGACACTCTGATAAGGTAAAAATGATTCCTCCAGCACACAGTGAGCTATCCCAGCATGCACAGCGACACGGAGGAGTCGTCATAAACCCCAAACCCTGGATAGAGGGGTTCAGTGAATGAGGAGGTGAAGCTGTACAGGAGGGTCAGTCCATCAGAGGAGACTCTGTAGAAGGACAGAGTACCAGCCGCCCAATCCAGATACACTCCTACTCTGCGGGGGTCTGAGGGCTTTATGGGTATGACAGTCTGTTTATTATTGTGATAGACAGAGTAACTGTCAGGAGAGCAGATCAGCATCCATGACTTGTCATTGGCTCCAAGCACACAGTCATCACTCCCTCCTTTCCTGCCGATTCCTTTATAAGTCACTCCTATTTCAGCTCCATCTCCACTCCACTCAGCCTCCCAGTAACAGCGACCAGTCAGACTCTCTCTGCCCAGAACTTGGTACCATATGTCAAATCTCTCTGGATGATCAGGATATGGCTGCTCTGCCCCCGGTGTCACCTTCCTGTTCCCCTCTGACAGAGACAGGAACCTGTTTGCTGTGTTGGGGTCCAGCGTCAGCTGGCAGGAGTCTGTAGGCAAGAGGGAGAGCGATTAATCCCATGACGAAGCCCAGCATCTCCATCATTATCACTGTCACACCTCACACACTCACTAACACAGAACTCGCTCCAATACACACATTTTATTCCCAATATACTCATGTAGCCGCCCGAGTCTGCGACGCTCCGGCTGCCCCCTGCGCTGTGAGACACGCCGCGCTGAGAGACTCGCTGGGGACCCAACTGCACTTTAGCCTGCGGTCTATTATTTTGTACGATACATAAAATATGCAAACGAAGCGGGAATTCAAGTATGTGAAATAACTCAGGAAATGTCGGACGCCCGCGCGACGCAGGCGGGAAGACTCGCCGAAATGCTGCGCGTGCTAAATTAACAGGCTTAATTACAGGTTAATAAACTATAAACTTTCATCAAAAAATAACCCTTAAAACCCGAAAAAGCAAAACGCGTTGTTTTTCGCACTCAGCCTCAGGCTGGTAACTTTGAATAGATATAACACACAGACATGATCGAGAGAATTTACCTGATCCGGGTGTCCAAGATGCAACATTGTGGGCTAAATTATTCCAGAGTAACCTTGTGCGTAATGAGGCATGTATTTTAACTTACTAAAATGTGGGAAATTTCAATAGGCGCTAGTAGTTTATCTTCATACAAAAATGACATCAATGACATCAAGAAAAAGAAATTTCAAGACTGCGTCAGCATTAATACGTCAACTTATGACATATCAGAGTAGCCCAGAATATCCTGAAAACAATAACTGATGTACATCCTGTATGATAAACCTAAAATGAAAGGCATAGAAACATTCTCAAAATGGATAGATTTCAAATGCTTAACCATATAATTGTACTCCAAACATCACTGTTAAAAGTGAGTTTATCTTTACATCATAATACGAACATCCTGTGAACCACTTCGCACACTCACCTCCCTCCAGCAGCGCTAAGCGCAGACTGAGGAGATGCTCTGTGTCACAGCCAATTTGGGGGAAACTATGGGTGCCGACTTAGGACAATACTAACGATTCTCAATAAAGATATACTCAGTGCACAAAAAAGTCTTTTTTCAATTACCAATTAAAACTACCATTTTTAAGAAACTAGTCATCTTTAGACACAAACCTACCCTATTTGTAAAAAGAGAAAAAAGAAACTGACAAATGAAATTAAGTGATTTTCTGCTTTGGTGGATCTTTGGATGTTGTCTAAAATCACACTCTCAGAAATTTACCTGAACGCATGAAAATCCATCTACATACAGGACAAAAAACACACACACACATCACAATAACTGTGTGAATGTATATACACGTACACATACCTGAACAATAAGAACAGTATCTAAATAAATGTAAGTTTTTTCTCCTTTTTAACATCACTCCTCACCCAGTGTCTTGTGCTCTCATTGGCTGTAGCTCATTATCAGCCACAACACTTTCACACCTACAGGATTTGGAGTCGTCAACAAAGTCGAGATATTTACAACTCCAAATACCTGACGGGTGTCTGCAATGCAACAGCGCCTCCGTCAGGTGAAATATCTGAACAGTTATTGAGCTCTGACTTGCCGGCACCAATCGATATGCAATCTGGGGGTCTTGGCAGCAATGTCAAGCAGAAAATTGTGGCTAAAATCATGTAGTGTGAACTTAGCTTAAGGATGTAGATAAAAGGCCTTGATTAGTTGTTACTGTGTGGCACCAAAAAGTTCCTGCTACCCAAACAAAGCGAGGGCAGCCTCCCTGCTTTCAGCATTACAGTACATGCTGACATCTAGGACAGACTGGGCCCTTAAGCCCCCCCCCCGCTTACTTGGTTTGGATCCACTGCTGTAGCTACAGCCCACACTAGGCAGTGAGCAGTAGCCCCAGTGTCAGCCATTCCTGTTCTGACTGACTTCAGGGGGAACAAAGTGCATCAAAGCCCACAGCTACTCTATCTAATCTGACTGCAGTTGTGTGTCACCTACAGACTGGGTCAGACAATGTGTTTAATACATTAATCTGAGCTTTACTGAATATTAGGTCTTTGGCTGCAAATCACTATACGTGGCACTTTTCCACCCCCTAGATCGGCAGGTCGGCAACCTTTTTAAAGCAAAGAGCCATTTTATCCTAAATGTCTGACTCAAGATTTACAAAGAGGGTAGGGAAGGGGGTTTGAGATACGATTTTTAATGCAATATCAGTGTATATGCATTTAACACAAAGACAAAACTTCAAGTACTTACTAAAAATAAAGACTATTTCAGGGGGGAGGGGGGCATCTCAGTTTTAAATCACTCGCACATGTAACCGTGCAAAGGTGACTAATACTACGACATTGTTCAGTTCTGTACCGAAAGTCTTCACCCTCACACCTCCTGTCCTGACCTGCTCGTCCGATCCACCTGTTTGCCACGCCCCCCTAGTTACCTCATGTGAATTCCTGATTGTTCTCAGCTGTTCTGCACTTCCGTCCCTTAGTCATGTGTATTTAGTCTGCATTCAGGTCAGTTTACCCAAGTCCAGTCAATAAAAGTGTTGTGAAGTGTTCTCCGTGTTTATGTGCTAAGCCCACATTAAACTCCGTTTGGGAACTTCTGTCTGCCTGACTCTGATTCCCCGCTCCCGGTTCACTCGCCCTGCGCACAGACGTCACCCCTCCTCTCTTGAGTAAAATTCCTTTGGCTCTGCAGTTGTCTGTCCTTCACTCTGCACTTCACTACTGAAACTGCTGACTGAGCAGCGCAAAATGTCCTCACCACTCCGAACTCAGCAGGATATAATAAGTAAATCAGAGAAAATATACCGGTTTTTATAAAGATTCGGGAAGGAATGGTAACAATTTACTACGGAAAGTATAAGAAAGAATTAGGAATCCCAAAAAGCACGAAAGCGTACATCCAATCTCAGTTACTGAAGAAAACTCCGGAGAGCATATCATTTCACCAGACATAATCTTGTCGAAGAGAATGATGCTGAGGAAGATGTAAATGATGTAGTTAAGACATTACAGAAGTGCGCAATGGACCATCCTCCATAAATATTAAGCCATAAATAATTTATTATCATAATTTGTTAATAAATGAAAATGTGAATGTGTCTGTCATTCTGAGAAGAGCCGGAGCCACGAGGTCAAAGAGCCGCATGTGGATCGTGAGTCGCAGGTTACTGACCCCTGACCTAGACCATGCAGCCTTGACAGAAACTGTTCAACACCTTAGGCCTCCAGCCAGCTGCCTTGAGACTCTACCTACAAGCTCCTTTAATGCTGATGTTTTTTATTGTACAGCATCAGATGAGCTACAAATAGTCAATAGTTCTCTTCAATCTGGCCTTTTTCAAAGGGCCCTGAATACCTGAGATATCAAACATCTTTTAGAAAAATCCAACCTAGATGGCCTATTAGTAAGTAACTATAGACCTATTTCAAACCTGCCTGTTGTAGGAAAGATCACTGAAAAGGCTGTTTTTTAGCAACTTAGTTCTTTCATGGTGCAAAACAAGGACCTTAAATGCTTTTCAGTCTGGATTTCGACCACAGCATAGCACTGACACTACAGGTGTTAAGGTTTTAAATGACATCCATCTCAGCAGTGACGAATCACAAATCTTGTTTTTGATTTGTATTATTGGATCTCAGTGCTCCGTTCAGCATGGTTGACCATAAGATAATATTACATAATAGCATAAGAGTATATTACACCTGGTCCTTAAATCTCTGCACTGGCTTCCTGAGTGATACAGGATTCGTTGTAAAATATTATTCTTGTGTACTAATTGGTCTCAGACATAAATACATTTCTGATTTCCTTGAATATCACGCAGCATGCAGACCCCTGAGGGCATCTGGGAAAGGTTTACTCAGTGTCCCAGAATCAAGACCAAACAGGGTGAAGCGGCTTTTAGTCTCTATGCTCCCTGTCTGTGGAACAAGCTTCCTGAAGACCTGAGCTCTGCTAACACTGTCAGCTCATCATAAATGTGACGCCCGCTCCGTCCGCTCCTAGTGTGTGCCACGCCCCCTAATTACCCACGTGTGATTTCCTGATCGTGCCCAGTCGTGTCTTGTTTCCTGCTGCCTTGTTTCTTGTATTTAAGTTCCTGTTGTGTACTAATCCAGTGTCTGTCATTGATGTTTCCCGATGTCTGTTCTCGCCCTGTGTCCCTGCCTTCGTACCAAGAATAAACCCCGTTTTCCCGTATCCCGCTTGCCTGCCTGCTCCTTCCGCACGATCGCCGCTCTGCTCGCGATCGCTGCCGCCGTTCCCGTGACAGAATGACAGACCAACTCAACAAGGCACAGCAGCAGACCGAGAGCCAACGTCTCGGTCTGCTGCAAGAGGTACACTACTGGCTGAACCAGCCCGACGTCCAGGAGGACCCCGTCGCGCTGCAATTGGCCACTGACAGCTGCGATCTCCTGCTGGCGATGTCCCCATCGGAGGGCGGGCATCGTCTAGGAGAGGTGCGCTCCCACCTCAACCAGCTGGTTCAGCGCCTAACAGCGCGGAGGTTGGGGCTGGACGCACGGTGCGTCCCGGAGGTTGTTCCCCAGCCGTCCGTCCTGTCGGACGTGGAGCAGCCTCCCGCGGACACCGTGACAAAGAGGAGGAAGAAGAAGAAGAAGAAGAAGCACGCGATCGCCCCTGCAATCGTTTTGGGAGCGTGCGCGCTCATCCCCGCTTCTCTCCTAACCGGGGAATTGGAGGACTCCCCGGCTGACCTCGACGTCATCACCGCAGCTAAGCTGCCTGCGCTGGCAGCTTCCCCAGTCCGGGGAGAGCACCCAGCTGCCGCTGAGCTGCTACCGCCCCTCGAGCGGTACTACTTCCGGCCGGAGCGGCTGGCCAACAAGGGGGCCCGCGCGGTGCGGGACGCTATCCCGCGTGTGCCCCGGGCACTTAAAGGGACCACGTCCGTCTTGCCCGCACGGGATCTACCGGTCCCGCCGCCTGCAGCCCCTGCTCAGCCCGAGCAGCCGCCTCCTGTGCCTGCAGCCCCTGCTCAGCCCGAGCAGCCGCCTCCTGTGCCTGCAGCCCCTGCTCAGCCCGAGCAGCCGCCTCCTGTGCCTGCAGCCCCTGCTCAGCCCGAGCAGCCGCCTCCTGTGCCTGCAGCCCCTGCTCAGCCCGAGCAGCCGCCTCCTGTGCCTGCAGCCCCTGCTCAGCCCGAGCAGCCGCCTCCTGTGCCTGCAGCCCCTGCTCAGCCCGAGCAGCCGCCTCCTGTGCCTGCAGCCCCTGCTCAGCCCGAGCAGCCGCCTCCTGTGCCTGCAGCCCCGCTCAGCCCGAGCAGCCGCCGCCATTGCCGGCGGACCCCGCTCAGCCCGAGCAGCCGCCGCCATTGCCGGCGGACCCCGCTCCCGTGCAGCCGCCATTGCCGGCGGACCCCGCTCCCGTGCAGCCGCCTGTGCAGCCGCCTTCGCTGCCTGCACAGCCCCCTTCGCCTGCTGCAGCTCCAGGGCAGGCGCCCCCACTGCAGCCACCTGCTGCAGCTCCAGGGCAGGCGCCCCCACTGCAGCCACCTGCTGCAGCTCCAGGGCAGGCGCCCCCACTGCAGCCACCTGCTGCAGCTCCCGGGCAGGCGCCCCCACTGCAGCCAGCTCCTGTTCCTGACCGCGCTCCTGTTCCTGCAGAGGCGCCCCCTCTGCAGCCGCCTGCTGCAGCTCCCGGGCAGGCGCCCCCACTGCAGCCAGCTCCTGTTCCTGACCGTGCTCCTGTTCCTGCAGAGGCGCCCCCTCTGCAACCGCCTGCTGCAGCTCCCGGGCAGGCGCCCCCACTGCAGCCACCTGCTGCAGCTCCCGGGCAGGCGCCCCCACTGCAGCCAGCTCCTGTTCCTGACCGTGCTCCTGTTCCTGCAGAGGCACCCCCTCTGCAGCCGCCTGCTGCAGCTCCCGGGCAGGCGCCCCCACTGCAGCCACCTGCTGCAGCTCCCGGGCAGGCGCCCCCACTGCAGCCAGCTCCTGTTCCTGACCGTGCTCCTGTTCCTGCAGAGGCGCCCCCTCTGCAGCCGCCTGCTGCAGCTCCCGGGCAGGCGCCCCCTCTGCAGCCGCCTGCTGCAGCTCCCGGGCAGGCGCCCCCTCTGCAGCCGCCTGCTGCAGCTCCCGGGCAGGCGCCCCCACTGCAGCCAGCTCCTGTTCCTGACCGCGCTCCTGTTCCTGACCGCGCTGCAGCAGCTCCCGAGGCGCCCCCTGACCGCGCTGCAGCAGCTCCCGAGGCGCCCCCTGACCGCGCTGCAGCAGCTCCCGAGGCGCCCCCTGACCGCGCTGCAGCAGCTCCCGAGGCGCCCCCTGACCGCGCTGCAGCAGCTCCCGAGGCGCCCCCTCCGCCTGCTGACCCGGTTCCTGTCCCTGGCCCCGCTCCTGTCCCTGGCCCCGCTCCTGTCCCTGGCCCCGCTCCTGTGACTCCTTCACCCTCACCCCGGCGACATCGACCCCGACCGGGGGTTGGTATGTCTGTGTCCCGCAGAGGGAGGGGACACAGACGTCGGACTGGGGTCCCTCCCGCCCTGCCCCCTGGCTCGCCCTCCCTCGCCTGCGCTCTGGCTCGGTTGGCGCCTGCAGGTCCTGGCCCTCCGGGTCGGCTGTCGCCTACGGGTCCCCCTCCGATGCCTCGTCACCCTGCCTCGCTCCCCCCTCCGGTGCCTGGTCGGTCGCCTGCGGGCTCCCCGACGGCGGCTCCTCGGTTGCCTGCGGGGCCCCTACCTCCGGCCCTCCACCGGACGTCGCCGCCTGCTGCGGCTCCCCCTTCCTCCGGACCTTCGCCGTGGGCCCCTCCTGCTCCCTCGTCCCCTTCCCCGGTGCTCCCTCCTGCTTCCTCCCTGGCCCCTCCGCGGGTCCCTCGCCCTGCCTCCTCGGCCCCTCCGAGGTCCCCTCCGGCTCCGGCCTCCCGGCCGCCTGCGGCCCCTCCGGCTGCCTCCCGTCGCCCGCTGGGGCTCCCTCGGGCTCCCCTTCCTTCCTCCTTCTCTCCCTTCTTTCCTGTCCCTGTCCCGCCTGTCTTTGTTCCTCCTCCTGCCTTTGTCCCGCCGTCCTCTGTTCCTGGTCCCTTTGTTCCGCCCCGCTCTGTTCCTGGTTTCCCGTCGTTCCCTCCCGTCACACCCGCTCCTTTTGTTCCGCCTATTCCCTCTGTTTCTCCCTTCCTGGTCTGTCTGTCGGCTTTTCCTGTCTTGTGTAGTGTCCTGTCCTGGCTCCTGCCTCTTTGTCAGTTTTGCCTGTCTGTCTTGTTCCCTGTTCCCCGTTGATTTTTTTTGCCCTTGTCTTTCAGGTTCTGGTTTCCCGGTCTCGTCCCGTCCTTCGCCTCCTCCCGGGCGCGCCCGGTGTAGCGCGCCTTTGGGGGGGGGTTCTGTGACGCCCGCTCCGTCCGCTCCTAGTGTGTGCCACGCCCCCTAATTACCCACGTGTGATTTCCTGATCGTGCCCAGTCGTGTCTTGTTTCCTGCTGCCTTGTTTCTTGTATTTAAGTTCCTGTTGTGTACTAATCCAGTGTCTGTCATTGATGTTTCCCGATGTCTGTTCTCGCCCTGTGTCCCTGCCTTCGTACCAAGAATAAACCCCGTTTTCCCGTATCCCGCTTGCCTGCCTGCTCCTTCCGCACGATCGCCGCTCTGCTCGCGATCGCTGCCGCCGTTCCCGTGACAATAAACAGGGCTTAAGATATTAATGTTTGCTCTATATTTTCAATGCACTAAATAGCAGGAGTTTAGTAAAACGCTGCCTCTACAATGTAACTTCTTTTTAAATAACTATTTATTTGTTTCTTTGTTTTAGGCAATGATAGTGTTTGCAAATCCCACCTCAAGTACCAAGTACCAAAAAACTACCGCAGCTGCTTTGGTACTTTGGGTACAGGAACTTTTAATAATAATAATTGAAACTGCTTATTGATCCCTGCTCAGGGACCCACAGACAGGCTAAGGGTGGGTTTCAACTGGCGACCGTCGGATTACAGGCACACAGGCTTTGCCCACTGAGCCACACGCTGCCCTTTTGGTCATTAGCTGGAAGTCAGTGGAAAAGGTAAAGTACCAAATGTACCATTCCTGGTGTGTGGAAAAGTCCCAGAATGAACTTGCCTTACAATTGGATCCAAAGGCTACTGACATAAACAGCTCATGTAAATGTGAAAGGAGGCAGCAGGAGAGAGAAAGAGAAGCTCCTCTAGCAGAAGAAAACGAAAGACAATAAAACACAATAAAACACAATAAAACACAGTAAAACACAATAAAACACAATAAAACATAATAAAACACACTCCACCTCATACAGGGAGAGAGAAGCGTGTGTGTGAACAGACTCACATTGTAAGAATTCTGCTCTGGTCCTGGGCACTAATGCTGATAGGACGGCGTCTTTGGTAACTAGAAGGAGACAGAGAGAAACAGGGATGTGAGTAAAAGGAATTTACTTGTGGGAGATGGACGTCACTCACTGTGGAGACACCAGCAGTAGGGTATTATCATTATGAGGGACAATAACAGGCAGTTTAACAAGCTACAAATCATTGTAAGTTACTCATAATACAGATTTTTGGATTCTATAAAGCAGAAGAAACATGATTCCTGTGATCTGGGTTTTGCAGCCTGTAGAATGTGGAGCTAAATCATCGGTTTTCACAAAGATTGAGTCTTATTGGAAACAGAAACTGGTCACACAAACATGAGGCTGACTGCACTGCATACTCTCTCTGCATGGTCTATATTTACATGAACAGAGAGGAAAATGTATTTATTTACTAACCTGTGTGATGGATCTCTGCTGTTTTCTTTTCGCAAACAATTTCCAGTTGATCCTTCAGTTCAGAAACCACCTTCCTCATGTTCTCAAAAGAGTGGAATGGATAGACAGAGATTCTGGGTCCAAATCCAGCGTCAGGGACAACAGGAAGACCCTGGCACCTCTATAGACACACAGTCTGATTAAACAGCTTCATCATAACAAATGTGTGTTGTAATGGAATGAGCAGGACCATTAACATCTGACAAATGACAGACTAGTTGAAATACAAATGAGACCATGCATCCATTTGAATACTCTGGTTTTCTTATTGCCAAAGTAGCTGTTCTGTTACCTGGAGGAAATGGATGTGATCCTCTGTGTGTGAAAGCTGCTCCAGCTCAGAGTGTCTCCTATTCAGCTCATCGATCTCCTGCTTCAGTATCTCCATGTCTCTTTCAGCCTGACTCACTGCAGCCTTCTCCTGATCTCTGATCAGTTTTGTCACCTCAGAGCGTCTTCTCTCAATGGAGCGGATCATCTCAGTGAAGATCCTCTTGCTGTCCTTCACTGCTGACTGTGCTGATCTCTGTTGGTGACACAGGGAGCAGAGGACGGTAAATTACTATTGGCCCCTTTTGAGACTCCAGAGAACCTCATTGTACAATAATGATGTGAGCCGACAGGAGGTATAAAAATAGCACAGGGCTGGGGTTTGGAGCGTCACGATGCTGGATGCCTCAGGTACTGAAACCCAGCCAGCACTGATTGGAAATGATCACTCATTAAGCTCATACACTGTCAGCTGCAGGGATTTGGCAGAGACTGGTGGCAGGTTGGGTGTCACCTTTAGGTCTCAGTTTAATTTGTAACTTTATGGTGTTTATTTCCATTGCACAGGTATATGAAAACCTGCTGTTTCTCAAATGAATATAAAAATGGCATTTTTCTAAATAAATAAGATAACTCCTGTAACCCCAGGTTAGTTAAACCCTGTTTGTGAGCAGGAGCCTGGATCGCTTGCAGGAACCACGCCTCCCAGCCCAATGTACCTCGCCTGAATACTGACAGCTGCTTCCTTTTAGTCCTGGTTACTGGTAGAATAAAACCAGGTAAACTGGATGAACTTGCTTTATCGATGTTTTCATCTTCCCAGTTCTCCCTGGTTCTGTGAGGTTCCTCCTGTGACTCTTTGTGTGCCTGATCTCCCAGACCCTCCCACCCAAGTGACTGCTGACCCCGACCCCCATCTAGGTGAGCCTGAGTGTCTCGCCTTCACCGTGTCCCCATGAATGTTCCCCTTTTCCCTCACTCCCCTGGGTAGATTAACCCGCTTTCCGATCTCTGTTAACAACCCCGACTTTGATTCCCATACTGTGATTTGGCTCTTTGACTGCACCCTGTCTGGGTGCCCTGTTCCTGTTCTGTCTCGTGACACTGTTATCTGGCACCTTTGTCCCACCAAACCTCTGACCCAGAATAACCCACAGTGACCTTAGTGTGATTAATCCACACAGCTCTATAAATCTGTTGACTCTGGGGAAGAGTCTTGATTCAAGATTATCACAAGCCAGCTGTTATCTTCTCTTCAGGTTCATACTCACTGTAATTGAGCCCACAGCCTCTCTCAGCTCCTGCAGCTCCTTCTCTCTCATCTGAATTCTCTGCTGAAATTCCTTCTGTGTTTCTCCCATTTGTTTCTACAGACAAGAAACAAGATGACAAAAGATGTTTGTTTCATTAGCAGAGATACAGTTCTTTAACCATCCTGTCCAGGGTGGACCCCAGGTTTATCCCCTATGCTGCCTGAGAAAGGCTTCAGGTGCTCCAGATGACCCTGACCCAGATAAGCGATCAGGAGATGGATGGATGCGAACGGATGGATGGATGGATGGATGGAGGGAGGGATGGATTGACTGTACTGTAGGTAGGATAAATTGGACATAGACCCCTTGACTCACCACCATTGTACTGAGCTGTTATTTTTGCACTTGTGACCCTCCTGTTAGCTGTAACAGTCTGGCTGTTCTCCTCTGACTTCTCTCATTAACAAGGTATTTTCACCCACAGACCCACCACAGGTGTTTATGTTTATTGCAGCATCCTCAGTAAACTCTACACACTGCAGTGTGTTAAAATCCCAGGATGGTGGCTGTTTCTGAGATGCTGGACCCACAGCATTTGGCAGCAACAATCACACCACAACCTCTTAGCTCAGACATCTCAGCCATTCAGATGCTCAGCCAAACAGTAAGTGAACCTCTGAACCCTGTTTGCTTGCTGTATGTATCCAGCTGCAGCCACATGATTCACTGTTTAAAGGAGTTTTCAGTAGGAATTCAATGAGAACATTTTCTACTTAATAAGAATATTTTGCATTTTTACATCATTTTTCTTTTACTTTCCCAAACCAGACTTGATCTTGGTTCCTTCATAGCGGATAAACTCAAATGCATAAAGACACAAGCTATTTTTATTTTAAATAAATTTTACAATTTACATGAAAGTTTCTGGCCTGACCTGTATCTCCGTCCGTCCTGCAGCAGCTGAGACTGTATCATGGCCTCTGTGTTCATCCATCACACACAGCAGACAGATACACTGCTGGTCGGTACGGCAGTAGACCTCCAGGGGTTTGTCATGGTGGGAACAGAGCTTGTCCTGCAGATGTCCAGTGGTATCAGTCAGCCTGTGCTTCTTAAAAGCTGGAGACTCATAGTGAGGCTGGAGGTGAGATTCACAGTAAGAGGCCAGACACACCAGGCAGGACTTCACAGCTTTGTGTTTTCTCCCAGTACAGACATCACACTCCACATCTCCAGGTCCAGCATAATGGTCAGCAGGAGTAGCTGCTTGTAGTCCAGTCTTCTTCAGTTTCTCCACCACTTCAGCCAGTATGGTGTTTCTGCTCAGAACTGGTCTGGGTATGAAGGTCTGTCTGCACTGGGGGCAGCTGTAAACTCCAAGATGATCCTCCTGATCCCAGCAGCTCTTAATGCAGTTCATACAGTAACTGTGTCCACAGGCTGTAGTCACTGGATCCTTCAGTTGATCCAGACAGATTGGACAGCTAAACCGGTTCGGATCTAGTGCTGAACTGGCTTCGGCCATTTTACCACAAACCCTGATAGGTTTCAGTTTTGTTTTCTCTCACAGTCGTCTGTGTGTGAGAGTGGGAGGAACTTCCTGCTTCTCAGGCTGCAGTAGGTGTGGTTTTGGACTGAGGCCAGACTGAGGAGAGCAGACTGGGAAACACTTGAGTTGGAGTTTATGAATAAAATATAATATTATACAAACTACTCAAACAACTGACAGTTATTTAGCTTTTATGTGTATAACTGTTACTGATGTTGTTTTTCCCCCAAACCAGTTATTATCCTACAATATGATATTGCTAAAAGATATATGGGGGCACGACTTGCCGCAGTGCTTAGCACTGGTGCCTCACACCTCTGAGCCCCGGGTTCGAGTCTCTGCCCCAGCTCCATGTGGTGGAGTTTGCATGTTCTCTCCAAATTGCCATGTGGTTTCCTTCAGGTGCTCCCTTTTTGCCCCACAGTCCAAAAACTGTCATGGATCGCCCCGGGGAATCCTTATCGTCATCCCAGCCACTGTTACTGAGATCGTTTTTCCTCAAAAAAGCTATAATCCCACTATTTCATTTTGTGGATGGAAAATAGGTAGAGTGGTATAAGAGAGCAGTACTATTGAGAATAAATTTGTGTGTCAGATTTACTGCAAAAAAAGTAATGGGATTTGATTCTATCATGTGGTATCATGTGTGACATGCAGGTCTGTGCAATTATAGGTTTAGACATAAATTTTATTAAACACTATTAAGTTAAAATCTCACATTTAAGCCAAAAGTTAATGGATCAGCTTCATCCAACCCCAGGGACAAAACGATTAAATACTAGATAAAATATCCAACAAATTCCGATAACCGCTTATCCAGTACAGGGTTATGGGATACAGCCTGAAGCCTGTCACAGGAAGCACAGGGTACAAGGCAGGGACACCCTGGATGGGATGCCTGTCCATTGCAGGGCAAACACTCACTCATAGAACAATTTAGAGACACTAATTCACCAAACTGCATGATCTTGGACAGCGGGAGGAAACCTGAGGAAACCCACAGGAACACGGGGAGAACATGCAAGCTGTACATGCAGAACCAGGAGTGGGAACCACACCCACAAGCTTGGAGGCGTGAAGTGAGAGCAGCTGGTCTGAAGTCCTGAAGGGAGCTGGAGCGCCCTTTCTTTGGAACAGTGTGGAGCCGTCCTCCATTACTGCTTATCCTGTACAGGGGGGTGGGGAGCCTGGAGCCTGTCCCAGGTGGCACAGGGCAGGGGACACAATAGATAGGATACTAGTTTATAGCAGAGCACACACTCACACACAATAATATACTGAGGACAGCTTAGAGATCACAATTGGCTGATCACATGTTTTCAGTCTCTGAAGGACGAGGAGAAAACTCATGTTGGAGCAACATGCAAACTTCACACACAGAGTGTCTAAGGTCTGGGGGCAAGCGCAGAACCAGAGGATTCACCCTGAAAGCCCACACATGAAATATACAGTGATCCCCCGCTCTATCGTGATTCAGCTATCGCGCCCTCGCTATATCGTGGATTATTCCTTGACACGTCCCAGTTCTCTGCGTATGACGTACCTTGCTTGTGGTCCGATTATTTTAGTTTTGTTTTAAGCCCTACGATGGCTCCCAAGCGTCCGGCATCTTGTAAGCCTTCTGGTAGTAGTGAGCCTAAGTGCCAGAGGAAGACCTTGATCATTCAGGAGAAGGTAAAACTTACACATGTTGAAATTGTGTGGGAGAGGTATTTTAAGGCTTAAACTATATGAAAAAAATGTTTATTTATACAGTCTTTCTATATCGCGGATTTTCACCTCTGGCTGATGAGTGTGGAATGCATCTTCCGTGATAGGCGGGGTGTCACGCGACGCCATAATACGTTCGCGATCGCAGGGCGAGCGGGTGGGCAGGCGGGTGGGCAGGCGAGCGAGCAGGAACAGGTAGGCAGGCAAAAAGACGAGGAAACGGGGTTTATTCTCAGGACAAGGTCCAGGAAACATCAAACGCTGACTGACATCAATGACAGACAATGGACTCAGGTAAGACACGGACTGAAATACACAGGACTGAGCAAATTAACTAGACACAGCTGGGTACAATCGGGAGAAAACACGTGGGTAATCAGGGGGCGTGGCACACAGGAGGAGCGGACAAGCCGGGCATGACACGGGGGATCACTATATTGTATATTTTACTATTTTGTAAAACTTTATATAGTGCATAGATGTGGATTGTCAGCTATTTTTAACGACTGTCAATAGATGTTTTTGCAGTATTTAATTAATTTAAAATTAAGTTATTTCAACTGATTTAATAAAAATACTTGGAACAATTTAACCTTGAACAGTTTGGGAAATGAATGAGGTCTCAGAACCGAATTAGTTGAATTGCTCACTGTCTGAACTACAGATTACAGGTTTTTTGGGATTTCGGAAAGTGATGGCGAGCTGGTCCTGAGATCTCTGAGCACACAGCCTCTGCTTTGCTTTGGCACTGGAGCCCTGCACATCGTCTCAGCCTTGGATTGGAGCAGAAAATCGGCCACCCTCTCTTCAACACAGGATTCAGATAAGCTGGACCTGCTCATTATGGGTCATATAAAGTACCTGGGTAGAGGACAATTTGCACCACACATACTTTCTATTCTTTTGTGGAGTAGCTTTTCTTATTTATTGTACCGGTCATTTCAGTTGTCATTAAAGGTACTAATAATATGATTTATATTCTTATTATAATAAACTTGTTTAACTCCATATACCTTTGTTCTTGCCCCCCCCATCGGGACATAGAGTAGTGTGTTAGAGTCATGTGATTATCTTTGTTTCCTTTCCCTTCAATACTGGCACACTTGTATCTCTAACACCATCTGACTTGATCCCTACTCTAGCAGTAGGGTTACATTAATTTTACCAAGAAAGCCGTATATGGAGTTAAGAATTTCGTATGTGGTCACAGCAGCAGAGTATCTCCATCATAAAAAGTGAAATGAAGGAAATTCCTTATATACCTTAAAACTATAGGCCTAGGGACATCCCCTTCCATTCTATTGCAGGGTTTGGTCAGGCTTTCATCCCATGGGGCCTGCATGATCCCCCACATCCAGCCTCCTACACTTTTAACAGCATGTTTTACAGCTCCAGTCATCTCAACGCCCTGAGATCATGCACCACACCACACACTAGGCACGCCATAAGATGCAATATTGCTCTCAAATGAATGATTAACGCGTGATTGAGGAAGCTTCTCTTTCTTGGCAAGGTCGCAGGCACAGGCAAACAACCTCTGTACCAGTAGCTTAAGCACAGCACAAGGACAGTATGTTCAGACCTTGATCTTGGTGCCGAAGACCTAAAACACAAGTGAATCACACTAAGCACCCATCCAGGCTGCCCCACACTTAGTTCCCTCAAAAATCTTTCCACACCACAATGCCCCATGGTCATGGCACCCCCCAAAAGCATACAGAGAAGCAGTGTATACATTCAGTCTCTTCCCTGTTCCAAGATGACACTCTTAGGTCAATACAACAATTCAGCAGCCTGGGCTGCCCATTGGGAGGGGACTTTAGCTCCCTCCACCAGGTGGCCATACAGTATGGCCAGGCTACCATCCTCCAACCGGAGCGAGCACCAGTCCACAAACAACACGTCTCCACCCTCCATAGGGTCTTCACCCTTGGCTTGCTGGGGACCTCAATCATCTGCAGACAATCACGTAGCTCCCCCTCCTGGTCTGTGGACCCCACCTCAGCCCCATGTATGTACCAAGCCGATCCTAATTTTCACTGCAGTCTCCAAGGCAAATGAGGGCCCTTAAGAGGAGCCAGCCAAGTGTCCATCTTCAGAAGAAAGAGACAGGGACACGCTCTTCAGACGAGTCGCCCAGAACTAGATCCCTTTTCGTCTCTTGGCTCTGCTGTTTTTCAGGTACCAAACCAATCTGGACTGGCTAATTTCAGTGTTTCCTAACACAGGCGCACATACTATGTACTATGCCTTTTGTATTTGCCTTGCCCAAGATTTATAAGACCACCAAATCTCAATTGGAAATGTGATTTCATATTCATGTTTACAGCTGTTGTTTAGGTAGAAAACCCAAAACACAACCTGGTACAAACTCAATAATCATGAGCCCAGAGTCCATTCAGCCATAGCCAGCAGTAGTAAGAAAGCTGGATGGAAGAAAGGCTCAGATCCTAGTGGGTTATAAGAACAGCTTATTGCAGGGGTGGCCAGACTTATCTACAAAGGGTCAGTGTGTATGCAGGGTTTTGGGGAAAACCTTAGGTCAGCTGTTCAAACCCAGGTGTGAAGACTCTTCAGCCAATCAGTCCTCTAATTTGTGATCCAATTGGGGAGTTATAGGAAAAACATACATACACAGTGGCCATTTATGGATAAGACTGGCCACCCCTGCCTCAATGCCAGGAAGATACACTTGGCGCCACAACCAGGTACTGAAGTGCTTGGCCTCAACACTACAGCACAAGAGAGTGCCAACCAGTGCCATCCCCCCAAATGCCCAGACCACCTTCCCACAACTAACATCCTTCATCCAGGAAGGGGAGAAACAGCAGACTAAAGCTTCACCTCCTGACTCATTCCTGCTGGATACAGCCAGGGATTGGGAATTGTGTGTTGACCTAAATCAGCTGAAAGTAGCAGTCATTGGCTGTGGCTGAAGTGAAAGGAGTCAGTATGGGCTGCCAAATGACCACATAGGCAGCATGCGACACACACCCAGATCTGATCAGCCTGTGGTTGGTCTGCCTCAGCTGACAGTGTCTTGTGATAAAAGGACGAAAAATCCAATGAGTCCGGGCTACACAAGTGAGGATGTGTCATATTGGTGGAAGCATCACTGCATGGACATCATCAAGTCATCCCATCACAGAAGACATCTCCAAACCCACTCAAAGCAAGTGCTGTGCTGAATTGTCAGTGACTGTAACACCTAGTCCTATTCAGCAAACAAAAAAGTGCTTCTTAACGGAGGTGTATCTGCCGTGTACTATGCATTCACATTTGCCTGGCCCATGATGAATAAGACCCCCAGATTTCACATGGAAGTTTGACTTCTTATTCAAATCAATGTGTACAATAGCTCACCATGCCATGCTGTCAGATTACTGTCCCAAAAGAAAATCACATTAAGCTTGGGCAATTTCACCACTAACATTACAGTGATATTTGTGAAATTAAATAAATAAATGTGTTTTAACTTAAACTTTTTATTCATACATTATTTTGTATTTTCAAAATGTCTTCATTATAAACTGTGCAGCATGTGCTGTGCAGCTTTTTCCGCCCTGAACTCTATAGAAGCTGTGAATGAAAAACTTCAGCCACGTTTTAAGACGCTGCTAATTAGAACCCAAAAGAATTCGAAGCTGCGAATAAGTAGCCAACTTCAGCCTCGTGGATGATCTGCACATGGCAACTCGTGTTCATGCTACATTTGGCTGTGGATGTAGATGGTCATGTCAGGTGCTCCGTACAGTACAAGAGTGATACTCAATCAGACCAGGAGAGGGCAGATGCATTGCAACAAACAGATATACAAGCAGTATAGTGAAATAGATAAGCTTTTATGAACATTTTTAAAGTTATTAGTTTAGGCTTGCACAGTATTATGGTAATAAGGTAATTCCACGGTATTTTGAAATCCTTACAATGAAATTTCCCTCCTCATCCAGCTGCTCACCACAACTGCTACACCAACAGCAGCTGTTCTTCCTTTACTCTTTCATCATTGATCGCTGACCTGTGAAAGTCGGTGCTGCCACCTACTGGAAATATCTAATCAATTTCCTTGCACGTCTGCAGTTTACACTAGACATAATAATCTCAGCGACACGCACACTGTCTGCAGCCGTCCGCAGCCAACCTGTAATGACAAAATTTAGGCCACTTTGCCTCATTCACAACCGAAAGTGGAAAAGTGAAGCATGAATTCGCAAGTCAAGTCATCCTTATCTCATGAAATGAGAAACGCACAGAACTCAATCACCAACAAAACACATGGATAAAATTCACAAATTATCATGTTAGTTCAGCTTCTCTGGCAAATGCACAGCTGCACACGGGCAGCAGCAATCCTGTCCCTGATGTGGCCAATAGATATCAGGCTGCTGCTCTGATACTGTTTGAGCAATATTATTATTATCTTTGCCTTAAATTAGGATAAAGTGTTTTATCACTTATTACCTTATTAAACCCATTCTACATGGTATCAGCTTTCCTGCTGTGCACCCTGCAATGCACTGAGACCCCATCAGACAAAGGAACCTCTGCCGTTGCATGACGTTCCAGACCTTCCCTGGTGCATAACAGCAGCGGACATATTCGAGTGGAGGGGAAGAATGTATTTGGTTCTCATTGACTCCTATTCTGGCTGGTATGAGCTGGATTACCTCCATGACATGACAAGCCGCACAGTTATTGCGAAACTGAAGAGGCACTTTGCCACCCATGGGGTTCCCTCCACCCTGATGGCGGACAACACTAGCCAGTTTGTTTGCAAGGACTTATTTGACTTCACCCACTCATGGGACTTCAAACATATCCATAGCAGTGCCCACTATCCTCAATCCAATGGTTTAGCAGAACGGGCAGTTTGATCCGCGAAACATCTGCTGGAGAAATGGCACCGTGAGAGGACGGACATTCAGGCCGCTCTTCTGCAAACGCGCAATCTGCCCCGGGGTATGACCCTGTGGGTATGACCCTGTGGGTGTGACCGGTTATCAGTAATGCGCAGCCCTGCACCTCAGCCTAACAGTTATATTGTGGCCTCGCGTGGTACTGCCTGTCAGAAACAGGCGACAACTCCTCCAGGTTCCGGAACCTGCTCCCGTGGAGGAGGACGACACACTGCCAACTCCTTCCCAAGGCACATCTGCTGCTGCTGCTCCTGTTGCTGAACCTGAACGTCCATCATCTACCCCTTCAGCACATACACCTGTGTGCCCAGCAGGTCCAGTGAACAGCCAGCCTTATGTCACCCGGTCAGGGAGAATTAGTCATCCCAACCAACGCAATCAGGACTACATAGTATCATAAGTTAACATATTAAACCTCCATCCATCCATTTTCCAAACTGCTTATCCTACTGGTTCTCGGGGATCCGGAGCCTATCCCGGAAGCAATGGGCACGAGGCAGGGAACAACACAGGATGGGAGGCCAGCCAATCGCAGGGCACATTCACACACCATTCACTCACACATGCACTCCAACGGGCAATTTTAGCAAGTCCAATTAACCTCAGCATGTCTTTGGACTGTGGGGGGGAAACCGGAGTACCCGGAGGAAACCCCACGACGACATGGGGAGAACATGCAAACTCCACACACATCTACTGTAACTGTATGTTACACCTGATGCCACATGACAGCTTCAAATCCCATCAGCTTTTTGATGTAAATAAGCTTCATCTGGGGAAGAAAGCAAACAAAAAACTAACAAAAGGTTTAAATGGACAGAGATTCATTCTAAGTATAACTGCTCTCTCCTACCAGTCTGCCTTCTTCAAAATTTCTCTTTCCATATATTTTCTATACTGTGTCCTATACAGAGTTGTGGGAGACTGGAGTCTATTGTAGAAGCTGCCCAGGATGGGGTGTTGACCCATTGCAGATCACACTAACACTCACAGTCACACTGACACTCAGACTCACAGTCACACACTGACACACACCTATGGACGAGCTGGTAACTCCAATTAACCTCAATATGTTTTCTGTTGTGAATGTCAGAAGAGAGACACTGACGCAGATCAGCTTCAGGTACAGGTAAGTGGGGAGCAAAGCCAAAGACCGTGGCCAGTAATCTGGGTGAGGGTCGGGCGATTGGCGTCGGTACTGAGAGGGACAGACAGAATCTAGGAGGCGAAGCAGGAGTCGAAACACAGGGAACCGGACACAGGAAAAACTGCTCGACCTCAGGGCACATCATGAAGATCTCGCATAGATCAGCAAGCCAGGTCACCAAAAATAGAGTACAGATCAAGAGAGAACTTGAAACAGCTGGGAGAGGTATGTCTTAAACTGGAGCTACCAGCAAGATGATAAAATGGGGCGATAGGGCTCTTCACCTCAGGCAAGTCCAATCGGTCAGAATCCCCGGGGAGCGTGGCTGGGATGACGATAAGGATTCCCCGGGGCGATCCATGACAGTTTTTGGACTGTGGGGCAAAACGGGAGCACCTGAAGGAAACCACACGGCAATTTGGGGAGAACATGCAAACTCCACCACATGGAGCTGGGGCAGAGACTCGAACCCGGGGCTCAGAGGTGTGAGGCACCAGTGCTAAGCACTGCGGCAACTCGTCCCCCCATATATCTTTTAGCAATATCATATTGTAGGATAATAACTGGTTTGGGGAAAAAACAATATCAGTAACAGTTATACCTATAAAAGCTAAATAAATGTCAGCTGTGTGTGTAGTTTGTATAATGTAATGTTTTATTCATAAAGTCCAACTCCAGTGTTTGTCCAGTCTGACCTCAGTCCAAAACCACACCTACTGTACTGCAGCCTGAGAAGCAGGGTAAAAAACAGGGAAATAAAATGAAAATGAATTCAATCAGTGTTTTTTGGAAAATGACAGAAGCCAGTGTTGCAATGGAACTGAACCTTTTCAGCTGTAAACTCTGTCTGGATCTACTGAAGGATCCAGTGACTATTCCCTATGGACACAGTTACTGTATGAGCTGCACTAAGAGCTGCATTAAGTCGTTTCTTTCTCTCAGATCTGACCCCTTATTTTCTGCGCATTTTGTAGAGCTGATAGAATAGTGATATGCTGCCATTCGACACACTTTTTTAGATTTATCTGTATCATCATTCCGCAAAGTACAAGAACTCAGACATAAAATGCACATTGGCATTTAAAACAAAAGTAAAAAATAGTTTAAAAGTGCAAGAAACAGCAGTACAATATATAGATGTGTGATTAATAATTTATTAGAAAATGTGCATCTATACTTTTTATTTGTGATTAAAAAAATGATAGGGGGGAACTGGGGTAATTTGTATGCTTTTGAAATGTCTGTGTTTGTGTCACCAGAGGGATAAATATCCCTGTTTGCATGTGTGTCGCTGTCTGTAAGTATATCACAGATGTGAGAAATGCTTGTGCATATAGGCTGTAAACCCTCATGCTCATGCATTTCAGTCTCTGTAAGTGTTACATTCCGGCTGCTGTCAGACGCAGCATAAACGGACTCAGACCCGGGATGCTGGATTGTCAGGGGTGATTTATTAACAAAGAGCACAAACAGGAGAGAACAGAACAGAAAAGGAGAATGAAACACTGATGCAGAGCCGAAGCCGGCGTGGTGGCTGCCACAGGATCGATTCCTCCCCCCTTAGCCGGGGTCCCACCTTATACACCCACCCCCAGGGGAACAAGTGCACCACGTCTAAATTAGACAGGGGGGAGAGAAACAAACAAGCGTAAGTGTATTGTGGGACAGAGCAGAATTGTTTGTTTTACTCATTTCTCAGTTTATGGGTGTTTGCCTGTGAATAATTTATATATTTGCAAACTGCGGCCTGGTTCTTCTCTGATTCTCATTAATGAAGGGCTTCTTCCTTGCTTTATGGGACTTCAGTCCTGCTTCTAGTAGCCTGATACGAACTGTCCTAGCAGTGCACTTCACACCTGCACTTAATGTTTCCCATTCCTTTTGAAGGTCACTTGATGTCATCCTATGATACATGGTGTATCAGGAGGAGGAAACGAGGTGGGTGCCCAATTAAGTTCAGGAGGTGAGTATCCAATAGGAGAGGGCGCACGGACTATAAGGGTTACCCCGGCACAGATGCTCTATGCTCCTTTTCGGCAGTCAGTTCAATTGCTGGATTCCCTGTTTGTCCACAGACTAGTGGGCGGGACATCTTACACCAGTGTGTTTAGCCCCTGGATGGTGAATGTTACAAGCTGTGATAGGACGCCTGACGCTGGGATTAATACGGCTGGATTTCTCCTGCGGTGTGAGTTAAACGTTTTGCCTGGTTTGTATGTGGGCAGATAGCGTTACATTATAATTAATTAGCCCTTACCTTATTGTCTTATTATCACAGGGTCTCGTGTGCAGTGGCGCGGTGGTGACTGCGGCTGCATCTTGCGTGGAACCACTGCTGCTCTGCCTAGCGGTGGCTGTTTCGTCAGCGGGTCCTTAGCTGGGGGGGACTGTTTGGCTGGGGGGGTGTGTGCATCCACATGCGTGAGAGTGGGTGTTGGAGGGGCTGACTGGTCCCCTGCTTTTCAAAGGTTTGTGTTTTTCCTTTTGTTTTAATTGCCTTGTGTTTGTTTTGTTTGGTATATTTGGTGTCATGTGTTGAATGAGAAATGTTCTTATTGTGTATCAATGTAAATGGTTTGTATTTTTTGTTTTTCCTTTTTAGACTGCAGTGTTTTTTTTGGGTTTTGTGTGATTTTTGTTATTGTGGCTTGCAGTTTTTTATATATATATATATTTTTTTTTCCCCACCTGTGACCCGCATGATTCTTGCTGGTTCAGCTGTGCTGTCATAGGTTCCAGCGCCCAGTTTTATTCCGGCAAGAAGTGGCTGCTGATATGCGGGCTGTATTTCAAGCCGATGGTGTTCCGATTGACGGACTACTCCTTTTATGGTTTTGCTTTTTCATAAAAATTGTGTGGGTTTGGAACAACATCTCTTCGCTTCTATGGTGAACGGACCAGTGTGCCTTTGCCCGGGGGTAGGGCGATTGAACTTTCTCTGGGTGTAATACCTGGGGTGGCATAGTCGGGCTAACTTGTGGCTATTGGTACCATTGTTTGGTACTATTTGGCAGTATTGCATTCCACCACTCGCTACAATGAGAAACTGTCAGATACGTTAATGGTCATCTCTGGCATTAGAAAGTAACCCACAGTTACCTCAGGATGGCAGTAGGGGGCGTGCGGCTCAGCTGTTTGAAGTTAAACCGTATTTTTAATGAGTAAAAATGTGTTACGCTTTATTTTTAATTACCAAGTAAATAATTACACACGTAAGAGTCATTATATGTAAATTGTTATCCTGATACACAAATGGATGATGGGAGTGATGGGGTGGAGCTCAGAAAAATAACCATGGACCGTTGATAGCTATGTTACAATTACGGCGTTCAGCGGTAGCGATTTTCTCCAGGTAGCCTGCTAGCGAGGTTGGGTCTTGCCTATGAGTGTCTCCGAGAAAGCGCGCTTTCTATTAGTTGTTTGAAGCCTATTTCCCAGGAAATCCCTGCTATGGTATAGAGGAAATGCCCATCTACAACATCGTTTTCGAATTTCACATCTGTCAACAATTTCCATTGATTCGCACATACTGAATTTGTCTCGTATTCAGCTGATTCTAACTCTCGTGTCTGTTAGCATAGTGTAAAAGGTAAGTTTACATTTTATACTATGTTTAAACTATACACTGACAAAGTTTCATGTAAAAATACATGTCCAAAAGGTACTTTTCTTAGGGACCGAAAGGACTGGTGGTCCGATCAGCGGATCCATCATGGCGGACGAAAATCCTGGGGAAAAAGGCCAACCATCCAGGGAGAAATAAAGCACCTCAAGGACATTTAATGTTAGTTTAATCGCAAGATTATTTACCTCATCCAGAATCATAGTTTAGATCTTGATCAAATGTCTAAAATGTGATTTCTTTCCACTCTTTAAAGGTTGAGTACTTTTCAAGCTTTAATTATTCTCTTTTCCAATTTAGAAATGAGATATAACTCTTACATTAACAAAGCATCTAATTTCATGGATGTAAAGTAGTATCATTGTGTGGTAACCATCTGCTAAATGCCTCATCAACCTTGAAGATTCTCTCATCATACTGTCATTAGAAAGGAAGGGGTTAATTTAGGTTAAGACAATGTGAAAATACTCTATATTATCCTATTCATAAGCTGCCCAATGGTACCTCAGTTGTGCAATTTGGGTAAGAATTAAGCAAGTTAGAGCATTTTGAAATGAAGCGTCCAAGAATCAGATTACAAAGTCAAGTACAAATTCCTATTTTTCAGTGACCGAATCAATGGCTATTTTTCACTAATTTAAAATTCCTAAAAGCATTAATATTAGGCCTAGCAACATTTTTTTTACTGGTGGAAAGCTCTAAGACAGTTCCAATGAAGGTAGTGCCATAAAAATCTATAAAAGTTGATTTTTTTAAATATAGCTACAGCTGACACTAGCACACTCGGCTTATGTGTCTGTTTACCAAACAATATCAAAACAGTAAGGACGGCGTTTAATGATTCTTTTCCTGTGTTTTAATGGGGGTGAGAGAGATGCCATTTGCTAATTAGCTTGTCGATTGTCGTCGTTTTAGTTACGAAATTTTTATTCTTGCTTATATTTTGATTGAGTGATTTAATCTAACGTAACTAATGTGATTTATAACTTTTTTGTTTTTAACTCAATGAATCCCCAATCAGGATTACATTTCATTACATTTTAATCAGAGAGAAAAACAGTCATTTGCATGTTTGTTCAGTTTCCTGAACCCAGTCACTGATTTTGTCTAACATACGTCACACTTCAGAGTAAAAAGGGTTATACTGGTTAAAAAGCAGAGATTTTACCTTTTTGCCGCGGAGAAGCAGCGACATGTGACACTCTGAGGTAAAAATGATTCCTCCAGCACACAGTGAGCTATCCCAGCATGCACAGGGACACGGGGGAGAATAACAAAACATGAAACCCTGGATAGAGGGGTTCAGTGAATGAGGAGGTGAAGCTGTACAGGAGGGTCAGTCCATCAGAGGAGACCCTGTAGAAGGACAGAGTTCCAGCCGCCTGGTTCAGATACACTCCTACTCTGCGGGAGTCTGAGGGCTCTATGGGTATGTCAGTCTGTTTATTATTGTGCCGGACAGAGTAACTGTCAGGAGAGCAGCACAGCATCCATGACTTGTCATTGGCTCCAAGCTCACAGTCATCCCTCCCTTCTTTCCTCCCAATTCCTTTATAAGTCACTCCTATCCAGACTCCATATCCACTCCACTCAGCCTCCCAGTAACAGCGACCAGTCAGATTCTCTCTGCACAGAACTTGGCACCACCAGCTGTCAAATCTCTCTGGATGATCAGGATATGGCTGCTCTGCCCCCCGTGTCACCTTCCTGTTCCCCTCTGACAGAGACAGGAACCTGTTTGCTGTGTTGGGGTCCAGCGTCAGCTGGCAGGAGTCTGTAGGCAAGAGGAAGAGCGATTAATCCCATGACGAAGCCCAGCATCTCCATCATTATCACTGTCACACCTCACACACTCACTAACACAGAACTCGCTCCAATACACACATTTTATTCCCAATATACTCATGTAGCCGCCCGAGTCTGCGGCGCTCCGGCTGCCCCCTGCGCTGTGAGACACGCCGCGCTGAGAGACTCGCTGGGGACCCAACTGCAGTTTAGGCTGAAAGATATTATTCTGTACGATACATAAAATATAAAAACGAAGTGGGAATTCAAGTATGTGAAATAGCTCAGGAAATGTCGGACACCCGCGCGATGCAGGCGGGAAGACGCGCCGAAATGCTGCGCATGCTAAATTAACAGGCTTAATTACAGGTTAATAAAACTATAAACTTTTGTCAAAAAATAACCCTTAAAACCCGACAAAAGGAAAATGTGTTGCTTTTCGCGCTCAGTCTCAGGCTGGTAACTTTGAATAGATAAAACACACAGACAAGATCGAGAGAATGTACCTGATCCGGGTGTGCAAGATGCAACATTGTGCGCTAAAGTATTCCAGAGTAACTGTTAGCAGAAATACATGCTACAGCGGTTATGGCGTGTAAAATATTATACTAAACCGAATGCATGTATCTTTATGGAGGACTGACACACACATTAAACTCCTGTCTCTTTACCGTCAAGAGGAAAAACTTTATTAACACTTTTACAACATCTGCTCAGCTCACAGCTGCCACCCATCGGTCATCAATACAAACTCTTTCACATATATACACTTGACAATTTGAGACCACATTATTCATTTCTGTCAACACCCCCACTTGCTCTCACATTATCACCTTCAAAGAAAAATACAGTAGGTTCTATTTTCTCTTTACATCATATACACTCTCCTGTGTACATCTACTCTCCAAACATAAACTTTGCAAACTTAATCAACTTAAATGTTGTTGCAGGCTTTGTCATCACGTCTGCTATCATTTGTTCAGTAGGGCAATAGATCAAACGTATTTTTCCATCATTCATCGATGACCTAACAAAATGGTATTTTATATCTACATGTTTGCATCTTTGTCTGCTTACCGGATTTTTCGCCAATGCAATCGCACCCTGATTATCTTCATATATCACAGGTGGTTCGTACTGATATCCATCAATACCTTCTAACAGCTGAACTAGGTACATGCATTCTTGTGTAGTTGCAGCTAAAGCCATATATTCTGCCTCACACGTAGACCTGTTGGTTGCTTTTTGGTTTTCCATGAAACCAAAGGACCGTTCACATTAAGGCTCACACAAAAACCTGTTGTGCTGCGTCTATCGGCTACATCGGCTGCCAGTCCGCATCACTGTAAGCATAAATTCCCAGTTTGTCACTGTCACTTCTTCTGTAACACAACTCTTTCTCAGATGTGCCTTTTAGATATCTCAGTGTGTGTTTAACTGTACACCATTGCTCTTCTGTCGGTTCTGTAAAGTACTGAGACAGTTTACTAACAATAACACTGAGATCTGGTCTTGTACATGTAGCTAGATAGATAAGGCTACCTACAACCTCTCTGTATTTCTTGACATGTTGCATCACTTCCGTACCACCATGGTAGCTCAAATTCTGTTCACTAGGAGTCATTCTTGGTTTACAATGTTGCATATCAAATCTTTCTAGAATTTTCTTCACATATCTCTTCTGTGACATTTTTACACATTGATGGTCTTGCTCAAAATCAATACCAAGAAAATGTTTCAGTCTACCCATGTCTTTCATTTTAAATTTTCCAGTGAGCATTTCCTTCACAATCTTTAGTGCATTTTCGTCCCTGGCATTTTCGCTCCAGTTCCCGACCGCGCTGCAGCCGCTCCAGAGGCGCTCCCTCCGCCTGCTGCAGCCGCTCCAGTTCCCGACCGCGCTGCAGCCGCTCCAGAGGCGCTCCCTCCGCCTGCTGCAGCCGCTCCAGAGGCGCTCCCTCCGCCTGCTGCAGCCGCTCCAGAGGCGCTCCCTCCGCCTGCTGCAGCCGCTCCAGAGGCGCTCCCTCCGCCTGCTGCAGCCGCTCCAGTTCCCGACCGTGCTGCAGCCGCTCCAGAGGCGCTCCCTCCGCCTGCTGCAGCCGCTCCAGAGGCGCTCCCTCCGCCTGCTGCAGCCGCTCCAGAGGCGCTCCCTCCGCCTGCTGCAGCCGCTCCAGAGGCGCTCCCTCCGCCTGCTGCAGCCCCAGAGGCGCTCCCTCCGCCTGCTGCAGCCCCAAGTCCTGACCGCGCTCCAAGTCCTGACCGCGCTCCAAGTCCTGACCGCGCTCCAGCGGCTCCCGATCCGCCGCCCTTGCCTGCGGCTCCGGCGCCTGAGCAGCCGCCTTCGCTCCCTGACGCGCCCGGAGAAGCGCGCCTTGGAGAGGGGGCTCCCACAGGGGCACGACCGCCTCTGCCGGTGGACCCCGCGCCTGCAGTTCCAGAGCCAGCGCCCACGCCCGAGGCGCTCCCCGTGCCTGCAGCAGCTCCAGCGTCCACGCCCGGGGCGCTCCCCGTGCCTGCAGCAGCTCCAGCGCCCACGCCTGGGGCGCCCCTCCTGCCTGCAGCTCCAGTCCCTGACCCCACTCCAGTCCCTTCTGCCCTAGTCCCCGAGGAGGTCCCAGAGGACTCCATCTTAGCTCCTTCCTCTTCGGAGGTGGAGGAGCTTGAATGGGACCCCTCGGGGACCCTACTTGTGACTCCTTCACCCTCACCCCGGCGACATCGACCCCGACCGGGGGTCGGTATGTCTGTGTCCCGCAAGGGGAGGGGGCACAGACGTCGGACTGGGGTCCCTCCCGCCCGACCCCCTGGCTCGTCCTCGCTCGCCAGCGCTACGGCTGGGTCGGCGCCTGCGGGTCCTGGTCCGCCTGGTTGGCGTCCGCCTGCGGGTTCCTCCTCCCGGCCTCGTCGCCCTGCCTCGCTCCCTCCTCGGCGGTCGCCTGCGGGTCCCCTGAGGGCGGCTCCTCGGTCGCGTCCGGGTCCTCCCGCTCCGGCGCGGCGGACGACGTCGCTGCCTGCAGTGGCTCCCCCCCTCTCCTTGCTTTCGCCAGGGTCCCTTCCTGCTCCCTCGTCCCCTTTCCTGGTCTCCCCTCCGGCTCCCTCCCTCGTCCCTGCGTCGGTCCCTCGCCCTGTCTCCTCTGCCCCTCCAGCTCCGGCCTCCCGGCCGCCTGCGGCCCCTCCGGCTCCGGCCTCCCGGCCGCCTGCGGCCCCTCCGGCTCCTCTTAGTTCCCCCTCCTTCTCTCCCTTCTTTCCTGCCCCGGTCCTGCCTGTGTTTGTTCCTCCTCCTGCCTCTGTCCCGCTGTCCTCTGTTCCTCGTTCCTTTGGTCTGCCCCACTCCGCTCCTGGTTTCCCGTCGTTCCCTCCCGTCACTCCCGCTCCTTTTGTCCCGCCTGTTCCCTCTGTGTCCCCGTTTCTGGTCTGTCTGTCGGCCTTTTCTGTCCTGTGTCGTGTCCTGTCCTGGCTCCTGCCTCTTTGTCTGTTTTGCCTGTCTGTCTTGTTCCCTGGTCCCCGTTGATTTGGTTTTGCTTTTGTCTTTCAGGTTCTGGTTTCCCGTTCTCGTCCCGTCCTTCGCCTCCTCCCGGGCACGCCCGGTGTAGCGCGCCTTTGGGGGGGGGTTCTGTGACGCCCGATCCGTCCGCTCCTCGTGTGTGCCACGCCCCCTGATTACCCACGTGTGCTTCCCTGATCGTCTCCAGCTTTGTCCATTTACTTTGCTTGGTCCTGTCTTATTTAAGTCCTGGTCTTACCTGTTTGCCTTGTCTGTCATTGATGTTAGTTCGCGTTAGATGTTTCCTGCTTTCCGTTCCCCCAATTCCCTTATTAAATCCCAGTTTACCCCGTACTTCGCCTGTCTGCCTGCTTCCTGTCGGCTCGCCTTACCGGGCTGCAGTGTCGCGTGACACTAACTCTGTTCAACATTTCCAAATTATCGTCAATGTCCGTCTGTGTTTCCCGCTCTACTTGGTCTTGGTCACGAATTTCACCAATCTGTGTTTCTGTACCTTCCCATTTTCAGGATAGTGAACCATATAAGCTGGGCTATTTTTGTCATACCCGACAAAGATTCCTTTCTCACATTTTGAATCAAGCTTATAGCATCTGTTTCTTATTACAGCTGCCGTCTGCACTGCGTAGGTCCACAAATCTTCTGGCAATTCACTCTCTATAAACATGCACCGTGCCATATCACACAATGTCCGCCAATTTCTCTCAGCAGTTCCATTCTGATGAGGCGAGTATGGAGCTGAGGTCTCATGTCTAATCCTATTCTTGCTGAATAAGGCTTGGTAATTCCTTCCTGTGAACTCTGTACCGTTATCTGACCTAATACGTTTAATTGTCCCATATGGGGCAGTATCTGCAAGAAATTTTTCTGTTGCAGACGTTGTGTCACTCTTATTTTTCAAAAAGTACACAAAAATCGTACTGGAGTAATCATCAGTGAGTGACAATGCAAATCTGTACCCATCTCTAGACTCCCAGTCTATTGGACCAGCCAAATTGATGTGCACTAACTCAAGAGCTGTTTTGGCCCTTACATCTGGCTCCCTGTTACGCATCTGAGCAAATTTTCCCTGGATACACAGGGTAGTACTGGTTTGTCTGGTGTACCTTTGATTGCCATACCATCAACAACTCCCTGTAATTTCTGAATGTCATCATAATTACAGTGCCCCAAAATCTCATGCCATGTCTGCATGTCATGACAATTCTTACAATGATCAACACACTCATCATTCAGTGTTTGTAAATAGTACAGTCTGTTCTGTTCATTAATTAGGAATGTTGTACCATCTCTATGTTGAAGGATGTCTTTCCCTTGCTTAAAGATAATAGTTGCTCCATTGGCTGTGGCTGCTTTTACAGAAAAGATGTACTGTGGGTATGTACAACGCCTGTCTGAATGTCGTGGTCTGGCGTTGTCCTTTGCTGTCAATCAAGCTGAGCTCTGCATCACCCCTGCGCTCTGCCACCCCATTGCATCTTGTGCCATCGGCCAGCTCTATACAGTGTGTCTCAGCGTGGAAGCTATCGTCAAACTTCTTGAACTTCGTTATATCCGTGACGATATGTGAGGTTGCCCCAGTCAGCTTTATGTCGCGCCTCGGTTGGACCTCTGCGTTTCCCCCGCTCATACGGAATGCGCATTCCTTGCTACTCATCTCCTCTGACACTTGTCTTGCATTGTCGCTTCGCTGTTTCCGTCTGCAGTTCGCGTCGCGGTGCGTGGAGTTTTTACACCGGCTGCACCACTGTTTGCGTCGACATGCTTTTGCCATGTGTCCTTTTATACCGCATCTGAAGCACACTATATCGGTACTCTCGGTTCCCCGATCACTCATACTCACCGAAGCAGGTTTTGCACTCGGCTGTATCCGCGCTTTCATCACGTTGTCATCAGACATTGCAGCGTGCATTTTCTCTGTGTCTTCGTAACTCCGTAATCTGGTTTTAAATTCAGCAAAAGGAATCGGTACTTCGCTTTGCGTAATATGAATCGCGAATGGTTTAAATGATTCAGTCAGTCCCTTCAGAATTATCGCTACTAATAGTCCATCACTCAATGTTTCACCAGCGTTTCTCAGTGCCGTGATGGCCGACTCTGCCCGTATGATGTAGTCGATCACACTTTCGCTGCTTAACTTTCGGAGTGAGGTTAGTTCAGTATACAGACTAAGTACACGCGGCTTCCCTTTGCCTGCATAGTAGTCCTGCGGTAATTGTAACGCTTTTCGTCCATCGTTTGTTGCTTCTCGCATCGCCAACAATAAACTCTTATCATCCAGGAATTGGATTAATTCACCATATGCCTCCGAATTTTTCTTCTCTTCCTCATCCTCGTCGCGGATGGGCCCTGTTAAAATGGTATCCTTTAGCCCTTGCAGCTGAAGATGGCCCAAAAATTTTGTCTCCCACAGTTCATAATTACACTCATCTCCATTAAAGATTAGCCGGGACCAGCGACTACTTGACTTGGTTACCCATCCGCTCATGGTTCTAGTATATCACGCAACAAAAACGGACTCGGTATGTTGCCACGGTTTTCTTAGCGAGAAAAATAATCGTTGAAAACCTTTTCATTTGCTCTGGGCCCATAACCTGTTAGCAGAAATACATGCTACAGCGGTTATGGCGTGTAAAATATTATACTAAACCGAATGTATATATCTTTATGGAGGACTGACACACACGTTAAACTCCCGTCTCTTTACCGTCAAGAGGAAAAACTTTATTAACACTTTTACAACATCGGCTTAGCTCACAGCTGCCACCCATCGGTCATCAATACAAACTCATTCACATATATACACTTGACAATTTGAGACCACATTATTCATTTCTGTCAACAGTAACCCTGTGCGCAATGAGGCATATATTTTAATTTACTAAAATGTGAGAAATTTCAATAGGCGCTAGTAGTTTATCTTCATACAAAAATGACATCAATGATGCCAAGACAAAAAATATCAAGACAGCGTCAGCATTAACACATCAACTTATGACGTATGAGTAGCCCAGAATAACCTAAAAATAAAAACAATAACTCATGTACATCCTGTATGATAAACCTAAAATGAAAGGCATAGAAACATTCTCAAAATGGATAGATTTCAAATGCTTAACCATATAATTGTACACCAAACATTACTGTTAAAAGTGAGTTTGTCTTTACATCATAATATGAACATCCTGTGAACCACTTCGCACACTCACCTCCCTCCAGCAGCGCTAAGCGCAGACTGAGGAGATGCTCTGTGTCACAGCCAGTTTGGGGGAGACTATGGGTGCCGACTTAGGACAATAATAACGAATCTCAAAACAGGTACACTTATTGCTGTCATGCCCTGCTCGTCGGCTCCTCCTGTGTGCCACGCCCCCTGCTTACCCACGTGTGTTTCCCGGATTGTACCCAGCTGTGTCTGCTTATTTTTAATCAGTCCTGTGTATTTCAGTCCGTGTCTTACCCGAGTCCTGTGTCCGTCATTGATGTTAGTCTGCGTCCAATGTTCCCGGCTCCCCGAAGCCCGATTAAACCCTCGTTTACCCCAATTCCTGCTTGCCTGTCTATTTTGGATCGACAAATGGCGCCCTGGCCCCTTCCAGCTCCCTCGTCCCCGTCCCCGGTGCTCCCTCCTGCTCCCTCCCTGGCCCCTCCGCGGGTCCCTCGCCCTGTCTCCTCGGCCCCTTCTCGGTCCCCTCCGGCTCCGGCCTCCCGGCCGCCTACGGCCCCTCCGGCTGCCTCCCGTCGCCCGCTGGGGCTCCCACGGGCTCCCCTTTGTTCCCCCGCCTTCTCTCCCTTCTCTCCTGCCCTGGTCCCTCCTTCGTTTGCTTCCCCTTTCTTGGTCCCGCCTGTCTCTGCTCCCCTTCGCTTTGTTCCTCCCGTCTCTGCTCCTCGTCCTCCTCTGTTCCCTTCGTTCACTCCTGGTCCTTTTGTTCCTCCTGTTCCCGCTGTGTCCCCTTTCCTGGTTTGTCTTTCTGCCTTCCCTGTCCTGTGTCGGCTCCTGTCTCACGTCTCACGCTTGCCCTGTTTTGTGCATCGGTCCTGTTTCCCGTCTCTCGTTGATGGTTCTGTTTTTTTTGCTCCAGGTCCCAGTTCCCCTGTCCCGTCTGTCGCCTCCTCCCTGGCGCGCCCGGTGAAGCACGCCTTTGGGGGGGGGTTCTGTCATGCCCTGCTCGTCGGCTCCTCCTGTGTGCCACGCCCCCTGCTTACCCACGTGTGTTTCCCGGATTGTACCCAGCTGTGTCTGCTTATTTTCAATCAGTCCTGTGTATTTCAGTCCGTGTCTTACCCGAGTCCTGTGTCCGTCATTGATGTTAGTCTGCGTCCAATGTTCCCGGCTCCCCGAAGCCCGATTAAACCCTCGTTTACCCCGATTCCTGCTTGCCTGTCTATTTTGGATCGCTCGCGCTCCCTGAGCAATCTTCAGTCCAGCCCGTCCTGCACTTCGCGTGACAAGTGCACAAAAAGAAGGTTTTTCTCTTAAATTACCAATTAAAACTACCATTTTTAAGAAACTAGGCATCTTTAGACACAAACCTACCCTATTTCTAAAAAGAGAAAAAAGAAACTGACAAATGAAATTGATTTTCTGTTTCAGTGGATCTTTGGATGTTGTCTAAAATCACACTCACACAGAAATTCACCTGAATGCATGGAAATCCATCTACATACAGGACAAAAAACACACACACACATCACAATAACTGTGTGAATGTATAAACACGTACACATACCTGAACAATAAGAACAGTATCTAAATAAATGTAACTTTTTTCCCCTTTTTAACACCAATCCTCACCCAGTGTCTTGTGCCCTTATTGGCTGTAGCTCATTATCAGGCACAACACTTTCACACCTACAGGATTTGGAGTCGTCAACAAAGTCGAGATATTTACAACTCCAAAAATTTGGCTGCTGTCTGCAATGCAACAGCGCCTCTGTCAGGTCACATCTCTGAACAGTCACAAATGGTGATTGAGCTCTGACTTGCCGGCACCAATCGAACACTGATTTTGCCTCCAATCTGGGAGTTTTGTCAGCGAACTCCAAAAATTGTCATCAAGCAGAAAATTGTGGCTAAAATCATGTAGTGTGAATTTAGCTTAAGGATGTAGATAAAAGGCCTTGATTAGTAGTTACTGTGTGGCACCAAAAAGTTCCTGCTACCCAAACAAAGCGAGGGCAGCCTCCCTGCTTTCAGCATTACAGTGCAGGCTGACATCTAGGACAGCCTGGGCCCTTAAGCCCCCCCGCTTACTTGGTTTGGATCCACTGCTGTAGCTACAGCCCACACTAGGCAGTGAGGAGTAGCCCCAGTGTCAGCCATTCCTGTTCTGACTGACTTCAGGGGGAACAAAGTGCATCAAAGCCCACAGCTACTCTATCTAATCTGACTGCAGTTGTGTGTCACCTACAGACTGGGTCAGACAATGTGTTTAATACATGAAGCTTTACTGAGTATCAGGTCTTTGGCTGGCAAATCACTATATGTGGCACTTTTCCACCCCCTAGATCGGCAGGTCGGCAACCTTTTTAAAGCAAAGAGCCATTTTATCCTAAATGTCTGACCCAAGATTTACAAAGAGCTGCTGGGTAGAGAAGGGGGTTTGAGATACGACTTTTTAATGGTATAGAGGTATACATGCAATTAAGGCAAAAACAAAACTAGACGTATTTACGAAAAAGAAAGACAGACAGTTTTTTTTTGGGGGGGGGGGCATGTCAATTGTAAATCACTCGAACATGCAAGAGCGCAAAGGTGACTAATATTACGACATTCAGTTCTGTAGTGATAGTCTTCACAGTCACACCTCCTTTCTAGAGTTAAGTTCCTATGGCTCTGCAGTTGTCTGCCCTTCACTCTGCACTTCACTACTGTAACTGCTGACCGAGCAGCGCAAAATGTCCTCACCACTCTGAACTCAGCAGGATATAATAAGTAAATCAGAGAAAATATACCGGTTTTATGAAGACTCAGGAAGGAATGGTAACAATTTACTACAGAAAGTATAAGAAAGAATTCGGAATAAACTCCGAAGAAAACTCCCGAGAGAATATCATTTGACCAGAGATGTAATCCAGTCGTAGAGAATAACTTTGAGGAAGATGTAAATGATGCAGTTAAGACGTCACAGAAGGGCGATTTGGATCGAGTCACTCACATATAGCTAAAGAAATATCTAAATGAATAATAATAATATTAACCATAAATAAATCATTTATCTTCATGAAAGTATTATAATAATATGTAAGACGTGAAAATTTGAGGGGCAGCATGGTGGTGCAGTGGTTAGCACTGTTGCCTCACACCTCTGGGACCCGGGTTCAAGTCGCCGCCTGGGTCACATATGTGTGGAGTTTGCATGTTCTCCCCATGTCGTCGTGGGGTTTCCTCCGGGTACTCCGGTTTCCCCCCACAGTCCAAAAACATACTGAGGCTAATTGGAGTTGCTAAATTGCCCATAGGTGTGCATGTGTGAGTGAATGGTGTGTGAATGTGCCCTGCGATGGGCTGGCCCCCTATCCAGGGTTGTTCCCTGCCTCGTGCCCATTGCTTCCGCGATAGGCTCCGGACCCCCGCGACCCAGTGGAATAAGCGGTTCGGAAAATGGATGGATGGATGGATGAATGAAAATGTGAATGTGTCTCTCATTCTGAGAAGAGCTGGAGCCACGAGGCCAAAGAGCCGCATGTGGATCGCGAGTCGCAGGTTACTGACCCCTGACCTAGACCATGCAGCCTTGACAGAAACTGTTCAACACCTTAGGCCTCCAACCAGCTGCCTTGACACCTACAAGCTCCTTTAATGCTGATGTTTTTAATTGTACAGCATGAGAGGTGCTACAAATAGTCAATAGTTCTCTTCAGTCAGGCCGTTTTCCAAGGGCCCTGAAGACCTGAGATATCAAACCTCTTTTAGAAAAGTCCAACCTAGATTCCTCTTTAGTAAGTAACTATAGGATCACTGAAAAGGTTGTTTTTTAGCAACTTAGTTCTTTCATGGTTCAAAACAATGACCTTAAATGCTTTTCAGTCTGGATTTCGACCACAGCATAGCACTGACACTACAGGTGTTAAGGTTTTAAATGACATCCATCTCAGCAGTGACGAATCACAAATCTTGTTTTTGATTTGTATTATTGGATCTCAGTGCTCCGTTCAGCATGGTTGACCATAAGATAATATTGCATAATAGCATAAGAGCATATTACACCTGGTCCTTAAATCTCTGCACTGGCTTCCTGAGCATCACAGGATTCGTTGTAAAATATTATTCATGTGTACTAATTGGTCTCAGACATAAATATATTTCTGATTTCCTTGAATGTCACACAGCATGCAGACCCCTGAGGGCATCTGGGAAAGGTTTACTCAGTGTCCCAGAATCAAGACCAAGCAGGGTGAAGCAGCTTTTAGTCTCTATGCTCCCGTCTGTGAAACAAGTTTCCTGAAGACCTAAGGTCTGCTAACACTGTCAGCTCATCATAAACAGAGCTTAAAATATTAATATTTGCTGTTTATTTTCAATGCACTAAATCAGCAGGAGTTTAGTCATATGCTGCCTCTACAATGTAACTTCTTTTCAATTAACTATTCATTTATTTGTTTGTTTTATGCAATGAACATGTTTGCAAGTCCCACCTCAAGTACCAAAAAAGTACCGCAGCTGCTTTGGTACTTTGGGTACAGGAACTTTTAATAATAATAATTGATACCTTTTATTGATCCCTGTGGGGAAATTCTCTTTTTATGCCTCCCTCACCTTGCTCTTTGTAGAGTAAGTTGTCTGTGAAGAACTACCACCTGTAGTGGCGCCCAGGGAGCTGGGAGTTAAGGGCCTTGCTCAGGAACCCACAGACATGCTGAGGGTGGGTGTGAACTGGCGACCGTCAGATTACAGGCACGCAGGCTTTGCCCACTGAGCCACACGCTGCCCTTTTGGTCATTAGCTGGAAGTCAGTGGAAAAGGTAAAGTACCAAATGTACCATTCCTGTGCTGTGGAAAAGCCCCTGAATGAACTTGCCTTGCAATTGGATCCAAAGGCTACTGACATAAACAGCTCATGTAAATGTGAAAGGAGGCAGCAGGAGAGAGAAAGAGAAGCTCCTCTAGCAGAAGAAAATGAAACACAATAAAACACAGTAAAACACACTCCACCTCATACAGGGAGAGAGAAGTGTGTGTGTGAACAGACTCACATTGTAAGAATTCTGCTCTGGTCCTGGGCACTAATACTGGTAGGACGGTGTCTTTGGTAACTAGAAGGAGACAGAGAGAAACAGGGATGTGAGTAAAAGGAATTTACTTGTGGAAGATGGACTTCACTCACTGTGGAGACACCAGTAGTAGGGTATTATCATTATGAGGGACAATAACAGGCAACAAGCTGTAATTCATTGTAAGTTACTCATAATAGAAATTTTTGGATTCTATGATGCAGAAGAAACATCATTCCTGTGATCTGGGTTTTGCAGCCTGTAGAATGTGGAGCTAAATCATCAGTTTTCACAAAGATTGAGTCTTATTAGAAACAGAAACTGACGTGGTCACACAAACATGAGGCTGACTGCACTGCATACTCTCTCTGCATGGTCTATATTTATATGAACAGACAGGAAAATGTATTTATTCATTAACCTGTGTGATGGATCTCTGCTGTTTTCTTTTCGCAAACATTTTCCAGTTGATCCTTCAGTTCAGAAACCACCTTCCTCACGTTCTCAAAAGAGCAGTATGGATAGACAAAGATTCTGGGTCCAAATCCAGCGTCAGGGACAACAGGAAAACTCTGGCACCTCGACAGACACACAGTCTGATTAAACAGCTTCATCATAACAGTTGTGTATTATAATGGAATGAGCAGGACCATTAACATCTGAAAAATGACAGACTAGTTGAAATACAAATTAAAATATTCATCTATTTGAATACTCTGGTTTTCTTACTGCCAAAGTAGCTATTCTGTTACCTGGAGGAAATGGATGTGATCCTCTGTGTGTGAAAGCTGCTCCAGCTCAGAGTGTCTCCACTTCAGTTCATCAATATCCTGCTTCAGTCTCTTCATGTGTCCTTCAACCTGACTCACTGCAGCCTTCTCCTGATCTCTGATCAGCTTTGTCACCTGAGAGTGTCTTCTCTCAATGGAGCGGATCATCTCAGTGAAGATCCTCTCACTGTTCTCTACTGCTGACTGTGCTGAGCTCTGTTGGTGACACAGGGAGCAGAGGACGGCAATTTAAAATTGGCCCCTTTTGAGACTCCAGAGAGACTCATTGTACAATAGTGATGTGAGCTGACAGGAGGTATAAAAACAGCACAGGGCTGGGGTTTGGAGCGTCACCATGCTGGATGCCTCCGGTACTGAAACCCAGGCAGCACTGATTGGAAATGATCACTCATTAAGCTCATACACTGTCAGCTGCAGGGATTTGGCAGAGACTGGTGGCAGGTTGGGTGTCACCTTTAGGTCTCAGTTTAATTGGTAACTTCATGGTGTTTATTTCCATTGCACAGGTATATGAAAACCTTCTTTTTCTCAAATGAATATAAAAATGACATTTTTCTATATAAATAGGATAAGCCCTGTAATCCCAGGTTAGTTAAACCCTGTTTCTGAGCAGGAGCCTGCATCGCTTGCAGGAACCTCGCCCCCCAGCCCGATGTATCTCACCTGAATACTAACAGCTGCTTCCTTTTAGTCCTGGTTACTGGTAGAATAAATCAGGGTAAACTGGCTTTATCGATGTTTTCATCTTATCATGCTAGACTGCTGAACGTTTCTCTGCCCCGGTTCTCCCTGGTTCTGTGAGGTTCCTCCTGTGACTCTTTGTCTGCCTGATCTCATAGACCCTCCCACCCAAGTGACTGCTGATCCCGACCCCCATCTAGGTGAGCCTGAGTGTCTCACCTTCACTGTGTCCCCATGAATGTTCCCCTTTTCCCTCACTCCCCTGGGTAGATTAACCCGCTTTCCGATCTCTGTTAGCAACCCCGACTTTGATTCCCATACTGTGATTTGGCTCTTTGACTGCACCCTGTCTGGGTGCCCTGTTCCTGTTCTGTCTCGTGACACTGATATCTGGCACCTTTGTCACACCAAACCTCTGACCCAGAATAACCCACAGTGACCTTAGTGTGATTAATCCACACAGCTCTATAAATCTGTTGACTCTGGGGAGGAGTCGAGATTCAAGATGATCACAAGCCAGCTGTTATCTTCTCCTCAGGTTCATACTCACTCTGAATGAGCCCACAGTCTCTCTCAGCTCCTGCAGGTCCTTCTCTCTCATCTGAATTATCTGCTGAAATTCCTTCTGTGTTTCTCCCATTTGTTTCTACAGACAGCAAACAAGATGAGAAAACAAGTTTGTTTCATCAGCAGAGATAAAATGCCTTAATCATCCTGTCCAGGGTGGACCTCAGCCTTGTGCCCTATGCTGCCTGGTAAAGGCTCCAGGCGCTCCACATGACCCTGACCGGGATAAGCGATGGATGGATGGATGGATGGAGGGAGGGATGGATCGAGGGAGGGATGAATGGATATTCTTTAATGATTTATTGACTGTAGGTAGGATAAACTGGACATAGACCCATTGACTCACCACCATTGTACTGAGCTGTTATTTTTGCACTTGTGACCCTCCTGTTAGCTGTAACAGTCTGGCTGTTCTCCTCTGACTTCTCTCATTAACAGGGTATTTTCACCCAAAGACCCACCACAGGTGTTAATGTTTATTGCACCATCCTCAGTAAACTCTACACACTGCAGTGTGTTAAAATCCCAGGATGGTGGCTGTTTCTGAGATGCTGGACCCACAGCATTTGGCAGTAACAATCACACCACAACCTCTTAGCTCAGACATCTCAGCCATTCAGATGCTCAGGCAAACAGTATGTGAACCTCTGAACCCTGTTTGCTTGCTGTATGTGTCCAGCTGCAGCCACATGATTCACTGTTTAAAGGAGTTTTCAGTAGGAATTCAATGAGAACTTTTTAAACTTTATAACATTTTGCATATTTAGTTCATTTTACTTTCACTTTTCCAAACCAGACTTGATCTTGGTGCCTTCAGAGCAGATAAAATCAAATGCATTAAGACAAAAGCCATTTTTATTTCAAAGAAATGTTATCATTTATATGAGTATTTTTGGCCTGACCTGTATCTCCGTCCTTCCTGCAGCAGCTGAGACTGTATCATGGCCTCTGTGTTCATCCATCGTACAGGGATAACAGATACACTGCTGGTCGGTACGGCAGTAGACCTCCAGGGGTTTGTCATGCTGGGAACAGAGCTTGTCCTGCAGATGTCTAGTGGCATCAGTCAGCTTGTGCTTCTTAAAAGCTGGAGACTCATAGTGAGGCTGGAGGTGAGTTTCACAGTAAGAGGCCAGACACACGAGGCAGGACTTGGCAGCTTTGCGTTTTCTCCCAGTACAGACGTCACACTCCACATCTCCAGGTCCAGCATAATGGTCAGCAGGAGTAGCTTCTTGTAGTCCAGTCTTCTTCAGTTTCTCCACCACTTCAGCCAGTATGGTGTTTCTCTTCAAAACCGGTCTGGGTGTGAAGGTCTGTCTGCACTGGGGGCAGCTGTAAACTCCAAGATGATCCTCCTGATCCCAGCAGCTCTTAATGCAGCTCATACAGTAACTGTGTCCACAGGCTGTAGTCACTGGATCCTTTTGTAGATCCAGACAGATTGGACAGGTGAACTCATTCTGATCCAGTGTGACATTGGCTTTTGCCATTTTCCAAAGAACACTGATTGAATTAGTTTTTGTTTTCATTTACAATTGCTTTTATTTGTGAGAGTGGGAGGAGCTTCCTGCTTCTCAGGCTGCTGTTGGTGTGGTTTACAGTAGGTGTGGTTTGCAGTAGGTGTGGTTTACATTAGGTGTGGTTTACAGTAGGTGTGGTTTGCAGTAGGTGTGGTTTACATTAGGTGTGGTTTACAGTAGGTGTGGTTTACATTATGTGTGGTTTGCAGTAGGTGTGGTTTGCAGTAGGTGTGGTTTACATTAGGTGTGGTTTGCAGTAGATGTGGTTTTGGAATGAGGCCAGACTGAGAAGAGCAGACTGGGCAAACACTGAAGCTGGAGTTTGTGATTTAAATATTACATTGTACACAACCTACACACAACAGATATTTGTTTAGCTTTTATGAGTATGACTGTTACTGAAATTGCTTTTCCGCAAACAAGCTATAATCCTGCTATTTCATTTTGTACACATAAATAAGACAGAAAGTTATGAGAGCAGGTCTGTTGAAAATGAATTTCTGTGTTTGTTTAGAAGATTGTCTTTGCGTGTTTCTGTAGATGATGCAAATTTACCATAAAAAAATTAATAGGATTTGAATGTGCTGTGTGATATCAGGTGTAACATGCAGGTTTGAAGAATTATTGTTACCGTATGTGATCTCCTACTGTACGTTATACGCACTACGTGTCTGTTTGTATAAATTTGTTCTGCACCAATAAAGAAGTTCCTCTTTCTGGTTTACGAGTAACCGATGTGAGCAGTGTAATCATTTTCCCTCCGTACAAAAATGATGTAATTTATCCCTACATAAGCCTAGAGAAAATGGCTGTGTGAACAATTATAGACAGACTGTGTCAGGTTTAGACAGAACAAGCTTTTGTAAGCAGTTACTCCACCAATTTGTTTTTTACATTGTTCAATATAATAAACATGAAAATAAAGGATGTAGCACATAAATATCATCTTTCTTCATTTTGTTTCTGTGTCTGTGCTGACAGTATATTAGTCTTAGGAAGGTGGCCAGATTCAGAGTGAAAATTTCTTCCACCAAAGTTTTCAAGAACTGTGTTGGAACTGAAGTTCACTTTAAGAATGTTAACTTACAGGACTGACCTGTTTCCCCACCCTTTACCTAAGCAGACGTGATCGCTGTGCCTTCAAAGCAGACATACTCACTTACATATATTTAAATTTACATTTCCCATAAAACCCATAAACCCATAAAACATTGTTATTTTCAGAAACAAGTTCCACATTTTCCTGCGTCAAATAACTGGTCCATTTCCACCAAAGTTTCTGTCCTGCTTATTCTTCCAGTCTTAACATAAAGGTTATACTTTCCATATTAAACATCTCCTTAACAATATCGATCCAATTCCTATTGATTGCTGATTGGCGGTGTTTTCTATTAAATTTATATGAGTGAGGGACGCCGACTGAGACCAAGCCTGGGAGACAATTACCCACAATCCCACAGCCAGAGAAAGAGAATAACCATCAGCTCAGTTGTGATCATGTGATGCTCGGCAGACAAAGCGTATATCTAATACTCATATTGCAAGACCTTGCTGGTTTATCAAGTTAAAATGTGTTTAAAATGTTTGCTCGTCTTGCGAAACACTCGCAGACCAAGTTACTCACAACCCAAGGTTTTACTGTATATCCAAAATCTGCATTAGGGCTGGAAGGCTGAGCTCTGGATTGCTGAGATACACCATCACATCACCAGCATGCACAGAAACCTTATGTTCTCTTTCCCTTATTGTTACACCCTCTACAGAGAGATCTTGTCTTACAGCTTCGGACAGCAGTTCTATATACAAGTTAGAAAGGGTCAGTGAGAGCGGACACCCCTGCTACGTCCCTCTATCCAGGGTGTTAATAATATTGAATATGTAAGGAATAATTGACGACGGGACACCTCGGGTGTGCATTATTTTTTAATAATTCAACGGTCCGGAGTCAATTATTCCGCTTATACTACGGTTGCCACACCTCAAGACATCGATCAGATGATATATTTCAAGGGATTCGTCCAGTTTTTCTACCTAAATCGCTATTGTGAGTAGGATTATTTCTTCCACATCTCATCCAACGACTCTTTTGCTAGTTCCAAAACGTCATTTTAAAGCTGGCAATGGAGGCTTCAGCCGTTGATAGCAGACTAATGCAGTTAATAATGAAGTTATTAGAAAGAGAGCGAGAGACACAGAGAAAGAGAAACAGAGAGAGAGAGCTTGTATGAATTAGGCTACCTCTGCGTGTCCCTCAACAGTGTTCTGAAGCACCGTCTCTAAACTGTAAGTCTGCTTTAAGATGCAGCGCTGTTATTACCTCGCTAGTGAGAAATGTCATGTGTAGCCTTTAAGTTGCTACACTAGGCTAACTGATAAAATCATCAGGGCAGCGCTGACAACACGTTTTTGTATGAGTGTGTAACCGTAGTGTGCGTGTGCAAGGACGTGTAATTGCAGTAATGAGACAGAAAAGCTTGTGCATGTATATTTATTCATTTAATTATTTTTTCGTTCGTTGCATTTTTCTATTTATTGCAATATTATTACAGTTAACTATGCAAAGTGATATGGAACTGTAATGCGGTCAAGAGAGCTACCTGGAACTACGTTCGCCGTGCGTTTCCCTGAAAATAATTGCATACCTCAGAACGTTCGTCAGCCAATCAGGTTCAAGCATTCAACGGTCCCGTAGTATAAATTGTTTTAATTCACTGTATAAATTCCATACTAAAACCAAACTTTCTCTTTACCTGGTATAAATATTCCCAGCGTACAGAATCAGATGCCTTCTCTGCATCTAGGCTGACTAACACACTGCTAGTCTTTTCCCTGATTACCTGGTCAATCACGATGTAACGAGCTAAATGTCTGGGCTAAGCACGTGACGTGGGAGAAGCATGCGTGTGTGCGCATGCAGCCAGACGGAGACGGCGCTGACGCACTGAGAGGGAGCGCGGGAGACCAGCGAGTAGAAGGGAAGAGAAGAGGAAGTACATTTGTGCGCTGTGTGCATCTAACTAAAGTAAAGTGCAGAGTCCTGTCCAGCAGCCCTGGTTATTTGTGTCTCCTGCAGCATGACTTCGCCGTATTCTCTCCCGCCTCTCCGCAGGGCGACCTGGAGAGATTGGCAGAGGGCCTCAGGAGGCTGATCCAGCTCCGGCGAGCCCCGGCCCCTGCTACACCGCCCGAGCTGGAGGTCCCGGCGCTTGCACCCTCTCCTTGCCCTCGCCAGGGTCCCCTTCAACTCCCTCGGCCCCTCCGTCTGTCCCTCGCCCTGCCTCCTCTGCCCCTCCGAGGTCCCCTCCTGCTGCCTTCTCTGCATCTAGGCTGACTAACAGTGCCAGTGCAAAGAGGAAGCAGGAAGCCGTAAGTCGGGGAAAACGGGGTTTATTTGGGGAATCAAGCTACGTGCAGGACAAAACACTGACGAACATCAATGACGCTAACTAACATTAATGACGGACAAGGATCAAAGGCAAGACATGGACTGAAATAGACAGGACTGGGTGAAAATAATCAGACACAGCTGGGCTAGATCGGGGAAGCACACGTGGATAATCAAGGGGCGTGGAACACATGAGGATCGGACAAGCCGGGCATGACAATTAGAAACTTAACTTTTAGTTTTGTAAAAGCTAGCACCAAACTCATGTGGTTCAGTGCTGTCAAGCAAGTAATTTAATAATCAATAATTTAATAATTTAACAATCAGTATCGCAATAATATTCAATCATCTGTCATTTTTAAATTGATACTAAGAGACGTTTGGCCTATTGCCTCTAAGTCCTATTTTCTACTATTGAAATTTAAAATATATTTATGGACACACAAAGTAATACAGCAACATTTTCAAGGGAATTTCAACTATGAAAACCAAACCTGTTTTTGTTTTTTTTTGTTGTTGTTGAGGGCGGTTGCAAAAGAAAACAAGGTAGTCTGCAAAAATATCCATACTAGGAAATGTCATTACTGTAGATGATGCAGTGATAAAAGGGGCTGTTTACCGACTTATCGACAGGGACTGAGGTGCCTGATGTACCGTACTCAACCGGCAGAGAATCTCAGATAAATAAGTCAATATGGGAAGCGGCTAAGGTTGTGCTTGTGCATATTAAGGAATTCTATGAGAAAGCTGGAACACCAATCATAATACAAAGGAAAGCGTGCAAATGCACGGTGACATTTCTAGAGGAGAACAGCAAGCTGCACAGCATTCCACTGCAAAGAGGGCCATCTCAAACATGAAGGAAATTGGAGCAGATGAACCTGAAGTTGGAGAAAACATTTCCTCTTCGGCCTGTAAATTCTAAGAAGTTAACTACTGTAATAATCCGGAAGACTTAGCCTTCTTAAAATCAATGAAACGATCACGTGGCAACATTTAACAGGAATGACAAAATATTGGCTGGCTGTGTGAAACATCTGTTGAGCTCGCAACACGCCTCAAAATGACTCCTTCACAGAAGGTAATTTACCCTATAGTTTGATTGAGGAAGCCAAAGGAGATAATTCAAAGGTTTCAACATCTCATGCCACTTACAGACAGATCATGTTACGAGGGAACTGAGTCAGCAGCAGAGTCCATCAAACAACAGTGGATTCCACCTGAAATGGTGACACTTCATTGGGACTTCAAGATCATGTCCTCACTGCACAATAAATCCAAAACGGAAGAGGTTGTTATACTGTAGTAGGCAATGCTGACAGAGTACAGCTTCTCGATGCACCTCAATTTCAGCTTGACATTTGACAGCATCATAACATTTGATACAACTGTGTCTAACACTGCTAGCGTTTCTGCTGCATGTGTATCTATCCAGCAAAGACTAAATAAGCCTTTGCTGTGGTCACACTGTCGACATCACGTGGGAGAGGTGTTTTCCTTGATCTGCAAATAGAAACACTGACGTCCTGAGAAGTTTCACTGTTTTTGCAATTTAGAAAGAATTCTGGACACCTGCCACACTCGAAAATGCGTTCATCCTTAGCCACTCTCAGCACGGCATGTTCCAGATTTCATACCTGAATGCAGGCAGAGCATGCTCAGTCAAGCAGGGGTGATGCTGCAGTCATGTCACACATTTATTACTACAGCTCTGCATGATGTTCTTGGACACTTCTGAAGAGAACATGTTGGTAACATTTACCAAGCCAGGCGCACTTCACAAGGCTGGTCGGATAAGTAAGCTGCTGTACTCCATCAGGTTGTGTCTGCTGGGAGATGATGTCAAAAGCCTCCCTCATGGCACTGTCACCATAAGGAATCAGGCTGAGAAGATCAAGGAGTTCATTTTGTGACTCAGATATACTTTTCCGTGGTGGATGGAATGTTCATCTGCAGCTTGAGTCTTTATCAACGTCTGCTCTGATATGAAACTGTGAATGAAGTCGGGGAAATGAGGTCTTTCGCAGGAGGGGGCGTGGCACACGGAAGGAACAGATGATTGGGGCATAACTGTGCTGTTGCTGCATGCATTTGCAGCAATTTCTATAAAACCTTCAGTGTTTAAAAGACACTGCACTAGAACTCGTGCTCTTTCTGCCATACTTAGACTTCTGGCACCCCAGTGACACTCCCCTTCATCGCGCGCCTTGTGGTGGAAGACCCAACGAAGTTGACCAAAGCAGTGCCTATCTGTAATTTCACGTTCATTGTATATATATATATATATATATATATATATCATACTTTTCATTCAATGTCATCTTAGCTTTTAGCGTACAAACAGCAGCTCTTCAAAATATAAATTATACAGACATTCTGTGTAAAGATAGAAATTGTTCATCATATCTCTGAAACCTCAAATTGAGCATCCAGACAGCCCCTAAGGCCCCATATTCACAGAGGAGGACATGAGAGCCATCTGTGCACATGACCTTAAGTTCATAATCACTTTGATTATGATGCCATGTCCAGTTATGTATCAACTAATCTATAACATGGGCAAATCATCCATCCATCCTCGAGGCAAAGCATCTAATGAAGTGCAAATATCTGCAGTATTTTTACATGGATTATATCTATCCATCTTCCTGCTTATCCTGAGTGTAGCGAGTGGTGGAATGTAATACTGCCAAATAGTACCAAACAATGGTTTAATAGATTCCTGAGTGACATTTACGTTTAAACCACGCCTCCTTGTTTCTACGTATTGTGTGTGACCGGATGTATGGAAGTAGTAATACAAAGAAAGAAGTGAACTCAGAGTCCGTGTCTGTTGTCTCTCTTCCGTAAGCAGTTTTCTATCACAATATATTACAAATGGTACTAATAGCCACAAGTCAGCTCGACTGACATGTGGTGACATTGTTTTAAAATACTCTACAGTAAAACAGAATAAGCGCAAGGCGATTAGAGGCTACTTGAATAAAATTAAGAATGTCAACAAAACAGAATGAGCCTTTAAATGTTTTATGTTAAAGAAAGCGTCTATGTTTGTAGCTACTTAAACACCTGTTGGCATAAGCGCATGCAGTTTATGACCATACGCTTCTCCATCACCTATCAAACCCTAGGCCGATGGTGCTTAGACAAATACACACACAACATGCAAACCAGAAAAATATGCACATGCTTCTGGTGGATTTCAATAGTTTTGTACATTTATTTTTTATTTATTTAAATGTTGATTAGGTTTTCTACTAAACCGTGTATGTGATTGTAACCTTGGTCTACAAGGGTACATAACCCTGACTACGCCACCCAAGGCCCTGCCCCTCAGGACGTCAGATTAAGCCCAGGACTTCCACTTGCAGTTACATTGCATGAACACACAGAGACGCATATCCCAGAATTAAAACAATTTATTAACACAATACTTAAAAGGAACCCTCCCAGCCAGTAAACAATTACCAGCATATGACACCACTAAAACCCAAAATAGACAAATGAGGTTGAGAGCAAAACCCAGGTGCTGGTGGTCCAATACTATAATCACGCCTTAACCCCTTAGCCAGCCAGGGAAGGTGCTTACCTGGAGGAAGAAAAAGAAGGAAGGGGAGACACCACACACATACGCCCCAAGGGCTCACATATCCAAGTGGGAGTTAACATCAAAATCACAGCAAACTGCATCCTGGAGTTAATACCTCTCATTCACCCCACATTCACTCCATGCAGTGCAAGAACACAGCCTCCAACCCCCAAACTCCAGCACCACATTCACTGGCTCTATGCTGTAAATGGAGAAGAGATCCATAAACTACCCTCCAGACCCCCCCCACTACTATACCAGCCAGCACCCAGTTAGCCCCGGTAACCACCCCCCTTATTCACAACTATGCCAGTACAACGCACATAATCTTACAAACCAAACGAAATCAAAACAGGCAAAACAGCAGTGACCATCTCCTGAGCGTCAGCATAAACCCGGACACACACGTCGCCCCGAACCCAGCCTGGGAAGAGATCAACAGTCCTTACATACCCAGAACAAAACAGAAATGCACCCAGCCACCCCGTCCAGCCCCTATTACTCATTACCTTACGGCGCAGCCCGGACACGAAACCAACCGCTCACCACCATTTCCGTCGCTCGCAGGAGTATCACGGCAGCAATCGGACCACTCCCCCACTACCGGCTTCCCACCGCTTTTATCCACACCGATCCTAATTCATTGCGTGTACCGCTGTTTCTACCCAATTAAGACTCCATTACGAAACGCCCCCAATTACCTAACCAGCGTCTCGTACATACAGCCCGATGCGGGATCCGCGGATAGCGTCATCCCTAGCAATCACCGGTTACATACTGAATGAAAAATACAGCAAGCTTTAAGACCAGCTAAAAATGTTATTGGTAGCCAGCTCCCTCCTGGCGTTGACAGCAGCTTTAATAGCAAATATACACGAACCTGGCTAAAGTGTCTCGGGGATAGTTAGCCGCATCTTAAAAACGTAAGAGCCCCACTGTTCGCAGCGTTACATCAGCTAGCAGCTCGCGCCACACCGCACACTCCCTCACGCTCAGTGCCATTGACGTGTCCGACATATTACCGCCTCCATTTCCCTTACTAACCGATAGGTGGCAAAGTAAGAAAATGAAACTTTGCTAACTTTTCGCTCAGAAATCTCACTGCAAAGTGGATGACAACTGGTTCTGTTGAATTAGGACTAAGTTTCATTAAGTGTGACACATGGTGCAGCTCAGTTACCGGTGTTAACATGGCGTCCTCAGTAAGCATCTCAAATCAGGCACCCGGATGCTATAAGCATAGGCCTCGGGATCACCTTATAGGAAAGCCAACATTTACTGAAAAGCCATCTTTATTAAAAAATAACTAAGGCTTTATTCTTTAAAGTCTTTAACGTGTTTTAATGCGACTGCTAAATGCAGTTTACTAGCTCCTACTGTTATAAATTAAATGCTATTAACCAGGTGCACTCATAGTTACAGTTTTCTCTGGACCTGACCCTACACTGGGTACATGGGGGACCATTGCTGACATAAGGATCTAATGCCTAGGTGTCGAGTCTCACGGTTAAAACCCCCAGTCCCCATGTGGCTCAGGGTTCATCAGCTGGTAAAAGATTGGTAGATTCCATGAGAGGTACTGTTAGGTTGAAGAAACTGTTATTAATCATTTGTTATCATTTCTGTATAATCAGCAATGAGTGTAAATATGTATATATAATTTTATAATTTTATAATTTTGTTTTCCTCTAGCCTCATACTTTAGATTCAAAACCAGAACTTTCTCTTCTTGCTCTCACCTCCCTATTTTGCTAGACCCCTGTGCCTCCCACTGACTATAAATAAAGGAGCCAAGGGGAACCACCCTTGGTAGCACATTCTGCTGAGAGTGTGGGTACCCTTGCGCAAGTAAAACTTTAAGTGTGTTGTCTCATAATTAAAAGTGTTTGCAGAGTTGGGGTGGAAAGCCTGGCGCTTTCTCCAACATATACTGTAGTTTGGTCCTGTGTGCAGAGTTGGAGTGCAAAGCCTAGCGCTTTCTCCAACATATATGATTTGGAGTGTAAAGCTTTGGCGCTTTCTCCAACATATAATTTGGTCCTTCGAGCCGGATCCGAGGACACCTGACGACATCGCCAGCGCGCCGAGAGGAGCGACACTGAAGCCTGCCGGCAGCCACTCGGAGACGGGTGCAAGAAAGACCTGAGACGTGAATTCGTCATCAGGCCGGTGGTTAGAACTGCGCTCGACGTCTGGTGATGCCTGACGGACCTCGGTGACGGGACACAAGCACACGGGACAGGTGACACAACAAGGTTATTCAGCGAAATAACCGGGTCCATTGACGTTGGTTAGGCTTAGCCGTAATTAAGCGAAGTATGAACGTACATGTACTGTGTGAATGACTGGACTAAGACTATCATAGAAGCTTAGAGTTGCTTCTGTCAGTCCATTTCTTATTTTGCCTGGTGGGAAAGAAGTACTGGTGATTGAGGGACCAAGGACAGGTTTCATCCCTGAAAACCGATACCGCTGCACGAACAGCGTGCAGTTGAAGGCCGTATTGGTGTCCTCCCATATATCTTGTACCAGTGAATTTCCACCCAGGACCTGTGTAATGCGGAGACGGTAAAAAAAAAAAAAAAATGGGAAAGAATCAGAGTAAGAAAATTGAACTAGAGGGAGATGAAAAGTTCATAGAAGGATATAAACCAGGTTCAGGACAAATAAGTAATCAGAGGTGGAGGAAAAAACATGGATTTGAAGGGAAACTCCACACTCCAGATATCCTAAAATTACAAGGAAATTTAAAACTAGAAATTTTACGAACCTCAAAGAAAGGAAAGTTGGAGGAAAGGAAAAAGGAATATAAGTATTCAGATAATTGGTTGGAACAAAGTAAGTTAAGGGACATACGTAGAAAGCAGAAAAAGGATGATAGAAAAGATAAATTAGCTGCAGGAATTACATGAAAGGATAGAGACAGTGTTTATGAGACGAGCAGATTATGGCAGAATTGCACAATGCAAGCAAAAAGATGGAGAAGAGCCAGAGGATTTTATGGATAGGATGCAAGTGGTGTTTAGAGGGAATTCAGGAATTCCTCATAATGAGGAAAATGGAGGAGTTTATCAGCAGCAATTGAAACTTGCGTTCATCGCAGGCCTAAAACCTGAATTGAGGAGATATATAGATAAACATTGGGTACATCAGACTACTGGCTCAGTTCAGCAAGCCCTAGAATATGCCCAACATGCACAAAAACAGAAATCAGACACAGTGTTCGCTGCTACTGACACTGTTGCAATAGTACACATGAACCCTCCGGGGAGGGGAGGGTTCAGAGGAAGGGGACGAGGCCGAGGAAGGGGGAGAGGTGCTTTTAGAAACAATCAGCGAAATTTATTACAGCAAGATAACACTTGCTGGACATGTGGAAAACCTGGGCATTTAGCCAGGCAATGTAGAACCAAGGCCACTTGCAATACCCCTATCTTTCCTGTGCAGAAAGGAAACACTGGAAAATGGAGAATGGTGCAGGACTTAAGGCCAGTAAATGAAATAGTACAACATGCTGCACCAGATGTGCCTAACCCACACCTTTTGCTCAATTCCTTGTCCCCTGACAAGAAATATTTTTCAGTAGTGGATCTGAGTAATGCCTTTTTCTCAGTGCCACTACAGCCTGATTCACAACACTTATTTGGTTTTACTTACAAAGGACATAAATACACATACACTAGACTCCCTCAAGGGTTTTCAGAAAGTCCACATGTATATACAATGGCACTACGGTATTCAATGAGTTCCTGTAAAATACCACCCCATAGTCAAGTGCTACTGTATGTAGATGATATATTAATTGCTTCAGATACAAAACAGCATTGTAAGGAAGCCACACTGTTAGTGTTACAGCAATTATATGATACAGGACATAAAGCATCAAAACAAAAGTTACAATATTGCAGAGAGGAAGTTATATATCTTGGACATAAACTCTCCCAACAAGGTCGATCATTGTTAGAAACTAGAAAACAGGCAATACAAGAGGCACCAAAGCCAAAGACTAAGCAGCAAATGATGTCCTTCCTAGGACTTTGTAATTATTGCAGAGAATGGCTACCTGATTATGCCGCACTCGTTCAACCTCTGCAAACCCTAATTTATGGGAAGGACATGGCACTAAAAGATAAAATTCAGTGGACAAAAGAAGGAGAATTGGCATTCACAAACTTAAAAATGATGCTACAAACAAATGTGATACTTGCCTTACCAGATTATCAACAACCATTTACCCTATATGTTGATGCAAATCAAGGGTATATGAAAGCAGTATTAACACAGCCATTCGGAGCAAAAGAGAGACCGTTAGCATTCTATTCTAAACGATTAGATGCAGTAGCAGCTGGTTTTCCGCAGTGTTTGCAAGCATGTGCAGCTGCTGCAGAAGCAGTAAAATTATCAGCAGAACTAGTGTTGTATCACCCACTCACCCTGAAAGTACCACATTCGGTCTCATTGGTTCTTTTGCAAACGCCACTTCCGTTCCTCACACATGCTAGACATCTGACCTTAGTCTCACTCCTGCTTTCTCAGTCAAACATTACTATACAGCGATGTGGTCCTCTTAACCCTAGCACCCTTCTTCCATCAACGGAAGATGGAGAACCACATTCGTGCAAAGCAGTTGTGGAAGATATTTTACAAACCCCAATACCAGATTCAATGGTTGTTTTTGTAGATGGATCAGCATCAAAAAATGATATGGGCAAGAACAAGGTCGGATATGCTGTAGTTACATCTACTGAAGTGTTAGAGGCCAATGCACTTCCCCCTGCTTGTTCAGCACAAGCGGCTGAACTCTATGCTGTAATTAGGGCATGCGAGCTATTCAAAAATAAGTCGCTTACTATATACACTTAGTCAATATGTGTTTGGAGCTGTTCATCACCATGCAAGAGTGTGGAAAAATAGAGGATTCAAAACATTGCAGGGAACGTCTCTAACTCACACAAACTTACTACTTAGGTTGTTAGATGTTGTGCAATTACCAACTTGCCTTGCAATATGCAAATGTAAAGCACACCAAACCGATGCTTCCGCAATAGTTAAAGGAAACAGTTTTGCGGACATGACAGCGAAAAGCTGCACAAAAACAGCCTACCTTAACTGTGACAGATGTATTATTAATAGACAGTGATGTACTATGTGATGCACAGACTCATGCTCCTAAAACAGAAATATAGAGTTGGATCAAAAGAGGAGCAATACAGCAAGGGAAAACTTACTATATGAATGACAAGCCCATCCTACCAAAAAACTTATACAAAACAGCTGCCTTAGTGAGCCATGGAAATACTCATGTCTCAACAGGAGGGGTGGTACATATCATCCAGCAATACTTTTACGCTAGAAATTTTTCTGATTATGCAAAGCAATTTTGTCGAGCATGCTTAATTCGCTGTAAACATAATGCACAGGGCAACATGAGACCAAAACGTGGCCAGTTTCCCGCAGCTGAGTACCCATTTCAAGTTGTACATATGGATTTTATTGAATTATCTTGGTCACAAGGGAAGAAGTACTGTCTAGTCATTATAGACATCTTTTCTAAGTGGGTAGAAATATACCCTGTAAAACACTGTGATGCAATGACCGTTGCAAAATGTTTGGTAGGCCATTATTTCCCTACCTATGGCATACCTCATATTATAAGATCAGACAATGGGACTCATTTTGTGAATCAGACCATGTCCCTCTGCTCACAAGCACTCGGGTTTATGATCAAAAATCATTGTGCTTATCACCCCCAGAGCGCAGGCTTGGTAGAAAGAACTAATGGCACCATTAAAACAAGGCTCAGAAAGACAATGGAAGAGACAAAAAGGCCGTGGCCAGAATGTTTGTCTCTAGTAAAATTATGGATGAGAATAACTCCCACTCCTGCAGGATTGACACCTTTTGAAGTAGTGTATGGTAGACCATTTCCCTTAGCAACCGAAATGAGTGATATAGGAAAAGCAGACAGAGAAAATACATTGGCTAATTGGATGCGAAAGTTGCTATCATCAAAACAAAAACATAACCCCAGTAGTCTGCCAGTAAATTCTGTTTCTAATCAACAGGATAACTTGCAGCCAAGGGATTGGATCCTGGTCAAGGTCCTGTTGCGAAAGGAGTGGAGCACTCCTCGGTGGGACGGATCCTATCAAGTCCTCCTCACAACACCAACGACGGTGAAGATAGCAGAGCGACCTTCCTGGATACACAAGAGTCATTGTAAGCCCATCAAGCCCGTATCAGAGACCTCTTCACCTTCGGAGTAGCAGTGGAAGTCCGCTACAAAGGCGCAGCAATCAATAGGATACTGACGTCTCAACCCGGTGAAGAAAACAGCTGATCTGCACTCCATTTAGAATGGCTCTGATTGGGTGGGGATGTGGTAAGGTGACTCTTGGTGTAATTCTCTTATTGGGAATTGTTGGTCTGCTCCTGCACTCACCAAGACAAGTGTTTCGCCCACCTAGATGGACACATGATGGCTCCCACCTGAGACCTGTCTCTACAAATGAGACCCATCCTTTCTTACAGAACTACTAGTACCGTTATGTTCATGACACCACAAAAAAGGACAATTTAACTAACTGTTATGTCTGTACCCACATGCCAACTCATGCCGATGGGTTAACTATATATAGGAAACCTATGAATAAGTCACAAGCAAAGTGTGCTGCCTCTTTTGCAGGTGTAGGCTATCAGCATGATTATATAAAAATAGATGACACCGATCCATACACCGCTGGTTTGGATAATGGTACATGTGCGCAGCAGTTTTGGATCGATTTTGCTATAAAAGTGTCAAATATATCCTTACCCTTATCTGTCCACCTGAACATGGAAAACATTTAATCACTCAATATGTTATGAACAATACATTATTACTTGTTTGTTGTTGTTTCATTTGTATTCTACCCTGCCTTCGTTCCATGATACAACACACTTTTAGTTCTGTTTTTCTGCTATACACTGCAGAAGACCGGATGGACTTACTAACCTTTCCTGGCCCTCTTGACAATGATGATGATGTGGTCTAAATGACGGTTGTACTGAAAGTGCTTTTGCAACTTGTTCAGTACTGATGTTCCTGATCATACTGTCATGATAAACAGGAGGTACTGTTAGGTTGAAGAAACTTATTAATCATTTGTTATCATTTCTGTATAATCAGCAATGAGTGTAAATGTGTATATACATAATTTTGTTTTCCTCTAGCTTTATACTTTAGATTCAAAACCAGAACTTTCTCTTCTTGCTCTCACCTCCCTATTTTGCTAGACCCCTGCGCCTCCCACTGACTATAAATAAAGGAGCCAAGGGGAACCACCCTTTGTAGCACATTCTGCTGAGAGTGTGGGTACCCTTGCGCAAGTAAAAAGTAAAACTTTAAGTGTGTTGTCTCGTAATTAAAAGTGTGTGCGGAGTTGGGGTGGAAAGCCTGGCGCTTTCTCCAACATATACTGTAGTTTGGTTCTGTGTGCAGAGTTGGAGTGCAAAGCCTAGCGCTTTCTCCAACATATATGATTTGGACTGTAAAGCTTTGGCGCTTTCTCCAACAGGTACCCCTTTAAATACGCTTTATTCCCACCACCCCACAAAATTAGTACATTTTAAAAACACAACCGTGCTGCATACATATAACAAAACATATGTACAACTTTTATTTTGAATAATAAAACACCCGGTCATGGTACATTTTAAAAACTCATTTGATAAATGTACACAAACATCTTTGTACAAGCTTGAAAAATAAAACACAGGTATACACGATACATTTTAAAACACTTGTGCAACTTTGAACATAAAAAAAACTTCATGTTATATTAACAAAATCTCCTTTGATAAAAAGCCTACAAAATTTTTACAACTTTGCTTTTGTAAAATAAAAGCCATGTTCATATTAGATTTCAAAACTAATTCACAAAATGAATGCATAAAACTTTGTACATTTTAAAAATACACTTGGGCTGCATACACATAACAAAATGTTTTTGTAAAACACCCAAACATCTTACATCTTAAAACATCTGTACATCTGAAAAACTTTCATGTCACATTTTAAAACATTTGTACATCTTTGAAAAACTTTCATGTTACATTTTAAAACATTTGTACATCTTACTGTGAAAAACTTTCATGTTACATTTTAAAACATTTGTACATCTTACTTTGAAAAACTTTCATGTTACTTCTTAAAACATTTGTGTGACTAAAAAACTATGGTCAAGTTATATTACCAAAAAAAAACTCATCTGATAAATTTATACAATTTGTGTAACATGTTTGAAAAATAAACAATGTACAACTATGTTCAAGATAAATTAACAACAACACATTTGATAAATGCATACATTTGGTGTAACATCTGTAAAATGTTAGACTACTTGATAATGGTTGTCCGTTCTTCCCCATTGCTAGCATTCCGATCTTTTGCTCACCCCACACATGGATATTACATTATAAGTTTTTTCAACGCTTGCATCTCCTTACGCCCCCGACTATCCTTGAACAGCGTGTGGAAGAAACCCCCCTTTTCTTCAAACATCCGCATCCAAATCACAAACGGTATTCTCAGCCCAAAACCACGGCGGCAGACTCCGGCAGCAGACGGTCACACTTGATAATTTTTTTTTACCCTCATAGCACAGGCTATAGCATTTCAGGCACAATCACACTCGTATGCATAAGCACACAATTGAATTAAATCAAATTTAATAAAATAAATAGTAACGAACCATAACTAATTTCATACCCCCTACACATCTGGAAAAATTATTATCAACCATGAACAATATTTGTGACGTCACATGGCCCACGTCTGGGCCTTGCCTGGCCCCGCCCCCTTTTGACCTTTTGATCTTCGTGACCTTAGACCCAACCTGTCAATTTGATGTGAGCGGCATGATTCACTCTCTCTCATGCTCCCCCCTTTTCTTTTTATTTATTTATTTATTTTCTTTATTTTTATCATTTAATTGTTTTTCTTTTTCTCACTACTGCTCATATATTGGTTTTACTACTTTCCAGTCAAGCATTGTAGTGTTTTGTGTCCAGTGTTATCGTCTTTAAGCAATAAAATATATTCGCAAAAAAATATCTTCTCTCTTATACCTTTCTATCTAATTTATATCTACAAAATCAAATAGTGGGATTATAGCTTGTTTGAGGAAAAATAATCTCAGTAACAGTGATACTCATAATCGCTAAATGAATGTCTGTTGTTTGAATAGTTTGTATGATGCAAGACTTTTATTTAAAACTTAAAATCCAGTGTTTTCCCAGTCTGTTCTCCTCAGTCTGGCCTCAGCCCAGAACCACACCTACTGCAGCCTGAGAAGCAAGAAGTTCCTCCCGCTCTCACACACAGACGACTGTTGGTGAAACTGAAGCTGAATCCTATCAGGGTTTGCGGTAAAATGGCTGAAGCCAGTTCAGCACTGGATCTGAACCAGTTCAGCTGTTCAATCTGTCTGGATCAGCTGAAGGATCCAGTGACTACAGCCTGCGGACACAATTACTGTATGAACTGCATTAAGAGCTGCTGGGATCAGGAGGATCATGCTGGAGTTTACAGCTGCCCCCAGTGCAGACAGACCTTCACACCCAGACCTGTTCTGCACAGAAACACCATGGTGGCTGAATTGGTGGAGAAACTGAAGAAGACTGGACTACAAGCAGCTACTCCTGATGATGATTATGCTGGACCTGGAGATGTGGAGTGTGATTTCTGTACTGGGAGAAAACACAAAGCTGTCAAGTCCTGCCTGGTGTGTCTGGCCTCTTACTGTGAAACTCACCTCCAGCCTCACTATGAGTCTCCAGCTTTTAAGAAGCACAAGCTGACTGATGCCACTGGACATCTGCAGGACAAGCTCTGTTCCCACCATGACAAACCCCTGGAGGTCTACTGCCGTACCGATCAACAGTGTATCTGTTATCTCTGTACGATGGATGAACACAGAGGCCATGATACAGTCTCAGCTGCTGCAGGAAGGATGGAGATACAGGTCAGGCCAGAAATACTCTTATATAAATTCTAACATTTATTTGAAATAAAAATGGGTTTTCTGTTAATGCATTTGAGTTAAATTTGGGGAAAATTTTTTAAGACCGGAGTATCGGTAAGCATCAGTGTTATTCATTCTGCTGTCTGTACTGGAGAAATTAAGAAAAACGATGTCCTACTTATTATTGCCACATAAAATATCTCTTGCACATTTCATCTCACCAGCTCTGTTTCTGACTGATTTCCGCTGTTCCTAATCCAGAAGAGAGAGACTGCTCTCGGAGCCTGCGTGTGAGGGGCAGTGCAGGGGGCAGATCACTCGCACTCGCTCTCTTTCTCTCTCTCTCTCTCTCTCTCTCTCATGCACAGCAACATGCAGCTCATGCAGGGGTTCTGCTTCTGGTGACATTGCCAGACTAACTTTCAAATGTATTGTTACATTTCTCTAGAGTTGATGTTGACAATGCTCGTTGCCACAAGTGCAACAAGTTATTTGCATGCAAGGTAACCCAAGCAATCCATCTAAAAATCTAGCGAAAGTTCATCACAAGCATACAGAGAAATGCAGTTTTCGACTGGCAGCCTGGAGCTCATAGTTTTTCTGTTACGTCACGTATGTTATGTACATTAGCAGCCTGGAGCAAATCACAACATACGCCTAATGTATTTTTTGAGCATATTACCCAGACAGCACATATATGTTGAAATGACATTGATTCCATATCAGACAAGGTTGAAACAACGTGGATCTTCAATCTTTCACTTTATATCAACATTGAATCAAGGTTTTGCCACCATCAATTTTTCAATATTGAAAATCTGACCAAAAATCAAGTCAGTTTCAATGTTGATAAATTAACACTGACCATAATTCAATGCATTTAACTATAATCCAACGCTGACACAATAATATGATGCTATATGGGTAGTATCACACATTAAAAACATTTTCTTATCCGACTCCAGAAAGCTAACAAGAAATAGGAACTATGTTTTTACAGACTGCAAAAAAACTAAATAAGTATCGGACGTGGATTGTCACATATGGCCGATACTGGTTCCACCTAGTTACATAAAGATCGGTGCACATCTAATTATAATCTATAATAGTAGTGACTTTCAAAACAATGTTCCTGCAGTTTGTAACTCAAGACGGTTAATTAATATACAGTACGTATAAGAAAATAAAGCAATGTTCTCCTGCTCTCAATTTGTTTTTTTTCTCTCTCACAAAAAGTACCGATAAGATTACTGGTAAAGTACCTGACTGATAAGCAATATCGGTAAGAGTAGTAGTACCATTAAAATCTTAATCTCCACATCCATCCCCTAACCGCTTATTCTGGTCAGGCTCCCAGAGAGCATATGGCACAAGGCTGGGGTTCACCCTGGACTGGATGATTAAGGCATTTTATCTCAGATAATGAAACAAACTTGTTTTGTGATCTTGTTTCCCATCTGTAGAAACAAATGGGAGAAACACAGAAGGAATTTCAGCAGAGAATTCAGATGAGAGAGAAGGAGCTGCAGGAGCTGAGAGAGGCTGTGGGCTCATTCAGAGTGAGTATGAACCTGAGGAGAAGATAACAGCTGGCTTGTGATCATCTTGAATGTCGACTCCTCCCCAGAGTCCACAGAATTATAGAGTTGTGTGGATTAATCACAATAAGGTCACTGTGGGTTATTCTGGGTCAGAGGTTTGGTGGGACAAAGGTGCCAGATAACAGTGTCACGAGACAGAACAGGAACAGGGCACCCAGACAGGGTGCAGTCAAAGTGCCAAATCACAGTATGGGAATCAAAGTCGGGGTTACTAACAGAGATGGGAAAGCGGGTTAATCTACCCAGAGGAGTGAGGGAAAATGGGAACAGTCATGGGGACACGGTGAAGGGGAGACACTCAGGCTCACCTAGATGGGGGTCGGGATCAGCAGTCACTTGGGTGGAAGGGTCTATGAGATCAGGCAGACAAAGAGTCACAGGAGGAACCTCACAGAACCAGGGAGAACCGGGGCAGACAAACGCTCAGTAGTCTAGCATGATAAGACAAAAACATTCGATAAAACCAATTTACCCAGTTTACCTGGTTAACCCAGTTTTATACTACCAGTAACCAGGACTAAAAGGAGGCAGCTGTCAGAATTCAGGCAAGATACATTGGGCTGGGGGGCGTGGTTCCTGTAAGCGATCCAGGCTCATGCTCACAAACAGGATTTAACTAACCTGGGGTTATAGGAGTTATCCCATTTATTTATCTATTTATTAAAAATACTGTAATGGTTCTGTGGGAGCTCTCATTGGCTGTTGTAGGAGGTGCATCATGGGAACAGGGATTATGCTTGAGTTTTGCTCATTATGTGTGCATGTTCTGGGTTTGCAGGTAAAAGAGCAAGCTGCACATGTTCTTTGTATTGTGTTGTGTTTGGATGAGCGAGCTCATGATGGATGTCCAGACTCACCATGGGTGTAACGGGTATGGCAAATGATAACTGGGTGAGTCTGGCCTCTATCATGATGCCTCGCTCACGGGTTTATGCTTGTGTGCATCCTAGCCTTTAGGGGACGCACTGGTAACAGGTTGGCCTTTTTAAAGGCTGGTAAAAACAAGCAATAAAACCAGGCCAGTTCTGTTACTTGTTCAAAGAGCCTAACTTGTGTGCGAATGTGTCATTAGTGGCTCTTTCTCAAGTGAACGGCTACAATACCATTTTAATGTTCATTTAAGAAAAAGAAGTCTCTGCCAAATCCCTGCAGTTGACAGTGTATGAGCTTAATGAGTGATCATTTACAATCAGTGCTGGCTGGGTTTCAGTACCTGAGGCATCCAGCATGGTGACGCTCCAAACCCCAGCCCTGTGCTGTTTTTATACCTCCTGTCAGCTCACATCACTATTGTACAATGAGGCTCTCTGGAGTCTCAACAGGGACCAATTGTAATTTACCGTCCTGTGCTCCCTATGTCACCAACAGAGCTCAGCACAGTCAGCAGTGGAGGACAGCGAGAGGATCTTCACCGAGATGATCCACTCCATTGAGAGAAGATGCTCCGAGCTGACAAAGCTGATCAGAGATCAGGAGAAGGCTGTAGTGAGTCAGGCTGAAAGAGACATAGAGAGACTGAAGCAGGAGATCGATGAACTGAAGAGGAGACATTCTGAGCTGGAGCAGCTTTCACACATAGAGGATCACATCCATTTCCTCCAGGTAACAGAACAGCTACTTTGGCAATAAGAAAGCCAGAGTATTCAAATGGATGCATTTTCATATTTGTATTTCAACTAGTCTGTCATTTGTCAGATGTTAATGGTCCTGCTCATTCCATTACAATACACATTTGTTATGATGAAGCTGTTTAATCAGACGGTGTGTTTGTAGAGGTGCCAGGGTCTTCCTGTTGTCCCTGAAGCTGGATTTGGACCCAGAATCTCTGTCTATCCACGCTGCTCTTTTGAGAACGTGAGGAAGGTGGTTTCTGAACTGAAGGATCAACTGGAAAATGTTTCTGAAAAGAAAATGGCAGAGATCCATCACACAGGTTAATATATAAAAAATATTTTAAAATATATAAAAATATAAAAAATACATTTTGCCTTCTGTTCATGTTAATATAGACCATGCAGAGAGAGTATGCAGTGCAGTCAGCCTCATGTTTGTTTGACCAAGTAAGTTTCTGTTTCCAATAAGACTAAATCTTTGTGAAAACTGAAGATTTAGCTCCACATTCTACAGGCTCCAAAACCCAGATCAAAGGAATCATGTTTCTTCTACATTATTTTATCCAAAAATCTGTATTTTGTGGAACTTAGAATGATTTTCAGTTTGTTAAAATGACTGTTATTGTCCCTCATAATGATAATACCCTACTGCTGGTGTCTCCACAGTGAGTGACGTCCATCTCCCACAAGTAAATTGTTTTAATCACATCCCTGTTTCTCTCTTTCCTTCTAGTTACCAAAGACACCGTCCTACCAGTATTAGTGCCCAGGACCAGAGCAGAATTCCTACAATGTGAGTCTGTTCACACACACACTTCTCTCTCCCTGTATAAGGTGGAGTGTGTTTTATTGTGTTTCATCTTCTTCTGCTAGGGAAGCTTCTCTTTCTCTCTCCTGCTGTCTCCTGGCCTTTCACATTTACATGAGCTGTTTATGTCAGTAGCCTTTGGATCCAATTGCAAGGCAAGTTCATTCAGGGGCTTTCCCACAGCACCAGGAATGGTACATTTTGTACTTTACCTTTTCCATTGCCTTCCAGCTACGGACCAGTACCAAAAGTTCCTGTAGCCAAAGTAGCTGAGGTATTTTTTTGGTATTTCATACTTGAGGTGGGACTTGCAAACACGTTCACTGTTAATTTAAAAGACATTTTAAAAAAAGCCTAAAAGCTAAACAAACAAATAAATAGTTAACTAAAAAGAAGTTATTTTGTAGAGGCAGCGTATGACTAAACTATTACAGATTTAATACATTGATAAGCAGCAGCAAACAGTAACACTTTAAGCCCTGATTATAATGAGCTGACAGTGTTAGCCGACCTCAGGTCTTCAGGAAGCTTGTTCCACAGACAGGGAGCATAGAGACTAAAGCTGCTTCACCCTGCTTGGTCTTGATTCTGGGACACTGAGTAAACCTTTCCCAGATGCCCTCAGGGGTCTGCATGCTGCGTAACATTAAAGGAAATCAGAAATGTATTTATGTCTGAGACCAATTAGTACTTTGCACAAAGGAGTAATATTTTACAACGAATCCTGTGATGCTCAGGAAGCCAGTGCAGTGATTTAAAGACCGATGTAATGTGCTCTTATGCTATTATGTAATATTATCTTATGGTAAACCGGGCTGAAGGCAGCACTGAGATCCAATCATACTTGACTGAACTATTGACTATTTGTAGCACATCTGATGATTAAAAATATCAACATCAAAGGAACTTGCAGATTGAGTATCAAGGCAGCTAGCTGTAGGCCTAAGCTGTTGAACAATTTCTGACAAGGTTGACCAGTCTAGGTCAGGGGTCAGCGACCTTGACTACTTTTTGTAGTAAATCATCACCATTCGTTCCCAAGTCTTTGTAAAAAACTGGCATATCCTCTTTGACTTACATATTATAGCAGCTGAGTTCAGAGTGGTGAGGACATTTTGCGCTGCTCGGTCAGCAGTTACAGTAGTGAAGTGCAGAGTGAAGGGCAACTGCAGAGTCAAAGGAACTTTACTCAAGAGAGGAAGTGTGAGGGTGAAGACTATCACTACAGAGCTGAATGTGGTAATATTAGTCACCTTTGCGCTCTTGCATGTTCGAGTGATTTACAACTGACATGCCCCCCCCCCCCCAAAAAAAAACTATCTGTCTTTCTTTTTTGTAAATACGTCTAGTTTTGTTTTTCCCTTAAATGCATGTACACCTCTATACCATTAAAAAGTCGTATCTCAAACCCCCTTCTCTACCCAGCAGCTCTTTGTAAATCTAAGGTCAGACATTCAGGATAAAATGGCTCTTTGTTTTAAAAAGGTTGCCAACCTACCGATCTAGGGGGTGGAAAAGTGCAACGTATAGTGATTTGCCAGCCAAAGACCTAATATTCAGTAAAGTTAAGATTAATGTATTAAACACATTGTCTGACCCAGTCTGTAGGTGTCACTCAACTGCAGTCAGATTAGATAGAGTAGCTGTGCGCTTTGATGCACTTTGTTCCCCCTGAAGTCAGTCAGAACAGGAATGGCTGACACTGGGGCTACTCCTCACTGCCTAGTATGGGCTGTAGCTACAGCAGTGGATCCAAAGCGTATTGCAAGTGGGGGGGTGGGGCATCTAAAGATAATTTTTCTTAATTTAAATTGGTAATTTTAACAAAAAAAAAACCTTCATGGATATCGTGTTTGTGCATGCACTGAGTATAACTTTTTTGAGATTCGCTAGTATTGTCCTAAGTCGGCACCCATAGTCTCCCTCAAACTGGCTGACACTGATCGTCTCCTGTCTGCACTTAGCAGTTTGTTTTGACAGCAAACCTTTATGTAGTTTTATTCCGTTTTTTTGACTAAAATGTAATTTAGTTTGTCATAATTTAGTCATTTTATTTTAGTCTAGTTTTAGTCGACAAAATATCGTAAGATTATAGTCAACTAAACTACAATTGATTTAGTCAACTAAAATTAAAAGTGCAAAGTACAATGTTTAAAGTTTCCTTTCGATTCTGTAAGTCATATTCACCAAGATGAAATTAAACCAATGTTAAGAAATGGTATTAAGGTTTTACTGTGCAGTACACAAATACACAGATTTCACTCTCATTTGAAACACAAATACGTGTTTATTTACCCAAAAACTGAGTACTGTAAATTCAGTAGTGCCATTAGCGAAAAAATAAAATCATTTCAAAGTGCATAGTCTATAATGCTACCCGGCCTCCTCTATCTGAATATTAAAATAAAAATAAATATTTGTAATATTTTTATTTGTTATTGTACGTTGTTAAATGTTTAACCTGAAATTCTCAAATATGTTCAAAGGATAAAACCAATGTTACGCTCCAGTCTAGGGTTGGAGCATAGCAGAAAGGAAAAGAATAGGGAAAAACAGGACAACGGGGGGCTGAGGAAAGGGAACACGGGACACAACGGGAGTCTTTTTTTTATCGTTTTTATATTTTTCACAGACATGTTCACAAGCACTAGGTGCAACAGACTTCGGGAGTGACAGCGGCCAAAACAATAAACAAATCACATCTACCGAACGAAACCCCAATCTGAGCTACTCGTAAGTGAACAAAAACTAAGATAAACAATACTAATTCCTACCTCCTTAACCAAAATGAACAATACACATCACGAACTAAAATTGCAGTCATTCTGTACGCACCAGAATATACACACAGCAAACCGTAGGGGAAAGCAAAAGCGTAGTCGGTACACAGGTGGTGAGATCAAAACCAGGAGAGCAAACAATCAAGGCGACAGTATCAGAAAGGGCAAGGCGAAAGTCGGAATCCAAGAAATAAAAACAATCGTACACAGTAAGGCACATCCAGCAAGCAAAACCACAACAGCGAGAGATAGCAATGAGCAAAGAGCTACAAAACTCCCGAAAACACGATCCGTGGGCCTTTCTGGGCAGAGGACCGGAAGCAGGAAACGGTGCTGCAGATCGGGGGCGTGAGTTGATGGGACAGCTGACGAATGGGCGAGTGGCAGGGCGTTCGGAGAACCTGTAGGAATCCTCCCGTACCACTTATGGCACGTATTTTGCTTACGGCCCGTAACACAAATAATGGTATTAGGGATATATACAGTGTTGCCAACACGAGGTCTTGTTTTCCCGGTACAGTTACTCATCTCCCTGTGTCTGCTCTGATCAGTGAGCGCTAGCTCCGGCTGAAAGGAGCAGCATATTCCCGTGACCGCACGGCAGCTGACATACATGTGAATAAGCTGCGCATGTGCAAACGGTGTTGCCACGGACCTGCTTCTCCTTTGCTTGAAATAAAAGTATTTAATTTGACCGTTTCTTCTCATTTTTTATTATTTCATTGCAGAGGATGTAACTGCTGGTTAATAAGTTCCGTTGTGTTGTCTGACAGAAAATATTTAATGTAATTTAATTGATAACAGTTTTATATTGGACACGTGAGGAAGGATTAGGGAAAACACGCAGAATGCAAATACGACGTAATCACGTAATCAATAAGCAAATATACGCATGACGTCACCTAGCGACATTTGACGACTTTTCAAGCAGACTTTAGATACTTTCCGTTGAAAATAGTTGGCAACACTGAAGGCAGTAGTGTGAACAGTGGGTGCTGAGGGTAGCTACTGTCTCTAATGATACTATGGGCTTTCCTGATTACTCTGGAGTGGCAGATGTCCTCCAATGATGGTAGAGCTGCTCCAATAATGGTTTGGGCAATTCTCACCAAACTGTGATGTTGCTGGTGAGAATACTCTCAATAGTACTTCTGTAGAAGTTTTTAAGAATTCTGGTTTCCATTCCAAATTTCCTTAGCCTTCTTACAATAGGAAGTACAGACCCTGTTGAGACTTCTTCACCAGCTGATTGATGTTGAGAGACAAAGTAAGGTCATCACTCGAGTGAACACCAAGATATTTAAATTGTTTCACTCTCTCCAATATGCAGTAATGTGTGATGTTTTTGTTTCTTCCTTGGGTCTACAGTCATCTCCTTGGTTTTGTCAGCATTTAGGGAGAGATTATTCTCCTGACACCACTCCACTAAACTCACCACCTCTCTCCTATATGCTGTCTCATCACTACCAGTAATCAGTCCAGTTAGCATTGTATCATCAGCAAATTGTATGATACTAGTGTTGTTCTGTGATGCCGTACAGTCAGAAGTAAAGAGGGAATAGAGCAGGGGACTCAGCACGCAGCCCTGGGGAGTTCCTGTGTTGAGAATTTGTACAGCAGAGGAGTGGCCCCCAATCCGAACTGACTGTGTTCTACCTGTAAGGAAATTTAGGATCCAGCTGCAGACACGTCTTGGTAGGCTGAGAGTGAGTAGTTTATCTGTTGATTTTTATGGTATGACCGTATTAAATGCAGAACTGTAAAAAGTAAATTAAATCCTTGCATAGCTGTCCTTTAGCTCTAAGTGTGAGAGCACTGTGTGAATGGCAGTGCTGATGGCATCATCTGTGGATCTGTTAGCCCGATAAGGAAACTGAAGAGGGTCTAACGCATCTGGTATGATGTTCCATATGTGTGCTTCTGCATGTTTGCATGTGTGCCTTGCTCAACACCGCTCCTTGCTCCACTAAAATTTCCTCCCACTCCAGTCAAATCGTTCCACACTCGCTCCAGTTGCACACTCGCTCCAAAAGATGGAGAAATAATCTGCATGCCTAACAAATGTCACCTTTAGCTGAAGCCTTATATCATAAAGAAATATGAGCAACGGCAACATTGTCACTCAGAACAGAAAACATTTATTTTTAAACAACATATACAGTAAGCAACAACGTGTGACGCCCGGCCCGTCCGCTCCTCGTGTGTGCCACGCCCCCTAATTACCCACGTGTGATTTCCTGATTGTGCCCAGTCGTGTCTTGTTTTCTGCCTTGTTCCGTGTATTTAAGTCCCTGTTTTGCATTAACCCCTTGTCTGTCATTGAAAGTGTTGCGTGATACCTGTGCCTGTACCTTGTTTCCTGTCCTGATCTCTCCATTAAACCCTGTTCGTCCCGCATCTTGCCTGCAACTTGCTTTTACTGCTCTTCGAGCCGCCCCAACCACGCTCGCTCAGCGCACCCGTCTTTCCGAGCGTGACACAACGGGCTGGTTTTGCAATGGCATTCTACACAAAAACAGGCTTAAAAATAAAGTAATCAGTGGGCATAGCAACATAAAGAATATACAGGCTAAGCATCCACATTTTAAATTCCTCATTTTTTTTCTGTTGATGCTACCGCTGCATCTCTCTCTATAAAATAAAATTTCAATGACAAGTGTTACGTGGGGGCAGCATGGTGGTGCAGTGGTTAGCACTCTTGCCTCACACCTCTGGGACCTGGGTTCGAGTCTCTGCCTGGGTCACATGCGTGTGGAGTTTGCATGTTCTCCCCATATCGTCGTGGGGTTTCCTCCGGGTACTCTGGTTTCCCCCCACAGTCAAAAACATGCTGAGGCTAATTGGAGTTACTAAATTGCCCATAGGTGTGCGTGTGAGAGTGAATGGTGTGTGAGTGTGCCCTGCGATGAACCCCATCCTGGGTTGTTCCCTGCCTCGTGCCCATTGCTTCCGGGATAGGCTCCGGACCCCCCACGACCCAGTATGATAAGCGGTTTGTAAAATGGATGGATGGATGGAAGTGTTACGTGAATTTAAAAAATCATATCAGACCCACTTTGAGTGACAACACTAATTTATTTGATTACCAATATTTACTTTATAGACTTTCATACTTTTATTTACTTTATAGACTTCATATGCTACAGTACAACCATATAAAACTTGCTCACGTTTTGCTCATGTTTCCGAGAAAGGTGTCTTTTTAGATTCCAAAGTGAATATTTACTCATTGCAACAGTTTCACCACATTGTGTTCCTTGCTCTACATTATTGTCATTTATACGTTTGATAAGAATAGTACACTTGTATGACCTATCAGTTTCCTTTGTGAAATACTTTGCGAATTTCATCTCGGCCAATTTGTGTAACAGCCTTGATAATCATACAGATGAATTCTGGGTAGATTTGGGTACGCCTCAAAGTAGTAATGTGAGCGGTATCGGAGCAAAATTGGAGCGAGACAGAGGGACCAAATTTCACCTGCTCCGCTCCTCGCTTATGCTTCGCTCCACTCGCATGCTATGATCTGGATCAGGGAAATTCTCTTTACTGTGTTATACCTATTCAAAGTTACGAGCCTGAGATTGAGTGCAAAAATCAACTTCATGTTGAAATTAATTGCTCTTTCTCTTGCCTACAGACTTCTGCCAGCTGACGCTGGACTCCAACACAGCACACAGAGCGCTGTCTCTGTCAGAGGGGAACAGGAAGATGACAGGGGGGGCAGAGCAGCCATATCCTGATCATCCAGAGAGATTTGACTGGTGGCCCCAAGTTCTGTGCAGAGAGAGTCTGACTGGTCGCTGTTACTGGGAGGCTGAGTGGAGTGGAGATGGGGCCTGGATAGGAGTGACTTATAAAGGAATAGGGAGGAAAGGAGACAGTGATAGCTGTGGGCTTGGAGACAATGACAAGTCATGGATGCTGTGCTGCGATCCTGACAGTTACTCTGTCTCTCACAATGATGAACAAATTGACATACCCATAGAGTGCCCAGGCTCCCACAGAGTAGGAGTGTATCTAGACTGGGCGGCTGGTACTCTGTCCTTCTACAGAGTCTCCTCTGACAGACTGACCCTCCTGTACAGCTTCACCTCCTCATTCACTGAACCCCTCTATCCAGGGTTTTATATTTCTCCAAACTCCTCTGTGTGGCTGTGCATGCTGGAATAGCTCACTGTGTGCTGCAGGAATCATTTTTACCTTATCAGAGTGTCACATGTCACTGTTTCTCCATGGAAAAAAATACCAGTATACCAGTATAACCCTTTTCACTCTGTCTGAAGTGTGACGTATGTTAGACAAAATACTAAGTGATTGGGCTCGGCAAACCAAGCACATGGGCAAAATTACTCTTTAGCTCTCTGATTGAAATGTAATCCTGATGGGGATGGGCGCTTTTCCTCTCCCCTGTATATGTACATTTTATATATTTCTGTCCACATATTGTACTTGCTGCCTGTACACTGACAATAAAGGCTTCCTGTTCTATCCTGTTAATGTCCCAGTTCAGCGCTGCCTAAAGCGTAACTGAGTAACTGTAGTGTCCCCGGTTGAAATGATGGTCTCTCAGACTGATGGTTCACAATCCTTTATTTAACCTTGCCTTGTGAACTCACCATGAGAGCTAATTGGGTCTACAAGGCTAGTAGAGGGTTTACAGGAGAAAATTAAGCTCAAAAGTTCTGAGTGTGTAATAGGAATGAATGATTCAAAGGTCTCATTATTGGTAAGCATAAGACTAGCAGGTGGCTGGCAGCCGTAAGTAGGTAAGGGTGTGCACTGGATAGTCTGTCTAATCTTAGTTATTTTATCATTAAAAAATGTAAGAAAGTCATCACTCTTAAGAGCTTACGGGACTTGCGAGTTTAATGAGGAATTCTGTGTTAACCTAGCTACGGATTCAAATAGGAATTTAGGATTGGTTTTGTTCATGTCTATTAATCTGGAGAGATACACAGACCGAGCAGTTACTAGTGCTTGTCTGTATTTAGAGAGGCTCTCTTTCCAGGCAGATTTGAAGACTTCTAGTTTAGTTTAGCTTGCGTGATGCCTGTTTGAGTTCACGTGTATTATCAGAGTACCAGGGGGCAGGTTTGTTATTGCTATGCTTTATCCTCCTAAGTGGAGCCACAAGATCTAGAGTGCTGCGAAGGGATTTTTCCATGTTTGAAGTTGCCTGTTCAAGTTCATCTACACACGATGCTTCAGATGTAAGGCTGAAGGACTGTGGAAGTTGTTTCATAAATGTTGTTGTAGTTAGTGCCTTAATAGAACGTCTGATTCTATACTTTGCAGTGGTGGTCAACGGGAGGCTATACTGGATTTCAAATGTTAACAAGTAATGATCTGAGAGCAGAGGACATAATAGACACATGTTCCACCAGGATGCCATGACTAATGATCAAATCAAGGGTATGGTTACAGGCATGAGTAGGCCCGACTACATTCTGACATACACCTACAGAGTCAAGAATAGCTGCAAACGCTATTTTTAAGGGATCACTATCTGTCTCCATATGAATGTTAAAATCACCCACAATAACGGCTTTGTCAGTACTGACCACCAGCTTTGTTAAAAAATCAGCAAATTCCTTAAGAAAATCACTGTACGGCCCAGGCGGTCTATACACAATAACCATGGTGATTTGGGGTCACGAACTAGAAAGAGATGAGCCAGCAAGGCTAAGAACAAGAGTTTCAAATGTGGTGAAACTCACACCACATTTCTCCGACACTCCTAAGTTGGACTGAAAAATTGCAGCAACACCACCACCTTTGCGATTTGGTCGCGGGTTATGCTTATAACTGTATTCCGCTGGAGTAGATTCATTCAGTGCCATGAATTCATCCAGTTTAAGCCAGGTCTCAGTAAGGCACAGGGCACCAAGACTAAAATCAGTAATTATTTCATTTATTAATAGTGCTTTAGGAGCCAGTGATCTTATATTCAGAAGTCCAAGTTTAAGTTTAAATATAGCATCAAAACTGTTTTCTAGTTATGGATTCATTGTGATTTTAATTAAGTTATTATGGCACACTCCACGGTGGAATAGTCCTCCATGATTAAAGACGCGGGGAACAGACACAGTCTCAATGAAATGAAACCTAGGTGACGACTCTAAGCGACTAGCAGGCGGTCGGTTATGCCGGTTTGCCTGCCGCCTGGACTTGGCTCTAGTTAGTTAATTAGAGCATATATGGACGATCTCATATATGGACTGTAACTACAACGTCACTGCCCGGATGCAGGTGACTTCTCCAAGGTCCTGAACAACTCATTACATGGGCAAGAATGAGCCTCAAGCCCGCAAGTACAGGTGCTTAGTCTTGAGGAAAGGAGAAGTGGCTGAGCGGTTCCACTTCACCCTGGGAGACACTCAGATTCCATGTGATGCCTGGGCAAGCTCTTCACTAGCAATCTGAGGGACACCACTGCACACCAAGATAACCTTGACACGTGGCTCTCGGCTGTGGACAAGTCTGGGCTTCCTGGAAAGCTTATGGCTTGGATCTACCAACATGGCATCCTGCTTCGTCTCCTCTGGCCGCTGTTAGTCTATGGCATAATAATGTTGTGGGAGAGACAACAAGTGGTTTAAAACACCCTAAATATGTTTAGAATTACAAATTGTTATGAATTCGCATTTAAGGACGTGCAAACAGGCAGGCGGGAAGCAGGGAAGGAAGAAGCAGGCAGGCGGAAGACGGGGAAAGCTGGGGATTTATTGAAGGGGAGACGGCTACGGACATTACACAACATAACATAACGTTAATGACAGACATTCGACTGAGAAAGACGCAGACTGATGTACACAAGACAGGGCAAAAATAACAGGACACAGCTGGGCATGATCAGGGAAGCACACGTGGATGATGAGGGGGCGTGGCACACGAGGATCGGACGAGCCGGGCGTGACACAAATAAACTTTCTTCTGTTGATTCCTGTTTTTTTATATATCACACTTCCAACCCTCCTCCTTAATCGGGGCTTGGAACCGGCTAAAGTGACCCCAAAGAGACACTCTGGCGGAGTACATACACACAGGCTGTGCTGGCTCACAGAAAGAGTGGCTCATAATCATTTTGGTCAAGGTTCTCTATGTTCAGCAACTGAGTGACTTAAATGAGTAAGCAGCTGATGTAGCAAAAAGTTGTACACAACAGCACTGGCTATAGACTCAGAATCTCCTCCCTCGAACTCAACCAGCCCCAGAAATGTTGACACGATTGTCTGCTTGGTGTCACTAAAGTATCTTATTACAGCACCAGGTACTTAGACTCACTTACATCTGTGGACTCATCAAGGAGGAGGCTGGAACGATGCTCACCCACATCTGCAAACTTTTTTAGAAAGTATGGTGCTAGAACACCATTAATCATTTCTGTACACTTTGCCCTGTGCATTTTGAAGTGGGTAGCAGCAGTGGAGTCTGGGAAAGCAGCTCTACATGCTTCTCCAGTGTGATCACATGCCAGCATAGAACAGTGTTCAGCGATAGCAGCCTCATTCACATATAACTAAAAAAATGTCTAAATGGTTAATGTTTTTAACCATTGATGGCAGTGTGGTTTGGGTGGAACTGTTTTGAGTTGTCGTGTGTTTTTTTACATCACTAAGTTTGGCATAGAATGCAACAGCGCCTCTGTCAGGTCACATCTCTAAACTGTCACAAATGGTGATTGAGCTCTGACTTGCGACATCAATCGGACACTAATTTGTCCTCTGATCTGGGGGTTTTGTCTGCAGTCTCCAAAAACTCTCATCAAGCAGAAAATTGTGGCTAAAATCATGTAGTGTGAACTTAGCTTAAGGATGTAGATAAAAGGCCTTGATTAGTTGTTACTGTGTGGGACCAAAAGGTTCCTGCTACCCAAACAAAGTGTGGGCAGCCTCCCTGCTTTCAGCATTACAATGCAGACTGACATCCAGGACAACCTGGGCCCTTAAGCCCCCCCCCCCCTTTTGTGCATATAGGCTGTAAACCCTCATGCTCATGCATTTCAGTCCCTGTAAGTGTTACATTCCAGCTGCTGTCAGACGCAGCATAAACGGACTCAGACCCGGGATGCTGGATTGTCAGGGGTGATTTATTAACAAAGAGCACAAACAGGAGAGAACAGAACAGAAAAGGAGAATGAAACACTGATGCAGAGCCGAAGCCGGCGTGGTGGCTGCCACAGGATCGATTCCTCCCCCCTTAGGGGGACCCACCTTATACACCCACCCCCAGGGGAACAAGTGCACCACGTCTAAATTAGACAGGGGGAGAGAAACAAACAAGTGACCAGCAGAGGCAGCAGCACAGAATGTGGAGCTCGTCACTAGAGGATGGGGAGGGACGTCAGAGTAAGAATCCACCTTTCCACTGTGTTCAGTGATATATCTGTATTGCTGCAATGCCGCTGTGAGTGTATTGTGGGACACAGCAGAATAGTTTGTTTTACTCATTTCTCAGTTTATGGGTGTTTGCCTGTGAATAATTTATATATTTGCAAACTGTGGCCTTGTTCTTTGATTCTCATTAATGAAGGGCTTCTTCCTTGCTTTGTGGGACTTCAGTCCTGCTTCTAGGAGCCTGATGTGAACTGTCCTAGCAGTGCACTTCACACCTGCACTTAATGTTTCCCATTCCTTTTAAAGGTCACTTGATGTCATCCTACGATTCATGAGAAACTGTCAGATAAGTTAACGGTCATCTATGGCTGGTTTCTGGTCGTTCCCAGTGTCTCCTGCTTCATCTTATTCTTGTTACTGTTGTCTTAGAAATTTCGAACCGGGAAGTAAACCTGCTGCTCAGTGTGACCTTCTGCTTCTTAAAATATAGAGTGTTTTCTTAATTATTTTCCACCTCTGTTGTATCTGATCTTATTCCTAAATTGTGTGGCTTAAAAAAGACACTCAAATCATGATTTCTAAAAAAGGGAATATATGTATGGTTTAGTAATTTGGAATCACATACAGTGTATTACTGATGTAAATCAGGAAGCTGTCCACATTAGACTAAAGTAAAAATAGGCTGCAGTCAGAACAGCAAATCAACTCAACTATGTCCATTCTCCTTGATATTAAATAAGCTCATTCAAGAAAGATTTAATGCATTTTAATTTTACAGGTTTACTTTTGAGTAATTGTAACAGGTTAATGTTCTATTGTGCGTTAAATAATGACTGTACCCGTTAACCATATCTGGCGTGTTGTCATAAGGACGTTAACTGAGGGACCGCAGCGTTTCACGTGCTGCGACCAACGGGAAACCCGCAGTTACCTCAGGGCGGCAGTAGGGGGCGTGCGGCTCAGCTGTCTGAAGTTAAACCGTGTTTTTAATGAGTAAAAATGTGTTACGCTTTATTTTTAATTACCTGTGTAATTATTTACTTAGATAGTAAGTGTCATGATATATAAATAATCTATAGTTATCCTGATGCACAGATGGATGATGGGAGTGACGGGGCGGAGCTCAGAAACATAAAGACGGACAGCTGAAGCCAGCACACTCGGTTCACCAAACTATATCAAAATAGTAAGGACTTAGTTCGGCTTTTAATGATTCTTTTCCCGTGTTTTAATGGGGGTGAGAGAGACGCCATTTGCTAATTAGCTTGTCGATTGTTATCGTTTTAGTTAAGAAATTTTTATTCTTGCTTGTAGTATTTTGATCGAGTGATTTAATCTAACATGTGTAACTAATGTGATTTATAACTTTTTGTTTTTAACTCTGAATATTTTTGTTTTTGCTATTATGTCTCCCATCTCCTTTTACATGGTTATTATATATGCTTATTTAATCTAATGGTGTTAGTTATTGTGACGCTCTTTTCTTGACTGGGGTTCGTTAGGCTTCGAGGTTTATTTAGGAATGAGGCCGGAGACTGTATGTGGATGTATATATATATATATTTACTCCCCTGATCTAAAATAACAAGAACATATACAGCTCCGCTCAGCGCTACGCATTTCCCGCTACTTTTCTTCTCCCCTCTCCCGCGCCAACTCTCTCCTTTTATTTCCTCCGTCACCTCATCTCACCACCGCGCTCCATCCGCGAGCCCCAACAAAGCAGACCCTCTTCCCCCTCAACACCAAATTACTCTTACATTATGTTCAATTACAGTAAAGTGAATTTATTTAATTGTATTATACGTTATGTTACTCATTTACGCTTTGAGCAGAGCTGAACCAGGACATTAACAGGATAGAACAGGAAGCCTTTATTGTCAGTGTACAGAGAGCAAATACAATATACATACAGAAATATATAAAATGTACATTTACAGGGGAGGGGAAACCCCCCCAATCAGGATTACATTTCATCACATTTCAATCGGAGAGAAAAACAGTCATTTTGCATGTTTGTTCAGTTTCCTGTACCCAGTCACTGATTTTGTCTGACATACGTTACACTTCAGACAGAGTAAAAAGGGTTATACTGGTTAAAAAGCAGAGATTTTACCTGTTTGCCGTGGAGAAGCAGCGACATGTGACACTCTGATAAGGTAAAAATGATTCCTCCAGCACACAGTGAGCTATCCCAGCATTCACAGGGACACGGAGGAGTTATAATAAAAAAACCTTGAATAAAATCTAAACCCTGGATAGAGGGGTTCAGTGAATGAGGAGGTGAAGCTGTACAGGAGGGTCAGTCCATCAGAGGAGACTCTGTAGAAGGACAGAGTACCAGCCGCCTGGTCCAGATACACTCCTACTCTGAGGGAGTCTGAGGGCTTTATGGGTATGTCAGTCTGTTTATTATTGTGCCAGACAGAGTAACTGTCAGGAGAGCAGCATAGCATCCATGACTTGTCATTGTATCCAAGCAGACAGTCATAACTCCCTCCTTTCCTCCCGATTCCTTTATAAGTCACTCCTATCTGGGCTCCATCTCCACTCCACTCAGCCTCCCAGTAACAGCGACCAGTCAGACTCTCTCTGCACAGAACTTGGGGCCACCAGTCAAATCTCTCTGGATGATCAGGATATGGCTGCTCTGCCCCCAGTGTCACCTTCCTGTTCCCCTCTGACAGAGACAGGTCTCTGTTTGCTGTGTTGGGGTCCAGCGTCAGCTGGCAGGAGTCTGTAGGCAAGAGGAAGAGCGATTAATCCCATGACGAAGCCCAGCATCTCCATCATTATCACTGTCACACCTCACACACTCACTAACACAGAACTCGCTCCAATACACACATTTTATTCCCTATATACTCATGTAGCCGCCCGAGTCTGCGGCGCTCCGGCTGCCCCCTGCGCTGTGAGACTCGCTGGGGACCAAACTGCAGTTTAGCCTGCGGTCTATTATTTTGTACGATACATAAAATATGCAAACGAAGCGGGAATTCAAGTATGTGAAATAACTCAGGAAATGTCGGACGCCCGCGCGACGCAGGCGGGAAGACTCGCCGAAATGCTGCGCGTGCTAAATTAACAGGCTTAATTACAGGTTAATAAAACTATAAACTTTCATCAAAAAAATAACCCTTAAAACCCGAAAAAGCAAAACGCGTTGTTTTTCGCACTCAGCCTCAGGCTGGTAACTTTGAATACAGACATGATCGAGAGAATTTACCTGATCCGGGTGTCCAAGATGCAACATTGTGGGCTAAATTATTCCAGAGTAACCCTGTGCGCAATGAGGCATGTATTTTAACTTACTAAAATGTGGGAAATTTCAATAGGCGCTAGTAGTTTATCTTCATACAAAAATGACATCAATGATATCAAGAAAAAGAAATTTCAAGACTGCGTCAGCATTAACATATCAGTTTATGACATTTCAGAGTAGCCCAGAATATCCTGAAAACAAAACATAACTCATATACATACTGTATAATAAACCTAAAATGAAAGGCATAGAAACATTCTCAAAATGGATAGATTTCAAATGCTTAAACATATAATTGTACTCCAAACATCACTGTTAAAAGTGAGTTTATCTTTACATCATAATACGAACATCCTGTGAACCAATTTGCACACTTACCTCCCTCCAGCAGCGGTAAGCGCAGACTGAGGAGATGCGCTGTGTCACAGCCAATTTGGGGGAAACTATGGGTGCCGACTTAGGACAATACTAACGATTCTCAATAAAGGTATACTCAGTGCACAAAAAAGTCTTTTTTCGATTACCAATTAAAACTACCATTTTTAAGAAACTAGTCATCTTTAGACACAAACCTACCCTATTTGTAAAAAGAGAAAAAAGAAACTGACAAATGAAATTAAGTGATTTTCTGCTTTGGTGGATCTTTGGATGTTGTCTAAAATCACACTCACAGAAATTTACCTGAACGCATGAAAATCCATCTACATACAGGACAAAAAACACACACACACATCACAATAACTGTGTGAATGTATATACACGTACACATACCTGAACAATAAGAACAGTATCTAAATAAATGTAAGTTTTTTCTCCTTTTTAACATCACTCCTCACCCAGTGTCTTGTGCTCTCATTGGCTGTAGCTCATTATCAGCCACAACACTTTCACACCTACAGGATTTGGAGTCGTCAACAAAGTCGAGATATTTACAACTCCAAATACCTGACGGGTGTCTGCAATGCAACAGCACCTCCGTCAGGTGAAATATCTGAACAGTTACAAATGGTTATTGAGGTCTGACTTGCCGGCACCAATCGATATGCAATCTGGGGGTTTTGACAGCAATGTCAAGCAGAAAATTGTGGCTAAAATCATGTAGTGTGAACTTAGCTTAAGGATGTAGATAAAAGGCCTTGATTAGTTGTTACTGTGTGGCACCAAAAAGTTCCTGCTACCCAAACAAAGCAAGGGCAGCCTCCCTGCTTTCAGCATTACAGTGCATGATGACATCTAGGACAGCCTGGGCCCTTAAGCCCCCCCGCTTACTTGGTTTGGATCCACTGCAGTAGCTACAGCCCACACTAGGCAGTGAGGAGTAGCCCCAGTGTCAGCCATTCCTGTTCTGACTGACTTCAAGAGGAACAAAGTGCATCAAAGCCCACAGCTATGCTATCTAATCTGACTCCAGTTGTGTGACACCTACAGTCTGGGTCAGACAATGTGTTTAATACATTCATCTTAGCTTTACTGAATATTAGGTCTTTGGCTGCAAATCACTATACGTGACACTTTTCCACCCCCTAGATTGGCAGGTCGGCAACCATTTTAAAGCAAAGAGCCATTTCATCCTAAATGTCTGACCCAAGATTTACAAAGAGGGTAGGGAAGGGGGTTTGAGATACGATTTTTAATGCAATATCAGTGTATATGCATTTAACACAAAGACAAAACTTCAAGTACTTACTAAAAATAAAGACTATTTCAGGGGGGAGGGGGTATCTCAGTTTTAAATCACTCGCACATGTAACCGTGCAAAGGTGACTAATACTACGACATTGTTCAGTTCTGTACCGGAAGTCTTCACCCTCACACCTCCTGTCATGACCTGCTCGTCCGTTCCACCTGTTTGCCACGCCCCCCTCGTTACCTCATGTGAATTCCTGATTGTTCTCAGCTGTTCTGCACTTCCGTCCCTTAGTCATGTGTATTTAGTCTGCACTCAAGTCAGTTTACCCAAGTCCGGTCAATAAAAGTGTTGTGAAGTGTTCTCCGAGTTTATGTGCTTAGCCCACATTAAACCCCGTTTTGGGACTTCTGTCTGCCTGACTCTGATTCCCCGCTCCTGGTTCACTCGCCCTGCGTCACCCCTCCTCTCTTGAGTAAAATTCCTTTGGCTCTGTAGTTGTCTGTCCTTCACTCTGCACTTCACTACTGTAACTGCTGACCGAGCAGCGCAAAATGTCCTCACCAATCCGAACTCAGCAGGATATAATAAGTAAATCAGAGAAAATATACCGGTTTTTATAAAGATTCGGGAAGGAATGGTAACAATTTACTACGGAAAGTATAAGAAAGAATTAGGAATCCCAAAAAGCACGGAAGCGTACATCCAATCTCAGTTACTGAAGAAAACTCCGGAGAGCATATAATTTCACCAGACATAATCTTGTCGAAGAGAATGGTGCTGAGGAAGATGTAAATGATGTAGTTAAGACATTACAGAAGTGCGCAATGGAGGACCCTCCATAAATATTAAGCCATAAATAATTTATTATCATAATTTGTTAATAAATGAAAATGTGAATGTGTCTGTCATTCTGAGAAGAGTCGCAGCCACGAGGTCAAAGAGCCGCATGTGGATCGCGAGTCACAGGTTACTGACCACTGACCTAAACCATGCAGCCTTGACAGAAACTGTTCAGCACCTCAGGCCTCCAGCCAGCTGCCTTGACACTCTACCTACAAGCTCCTTTAATGCTGATGTTTTTTATTATACAGCATCAGATGAGCTACAAATAGTCAATAGTTCTCTTCAGTCTGGCCTTTTTCAAAGGGGACTGAAGACCTGAGATATCAAACATCTTTTAGAATAATCCAACCTAGATGCCCTATTAGTAAGTAACTATAGACATATTTCAAACCTACCTGTTGTAGGAAAGATCACTGAAAAGGCTGTTTTTTAGCAACTTAGTTCTTTCATGGTGCAAAACAATGACCTTAAATGCTTTTCAGTCTGGATTTCGACCACAGCATAGCACTGACACTACAGGTGTTAAGGTTTTAAATGATATCTATCTCAGCAGTGACGAATCACAAATCTTGTTTTTGATTTGTATTATTGGATCTCAGTGCTCCGTTCAGCACGGTTGACCATAAGATAAAATTACATGATAGCATAAGAGAATATTACACCTGATCCTTAAATCTCTGCACTGGCTTCCTGAGTGATACAGGATTCGTTGTAAAATATTATTCTTGTGTACTAATTGGTCTCAGACATAAATACATTTCTGATTTCCTTGAATGTCACGCAGCATGCAGACCCCTGAGGGCATCTGGGAAAGGTTTACTCAGTGTCCCAGAATCAAGACCAAGCAGGGTGAAGCAGCTTTTAGTCTCTATGCTCCCCGTCTGTGGAACAAGCTTCCTGAAGACCTGAGGTCTGCTAACACTGTCAGCTCATCATAAACAGGGCTTAAGATATTAATGTTTGCTTTATATTTTCAATGCACTAAATAGCAGGAGTTTAGTAAAACGCTGCCTCTACAATGTAACTTCTTTTTAAATAACTATTTATTTGTTTCTTTGTTTTAGGCAATGAAAGTGTTTGCAAGTCCCACCTCAAGTACCAAGTACCAAAAAACTACCGCAGCTGCTTTGGTACTTTGGGTACAGGAACTTTTAATAATAATAATTGATACTTTTTATTGATCCCTGTGGGGAAATTCTCTTTTTATGCCTCCCTCCCTTTGCTCTTTGTAGAGTAAGTTGTCTGTGAAGAGCTACCACCTGTAGTGGCGTCCAGGGAGCTGGGAGTTAAAGGCCTTGCTCATGGACCCACAGACATGCAAAGGGTGGGTTTGAACTGGCGACCATCGGATTACAGGCACACAGGCTTTGCCCACTGAGCCACACACTGCCCTTTTGGTCATTAGCTGGAAGTCAGTGGAAAAGGTAAAGTACCAAATGTACCATTCCTGGTGTGTGGAAAAGTCCCAGAATGAACTTGCCTTACAATTGGATCCAAAGGCTACTGACATAAACAGCTCATGTAAATGTGAAAGGAGGCAGCAGGAGAGAGAAAGAGAAGCTCCCCTAGCAGAAAAAAACGAAAGACAATAAAACACAATAAAACACACTCCACCTCATACAGGGAGAGAGAAGCGTGTGTGTGAACAGACTCACATTGTAAGAATTCTGCTCTGGTCCTGGGCACTAATGCTGGTAGGACGGCGTCTTTGGGAACTAGAAGGAGACAGAGAGAAACAGGGATGTGAGTAAAAGGAATTTACTTGTGGGAGATGGACTTCACTCACTGTGGAGACACCAGCAGTAGGGTATTATCATTATGAGGGACAATAACAGGCAGTTTAACAAGCTGTAAATCATTGTAAGTTACTCATAATACAGATTTTTGGATTCTATAATGCAGAAGAAACATGATTCCTGTGATCTGGGTTTTGCAGCCTGTAGAATGTGGAGCTAAATCATCGGTTTTCACAAAGATTGAGTCTTATTGGAAGCAGAAACTGACTTGATCACACAAACATGAGGCTGACTGCACTGCATACTCTCTCTGCATGGTCTATATTAACATGAACAGACAGGAAAATGTATTCATTTGTTAACCTGTGTGATGGATCTCTGCTGTTTTCTTTTCGCAAACATTTTCCAGTTGATCCTTCAGTTGAGAAACCACCTTCCTCACGTTCTCAAAAGAGCAGCATGGATAGACAGAGATTCTGGGTCCAAATCCAGCTTCAGAGACAACAGGAAGACCCTGGCAACTCTACAGACACACAGTCTGATTAAACAGCTTCATCATAACAAATGTGTATTGTAATGGAATGAGCAGGACCATTAACATCTGACAAATGACAGACTAGATGAAATACAAATGAGAACATGCATCCATTAGAATACTCTGGTTTTCTTATTGCCAAAGTAGCTGTTCTGTTACCTGGAGGAAATGGATGTGATCCTCTGTGTGTGAAAGCTGCTCCAGCTCAGAGTGTCTCCTATTCAGCTCATTGATCTCCTGCTTCAGTATCTCCATGTCTCTTTCAGCCTGACTCACTGCAGCCTTCTCCTGATCTCTGATCAGTTTTGTCACCTCAGAGCGTCTTCTCTCAATGGAGTGGATCATCTCAGTGAAGATCCTCTCACTGTCCTTCACTGCTGACAGTGCTGAGCTCTGTTAGTGACACAAGGAGCAGAGGACGGTAAGTTACAATTGGCCCCTTTTGAGACTCCAGAGAGCCTCATTGTACAATAGTGATGTGAGCTGACAGGAGGTATAAAAACAGCACAGGGCTGGGGTTTGGAGAGTCACCATGCTGGATGCCTCAGGTACTGAAACCCAGCCAGCACTGATTAGATATGATCACTCATTAAGCTCATACACTGTCAGCTGCAGGGATTTGGCAGAGACTGGTGGCAGATTGGGTGTCACCTTTAGGTCTCAGTTTAATTGGTAACTTCATGGTGTTTATTTCCATTGCACAGGTATAAGAAAACCTTCTTTTTCACAAATGAATATAAAAATGACATTTTTCTAAATAAATAGGATAATCCCTGTAACCCCAGGTTAGTTAAACCCTCTTTGTGAGCAGGAGCCTGGATCGCTTGCAGGAACCACGCCCCCCAGCCCAATGTACCTCGCCTGAATACTGACAGCTGCTTCCTTTTAGTCCTGGTTACTGCTAGAATAAAACCGGGTAAACCAGGTAAACTGGATGAACTTGCTTTATCAATGTTTTCATCTTCCCGGTTCTCCCTGGTTCTGTGCGGTTCCTCCTGTCACTCTTTGTCTTCCTGATCTCGCAGACCCTCCCACCCAAGTGACTGCTGATCCCGACCCCCATCTAGCTGAGCCTGAGTGTCTCCCCTTCACCGTGTCCCCATGAATGTTCCCCTTTTCCCTCACTCCCCTGGGTAGATTAACCCGCTTTCCCATCTCTGTTAACAACCCCGACTTTGATTGCCATACTGTGATTTGGCTCTTTGACTGCACCTTGTCTGGGTGCCCTGTTCCTGTTCTGTCTCGTGACACTGTTATCTGGCACCTTTGTCCCACTAAACCTCTGACCCAGAATAACCCACAGTGACCTTAGTGTGATTAATCCACACAACTCCATAAATCTGTTGACTCTGGGGAAGAGTCTTGATTCAAGATTATCACAAGCCAGCTGTTATCTTCTCCTCAGGTTCATACTCACTGTAATTGAGCCCACAGCCTCTCTCAGCTCCTGCAGCTCCTTCTCTCTCATCTGAATTCTCTGCTGAAATTCCTTCTGTGTTTCTCCCATTTGTTTCTACAGACAAGAAACAAGATGACAAAAGATGTTTGTTTCATTAGCAGAGATACAGTTCTTTAACCATCCTGTCCAGGGTGGACCCCAGGTTTATCCCCTATGCTGCCTTGGAAAGGCTCCAGGTGCTCCAGATAACCCTGACCCAGATAAGCGATCAGGAGATGGATGGATGCGAACGGATGGATGGATGGATGGATTGAGGGAGGGATGGATTGACTGTACTGTAGGTAGGATAAATTGGACATAGACCCCTTGACTCAACACCATTGTACTGAGCTGTTATTTTTTGCACTTGTGACCCTCCTGTTAGCTGTAACAGTCTGGCTGATCTCCTCTGACTTCTCTCATTAACAAGGTATTTTCACCCACAGACCCACCACAGGTGTTTATGTTTATTGCACCATCCTCAGTAAACTCTACACACTGCAGTGTGTTAAAATCCCAGGATGGTGGCTGTTTCTGAGATGCTGGACCCACAGCATTTGGCAGCAACAATCACACCACAACCTCTTAGCTCAGACATCTCAGCCATTCAGATGCTCAGCCAAACAGTAAGTGAACCTCTGAACCCTGTTTGCTTGCTGTATGTATCCAGCTGCAGCCACATGATTCACTGTTTAAAGGAGTTTTCAGTAGGAATTCAATGAGAACTTTTTATACTTAATAAGAATATTTTGCATTTTTACGTCATTTTTCTTTTACTTTCCCAAACCGGACTTGATCTTGGCGTCTTCATAGCGGATAAACTCAAATGCATAAAGACACAAGCTATTTTTATTTTAAATAAATTTTACAATTTATATAAAAGTTTCTGGCCTGACCTGTATCTCCGTCCTTCCTGCAGCAGCTGAGACTGTATCATGGCCTCTGTGTTCATCCATAACACACAGCAGACAGATACACTGCTGGTCGGTACGGCAGTAGACCTCCAGGGGTTTGTCATGCTGGGAACAGAGCTTGTCCTGCAGATGTCCAGTGGCATCAGTCAGCTTGTGCTTCTTAAAAGCTGGAGACTCATAGTGAGGCTGGAGGTGAGTTTCACAGTAAGAGGCCAGACACACCAGGCAGGACTTGACAGCTTTGTGTTTTCTCCCAGTACAGAAATCACACTCCACATCTCCAGGTCCAGCATAATCATCACCAGGAGTAACTGTTTGTAGTCCAGTCTTCTTCAGTTTCTCCACCACTTCAGCCAATATGGTGTTTCTGCTCAGAACTGGTCTGGGTATGAAGGTCTGTCTGCACTGGGGGCAGCTGTACACTCCAAGATGATCCTCCTGATCCCAGCAGCTCTTAATGCAGTTCATACAGTAACTGTGTCCACAGGCTGTAGTCACTGGATCCTTCAGTTGATCCAGACAGATTGGACAGCTGAACTGGTTCGGATCTAGTGCTGAACTGGCTTCGGCCATTTTACCACAAACCCTGATAGGTTTCAGTTTCGTTTTCTCTCACAGTCGTCTGTGTGTGAGAGTGGGAGGAACTTCCTGCTTCTCAGGCTGCAGTAGGTGTGGTTTTGGACTGAGGCCAGACTGAGAAGAGCAGACTGGGCAAATACTGGAATTGGAGTTTTTGAATAAAATATTATATTATACAAACTACTCAAACAACTGACAGTTATTTAGCTTTTCTGAGTATAACTGTTTTTGTGGATGGAAAATAGGTAGAATGGTATAAGAGAGCAGTACTACTGAGAATAAATGTATGTGTCAGATTTACTGCAAAAAAAAGTAATGGGATTTGATTCTATCATGTGGTATCAGGTGTGACATGCAGGTCTGTGCAATTATAGGTTTAGACATAAATTTTATTAAACACTATTAAGTTAAAATCTCACATTTAAGCCAAAGGTTAATGGATCAGCTTCATCCAACCCCAGGGACAAAACGATTAAATACTAGATAAAATATCCAACAAATTCCAGTAACCGCTAATCCAGTACAGGGTTATGGGACACAGCCTGGAGCCTGTCACAGGAAGCACAGGGCACAAGGCAGGGACACCCTGGATGGGATGCCTGTCCATCACAGGGCCAACACTCACTCACAGACAGAGGACAATTTAGACACACTAATTCACCAAACTGCATGATCTTGGACAGCGGGAGGAAACCTGAGGAAACCCACAGGAACACCGGGAGAACATGCAAGCTGTACATGCAGAACCAGGAGTGGGAACCACACCCACAAGCCTGGAGGCGTGAAATGAGAGCAGCTGGTCTGAAGTCCTGAAGGGAGCTGGAGCGCCCTTTCTTTGGAACAGTGTGGAGCCGTCCTCCATTACTGCTTATCCTGTACGGGGGGTGGGGAGCCTGGAGCCTGTCCCAGGTGGCACAGTGCGGGGGGGGGCACAATGGATAGGATACTAGTTTATAGCAGAGCACACAGTCACACTTTCCTGCAGAACCCCAGAGGCTGCTTTGGTTATAGCCTTTAAGTATATTTAATATGGATTTTTAAATTTGCACAGTCTACAAAAGAGCGGTTCAGAATGCATTTCACTGCATGTTGTACTTTGCATAACTATGTATATGACAATTAACCTTCTGAGACCAAGAAGAAAAAATGTTTTGGTATTTAGATATTTTTTAGACAAGTTAAATGCTGTGAACAAAAGAAACATGTTGCAACACTTTTTTTCCCCAAAAAAAATTTTTTACCATATGTCCTCTGGAGTGGACACCGGGTCTTGTTAAATCACAGTTTATCATAGATTCATATAATGGTGTCATATGGAAAATTCATATCATTAAAACATTTAAAACTGCTAAATTCAGGAATCTTATTTAAGCATGGAAAAAGTTTGGAAAAGACTTGTACAATGTAACAGTTGAACTTTTGATTACTAATGCAGATCATGTAAAATGTGAAATGGCAATCCATGCCTCCAGAAAGCATAATAAGGTAACAGTAAGGCAACCTGGCAAATGATTTTTAAAAACTTTTAATTATTATTTAAAAACATCAGGGGTTCTAAGTTAGGAGTGATATGCCAGAAAACAGTTTTTTCCTTTGGCAAGGCACAGAAACATGTTGCATTTGGTGCATTTCACATAGGTTTTGCCATTACATCCACCTCTCCTGCATCGTGATGCCTACACCATCTTGGGCATATGGACAGCCCCATATGTTTTCAGGCTATCACTGGGCTGTGGCTCCACATTTCACCTCTTAGGGGGAGTGTACTCATCATCAGTGCTGACATCACTGATCACCTCATCAAACTCTTGACCTCGTCCCCACTGGGCTGGGGCAATAAGATCTTCAGCCGGCAGCAGTTTGAACTTAAAATACTGCAGCCTATCCTTCTCCAGTCTCCCATTCATCTCATGCTCTACCGTGTACTCAATCCAACTGTTAGTGGCAGCCAGGTCAAAGAAATGCAGAATGGAACGGACAGTCCATTTTCTTGTACGGCTAGACATTGGGTAGAAGCTGATCATTTGGTCACACAGATCAACCCTGGCTCATGCCGTTATCCTGGGGCTCTATTCCATGGACAGTGGAGGCCACGAGGACTGCCTTATGGTCCTGCCACTTAAGCACTGCAATCTTTGATGGCTTTCTGACAACCATCTCAGATGCACGTCTTACTTTTTTTTCAGATATGGCATAATTTGAGGGGCGGCATGCTGGTGCAGTGGTTAGCACTGTTGCCTCACACCTCTGGGACCCGGGTTCGAGTCTCCACCTGGGTCACATGTGTGTGGAGTTTGCATGTTCTCCCCATGTAGTTTCCTCCACGTACTCCGGTTTCCCCCCACAGTCCAAAAACATGCTGAGGCTAAATGGAGTTGCTAAATTGCCCGTAGGTGTGCATGTGTGAGTGACTGTTGTGTGAGTGTGCCCTGCGATGGGCTGGCCTCCCCATCCTGGGTTGTTCCCTGCCTCGTGCCCATTCCCCCCGGGATAGGCTCCGGACCCCCCGCAACCCAGTAGGATAAGCGGTTTGGAAAATGGATGGGTGGATGTTATCATTTGACATCTTTGACTTGCACTGTTTTAGGATTCTGTTTTTCATGATGGTCCCTGTTCCCTGGAGACCACTACCTTTCAGTGCATCTAGCAGTTTGACAGAGGTGAAAAATCTGTCAAAGTATAGGTGTGTTCCTCGTAGAAGTGACTGTGCCATCCGAATGACAGCATTCCCTCCGATTCCCAGGTTATGGTCAGTGAATATATTCTTGCCCTTATAAACCTCAAAGTCCAGCACCAGACCACTGGAGCACAAAGGCTTTCAGGCCGGTGGGGTTTGGTTTCCCAGGCACAAACTGCCACACAGGACATCTGCCTGTGAACGGAATCATCTGTTCATCCACACAGGCCTTCTTTGGTCTTGGCAAACTGAGGCAGCCTTGCTGTACTCTTTTTGAGAGGTCTCACCCTCCAGAGGACATCATTTCTCTTCTCCTCATCAGACACATTCAGATCATTTGTAACTTTGATCGATTGTCTAATCTTGAAAAACCTGTCTCGTGTCATTGTATTGGCTATAATTGGGACTCTTGTCTTCACTGCCCAGTACATCCAGATCCTAGGGTAGCTGAGACATGCCATGTACATTGACATGCCAAAGAAGGTTTTGATTTCTTCTGGAGTGGTTTTCAAACTAGGTCTAGAGATAAGCACCTCCTGTTGGTTTGTGTTCTCAGAGATCTTTTTTAAAAACTTGCTCATCTATGTACTGCTTGAAGTAATCACAGGTCCTCCAGTCTTGGTGGGGGTTACCAGTGTTGCCCAGTAAATTGTCCTCTACAACAGGGTTGAAATTGTTGAATAAAGGAGATTCTAATTTTAACCCTCTGGGGTCTAGGGGTAGGGAACACACTTTCACTAACTAAGCATAAAGACATACTTGGAAATAAAAAATAAATACCAAGCTGTTGGGTGAAATTGAAATTAAAATTATCCTAATCTGAATGTGATTAAGCTCGTTGCGAAAAAAATAGTATAACATCTAAAGTTTATTAGCTTTTTATGGTTTTTTTCTCTTCAAAAGGATTCCGGAGGAAGGTTCTTTTCCTTTTAACTGATATAGGGAAATCCATCAGAGAGCTTGGAAAGGACATTGCTCCAGTAGATACTGTTTTTCACATTGACAAGATAAAAACCATGGAAGAGTTTGGAAGGCAAGAGATCTGCTTTCATTATATAACTGCAAAATATTCTGATAGGAAAATAAAGCTGTATCTCCATTTTTATTTTATTCATATAATGAAAAAGCAACAAAATTACTTCTTTTTTACCGAATGATCGCGAAGGCACACGGACACTGAAGCAACATTGGACCAATATGGAAAAAATATATTGGAGCAATATGGAACAATTCTGTATCTTTCGAAACCAACACTCTGATATCGGTTATTCAATGTTGAGAGACAGCGTTGTAACAACATGTTCACAACACAAAATGCCTGCTGGGATGTTTCCTAACTACTTTTACATTGTTATTATATATGCTGATTCAGATACAGTGACTGAATTTAATTGTATTATATGAATTATGTTTACTGTTACCCCAGGACCGCTGTTGGTGGTGAGAGAGACGTTGGCCGTGTGCTAATTATCTTGCCGATGTTCATATTAGGAAGCGGGGCGGCATGGTGTTGCAGTGGTTAGCACTGTTGCCTCACACTTCTGGGACCCGGGTTCGAGTCTCCGCCTGGGTCACATGTTTATGGAGTTTGCATGTTCTCCCCATGTAGTTTCCTCCACGTACTCCGGTTTCCCCCCACAGTCCAAAAACATGCTGAGGCTAAATGGAGTTGCTAAATTGCCCGTAGGTGTGCATGTGTGAGTGACTGTTGTGTGAGTGTGCCCTGCGATGGGCTGGCCTCCCCGTCCTGGGTTGTTCCCTGCCTTGTGCCCATTGCTTAAGGGATAGGCTTTGGACCCCCCGCGACCGAGTAGGATAAGGGGTTTGGAAAATGGATGGATTAGGAAGCTGCCCTCTGGCACCCCCTGCAGACCAAAGTGTCACCTGTGATATTAAGCTGCTGCGCTCAGTCACCAGAGAGCGCAGATTAATCATGTGTAGGAATTATTAGCTCAGGTATATTTTAATATCTCCACCAATATGTTTTGAAATTAATTAACTTTTAATTAATTATTATTTGATGCTGATTAGTAACCAATTGTTATGCCGAATGGTCGGCTCCTCCAAACTCAATTGCGAATCCCCGAATATCTGTTAATGTGAGACTTAAATGGGATTCATTAATAACCAGTATCGCTTAATAACCTGGGTTAGTAGGCTCGTCCAGCGAGCTGCGTCACCAGGTAATGTAAACGATCGGTAGCGAAGCTCCTCTCACGGCCAATGAGAGAGAGTCTCGCGATATTTCAGGCGGGTTTAGAGGTTTCAGAGCGTAGTAGCCAGATCGCACAGAGGCAGGGACTATTGTGAGCACTCAATGACGGAGGCTGAAGTTGTGTAAAAAGACATGCATTTATTCCTACAACTAACATAAAACAGACATTATACCTAACAAACAATAAACATGAAGTAACGGAAAAGACACAAACGATGTCATCATGAAAATGCAGTGACCAGATTTAAAATGATTAACCTGAAAAGGGAAAAACTGTTCTGCAAAGCAAGCAGTTTGTAGGAATATAAACCTAAAGGAATATAGCAGGTGAATAGGACAGTTTAGGTTGTTAGAAAGGAAAGGAAGTTGGTTTACTTGGATGCAGGAAAGAGGGAGGTCTTTGCAGTTGGTTGCAGTGGCTGATGAGCTGATGGGTGATGGCTCTCAGGGAGGCGCGGTGTTTGCAGCGGTTGTTGGAGTGGAGTTCCTCTGGTTCTTTCTTCTGGTGAAGCTTGGGCTGAGTTGCAGTTCTTTGGGTCTTCACCGACGGGCTTTAAGAACGCTGCTTGTTTCTCCGTTTTCTTCTCTATTTCTCCGCTTCTTTGTTCTGAGATGCCAGGTTTTATAGCATAAGGTTCATGATTAGGAGTGACCAGGAATTCGAGTCCTGGACCAATGGCTGACCATCCAATTGGCGGGCTTTCGGAAGGGGGTCGGTATCAGTCCTTTTGGGATTTATGACCAGACTGACTTCTCTGGTAATGGTGATTTTCATTAGGCTGGTGTAACTTTTGATATGTCCACTTTTGTGGTAACCATTGACCAGATTTGGAAACTGGAGTGATTTTCCTTCGGTTTGATACCAAACATGCCGTACCAGCCTAGCGGTTCACACCAAATACCATCTGTGATGATTAATTAATGATTACTTATATTATGCTATTATGTTATGTTCTATTACTCACACCAGTATATGGTACAGGTGGTTTAGGTTGTACCTCAACAGATATTACCCTTTATACAGACATTATATGACATATTCTCATGTCATAAGCACATCTTACCCTTAGATAGGCATGGTAGAATACAAAGATCAGATAAGGGTTGCCGAGGAATGTGGCAAAGAAAAGGGGGGGGAGAAGGTTTGTCAAACAAAGAAAAAGAATCTCCAAAAGTTAAGACACATTCGAACATAACCTGTACATATCTGTATATTAAGACTAGTAGTCAAGAGTAAATACATATACAGATATACAAAAGCCAAACTTAAAAGAAACTTTCTTTGGGGTGTTGGTCTGTTCGGTGAGTGGTATGTAAGGCAGGATGTCTGGGGAGGGGGTTGTGTGCCAAGTCGAGGGACCCCTGTCCTTGGGGTCCACTCTGCTGTCTGTAGGTCGTTAAAACTTTGAGCAATAAAAGTTGGAGTGCTGGCCTCCCTTGTTATCTGTGTGTGTGGGGTCACAAACCCCTCTTTGGGGCCTAGGTCGATGTGTGCCTTCTCGTACCAGGGTAGGCCTTGTCTCAGGCCACCTGGAATTTAAGCTTTGTGATATGTGCATGTGTGATCCTACACATGTTATTCAGTTACGCTTTGAGTAGCACTGAACCAGAACATTAACAGATAGAATAGGAAGCCCTTCTTGCCAGTGTACAGGTAGCAAATACAATATATTGACAGAAATATATAAAATGTGCATAGACAGTAGGGGAGCAACGGTGCACAATAATCACGGTTTGGTACGTACCTCGGTTTTGAAATCACGATTTGGTAACTTTCGGTACGGTGTGGGTACAAGTAACAACGGTATGGAGGCGTCCATAACTGTGCTTAGGTATTTAAATGGCTCAGCCTGTTCTGCCTACTGGCCGCCCAGATTAAAGGCTGATTTATACTAATGCGAACGATGAAAATTACATCAGGGTTACATCTGGTATGAGATGTTTGAGACAAGTCTATGGCAGGTATTTTCTTTCAAAAATAAAACGAACATAAAAATGATAAAAAGAAAATACAATCTCAACTTTGCCATTTAGTTTCCAAAGTCTGCCTGCAAAAATTCTGCAAAAGTTAAAATTAAAATGAAATAGCACCATTTGCATTTTGATTTTCCACTCATATATGAGTCAGATGTGAAAAATTAAAAGATAAAATTAAAACCCTTTTTGTTATTTCATTTTCCAATTTGACTTTTCATTTCCTACTTTTCATTTTCAAGTTCACTACATGCTAAATATATGTTAATCGGAGAGGAGTGGTGGGTGGAGCTAGGGATCACTGTTGCGCTCTCAGTGCGTTTGCGGATTCCGTTGTCTTCATGTTTCTTGGCCATGGTCAACCTTGTCGCCCAAACTAATGGCAAAGTCACACGCAGCTTAAGTTTAAGCTTAAGCTACTTATCTGCAGCTTCAATGACCGACTTGTCGTTGGACTTGCGGCCGCATGTACTGGACACTTGGGTGATGAGAGGGGCGGAGCTGTCAACTGATCACCACCTGGTGGTGGGTTGGCTCCACTGGCGGGGGAGGAAGCCAGTCAGACCTGGCAGCGTATACCGTATAGTGAGGATCTACTGCAAATGTCTGGCAGAATCCCCTGTCAGAAGGAGCTTCAACTCCTACCTCCGGCAGAACTTCTCCCATGCCTCGGGGGAGGTGGAGGACATTGAGTCCGAATGGGCCATGTTCCGTGCCTCCATTGTGGAGGCAGCTGAGCTGTGGCTGTAAAGTGGCTGGTGCAATTGTGGCGGCAATCCTTGAACCCACTAGTGTACACCGGCGGTGAGGGAAGCTGTCAAGCTGAAGAAGGAGCCCTATCGGGCCTTTTTGGCCTTTGTGATTCCAGAGGCAGCCCATAAGAACCGGTGGGCCAAGCGGAATGCAGCTCAGGATTACATTTCATTACATTTTAATCAGAGAGAAAAACATTTTGCATGTTTGTTCAGTTTGCCGAACCCAGTCACTTATTTTGTCAAACATACGTCACACTTCAGACAGAGTAAAAAGGGTTATACTGGTTAAAAAGCAGAGATTTTGCCTTTTGCCATGGAGAAGCAGCGACAAGCGACACTCTGATAAGGTAAAAATTCCTTCCAGCACACAGTGAGCTATCCCAGCATGCACAGTGACAAGGAGGAGTTTATATAAACCCAAAACCCTGGGAAAAGGGGTTCGGTGAATGAGGAGGTGAAGCTGTACAGGAAGGTCAGTCCATCAGAGGAGACTCTGTAGAAGGACAGAGTACCAGCCGCCCAGTCCAGATACACTCCTACTCTGCAGGAGCCTGAGGGCTTTATGGGTATGAGAGTCTGTTTATTATTGTGCCAGACAGAGTAACTGTCAGAAGAGCAGCGCAGCATCCATGACTTGTCATTGAATCCAAGCTGACAGTCAACACTGTCTCCTTTCCTCGCGATTCCTTTATAAGTCACTCCTATCCAGGCTACTCCACTCCACTCAGCCTCCCAGTAACAGTGACCAGTAAGACTCTTTCTGCACATAACTTGGCTCCAGTAGTCAAATCTCTCTGGATGATCAGGATATGGCTGCCATGCCCCCCGTGTCACCTTCCTGTTCCCCTCTGACAGAGACAGGTATCCGTTTGCTGTGTTGGGATCCAGCGTCAGCTGGCAGGAGTCTGTAGGCAAGAAGAAGAGCGATTAATCCCATAATGAAGCCCAGCATCTCCATCATTATCACTGTCACACCTCACACACTCAATAACACCGATCTCGCTCCAATACACACATTTTATTCCCAATATACTCATGTAGCCGCCCGAGTCTGCGGCGCTCCGGCTGCCCCCTGCGCTGTGAGACACGCCATGCTGAGAGACTCGCTGGGGACCCAACTGCACTTTAGCCCGAAAGCTATTATTCTGTACGATACATAAAATGTAAAAACGAAGCGGTAATTCAAGTAAGTGAAATAGCTCAAGAAATGTCGGACACCCACGCGACGCAGGCGGGAAGACGCGCTGAAATGTTGCTCGTGCTAAACTAACAGGCTTAACTACAGCTTAATAAAGCTATAAACTTTCGTCAGAAAAATAACCCTTAAAACCCGACAAAAACAAAATGCGTTGCTTTTCGCACCCAGTCTCAGGAGGGTACCTTTGAATAGATATAACACACAGACATGATCGAGAGAATTTACCTGATCCGGGTGTCCAAGATGCAACATTGTGCGCTAAAGTATTCCAGAGTAACCCTGTGTGCAATGAGGCATATATTTTAATTTACTAAAATGTGAGAAATTTCAATAGGCGCTAGTAGTTTATCTTCATACAAAAATGACATCAATAATGTCAAGACAAAAAAATATCAAGATTGCCTCAGTATTAACACATCAACTTATGACATATCAGAGTAGCCCAGAATATCCTGAAAACAAAAACATTACTCATGTAGATACTGTATAATAAACCTAAAATGAAATGCATAGAAGCATTCTCAAAATTAATAGGGTTCAAATTATTAACCATATAATTAGACTCCAAAGATTACTGTTAAAGGTGAGTTTGTCTTTACAAACATAATATGAACATCCTGTGAACCACTTCGCACACTCACCTCCCTCCAGCAGCGCTATGCGCAGACTGAGGAGATGCTCTGTGTCACAGTCAGTTTGGGGGAAACTATGGGTGCCGACTTAGGACAATACTAATGAATCTCAATAAAGGTACATTTAGCGCGCGCAAAAAGAATAATCATGAAGGTTTTTTTTGTTTTAAATGATCAATTTTTTAAAGAAGGAACTAGTAATCTTTAGAGACAAAGATTTGTAAAGAATGAAAAAGAGACTGACAAATGAAATTGTATGATTTTCTATTTTTCTGGAACTTTGGATGCTGTCTAAAATTGCATCCTTGACTGTTGGCTAAAATCACACTCACACCAAAATTCACCTGAGCACATGCAAATCCATCTGGATAAAGAACAAAAGAAACAGACAGACATCACTGTAACTGCATGAATGTATAATCACATACACATACCTGAACAGTAAGAACAATATCTAAACTAATGTAACTGCTGTGCACACCAACTGGAGAAGCAGGAACAGGGCGGCGGAGAAGCAAGGAACGAGGGATTTATTGTAGGAACACGAAAGGCAAAACACAAGAATGACATACGCAAGACTTCAATGACCCGACTGGGGAAAACATACCTAATGCAAACTTAAATACATTAGACTAATGACAACAATCAGAAACAGCTGGTAAACACAGGGAATCCACATGGGGTTAATGAGGAGTGTGGCACACGGAAGGCGTGGACGAGCAGGATAGGACATACCCCCCCCCCCCCCAAAAAAAAAGGCGCGGACTCTGGAGACACAGTAAAACCTGGGGAAGCAAAAGCAAAAAACATCAACGCACCACAGGGAACAGCATGGACACACAGAACAGGCACAAGGAGGACAATTCAAATAATAGGCGACAAACCACGGGGAATGCAAACAGACACAGAGACACCAAAGATGGAAATACGGAACCCAGGAACACTAAAGGGGGCAAAGGAGAGACCACACCAGGGAACACACCCATAGGAGCCACAAAGGGACCAGCAGGGGACGAAGGCACAGAAGGATGGGGAGGAAACACAGGGGGCACAAAGGGACCAGAAGGGAACAACGGTGGAGAAGGACGGGGAGTAAACACAGGGGGTACAAAGGCAGTAGGAGGGAAGAATGGGGGAGCAGGATGGGGCGTGGACACAGGGAACAAGGGAGCCAAAGGGCAAGGGGCAACGGGGAGCTGAAGGGACCCTCGGTGGGCATAAGGCGGGGCCCGCTGGAGCAGCAGTCGACTGCAAGGCCGGAACAGGGGCTGAAGGGGATGCCGAGGGTGGCAAGGAGGCAGGTAAAGGGGCTGGTGGAGGTGGGGAGGAGGGAGCCGAAGGGGACTATGGCAGAGGGGAAGAGGGAACTGTAGCCATGACAGGCGGGGGTGGAGCAACAGCCGGCCCAGACACAAGCAACTGACGAGGTGTTGGAGACCGGGCCACAGCCAGCCTACAAGGTTGGGTGAGGTTGGGGTACCTGCTGAGCTGGAGTCTGGGGGAGCGAAGGCGTGCCAGGAAGTCGACCCCGACATCAGTGTCCTCTCCCTTACTGGGAGACTGAGAGGCGGGAACCCAGCCGAGATTCGCTATCTGCCGCTGGCTGGGGTAACCCCTTGGAGGGGTCCAAGGGTGTGGTCAGGGTTATCCCCGAGGGGTCCCACTCATACTCCTCTGCCAGCTCCATACAGGAGGGAGGAGCAGTGGTCCGGCCATCAGGGACCTCCTCGGGGATGGGGACTGGGGCCATGGAAGCTGGGAACATGGGAGCAGGGTTAGGAACCTAGGAGACTGGATTTAGAGAGTCGGGAATCTGGGAGTCAGGGACCGGGGGGACGGAGGCCGAGGGGCCAGGATACAAATAAGAGCCGCCGGGATGGGAAACCATCGGAACGACGAGTCGTTCACCGGGACTGGAGCCACTGGGGGTGGAACGTCATCCGCAGAGACTGGGGCCTTGCAGGCTGGCATGTCAGCAGCCGGAACCAGGACCTCGCAGGACGGTGCCTCAGTGGCCAAAACCAGAACCTCTCAGGACAGCGCTTCGGCTGTTAGGACGGGAACCTCAGGAAGCAGAGCATTGGACGTCTGGACCGGGGTATGATAGGGTGACGCGTCAGCTGCCAGGACCGGGATTTTGCAGGGCGGTATGTCAGCCGCAGGGACCGGGGCCTCAGGTGCTGGCATCACGGGGACTGACTCCTCTGGAGTGGGCATCACGGGGATTAGCTTCTCGGGAGCGGGCTAAATGGGGATTGGCTCCTCGGGAGTGGGCATCACGTGGGACTGCCTCATAGAAAGCGGGCATCATGGGGACAGGCTCTTCGAGAGCAGGCAGCAGAGCACGAACCTCCGGCGTGTGGACCTCGGGCCCCGGGCCAGGAATCTTGGGAGAAGGCGCTGCAGGAGGCACCAGGCCAGGAACCTTGAGCAAGGGTGCCACAGGGACCTCGGGTGGTGGTGGCGCTGCAGGAACCACGGGCACTGCAGGAACCTCGGGCGGCAGTGGTGCGGGAACCTCCAGGGGTGCAGCCGCAATGGATGGCGCAAGAACCTCCGGGGGCACAGCCAAAGCCACCAAGTCTGGAGCCATGGGGGACAGAGCAGGACCTGGAGCCCCGGTAGGCGAAGTAGGAACCACAGGAACCATGGGGAGCTGAGCAGGGACCATGGGGAGGCAAGCAAGGACCACGGGGAGCCAAGCAGGGACCTCGGGTGGCGGCAGTGCAGAGACCTCAGGCAGCGGCAGCACAGGGACCGCCGGGTCTGGAGCCACAGGGGACAGAGCAGGACCTGGAGCCACCGGGTCGGGGACCACTAGGAGCAGGGATGGAACTGCCGGTACGGGAACCTCGGGGGGATGAAGCAGGAGACACAGGAACCACAGGGGACTGAGCAAGAGGCGCAGGAACCACAGGGGGGACGGCACAGGAGGCACAGGAACCACAGGGAATACGGCTAGGGTTTGCACCTTGGCAGCGGACGCTGCTCATTTCAGGAGCCAGGGGACCCATGGGAAGGTATCCCAAACTGACCTGGCCCCTTTAAGGGCCAGGCGCATTCCCAGAAATGGGCAAGTTGCTGATCCCGGCAGCGAAGGGGCAGTGATGTGGACGTCGGGTGTCTGCAATGGTGAAACGGCGGCAGTGGCGTCAGGGAACAACACCGCTGGGTTGAGGATTGGGGGGGTTCCTTCAGACAAGCAGCAGGGCAAGCAACGGACACCAAGACCCTAGGAAGAGTTCAGCTGCGTCTTCCCGTCTGCGGTTTTTCAGATTTTTCTTGCTCCTTCTGGCAATTGGTGGCGGAGTTGAGGGCACCTCTGGCAGCTCCAACAGGGGACCAAAAGGTAAGCCACAGGCTGTGGCCATTTGCTTCATTTTGAGTTCTGGCACACCGTGTCTCAGCCGCTGCAGGTTTTTGCACACCTCCCCCGTGAAGTGCGTAACTTCGGGCAGGGAAATCATTCTGTCATTCTGTTGTGCACGCCGACCGGAGAAGCAAGAACAGGGAGGCAAGGAAGCAGGGAACGAGGGATTCATTGTACAAACACGCAAGGCAAAACACAAGAATGACATACGCAAAATTTCAATGACCCGACTGGGGAAAACATACCTAAAGCAGACATAACCCAGGGGTCAAGTGCATCGTTGGCGACACAATATACTTTTCACGTCTATTTCAGTTTATATTTCGCTGAAATCTTAATGTACAATCATGAAAAAACACTCGCTAAATCTGTAATCTGTCTACTTTTCAAAACATCCATTGTCGGAAGTATTAAAGTTTTTAAAATTTGGTTAAATTGGCAAAAAAGTAAACCATGTCACCTTTCTTTGTTTTACCTGCATCGGGGGCGTGTAGTACCGGTCTCCCCTGAAGATCGCTATTCACATTCTAAATAACCGCATTAGCGTGTATTCAAATCGCATTCGCATGGTAATTTGATGAACAATGTAAGGACATAAAACTTATAGGTTCTGCAGGCCCCAACTCTGATCAGCCTTCATCAGTCTATTTCAGAGCTTCGCTGGCCCAGGCAAAACTGGACTCTACTCGCAAACCACCCCTTTTAAGGAAGGCAAAGGCTTGCCGGCTCCTGAGAGACTGGATGGGAATAACTGGAGCAACACAGAAAAAGCAAGACCTTTCACCCCCGGAGTGGCCGGAGTTCCACAGTCAATCCACAGCAACAACAGCTGTCAGTCTCCAGACACAGACACCTTTTCCACTATAAACAGGATAACTCACCACACATAGATGTTAGGGACAAATACAAGCATGTTTGGTCTCGTTTGAATAGGCATGAGACGAGGAGTATTACACTCTCAGATTTAAGGCAGTATAACTTTCCCTAAGAGAAATATAGAAACCCACCAAACTGAGAGAGCCTCTCACATGGCAGAACAAGGGAATTACGACCACCCCTTAAAGTGACCTGATTGGCTAGGGACCTGAGAACCAAGGCCAACAATGCCCCTAAAATTAACCATTGACCAAAATTGGTCAGTCTTCATGAGACATGCCATCACCTGGGTTGGATACTTAAGGAAGGGCCTCAGAAGAATTCGGAGAGTCACTCTGTAATCAGAGCTCCCACAGAGAACTGTGCGAAAGTCCATCTGTAGTCAGATACTTTCCGCAGAACTTTGTGCACTCTCAGCTGAGGAATGTGATTGTTTAATATTCTATTTGTCCAAATGTATTTACAAGTATGTGGCCACATGTCAATGATTGGATATTGTAATATGTTTAAAAAATGTTGTCTTGATTACTTCATGACTGTCTGATTTGCTAACCTTTTATAAACTTTCCAGATTGGGCTTCTATCCTGATTAGGACTAAAGTGGTAAATACTATCTTGCAGCCACTGGGTTAAATCCCCTTTATCCGGGTCCCAAACTCGACTGCCCAAGTTAAGTTAGGTGGATACCAAAACTACACCTCTGGAGTTCGCACACGCTCAGTTACGGGCCGACTTAACCTCTGAGGTCAACACACGCTGATGAAAGGTACCGGTCTACCCTCTGAGGAGCGTACACACTATGTTCCTAGGCACCGGGCATAGTCCCTGAGACACTCACATGGTAAGACAATGGGCGGCATCGGCGGAGTCCCTGAGACGAGCCAAAAGTAAACCTCGTACAAACTACCGTAATAAAAGGTGCGCCTTCAAAGCCGCTGAGGTTGACACATGTATGGGCTGCCCCCAGCTGAGCCTCTGAGGTGGACGTACGTGTGGTTTGGGTAAACATCGGCTTAATCTCCGAGGCACCCACATGCTCAGTAATTGGCAGACACTGAGCCTTTGGGGAATTATATAGGTCGAGGGACCCGAATAATCAGAGGCTGACATTGTCTTAAATGGTGGCGATTTCCGTACCTCTAAGACAAACCCTGTGGAATAAGCCCACGGATCGCCCTGTCGGCCGAGGCGAATCTGGCGGACTCCTTCGGCATGGGTAAACTAGAGTTGGTAATCTAAAGGAGAGTCTCGAAGTAATCCAAACAACATAAACATCATGACTACAATATACTGAAATAAAGGTCTTTAATAAAATGGAGTCAGATATGTGTCTAAAAGAATATCTTGTATATTAAAAAGGGTAAGTAATTCCCAGGAGCGCTTGGAAGGACCAACACGCATTCACAGCCTTCGGCTGCGCCATTGGATTCCACCATTGGGCCAGTGGGCAGCTCCCTACAACAACGTAATGCCGAAATGCGATCCAGATACATCCCCATCAGCGACATAAAAGGGGGGGGGGTGTTGTGGCCAAGTGTCAATGGCTCATGCGTACACGTAAGAGCTCCTAAATATTCAATGGAAGGAGACCAGAAATAGTGACATGAGTTAGGTTTTTTTATTTATTTATCCAACTGAATGTTGCAGCTACACCATTTAATCATCTTCATGTAGCCAAGACTTTGGTGATCAGATATCTGGGATCAAAACAAACTGCCACCATTGCTTACTATGTACTTTTATAATGTTTCTGCAAGTGTTCCAAACTGCAGTGTCTATACTTTGATGTCAAATTACAAACTTAACAAAACTCTGACATACTTACAAAATATATTAAAATAAAGATGAGTGTAATGGCAAAACAAATATATAAGAAATAATTTATTTGCCATGAATTAAGTTTATGACATTTGAAGAAACGTGTGATCATGCCCCAGTCAGTGAAAGTGTCTCCTACCCGTAGACTCTAGAGGGTTAAATACATTGGACTAATGACAACAATCAGAAACAGCTGGTAAACATGAGGAATCCACACGGGGTTAATGAGGGGCGTGGCACATGGAAGGAGCGGACAAGTGGGGCAGGACAGTAACTTTTTTACACCTTTTTAACACCACTCCTCACCTCGTGTCTTACGCTCTCATTGGCTGTAGCTCATAATCAGCCGTGACACTTTCACACCTACAGGATTTGGAGTCACGAACAAAGTCGAGATATTTACAACTCCAAATATCTGGCGGGTGTCTGCAATGCAACAGCGCCTCCAACAGGTCGCATCTCTGAACTGTCACAAATGGTGATTGAGCTCTGACTTGCCGGCACCAATCGAACACAGATTTTGCCTCCAATCTGGGAGTTTTGTCAGCGATCTCCAAAAATTGTCATCAAGCAGAAAATTGTGGCTAAAATCATGTAGTGTGAACTTAGCTTAAGGATGTAGATAAAAGGCCTTGATTAGTTGTTACTGTGTGGCACCAAAAAGTTCCTGATACCCAAACAAAACGAGGGCAGCCTCCCTGCTTTCAGCATTACAGTACATGCTGACATCTAGGACAGCCTGGGCCCTTAAGCCCCCCCGCTTACTTGGTTTGGATCCACTGCTGTAGCTACAGCCCACACTAGGCAGTGAGGAGTAGCCCCAGTGTCAGCCATTCCTGTTCTGACTGACTTCAGGGGGAACAAAGTGCATCAAAGCCCACAGCTACTCTATCTAATCTGACTCCAGTTGTGTGACACCTACAGACTGGGTCATACAATGTGTTTAATACATTAATCTTAGCTTTACTGAATCTCAGGTCTTTGGCTGGCATAATCACTATATGTGGCACTTTTCCACCCCCTAGATCGGCAGGTCGGCAACCTTTTTAAAGCGAAGACCCATTGTATCCTAAATGTCTGATCCAAGATTTACAAAATGCCACAATGGATAGAGAAGGGAGTTTGATATATAATTTTATTAATGCGAAATGAGTATGTATGCAATTAAGACAAAAAAAAACTTCAAGTACTTTCAAAAAATGAATGCTATTTCATGGGGCACAAAGGTGACTAATATTACATTATTCAGTTCTGTAGCGATAATCTTCACCCTCACTCCTCCATTCTTGAGTAAAGTTCCTTTGGCTCTGCAGTTGTCTGCAGTTGTCTGCCCTTCATTCTAAACTTCACTATTGTAACTGCTGACTGAGCAGAAAATATACCAGTTCTTACGAAGACTTGGGAAGGAATGGTGATGATTCACTACAAAAAAGTATAGGAAAGAATTAGGAATCCCAATAAATGCTGAAGTGTACATCCAATCTCAGGTACTGAAGAAAACTCCGGAGAGCATAGCATTTCACCAGAGACATAATCTTGTCGTAGAGAATGACTTTGAGGAAGATGTAAATGATGCAGTTACGACGTCACAGAAGCACACGACCGACCACACTCATTGACATATACTTAAAGAAATGTCTAAATGAATAATAATATTAACCATAAATAAATCATTTATCTTTATGAAAGTATAATAATAATATGCTAAGACATAAAAATGTGAATGTGTCTGTTAAAAAACTGTTCAACACCTTAGGCCTCCAGCCAGCTGCCTTGACACTCTACCTACAAGCTCCTTTAATGCTGATGTTTTTAATTGTACAGCATCAGATGTGCTACAAATAGTCAATAGTTCTCTTTAGTCAGGCCTTTTTCCAAGGGCCCTGAAGACCTGAGATATCAAACCTCTTTTAGAAAAGTCCAACCTAGATGTCTCAGTAGTAAGTAACTATAGACCTATTTCAAACCTACCTGTTTTAGGAAAGATCACTGAAAAGGCTGTTTTTTAGCAACTTAGTTCATTCATGGTGCAAAACAATAACCTAAAATGCTTTTCAGTCTGGATTTTGACCACAGCATAGCACTGACTCTACAGGTGTTAAGGTTTTAAATGACATCCATCTCAGCAGTGATGAATCAAAAATCTTGGTTTTGATTTGTATTATTGGATGTCAGTGCTGCCTTCAGTACAGTTGACCATAAGATAATATTACATAATAGCATAAGAGAATATTACACCTGGTCCTTAAATCTCTGCACTGGCTTCTTGAGCAATACAGGATTCGTTGTGAAATAATATTCTTGTATACAAAAGAGTAATAGGTTTCGGGATTAAATATATTTCTGATTTCTTTGAATGTCACGCAGCATGCAGACCCCTGAGGGCATCTGGGAAAGGTTTACTCAGTGTCCCAGAATCAAGACCAAGCAGGGTGAAGCAGCTTTTAGTATCTATGCTCCCGTCTGTGGAACAAGCTTCCTGAAGACCTGAGGTCTGCTAACACTGTCAGCTCATCATAAACAGGGCTTAAAATATTGTTTGCTGTATATTTTCAAGGCACTAAATCATCAGTTTAGTCATACGCTGCCTCTTCAAAATAACTTATTTTTAATTAACTATTTACTTGTTTATTTGGCTTTTAGGCTTTTTAAAATGTCTTTTAAATCGACAATGAACGTGTTTGCATGTCCCACCTCAAGTACCAAATATCCAAAAAAGTATCCCAGCTGCTTTGGTACTTTAGGTACAGGAACTTTTGGTACTGGTCATTAGCTGGAAGTCAATGGAAAAGGTAAAGTACCAAATGTACCATTCCTGGTGTGTGGAAAAGCCCCTGAATGAACTTGCCTTGCAATTGAATTCAAAGCCTACTGACATAAACAGCTCATGTAAATGTGAAAGGAGGCAGCAGGAGAGAGAAAGAGAAGCTCCACTAGCAGAAGAAAACGAAAGACAATAAAACACACTCCACCTCATACAGGGAGAGAGAAGCATGTGTGTGAACAGACTCACAGTGTAAGAATTCTGCTCTGGTCCTGGGCACTAATACTGGTAGGACGGTGTCTTTGGTAACTAGAAGGAGAGAGAGAGAAACAGGGATGTGAGCAAAAGGAATTTACTTGTGGGAGATGGACTTCACTCACTCTAGAGACAACAGCAGTAGGGTATTATCATTATGAGGGACAATAACAGGCAGTTTAACAAGCTGTAAATCATTGTTACTCATAATACAGATTTTTGGATTCTATAAAGCAGAAGAAACATGATTCCTGTGATATGGGTTTTGCAGCCTGTAGAATGTGGAGCTAAATCATCAGTTTTCACAAAGATTTAGTCTTATTGAAAACAGAAACTGACTTGGTCACACAAACATGAGGCTGACTGCACTGCATACTCTCTCTGCATGGTCTATATTTACATGAACACACAGGAAAATGTATTTATTTGTTAACCTGTGTGATGGATCTCTGCTGTTTTCTTTTTGCAAACATTTTCCAGTTGATCCTTCAATTCAGAAACCACCTTCCTCACGTTCTCAAAAGAGCAGCGTGGATAGATAGAGATTCTGGGTCCAAATCCAGCTTCAGGAAAAACAGGAAGACCCTGGTACCTCTACAGATACACAGTCTGATTAAACAGATTCATCACAACAATTGCGTATTGTAATGGAATGTGCAGGACCATTAACATCTGACAAATGACAGACTAGTTGAAATACAAATGATAACATGCATCCATTTGAATACTGTGGTTTTCTTATTGCCAAAGTAGCTGTTCTGTTACCTGGAGGAAATGGATGTGATCCTCTGTGTGTGAAAGCTGCTCCAGCTCAGAGTGTCTCCTCTTCAGCTCATCAATCTCCTGCTTCAGTCTCTCCATGTCTCTTTCAGCATGACTCACTGCAGCCTTCTCCTGATCTCTGATCAGCTTTGTCACCTCAGAGCGTCTTCTCTCAATGGAGCGGATCATCTCAGTGAAGATCCTCTCGCTGTTCTCCACTGCTGACTGTGCTGAGCTCTGTTGGTGACACAGGGAGCAGAGGACGGTAAATTACATTTGGCCCCTTTTGAGACTCCAGAGAGCCTCATTGTACAATAGTGATGTGAGCTGACAGGAGGTATAAAAACAGCACAGGGCTGGGGTTTGGAGCGTCATGATGCTGGATGCCTCAGGTACTGAAACCCAGCCAGAACTGATTGGAAATGATCAGTCATTAAACTCATACACTGTCAGCTGCAGGGATCTGGCAGAGACTAATGGCAGGTTGATTGTCACCTTTAGGTCTCAGTTTAATTGGTAACTTCATGGTCTTTATTTCCATTCCACATGTGTATGAAAACTTGCTGTTTCTGAAATGAGCCTTAAATGGCATTTTTCTATATAAATAGGATAAGCCCTGTAACTCAGGTTAGTTAAACCACTTTTGTGTGCATGAGCCCGGATCGCTTGAAGGATTCCACGCCCCCCAGCCCAAAGTACCTCGCCTGAATACTGACAGCTGCTTCCTTTTAATCCTGGTTACTGGTAATATAAACCTGGTAAGCCGGGTAAACTGGCCCATACTGTGCTTAGGCTCTTTGACTGCACCCTGTCTGGGTCTTGATCATCCTGTCCAGGGTGGACCCCAGCCTTGTGCCCAATGCTGCCTGGGAAAGGCTCCAGGCACTACACATGACCCTGACCGGGATAAGCGATCAGGGGATGGATGGATGTGAACGGATGGATGGATGGATGGATGGATATTCTTTAATGTTTTATTGACTGTAGGTAGGATCAACTAGACATAAACCCTTTGACTAGCCACCATTGTACTGAGCTGTTATTTTTGCACTTGTGACCCTCCTGTTAGCTGTAACAAGTCTGGCTATTCTCCTCTGACTTCTCTCATTGACAAGGTATTTTCACCCACAGACCCACCACAGGTGTTTATGCTTATTGCACCATCCTCAGTAAACTCTAAACACTGCAGTGTGTTAAAATCCCAGGATGGTGGCTGTTTCTGAGATGCTGGACCCACAGCATTTGGCAGCAACAATCACACTACAAGCACATTCACTGTTCAAAGTTTCACTGTTTAATGGAGGTTTCAGTAGGAATTCAATGAGAAATTTTTAAAATTTATAGCAACATTTTCCATTTTTAGTTCATTTTACTTTCACTTTCCCAAAACAGACTTGATCTTGGTGTCTTCAGAGCAGATAAACTGAAATGTATTAATAAAAAAGCCATTTTGATTTCAAATAAATTTTACAATTTATATAAGAGCATTTCTGGCCTGACCTGTATCTCCACCCTTTCTGCAGCAGCTGAGACTGAATCATGGCCTCTGTGTTCATCCATCGTACAGAGATAACAGATACACTGCTGGTCGGTACGGCAGTAGACCTCCAGGGGTTTGTCATGCTGGGAACAGAGCTTGTCCTGCAGATGTCCAGTGGCATCAGTCAGCTTGTGCTTCTTAAAAGCTGGAGACTCATAGTGAGGCTGGAGGTGAGTTTCACAGTAAGTGGCCAGACACACCAGGCAGGACTTGACAGATTTGTGTTTTCTCCCAGTACAGAAATCACACTCCACATCTCCAGGTCCAGCATAATCATCACCAGGAGTAACTGTTTGTAGTCCAGTCTTCTTCAGTTTCTCCACCACCTCAGCCAGCATGGTGTTTCTGTACAGAACAGGTCTGGGTGTGAAGGCCTGTCTGCACTGGGGGCATCTGTAAACTCCAAGATGATCCTCCTGATCCCAGCAGCTCTTAATGCAGCTCATACAGTAACTGTGCCCACAGGCTGTAGTCACTGGATCCTTTAGTAGATCCAAACATATTGGACAGGGAAACTCATTCTGATCCAGTGTGACATTGGCTTTTGCCATTTTCCAAAGAACACTGACTGGATTAGTTTTTGTTTTCATTTTCAGCTGTTTTTATTCCTGTGAGTGGAAGGAGTTTCCTGCTTCTCAGGCTGCAGTAGGTGTGGTTTGCAGTAGTTGTGGTTTTGGACTGAGGCCAGTCAGAAGAGCAGCCTGGGCAAACGCTGAAGCTGGAGTTTATGTTTTAAACATTAAATTATACAAACTCTACGCAGAACAGATATTTGTTTAGCTTTTATAAGTATGACTGTTACTGAAATTGTTTTTCCGCAAACTAGCTATAATCCTACTATTTTATTTTGTACATAGAAATAAGATAGAAAGTTATGAGAGCAGGTCTGTTGAAAATGAATTTCTGTGTTTGTTTAGAAGATTATTTTTGCATGTTTCTATAGATGATGCAAATTTACCATAAAAAATGTATATTATTTGAAGGTACTGTGTGATATCAGGTGTAACATGCAGGTTTGTAGAATTATTGTTACCGTATATGATCTCCTACTGTATGTTATACTCACTACGTGTCTGTTTGTATAAATGCGTCTGCACCAATAAAGAAGTTCCTCTTTCTGGTTTACGAGTAACCGATGTGAGCAGCGTAATCATTTTCCCTCCATACAAAAATGATATAATTCATCCCTACATAAGCCTAGAGAAAATGGCTGTGTGAACAATTATAGACAGACTGTGTCAGGTTTAGACAGAACAAGCTTTTGTAAGCAGTTACTCCACCAATTTGTTTTTTTTACATTGTTCAATATAATATACATGAAAATAAAGTACGTAGCACATAAATATCATCTTTCTTCATTTTGTTTCTGTGTCTGTGCTGACAGTATATTAGTCTTAGGAAGGTCACCAGGTTCAGAGTGAAATTTTTTCCACCAAAGTTTTCAAGAACTGTTTTGGAACTTAAACTCACTTTAAGAATGTTAACTTACAGATTTGACCTGTTTCCCCACTCCTTACCTAAGCAGGCGTGATCTCTGTGTCTTCAAAGCAGACATACTCACTTACATCCATCCATCAATCCATCCATCCATTTTCCAAACCGCTTATCCTACTGGGTCGCGGGGGGTCCGGAGCCTATCCCGGAAGCAATGGGCACGAGGCAGGGAACAACCCAGGATGGGGGGCCAGCCAAACATCACATTGCACACATACAGCTGTTCAGGTGTTGCCTAGACACACGTGCAGCTAAGCTGATATTTCTGGCGTTTGCAAAGATATGACAGGGATTGAGGCTAGTGCCAGGGATAGGGTTAAGTATGGATGCTCCTTGGATTTTCCTCCAGAACTCTGGGGCTTGATGGAAGTAGCAGCAGGAGATCTTTAAACCTTTAGAAGGTGAATGAGTCTCCCAACCTGAAGAGAGGTTCACTGGAGCCCTGAGGCTTCATAGTAACTGTAGGTCCTGTGCCCAAGGTCACAATCCCCAGACTGGAGGGACATCCTTCATCCCTTACCTGGGAAAAGAGGCTCCCATCCTGGGGAGAATTTGACTGGAGCCCTGGTGCTGCATGGGTCTTAGTACAAGGACTTCTTTGACTTCTTACCTGGGGAAAGAGGCACCTTAGCCCAGGGACTTAGGCTCCAGAGCCCTGGTGGTTGCCAGATATGGGGACGTCCTTTTTAGGTAATAATGAACGCACAACATGCAGTGATGCAAAGGTCAACAAAAGGTTGTTAGACCAGTATTAAGCACATTCCTGCACCTTAATCGTAAACTTAATCCTAGCCCATAGACTTAAGGGGTAGTTAAGGAATGCTTAATGAATAAATTGGAAAAGTTTCAATCTTGGATTTGGGGGATTGTATTAAACCATTGGGGAGAGGTAATATTATCTTGTTCGGCGACCAAATTAGAAGTAGAGGAATTATGGACTTCTTAATTGTGAATTACAGTACTGGCTCGAATATAAGACAACCCCAATTATAAGACGACTACTACTTTTTCAAAAAAGGTTTTTGGTATACCAAATCTTACCGTTATGAAGAAAAATCATTTTATTTAACAAGAACATATAAGTTAAACAGCAACCACAGCTTAAAAAGTATTAACAGGCAATCAGATTACAGTAAGTGTATTAAACAACAAACAAACAAAAAAAGCAGAAGGTGGGAGCAATAGGGGTCACAAGTGACCGCAAGGCAGGAGGCGAGGGGATAGCAAAGGGGGCAAGGAGGAAGGCAGAGGTACCGCGGGAGGAGGTGAGGAGGAAGGCGGAGGGACCACGGGAGGAGATGAGGAGGAAGACGGAGGGACCGTGGGAGGAGGTGAGGAGGAAGGCGGAGGGGACACCAGAGGAGGCAAAGAGGGAGTTGAAGCTGCTGCAGGCGATGGCAAAGCCACAGCCAGCAAAGGCGCAGGAGTCCGATGAGGCGGAGTTGGGGGAATGATAGGCGACCGACGAGGCATCGGAGGTGGAACCGCAGATGACCGATGAGTCACCACAGGGGAACCGCAGGCGACAACCAAGCAGGAGGCAGAGGACCAAATGTGACTGCCAAGCAGAGGCAAGGGAGATTGAAGGTGAGCTGGGAGGCAGGGCGGGTAGAACTCGACCCCGGCATAAGTGTCCTTCCCCTCTGCAGGACACAAAGAGATGGGGTCCTGGCCGGGATCTGCTATGACAGGGTGGTGGTCGGGGCTTCACTCCAGAGGGGTTAATTGGGGCAGGAGTCAGGGTCATTCCTGAGGGGTCCCACTCAAGTTCCTCCTCCACCTCTAATGATCAGGATCTGCCAGGACTCAATCAGGAACCAGAGAATCATGAAATGTTGGGACTGGATCAGGAACTGGGTACCAACTAGAAACAGCTGATAATATGGGGATTCCACACGAGGTAGATGAGGGGGCGTGGTGAACAAGAGGATCGGCGCGATCAGGGCATGACAAGTATAACTCTTTTCTTATTTGCAAAATAAGTTATTTTTGTTAATTTGATAAAAAATACTTGGAACAATTTAACCTTGAACTGTTTGGATCATTGAAAGCATCCTTTCCAGCTGCATCACTGTGTGGGGCGGTAGCTGCACTGCATACAACAGGAAAGCTCTACAATGCATTGTGAGAACAGCTGAGAGGATAGTTGGTGGACCACTCCCCTCCCTGCAAGACATCTACACCACCCGCCTCACCCGCAAAGCCATCACAATTGCCAACGATGCAACCCACCCCGCACACTGTCTCTTCAGCCTCCTGCCCTCTGGAAAGAGATACAGAAGTCTCCGCTCCCACACTACCAGGCTCACCAACAGCTTCATCCACCAAGCGGTGAGACTACTGAACTCTCTCCCCTGCCGGCTCCCAGCCAGCAGAATCACCAGACTGGCAGGAGTATAGGAAGACAGACTGGACTCTACCCCCCACCCACACACACTCCCCAACAAGGAAACAAACACTCTGAACTAAGAACTAAAAAACAACACTCTTGACTGAAAATAACTACCTCTGCATTGCAAATTGCACATACCTGCTGCTATATATTTTACAAATATATTCTATATTTATATATTCTATAAATATATACTATATATTTTTAGTATTTTTTTTTTTTTTTACCAGTATTTATATTGCTACTACTGCTGCTACAATCTTGTGCTGCACTAAAACAAAAAACCCTTACCAACCACAACCTGGGACTATCTCAAGTAGACTAGTATACTACTTCCCCTGTGCACACTGCTGGAACACTTTACTATATGTTATGTTTTTGTCTTGTTATATCCTGTATGTTACCTAAGTATAATGCCTTAAGCCTACTTGCACTTTTTCTTAATATTACCTTATTGTTTAGAACGGTTTTTGTGTGCATCTGCACTTATTGTTGTCAATGTCTACGCATGGGACAGTGTGAAACGTAATTTCGATTCCTTTGTATGTCAAGTACATTTGAAGGAATTGACAAATAAAACTGACTTTGACTTTGACTTGGGAAATGAATGAGGTCTCAGAACTGAAATAGTTGAATTGCTCACTGTCTGCACTACAGATTATAGGTTTTTTGGGATTTCGGAAAGTGATGGCGAGCTGGTCCTGAGATCTCTGAGCACACAGCCTCTGCTTTGCTTTGGCACTGGAGCCCTGCACATCGTCTCAGCCTTGGATTGGAGCAGCAAATCGGCCACCCTCTCTTCAACACAGGATTCAGATAAGCTGGACCTCCTGATTATGGGTCATATAAAGTACCTGGGTAGAGGACAATATTCTATTCTTTTGGGGATAAGATTTTCTTATTTATTGTACCGGTCATTTCAGTTGTCATTAAAGGTACTAATAATATGATTTATCTTCTTATTATAATAAACTTGTTTAACTCCATCTACCTTTGTTCCTGCCCCCTCCATCTGGACCTAGATTAGTGTCTTAGAGTCATGTGATTATCTTTGTTTCCTTTACCTTCAATACTGACCCACGTATATGTCTAACACCATCTGACTTGATCCCTACTCTAGCAGTAGGGTTACATTAATTTTTACCAAGAAAGCTGTTTATATGGAGTTAAGAATTTCTTATGTGGTCACAGCAGCAGAGTATCTCCATCCCAAAAAGTGAAATGAAGGAAATTCCTTATATACCTTAAAACTACAGGCCTAGGGACATCCCCTTCCATTCTATTGCAGGGTTTGGTCAGGCTTTCATCTCATGGGGCCTGCATGATCCCCCACATCCAGCCTCCTACACTTTTAACAGCATGTTTTACAGCTCCAGTCATCTCAACGCCCTGAGATCATGCACCACACCACACACTAGGCACGCCATCCATGCAACTCCTTTACTAAGATGCAATATTGCTGAAAAAATGAATGATTAACGCGTTATTGAGGAAGCTTCTCTCTCTTGGCAAGGTCGCAGGCACAGGCAAACAACCTCTGTACCAATAGCTTAAGCACAGCACAAGGACAGTATGTTCAGACCTTGATCTTGGTACCTAAGACCTAAAACACAAGTGAATCCCACTAAGCACCCACCCAGGCTACCACACACTTAGTTCCCTCAAAAATCCTTCCACACCACAACACCCCATGGTCATGGCACCCCCCAAAAGCATACAGAGAATCAGTGTATACAATCAGTCTCTTCTCTGTTCCAAGAAGACACTCTTAGGTCAATGCAACAATTCAGCAGCCTGGGCTGCTCACTGGGAGGGGACTATAGCTCCCTCCACCAGGTGGCCACACAGTATGGCCAGGCTACCATCCTCCAACCGGAGCATGCACCAGTCCACAAACAACACGTCTCCACCCTCCATAGGGTCTTCACCCTTGGCTTGCTGGGGACCTCAATAATCTGCAGACAATCACGTAGCTGCCCCTCCTGCTCTGTGGGCCCCACCTCAGCCCCATGTATGCACCAAGCCGATCCTAATTATCACTACAGTCTCCTAGGCAAATGAGGGCCCTTAAGAGGAGCCAGCCAAGTGTCCATCTTCAGAAGAAAGAGACAGGGACACGCTCTTCAGACGAGTCGCCCAGAACTAGATCCCTTTTTTGTCTCTTGGCTCTGCTGTTTTTCAGGTACCAAACCAATCTGGGCCCGGCTAATTTCAGTGTTTCCTAACACAGGCACACATGCTATGTACTATGCCTTTTGTATTTGCCTTGCCCAAGATTTATATGACCACCAAATCTCAATTAGAAATGTGGTTTCATATTCATGTTTACAAGCTGTTGTTTAGGTAGAAAACCCAAAACACAACCTGGTACAAACTATATAATCATGAGCCCAGAGTCCATTCAGCCATAGCCAGCAGTAGTAAGAAAGATGGACGGAAGAAAGCCTCAGATCCTAGTGGGTTATAAGAACAGCTTATTGCAGGGGTGGCCAGACTTATCTACAAAGGGTCAGTGTGTATGCAGGGTTTTGGGGAAAACCTTAGGTCAGCTGTTCAAACCCAGGTGTGAAGACTCTTCAGCCAATCAGTCCTCTAATTTGTAATCCAAATAGGGAGTTTCAGCAAAAACCTGGATACACAGCGGCCCTTTATGGATAAGACTTGCCACCCCTGCCTCAATGCCAGGAAGATACACTTGGCGCCACAACCAGGTTCTGAAGTGCTTGGCCTCAACACTACAGCACAAGAGAGTGCCAACCAGTGCCATCCCCCTAAATGCCCAGACCACCTTCCCGCAACTGACATCCTTCATCCAGGAAGGGGAGAAACAGCAGACTAAACCTTCACCTCCTGACTCATCCCTGCTGGATACAGCCAGGGACTGGAAATTGTGTGTTGACCTAAATCAGAGGCTCACCTTCCCACCCAATATCAGTGTCACCAACCTGCAGCCAGATCTGCTTCTCATGTCCAAGTCCTGCTGTCGTGTCTTCATCACTGAGCTGACAGTCCCTTGGGAGGATGCCATCAGTGAGGCATATGAAAGGGAAAAGCTGCGGTATGTCAACCTGGCAGTTGCGTCCAGTGGATGTGGGCTGCAGGAGCTTTACAGCCAGTTCCACTAGAAGGCTGCTGGAGGAAGTAGCCACCAGAGGGCAGGACCAGCGGAAGGCAATTAAGGATCTCACCACTGTCACTGAAAGTAGCATACATACACAGTCATTGGCTGTGGCTGAAGCGAAAGGAGTCAGTATGGGCATGCCAAATGACCACTTAGGCAGCATGTGACACACAGGCGAAAAAGAGTCATTAAAGAAGTTGCTGATCGCTCTTAATAAAGGTGTCCGTAACTTTATTAAACCCACTGTACATGGTGTCAGAAGTGGGATATAATGGCTCAGGGACTTCGGCGCATTGATCCGCTTGTTTTTGCCGAACATATTGCTGACAACTGGCGCAGATTTGAAAAGAAATGGCACAACTACTGCTGTGCTGGGCTTGGAAGGGCTTTTTCGGTCAAACCGAAAAAGGTGCAGGCTTACACTCTCCTCAACCTGGCTGGTCCCGATGCAGTGGAGAAGTCCAAAGCGTTTGTCTATGAGGAGGGAGAGGATAAAGACGATACGGAAGTCCTAGTGAAAAAGTTTCAGGATGTATGTCTGCCCACGAAAAACGTAATCATGGACAGATAAGCATTCAACACTGCTTGCCAAAAGCCGGGTGAGTCGATTCAGTCGAATGTTCCCAATTTGAAAATGCAAAAAAATTTAAAATGTAACACCTTACGCTTGAATCAGCTATTAATATATGCATGCTCAGTGAGTAATCTGATAGAAGCACAAGGGAATTAAAAAGAGAAGCTGAAGTTTGTGCCATACAAAGACGACGTTGTGCCAATTGTAATGGGCAACATTCCCCTGTGAGGCATAAGTGTCTCACATTTAATAAACAGTGTAACAGCTGTGGCAAGCTGAATCACTCCGCACGATGCTGTCGGTCTGCCCCAGTGCAGAATGCCGTCCAGTTCAGCAATAGGTCCAGAGGGCAGCCAGCAGTCAAGGTGCATGAAGTAGAGCTTCATCCCCATGCCTCCCCAGAAGACACCTTTTACTGTGATCCAGTTGACCTCACCACTGAGAAAGATGACATTTTCACCAGTCTGACACTCACAAATGGTAGGGGGTATCTGAAAGTTAAAGTTGACACTGGTGCGAGGTGTAATGTCATTTCTAAACAGATGCTGGACAAACTTGCTCCTGAAATTTCTGTCAATGCCACAGAGAAGGTACATCTGGTAACTTATAGTGGCCAGCAAATCAATACTGTACTGCAGTTCTGAATTGTACCCATGGTCAATTCAAATTTCATGTGGTTAACCGTGATGTTAAGCCACTACTGGGTTTACGGGACAGTGTTGCTGTTGGTTTCATATGACTGGGACCTGACGTCCATCTGCTACAGCCTCAAGTACCTGGAGTAATTGAGTACAATGACCTTTTTGACTGTGTCACCATCGGGAAAGTGCCAGTTGTGGACCACATGAGACTGGACAGTACTGTGCTGTCCACCACATACATGCCTAGGAAAGTGTCCATAGCCATGAAGGAGAAAGTGAAGGCAGAGCTTGACCACATGACTGAATTAGGTGTCATCATACCAGAAAACGAAGCAACTGAATGGGTGTCTGCTATGGTTGCTGCCAGGAAGCGTGATGTTCTGTCAGAATCTGCATAGACCCAGTGCACCTGAACCAGGCTTTACTCCGACCTCTTCAGCCCCTGAAAAGCATTGATCAGATCATTGCAGATATGCCAGATGCAAAAGTGTTCAGTACTCTTGATGCAAAGTGTGGGTTCTGGCAAATTTCTTTAGATGAAGCCTCATCTAAACTGATCACCTTTATGACCCCTTATTGATGATACAGGTTCTTAAGGATGCCATATGGTATCACCACAGGAATTGAAGTTTTTCAGCGTTGCATGGAGTAGTTCTTCGCTGGACAACCCTGCAAAATAGTGGTGGACGACATTCATCAGACCCCACTGCAGCTGATGACCACTTGGAGGTCATGACAGTCCATTTACTGTCGTCTCCTCGCACTGATGATGCTATCGATAAGGATGCTACCTGCCGGCAGCTCATGGACACTATCCAAAATGGTTGGCTACCTTCTTCAAAAGAGCTTCCCCACGGTATTCAGAACTTCTTTGCTATGAAGTAAGAGTTAACAGTCCAAGATGGACTCATACTTCGAGGTCAAAGGTTGCTCATTCCACCTGCTCTGCATAAATTCTATACTCAGCAGCTTCACCAGGGTCATCCAGGTCTTTAGGCAACAAAATGCAGGACAAAGGAAACAATGTATTGGCCCTCGATATATGCTGATTTAGAAAGAGAACTGTGCACCCTGCAATGCACTGAGACCCCATCAGACAAAGGCATGACGTTCCAGACCTTCCCTGGTCCATAATGGCAGCGGACATATTCGAGTGGAGGGGCAGAATGTATTTGGTTCTCATTGACTCCTATTCTGGCTGGTATGAGCTGGATTACCTCCATGACATGACAAGCCGCACAGTTATTGCGAAACTCAAGAGGCACTTTGCCACCCATGGGGTTCCCTCCACCCTGATGACGGACAACACTAGCCAGTTTGTTTGCAAGGACTTCTTTGGCTTCACCCACTCATGGGACTTCAAACATATCCGCAGCAGTGCCCACTATCCTCAAAACTGGCTTAGCAGAACGGGCAGTTCGAGCCGCGAAACATCTGCTGGAGAAATGCTACCGTGAGAAGACAGACATTGCAGGCCGCTCTTCTGCATACCCGCAGTCTGCCCCGGGATGCCCTTCCCTCTCCAGCTCAGAGACTCCTCTCCAGACAGACTAGAACCTTCATCCCTGTGAGCAAGAATGCCCTGACACCAGTCATCCAAACCCAGGTGAAAGCTGCCATTCTGCGTAAGCGACTTCAAGCCAAAGCTTATTATGACAGGTCAGCACACCAGCTCCCAGCTTTGACAGCAGGGCAGAAAGTCCGGATGCAGACTCCCTGTGGGTATGACCGATTATCAGTAATGCGCAGCCCTGCACCTCAGCCTAACAGTTATATTGTGGCCTCGCGTGGTACTGCCTGTCAGGAACAGGTGACAACTCCTCCAGGTTCCGGAACCTGCTCCTGTGGAGGAAAAAAGTCACACTGCCAACTCCTTCCCAAGGCACATCTGCTGCTGCTGCTCCTGTTGCTGAACCTGAACCTCCATCATCTACCCCTTCAGCACATACAACTGTGTGCCCAGTGGGTCCAGTGAACAGCCAACCTTATGTCACCCGGTCAGGGAGAATTAGTCATCCCAACCAACGCTATCAGGACTACATAGTATCATAAGTTAACATATTAAACCTCCATCCATCCATTTTCCAAACTGCTTATCCTACTGGTTCTCGGGGATCCGGAGCCTATCCCGGAAGCAATGGGCACGAGGCAGGGAACAACACAGGATGGGAGGCCAGCCAATCTCAGAGCACATTCACACACCATTCACTCACACATGCATTCCAACGGGCAATTTTAGCAAGTCCAATTAACCTCAGCATGTCTTTGGACTGTGGGGGGGAAACCGGAGTACCCAGAGGAAACCCCACGACGACATGGGGAGAACATGCAAACTCCACACACATCTACTGTAACTGTATGTTACACCTGATGCCACATGACAGCTTCAAATCCCATCAGCTTTTTGATGTAAATAAGCTTCATCTGGGGAAGAAAGCAAACAAAAAACTAACAAAAGGTTTAAATGGACTTTAGTTAAAATAACTGCTCTCTCCTACCAGTCTGCCTTCTGCAAAATTTCTCTTTCCATATATTTTCTATACTGTGTCCTATACAGAGTTGTGGGAGACTGGAGTCTATTGTAGAAGCTGCCCAGGATGGGGTGTTGACCCATTGCAGATCACACTAACACTCACAGTCACACTGACACTCAGACTCACAGTCACACACTAACACACACCTATGGACAAGCTGGTAACTCCAATTAACCTCAATATGTTTTCTGTTGTGAATGTCAGAAGAGAGACACTGACGCAGATCAGCTTCAGGTACAGGTAAGTGGGGAGCAAAGCCAAAGACCGTGGCCAGTAATCTGGGTGAGGGTCGGGCGATTGGCGTCGGTACTGAGAGGGACAGACAGAATCTAGGAGGCGAAGCAGGAGTCGAAACACAGGGAACCGGACACAGGAAAAACTGCTCGACCTCAGGGCACATCATGAAGATCTCGCATAGATCAGCAAGCCAGGTCACCAAAAATAGAGTACAGATCAAGAGAGAATTAGAAAAAGCTGGGAGAGGTATGTCTTAAACTGGAGCAACCAGCAAGATGATAAAATGGGGCGATAGGGCTCTTCACCTCAGGCAAGTCCAATCGGTCAGAATCCCCGGGGAGCGTGGCTGGGATGACGATAAGGATTCCCCGGGGTGATCCATGACAGTTTTTGGACTGTGGGGCAAAAAGGGAGCACCTGAAGGAAACCACACGGCAATTTGGGGAGAACATGCAAACTCCACCACATGGAGCTGGGGCAGAGACTCGAACCCGGGGCTCAGAGGTGTGAGGCACCAGTGCTAAGCACTGCGGCAAGTCGTGCCCCCATATATCTTTTAGCAATATCATATTGTAGGATAATAACTGGTTTGGGGAAAAAACAACATCAGTAACAGTTATACACATAAAAGCTAAATAAATGTCAGTTGTGTGTGTAGTTTGTATAATGTAATGTTTTATTCATAAAGTCCAACTCCAGTATTTGCCCAGTCTGCTCTCCTCAGTCTGGCCTCAGTCCAAAACCACACCTACTGCAGCCTGAGAAGCAGGAAAAAACAGGGAAATAAAATGAAAATGAATTCAATCAATGTTTTTTGGAAAATGACAGAAGCCAGTGTTGCAATGGAACTGAACCATTTCAGCTGTAAACTCTGTCTGGATCTACTGAAGGATCCAGTGACTATTCCCTGTGGACACAGTTACTGTATGAGCTGCACTAAGAGCTGCATTAAGTCATTTCTTTCTTTCAGATCTGACCCCTTATTTTCCGGGCATTTTGTAGAGCTGATGGTATAGTGATGTGCTGCCATTCGACACACTTTTTTAGATTTATCTGTATCATCATTCCGCAAAGTACAAGAACTCAGACAGCAAAATGCACTTTGGCATCTAAAACAAACGTGAAAAATAAGAAACAGCAAGAAACAGCAGAACAATATATAGATGTGTGATTAATAATTTTTTAGAAAATGTGCATCTATACTTTTTATTTGTGATAAAAAAAAATGACAGGGGGGAACTGAGGTAATTTGTATGCTTTTGAAATGTCTGTGTTTGTGTCAACAGAGGGATAAATATCCCTGTTTGCATGTGTGTCGCTGTCTGTAAGTATATCACAGATGTGAGAAATGCTTGTGCATATACACTGTAAACCCTCATGCTCATGCATTTCAGTCTCTGTAAGTGTTACGTTCCGGCTGCTGTCAGACGCAGCATAAACGGACTCAGACCCGGGATGCTGGATTGTCAGGGGTGATTTATTAACAAAGAGCACAAACAGGAGAGAACAGGACAGAAAAGGAAAATGAAACACTGATGCAGAGCCGAAGCCGGCGTGGTGGCTGCCACAGGATCGATTCCTCCCCCCTTAGGGGGACCCACCTTATACACCCACCCCCAGGGGAACAAGTGCACCACGTCTAACTTAGACAGGGGGGAGAGAAACAAACAAGCGTAAGTGTATTGTGGGACAGAGCAGAATTGTTTGTTTTACTCATTTCTCAGTTTATGGGTGTTTGCCTGTGAATAATTTATATATTTGCAAACTTTCCTGGTTCTTCTCTGATTCTCATTAATGAAGGGCTTCTTCCTTGCTTTATGGGACTTCAGTCCTGCTTCTAGGAGCCTGATACGAACTGTCCTAGCAGTGCACTTCACACCTGCACTTAATGTTTCCCATTCCTTTTGAAGGTCACTTGATGTCATCCTATGATACATGGTGTATCAGGAGGAGGAAACGAGGTGTGTGCCCAATTAAGTTCAGGAGGTGAGTATCCAATAGGAGAGGGCGCACGGACTATAAGGGTTACCCCGGCACAGATGCTCTATGCTCCTTTTCGGCGGTCAGTTCAATTGCTGGATTCCCTGTTTGTCCACAGACTAGTGGGCGGGACATCTTACACCAGTGTGTTTAGCTCCCTGACGGTGAATGTTACAAGCTGTGATAGGACGCCTGACGCTGGGATTAATACAGCTGGGTTTCTCCCGCGGTGTGAGTTAAACGTTTTGCCTGGTTTGTATGTGGGCAGATAGCGTTACATTATAATTAATTAGCCCTTACCTTATTGTCTTATTATCACAGGGTCTCGTGTGCTGTGGCGCGGTGGTGACTGCGGCTGCATCTTGCGTGGAACCACTGCTGCTCTGCCTAGCGGTGGCTGTTTCGTCAGCGGGTTGTAGGGAGCCGCCCACTGGCCCAATGGCGGAATCCAATGGCGCAGCCGAAGGCTGTGAATGCGTGTTGGTCCTTCCAAGCGCTCCTGGGAATTACTTACCCTTTTTAATATACAAGATATTCTTTTAGACATATATCTGACTCCATTTTATTAATGACCTGATTTCAGTATATTGTAGTAATGACGTTTATGTTGTTCGGATTACTTCGGGACTCTCCTTTAGATTACCAACTCTAGTTTACCCCTGACGAAGGAGTCCGCCAGATTCGCCTCGGCCGACAGGGTGATCCGTGGGCTTGTTCCACAGGGTTTGTCTTAGAGGTACGGAAACCGCCACCATTTAAGACAATGTCAGCTTCTGATTATTCGGGTCCCTCGACCTATATAATTCCCCAAAGGCTCAGTGTCTGCCAATTACTGAGCATGTGGGTGCCTCGGAGATTAAGCCGATGTTTACCCGAACCACACGTACGTCCACCTCAGAGGCTCAGCCGGGGGCAGCCCATATCATAACATGTGTCAACCTCAGCGGCTGTGACGGCGCACCTTTTGTTGCGGTAGTTTGTACGAGGTTTTACTTTGGGCTCGTCTCAGGGACTCCGCCGATGCCGCCCATTGTCTTACCATGTGAGCGTCTCAGGGACTATGCCCGGTGCCTAGGAACATAGTGTGTACGCCCCTCAGAGGGTAGACCGGTACCTTTCATCAGCATGTGTTGACCTCAGAGGTTAAGTCGGCCCGTAACTGAGCGTGTGCGAACTCCAGAGGTGCGGTTTTGGTATCCACCTAACTTAACTTGGGCAGTCGAGTTTGGGACCCGGATAAAGGGGATTTAACCCAGAGGCTGCAAGATAGTATTTACCACTTTAGTCCTAATCAGGATAGAAGCCCAATCTGGAAAGTTTATAAAGAAGTTAGCAAATCAGACAGTCATGAAGTAATCAAGACAACATTTATTAAACATATTACAATATATAATTATTGACATGTGGCCACATACTAGTAAATACATTTGGACAAATACAATATTAAACAATCACATTCCTCAGCTGAGAGTGCACAAAGTTCTGCGGAAAGTATCTGACTACAGATGGACTTTCACGCAGTTCTCTGTGGGAGCTCTGATTACAGAGTGACTCCCCGAATCCTTCTGAGGCCCTTCCTTAAGTATCCAAACCATGTGATGGCATGTCTCTGAAGACTGACCAATTTCGGTCAATAGTTAATTTTAGGGGCATTGTTGACCTTGGTTCTCAGGTCCCCAGCCAATCAGATCACTTTAGGGGGTGGTCGTAATTCCCTTGTTCTGCCATGTGAGAGGCTCTCTCAGTTTGGTGGGTTTAGCCGAAGTTTCTATAGTTCTCTTAGGGAAAACTATACTGCCTTAAATCTGAGTGTATAACACTCGCCGTCTCATGCCTATTCAAACGAGACCAAACATGCGTGTATTTGTCCCTAACATCTATGTGTGGTGAGTTATCCTATTTCTAGTGGAAAAGGTGTCTGTGTCTGGGGACTGACAGCTGTTGTTCTGTGGATTGACTGTGGAACTCTGGCCACTCCAGGGGGTGAAAGATCTTGCTTTTTCTGTATTGCTCCAGTTATTCTCAGGAGCCGGCAGGGCTTTGCCTTCCTTAAAAGGGATGGTTTGATGCGTGGAGTCCAATCTTGCCTGGGCCAGTGGATCCTTTTCTTGGAGTTCTGAAATAGACTGATGCAGGCTGATCAGAGTTGGGGCCTGCAGGACCTATAAGTTTTATGTCCTTACAGGGTCCTTAGCTGGGGGGGACTGTTTGGCTGGGGGGGTGTGTGCATCCACATGCGTGAGAGCGGGTGTTGGAGGGGCTGACTGGTCCCCTGCTTTTCAAAGGTTTGTGTTTTTCCTTTTGTTTTAATTGCCTTGTGTTTGTTTTGTTTGGTATATTTGGTGTCATGTGTTGAATGAGAAATGTTCTTATTGTGTATCAATGTAAATGGTTTGTATTTTTTGTTTTTCCTTTTTAGACTGCAGTGTTTTTTTGGGTTTTGTGTGATTTTTGTTATTGTGGCTTGCAGTTTTTTATATATATTTTTTTAATTTTTTTTCCCCACCTGTGACCCGCATGATTCTTGCTGGTTCAGCTGTGCTGTCATAGGTTCCAGCGCCCAGTTTTATTCTGGCAAGAAGTGGCTGCTGATATGCGGGCTGTATTTAAAGCCGATGGTGTTCCGATTGACGGACTACTCCTTTTATGGTTTTGCTTTTTAATAAAAATTGTGTGGGTTTGGAACAACATCTCTTCGCTTCTATGGTGAACGGACCAGTGTGCCTTTGCCCAGGGGTAGGGCGATTGAACTTTCTCTGGGTGTAATACCTGGGGTGGCATAGTCGGGCTAACTTGTGGCTATTGGTACCATTGTTTGGTACTATTTGGCAGTATTGCATTCCACCACTCGCTACAATGAGAAACTGTCAGATACGTTAATGGTCATCTCTGGCATTAGAAAGTAACCCACAGTTACCTCAGGATGGCAGTAGGGGGCGTGCGGCTCAGCTGTTTGAAGTTAAACCGTATTTTTAATGAGTAAAAATGTGTTACGCTTTATTTTTAATTACCAAGTAAATAATTACACACATAAGAGTCATTATATGTAAATTGTTATCCTGATACACAAATGGATGATGGGAGTGATGGGGTGGAGCTCAGAAAAATAACCATGGACCGTTGATAGCTATGTTACAATTACCGCGTTCAGCGGTAGCGATTTTCTCCAGGTAGCCTGCTAGCGAGGTTGGGTCTTGCCTATGAGTGTCTCCGAGAAAGCGCGCTTTCTATTAGTTGTTTGAAGCCTATTTCCCAGGAAATCCCTGCTATGGTATAGAGGAAATGCCCATCTACAACATCGTTTTCGAATTTCACATCTGTCAACAATTTCCATTGATTCGCACATACTGAATTTGTCTCGTATTCAGCTGATTCTAACTCTCGTGTCTGTTAGCATAGTGTAAAAGGTAAGTTTACATTTTATACTATGTTTAAACTATACACTGACAAAGTTTCATGTAAAAATACATGTCCAAAAGGTACTTTTCTTAGGGACCGAAAGGACTGGTGGTCCGATCAGCGGATCCATCATGGCGGACGAAAATCCTGGGGAAAAAGGCCAACCATCCAGGGAGAAATAAAGCACCTCAAGGACATTTAATGTTAGTTTAATCGCAAGATTATTTACCTCATCCAGAATCATAGTTTAGATCTTGATCAAATGTCTAAAATGTGATTTCTTTCCACTCTTTAAAGGTTGAGTACTTTTCAAGCTTTAATTATTCTCTTTTCCAATTTAGAAATGAGATATAACTCTTACATTAACAAAGCATCTAATTTCATGGATTTAAAGTAGTATCATTGTGTGGTAACCATCTGCTAAATGCCTCATCAACCTTGAAGATTCTCTCATCATACTGTCATTAGAAAGGAAGGGGTTAATTTAGGTTAAGACAATGTGAAAATACTCTATATTATCCTATTCATAAGCTGCCCAATGGTACCTCAGTTGTGCAATTTGGGTAAGAATTAAGCAAGTTAGAGCATTTTGAAATGAAGCGTCCAAGAATCAGATTACAAAGTCAAGTACAAATTCCTATTTTTCAGTGACCGAATCAATGGCTATTTTTCACTAATTTAAAATTCCTAAAAGCATTAATATTAGGCCTAGCAACATTTTTTTTACTGGTGGAAAGCTCTAAGACAGTTCCAATGAAGGTAGTGCCATAAAAATCTATAAAAGTTGATTTTTTTTAAATATAGCTACAGCTGACACTAGCACACTCGGCTTATGTGTCTGTTTACCAAACAATATCAAAACAGTAAGGACGGCGTTTAATGATTCTTTTCCTGTGTTTTAATGGGGGTGAGAGAGATGCCATTTGCTAATTAGCTTGTCGATTGTCGTCGTTTTAGTTACGAAATTTTTATTCTTGCTTATATTTTGATTGAGTGATTTAATCTAACGTAACTAATGTGATTTATAACTTTTTTGTTTTTAACTCAATGAATCCCCAATCAGGATTACATTTCATTACATTTTAATCAGAGAGAAAAACAGTCATTTGCATGTTTGTTCAGTTTCCTGAACCCAGTCACTGATTTTGTCTAACATACGTCACACTTCAGAGTAAAAAGGGTTATACTGGTTAAAAAGCAGAGATTTTACCTTTTTGCCACGGAGAAGCAGCGACATGTGACACTCTGAGGTAAAAATGATTCCTCCAGCACACAGTGAGCTATCCCAGCATGCACAGGGACACGGGGGAGAATAACAAAACATGAAACCCTGGATAGAGGGGTTCAGTGAATGAGGAGGTGAAGCTGTACAGGAGGGTCAGTCCATCAGAGGAGACCCTGTAGAAGGACAGAGTTCCAGCCGCCTGGTCCAGATACACTCCTACTCTGCGGGAGTCTGAGGGCTCTATGGGTATGTCAGTCTGTTTATTATTGTGCCGGACAGAGTAACTGTCAGGATCGCAGCACAGCATCCATGACTTGTCATTGGCTCCAAACAGACAATCAGCATTGTCTCCTTTCCTCCCGATTCCTTTATAAGTCACTCCTATCCAGACTCCATATCCACTCCACTCAGCCTCCCAGTAACAGCGACCAGTCAGATTCTCTCTGCACAGAACTTGGCACCACCAGCTGTCAAATCTCTCTGGATGATCAGGATATGGCTGCTCTGCCCCCCGTGTCACCTTCCTGTTCCCCTCTGACAGAGACAGGAACCTGTTTGCTGTGTTGGGGTCCAGCGTCAGCAGGCAGGAGTCTGTAGGCAAGAGGAAGAGCGATTAATCCCATGACGAAGCCCAGCATCTCCATCATTATCACTGTCACACCTCACACACTCACTAACACAGAACTCGCTCCAATACACACATTTTATTCCCAATATACTCATGTAGCCGCCCGAGTCTGCGGCGCTCCGGCTGCCCCCTGCGCTGTGAGACACGCCGCGCTGAGAGACTCGCTGGGGACCCAACTGCAGTTTAGGGTGAAAGATATTATTCTGTACGATACATAAAATATAAAAACGAAGTGGGAATTCAAGTATGTGAAATAGCTGAGGAAATGTCGGACACCCGCGCGACGCAGGCGGGAAGACGCGCCGAAATGCTGCGCATGCTAAATTAACAGGCTTAATTACAGGTTAATAAAACTATAAACTTTTGTCAAAAAATAACCCTTAAAACCCGACAAAAGGAAAATGTGTTGCTTTTCGCGCTCAGTCTCAGGCTGGTAACTTTGAATAGATAAAACACACAGACAAGATCGAGAGAATTTACCTGATCCGGGTGTGCAAGATGCAACATTGTGCGCTAAAGTATTCCAGAGTAACTGTTAGCAGAAATACATGCTACAGCGGTTATGGCGTGTAAAATATTATACTAAACCGAATGCATGTATCTTTATGGAGGACTGACACACACATTAAACTCCTGTCTCTTTACCGTCAAGAGGAAAAACTTTATTAACACTTTTACAACATCTGCTCAGCTCACAGCTGCCACCCATCGGTCATCAATACAAACTCATTCACATATATATACTTGACAATTTGAGAGCACATTATTCATTTCTGTCAACACCCCCACTTGCTCTCACATTATCACCTTCAAAGAAAAATACAGTAGGTTCTATTTTCTCTTTACATCATATACACTCTCTTGTGTACATCTACTCTCCAAACATAAACTTTGCAAACTTAATCAACTTAAATGTTGTTGCAGGCTTTGTCATCACGTCTGCTATCATTTGTTCAGTAGGGCAATAGATCAAGCGTATTTTTCCATCATTCATCAATGACTTAACAAAATGGTATTTTATATCTACATGTTTGCATCTTTGTCTGCTTACCGGATTTTTCGCCAATGCAATCGCACCCTGATTATCTTCATATATCACAGGTGGTTCGTACTGATATCCATCAATACCTTCTAACAGCTGAACCAGGTTCATGCATTCTTGTGTAGTTGCAGCTAAAGCCATATATTCTGCCTCACACGTAGACCTGTTGGTTGCTTTTTGGTTTTCCATGAAACCAAAGGACCGTTCACATTAAGGCTCACACAAAAACCTGTTGTGCTGTGTCTATCGGCTACATCGGCTGCCAGTCCGCATCACTGTAAGCATAAATTCCCAGTTTGTCACTGTCACTTCTTCTGTAACACAACTCTTTCTCAGATGTGCCTTTTAGATATCTCAGTGTGTGTTTAACTGTACACCATTGCTCTTCTGTCGGTTCTGTAAAGTACTGAGACAGTTTACTAACAATAACACTGAGATCTGGTCTTGTACATGTAGCTAGATAGATAAGGCTACCTACAACCTCTCTGTATTTCTTGACATGTTGCATCACTTCCATACCACCATGGTAGCTCAAATTCTGTTCACTAGGAGTCATTCTTGGTTTACAATGTTGCATATCAAATCTTTCTAGAATTTTCTCCACATATCTCTTCTGTGACATTTTTACACATTGATGGTCTTGCTCAAAATCAATACCAAGAAAATGTTTCAGTCTACCCATGTCTTTCATTTTAAATTTTCCAGTGAGCATTTCCTTCACAATCTTTAGTGCATTTTCGTCCCTGGCAGCAATGATCAAATCATCTACCCACACAACCATAATCACTTTCTCAGTTGTTGTTTCTTTAGTGTAAACACAATGATCCATCAGATTTTTTACAAATCCATTATCAATCAGAAATTCGTTTAACATTGTATTCCAGTTTCTTCCTGATTATTTTAGATCGTACAGTGATTTTTTCAGTTTACACACCAATCTCTTATTAGTTTTGCATTTGATCTCATAACCTTCTGGCTGTTCAATGTAGATCTCACAATCTATGGGTGCATGTAAGTAAGCAGTTTTCACATCCATCTGATGTAAGATCAGGTTATCCTGTACTGCTTTCTGCATTATTACCCTGATGCTAGTCATATTGGCAGTAGGAGAAAATGTTTCCTCATAGTCAATTCCCATTTTCTGATTGTATCCTTTGGCTACAAATCGTGCTTTGAATTTATCAGACCCATCAACATCTTTCTTAACTGCATATACCCATCTACCCCCCACTGCTTTCTTACCCTCAGGTAAGCTGGTTAAGGTAAATGTGTCGTTATCTTTCAATGATTGCATTTCTTCATCCATTGCTTTACACCACTCTTTTGAGTTTGGTGAATTAACAGCTTCCCTGAATGAGAGGGGTACATTACATATAACTTTGTAACAGAAATCTATGTTAGTCAGAATTTGATCATCATTCTCTTTTCCCAATACATAATCACTTAAATAAGCAGGTTTCTGTCTCACTCGAGAGGGGCATCGCCTGGGTTTGTTATCGGTCTCATCTACCTGTGGTTGAGCCGCCTGTGGCTGTGTTTTCTCAGAAGCGTTTACTAGAACCTGGTCTTGTGTATGCCCTGAACTCACATTGGTATTTTGTTTAGTCTTACTAACTGTGACGCCCGCTCCGTCCGCTCCTCGTGTGTGCCACGCCCCCTGATTACCCACGTGTGCTTCCCTGATCGTCTCCAGCTTTGTCCATTTACTTTGCTTGGTCCTGTCTTATTTAAGTCCTGGTCTTACCTGTTTGCCTTGTCTGTCATTGATGTTAGTTCGCGTTAGATGTTTCCTGCTTTCCGTTCCCCCGATTCCCTTATTAAATCCCAGTTTACCCCGTACTTTGCCTGTCTGCCTGCTTCCTGTCGGCTCGCCTGTCCGTTCGCCTTACCGGGCTGCAGTGTCACGTGACACTAACTCTGTTCAACATTTCCAAATTATCGTCAATGTCCGTCTGTGTTTCCCGCTCTACTTGGTCTTGGTCACGAATTTCACCAATCTGTGTTTCTGTACCTTCCCATTTTTAGGATAGTGAACCATATAAGCTGGGCTATTTTTGTCATACCCGACAAAGATTCCTTTCTCACATTTTGAATCAAGCTTATAGCATCTGTTTCTTATTACAGCTGCCGTCTGCACTGCGTAGGTCCACAAATCTTCTGGCAATGCTCTATAAACATGCACCGTGCCATATCAAACAATGTCCGCCAATTTCTCTCAGCAGTTCCATTCTGATGAGGCGAGTATGGAGCTGAGGTCTCATGTCTAATCCTATTCTTGCTGAATAAGGCTTGGTAATTCCTTCCTGTGAACTCTGTACCGTTATCTGACCTAATACGTTTAATTGTCCCATATGGGGCAGTATCTGCAAGAAATTTTTCTGTTGCAGACGTTGTGTCACTCTTATTTTTCAAAAAGTACACAAAAATTGTACTGGAGTAATCATCAGTGAGTGACAATGCAAATCTGTACCCATCTCTAGACTCCCGGTCTATTGGACCAGCCAAATCGATGTGCACTAACTCAAGAGCTGTTTTGGCCCTTACATCTGGCTCCCTGTTACGCATCTGAGCAAATTTTCCCTGGATACACAGGGTAGTACTGGTTTGTCTGGTGTACCTTTGATTGTCATACCATCAACAACTCCCTGTAATTTCTGAATGTCATCATAATTACAGTGCCCCAAAATCTCATGCCATGTCTGCATGTCATGACAATTCTTACAATGATCAACACACTCATCATTCAGTGTTTGTAAATAGTACAGTCTGTTCTGTTCATTAATTAGGAATGTTGTACCATCTCTATGTTGAAGGATGTCTTTCCCTTGTTTGAAGATAATAGTTGCTCCATTGGCTGTGGCTGCTTTTACAGAAAAGATGTCCTGTGGGTATGAGGGGATGTACAACGCCTGTCTGAATGTCGTGGTCTGGCGTTGTCTGCATCACCCCTGCGCTCTGCCACCCCATGGCATCTTGTGCCATCGGTCAGCTCTATACAGTGTGTCTCAGCGTGGAAGCTATCGTCAAACTTCTTGAACTTCGTTATATCCGTGATGATATGTGAGGTTGCCCCCGTATCTACCATCAGACCAGTCAGCTTTATGTCGCGCCTTGGTTGGACCTCTGCGTTTCCCTCGCTCATATGGAATGCGCATTCCTTGCTACTCATCTCCTCTGACACTTGTCTTGCATTGTGGCTTCGCTGTTTCCGTCTGCAGTTCGCGTCGCGGTGCGTGGAGTTTTTACACCGGCTGCACCACTGTTTGCGTCGACATGCTTTTGCCATGTGTCCTTTTATACCGCATCTGAAGCACACTATATCGGTACTCTCGGTTCCCCGATCACTCGTACTCACCGAAGCAGGTTTTGCACTCGGCTGTATCCGCGCTTTCATCACGTTGTCATCAGACATTGCAGCGTGCATTTTCTCTGTGTCTTCGTAACTCCGTAATCTGGTTTTAAATTCAGCAAAAGGAATCGGTACTTCGCTTTGCGTAATATGGATCGCGAATGGTTTAAATGATTCAGGCAGTCCCTTCAGAATTATCGCTACTAATAGTCCATCACTCAATGTTTCACCAGCGTTTCTCAGTGCAGTGATGGCCGACTCTGCCCGTATGATGTAGTCGATCACACTTTCGCTGCTTAACTTTCGGAGTGAGGTTAGTTCAGTATACAGACTAATTACACGCGGCTTCCCTTTGCCTGCATAGTAGTTCTGCGGTATTTGTAACGCTTTTCGTCCATCGTCTGTTGCTTCTCGCATCGCCAACGATAAACTCTTATCATCCAGGAATTGGATTAATTCAGCATATGCCTCCGCATTTTTCTTCTCGTCCTCTTCCTCATCCTCGTCGCGGATGGGCCCTGTTAAAATGGTATCCTTCAGCCCTTGCAGCCGAAGATGGCCCAAAAATGTTGTCTCCCACAGTTCATAATTACGCTCATCTCCATTAAAGATTAGCCGGGACCAGCGACTACTTGATTTGGTTACCCGTCCGTTCATGTTTCTAGTATATCATGCAACAAAAACGGACTCGGTATGTTGCCACGGTTTTCTTAGCGAGAAAAATAATCGTTGAAAACCTTTTCATTTGCTCTGGGCCCATAACCTGTTAGCAGAAATACATGTTACAGCGGTTATGGCGTGTAAAATATTATACTAAACCGAATATATAAACCTTTATGGAGGACTGACACACGTTAAACTCCTGTCTCTTTACCTTCGAGAGGAAAAACTTTATTAACACTTTTACAAATCGGCTTAGCTCACAGCTGCCACCCATCAGTCATCAATACAAACTCATTCACATATATACACTTGACAATTTGAGACCACATTATTCATTTCTGTCAACAAATGTAACCCTGTGCGCAATGAGGCATATATTTAAATTTACTAAAATGTGAGAAAATTCAATAGGCGCTAGTAGTTTATCTTCATACAAAAATGACATCAATGATGCCAAGACAAAAAATATCAAGACTGCGTCAGCATTAACACATCAGTTTATGACATATCAGAGTAGCCCAGAATATCCTGAAAACAAAAACATAACTCATGTACATCCTGTATGATAAACCTAATATAAAAGGCATAGAAACATTCTCAAAATGGATAGATTTCAAATGCTTAACCATATAATTGTGCACCAAAAATTACTGTTAAAAGTGTCAAAAACATGAACATCCTGTGAACCACTTCGCACACACAGCTCCCTCCAACAGCGCTAAGCGCAGACTGAGGAGATGCTCTGTGTCACAGCCAGTTTGGGGGAGACTATGGGTGCCGACTTAGGACAATAATAACGAATCTCAAAACAGGTACACTTTTTTTTCTTAAATTACTAATTAAAGCTACCATTTTTAAGTAACTAGGCATCTTTAGACATAAACCTACCCTATTTGTAAAAAGAGAAAAAAGAAACTGACAAATGAAATTACGTGATTTTCTGTTTCAGTGGATCATTGGATGTTATCTAAAATCACACTCACACAGAAATTCACCTGAACGCATGGAAATCCATCTACATACAGGACAAAAAACACATACATCACAATAACTGTGTGAATGTATATACACGTACACATACCTGAACAATAAGAACAGTATCTAAGTAAATGTAACTTTTTTCCCTTTTTTAACACCAATCCTCACCCATTGTCTTGTGCTCTTATTGGCTGTAGCTCATTATCAGCCACAACACTTTCACACCTACAGGATTTGGAGTCGTCAACAAAGTCGAGATATTTACAACTCCAAACATTTGGCTGCTGTCTGCAATGCAACAGCGCCTCCATCAGGTCACATCTCTGAACTGTCACAAATGGTGATTGAGCTCTGACTTGCCGGCACCAATCGAACACTGATTTTGCCTCCAATCTGGGAGTTTTGTCAGCGATCTCCAAAAATTGTCATCAAGCAAAAAATTGTGGCTAAAATCATGTAGTGTGAACTTAGCTTAAGGATATAGATAAAAGGCCTTGATTAGTTGTTACTGTGTGGGACCAAAAAGTTCCTGCTACCCAAACAAAGCGAGGGCAGCCTCCCTGCTTTCAGCATTACAGTACATGCTGACATCTAGGACAGCCTGGGCCCTTAAGCCCCACCCCCCCGCTTACTAGATTTGGATCCACTGCTGTAGCTACAGCCCACACTAGGCAGTGAGGAGTAGCCCCAGTGTCAGCCATTCCTGTTCTGACTGACTTCAAGGGGAACAAAGTGCATCAAAGCCCACAGCTACTCTATCTAATCTGACTGTAGTTGAGTGTCACCTACAGACTGGGTCAGACAATGTGTTTAATACATGAATCTTAGCTTTACTGAGTATCAGGTCTTTGGCTGGCAAATCACTATATGTGGCACTTTTCCACCCCCTAGATCGGCAGGTCGGCAACCTTTTTAAAGCAAAGAGCCATTTTATCCTAAATGTCTGACCCAAGATTTACAAAGAGCCGCTGGGTAGAGAAGGGGGTTTGAGATACGACTTTTTAATGGTATAGAGGTGTACATGCATTTAAGGCAAAAACAAAACTAGACGTATTTACAAAAAAGAAAGACAGATAGTTTTTTTTGGGGGGGGGCATGTCAGTTGTAAATCACTCGAACATGCAAGAGCGCAAAGGTGACTAATATTATGACATTCAATTCTGTAGTGATAGTATTCACCCTCACACCTCCTCTCTTGAGTAAAGTTCCTTTGGCTCTTCAGTTGTCTGTCCTTCACTCTGCACTTCACTACTGTAACTGCTGACCGAGCAGCGCAAAATGTCCTCACCACTCCCAACTCAGCTGGATATAATAAGTAAATCAGAGAAAATATACCGGTTTTTATGAAGACTCAGGAAGGAATGGTGACAATTTACTACAGAAAGTATAAGAAAGAATTCAGAATAAACTCTGAAGAAAACTCCCGAGAGAATATCATTTGACCAGATATGTAATCCAGTCGTAGAGAATAACTTTGAGGAAGATGTAAATGATGCAGTTAAGACGTCACAGAAGCGTGATATGGACCGAGTCACTCACATATAGCTAAAGAAATATCTAAATGAATAATAATAATATTAACCATAAATAAATCATTTATCTTCATGAAAGTATTATAATTATATGTAAGACGTGAAAATGTGAGGGGCAGCATGGTGGTGCAGTGGTTAGCACTGTTGCCTCACACCTCTGGGACCCAAGTTCGAGTCCCCGCCTGGTTCACATGTGTGTGGAGTTTGCATGTTCTCCCCATGTCGTCGTGGGGTTTCCTCCGGGTACTCCGGTTTCCCCCCACAGTCCAAAAACATGCTGGGGCTAATTGGAGTTGCTAAATTGCCCCTAGGTGTGCATGTGTGAGTGAATGGTGTGTGAATGTGCCCTGCGATGGGCTGGCCCCCCATCCAGGGTTGTTCCCTGCCTTGTGCCCATTGCTTCCAGGATGGGCTCCAGACCCCCCGCGACCCAGTGGAATAAGCGGTTTGGAAAATGGATGGATGGATGAATGAAAATGTGAATGTGTCTCTCATTCTGAGAAGAGCTGGAGCCACGAGGTCAAAGAGCCGCATGTGGATCGCGAGTCGCAGGTTACTGACCCCTGACCTAGACCATACAGCCTTGACAGAAGCTGTTCAACACCTTAGGCCTCCAGCCAGCTGCCTTGACACTCTACCTACAAGCTCCTTTAATGCTGATGTTTTTAATTGTACAGCATCAGATGAGCTACAAATAGTCAATAGTTCTCTTCAGTCTGGCCTTTTTCCAAGGGCCCTGAAGACCTGAGAAATCAAACCTCTTTCATAAAACTCCAACCTAGATTCCTCATTAGTAAGTAACTATAGGATCACTGAAAAGGTTGTTTTTTAGCAACTTAGTTCTTTCATGGTTCAAAAAAATGACCTTAAATGCTTTTCAGTCTGGATTTCGACCACAGCATAGCACTGACACTACAGGTGTTAAGGTTTTAAATGACATCCATCTCGGTAGTGATGAATCAAAAATCTTCATTTTGATCTGCATTATTGGATCTTAGTGCTCCGTTCAGCATGGTTGACCATACGATAATATTACATAATAGCATAAGAGCATATTACACCAGTCCTTAAATCACTGCACTGGCTTCCTGAGCGTCACAGCATTCGTTGTAAAATATTCTTGTGTACAAAGTACTAATTGGTCTCAGACATAAATACATTTCTGATTTCCTTTAATGTCACGCAGCATGCAGACCCCTGAGGGCATCTGGGAAAGGTTTACTCAGTGTCCCAGAATCAAGACCAAGCAGGGTGAAGCAGCTTTTAGTCTCTATGCTCCCTGTCTGTGGAACAAGCTTCCTGAAGACCTGAGGTCTGCTAACACTGTCAGCTCATCATAATCAGGGCTTAACACATTAATATTTGCTGTTTATTTTCAATACACTAAATCAGCAGGAGTTTAGTCATATGCTGCCTCTACAATGTAACTTCTTTTTAATTAACTATTTATTTATTTGTTTGTTTTATGCAATGAACATGTTTGCAAGTCCCACCTCAAGTACCAAGTACCAATAAAGTACCGCAGCAGCCTTGGTACTTTGGGTATAGGAACTTTTAATAATAATAATTGATACCTTTTATTGATCCCTGTGGGGAAAATCTCTTTATAGAGTAAGTTGTCTGTGAAGAGCTACCACCTGTAGTGGCACCCAGGGAGCTGGGAGTTAAGGGCCTTGCTCATGGACCCACAGACAGGCTAAGGGTGGGTTTGAACTGGCGATCGTCAGATTACAGGCACACAGGCTTTGCCCACTGCGCCATACGCTGCCCTTTGGTCATTAGCTGGAAGTCAGTGGAAAAGGTAAAGTACCAAATGTACCATTCCTGTGCTGTGGAAAAGGCCCTGAATGAACTTGCCTTGCAATTGGATCCAAAGGCTACTGACATAAACAGCTCATGTAAATGTTAAAGGAGAGAGAAAGAGAAGCTCCCCTAGCAGAAGAAAACAAAACACAATAAAACACAGTAAAACACACTCCACCTCATACAGGGAGAGAGAAGCGTGTGTGTGAACAGACTCACATTGTAAGAATTCTGCTCTGGTCCTGGGCACTAATGCTGATAGGACGGTGTCTTTGGTAACTAGAAGGAGAGAGAGAGAAACAGGGATGTGAGTAAAAGATGGACGTCACTCACTGTGGAGACACCAGCAGTAGGGTATTATCATTATGAGGGACAATAACAGGCAGTTTAACAAGCTGTAAATCATTGTAAGTTACTCATAATACAAATTTTTGGATTCTATGATGCAGAAGAAACATCATTCCTGTGATCTGGGTTTTTCAGCCTGTAGAGTGTACAGCTAAATCATCAGTTTTCACAAAGATTGAGTCTTATTAGAAACAGAAACTGACTTGGTCACACAAACCTGAGGCTGACTGCACTGCATACTCTCTCTACATGGTCTATATTAACATGAACAGAGAGGAAAATGTATTTATTTACTAACCTGTGTGATGGATCTCTGCTGTTTTCTTTTCGCAAACATTTTCCAGTTGATCCTTCAGTTCAGAAACCACCTTCCTCACGTTCTCAAAAGAGCAGTGTGGATAGACAGAGATTCTGGGTCCAAATCCAGCGTCAGGGACAACAGGAAAACTCTGGCACCTCTACAGACACACAGTCTGATTAAACAGCTTCATCATAACAGTTGTGTATTATAATGGAATGAGCAGGACCATTAACATCTGAAAAATGACAGACTAGTTGAAATACAAATTAAAATATTCATCTATTTGAATACTCTGGTTTTCTTACTGCCAAAGTAGCTGTTCTGTTACCTGGATGAAATGGATGTGATCCTCTGTGTGTGAAAGCTGCTCCAGCTCAGAGTGTCTCCTCTTCAGTTCATCGATCTTCTGCTTCAGTATCTTCATGTGTCCTTTAGCCTGACTCACTACAGCCTTCTCCTGATCTCTGATCAGCTTTGTCACCTCAGAGCGTCTTCTCTCAATAGAGCGGATCATCTCAGTGAAGATCCTCTCACTGTCCTCCACTGCTGACTGTGCTGAGCTCTGTTGGTGACACAGAGAGCAGAGGATGGTAAATTACAATTGGCCCCTTTTGAGACTCCAGAGATCCTCATTGTACAATAATGATGTAAGCTGACAGGAGGTATAAAAACAGCACAGGGCTGGGGTTTGGAGCGTCACCATGCTGGATGCCTCAGGTACTGAAACCCAGCAAACACTGATTGGAAATGATCCCTCATTAAGCTCATACACTGTCAGCTGCAGGGATTTGGCAGAGACTGGTGGCAGGTTGGGTGTTACCTTTAGGTCTCAGTTTAATGGTAACTTGTTTAATGTGTTTATTTCCATTGCACAGGTATATGAAAACCTTCTTTTTCTCAAATGAATATAAAAATGACATTTTTCTAAATAAATAGGATAAGCCCTGTAATCCCAGGTTAGTGAAACCCTGTGTCTGAGCAGGAGCCTGGATCGCTTGCAGGAACCACGCCTCCCAGCCCAATGTACCTCGCCTGAATACTGACAGCTGCTTCCTTTTAGTCCTGGTTACTGGTAGAATAAATCCGGGTAAACTGGCTTTATTAATGATTTTATCTTATTATACTCGACTGCTGAGCGTTTCTCTGCCCTGGTTCTCCCTGGTTCTGTGAGGTTCCTCCTGTAATTTTTTGTCTGCCTGATCTCCCAGACCCTCCCACCCAAGCGACTGCTGATCCCGACCCCCATCTAGGTGAGCCTGAGTGTCTCCCCTTCACCGTGTCCCCATGACTGTTCCCCTTTTCCCTCACTCCCCTGGGTAGATTAACCCGCTTTCCGATCTCTGTTAGCAACCCCGACTTTGATTTCCATACTGTGATTTGGCTCTTTGACTGCACCCTGTCTGGGTGCCCTGTTCCTGTTCTGTCTCGTGACACTGTTATCTGGCACCTTTGTCCCACCAAACCTCTGACCCAGAATAACCCACAGTGACCTTAGTATGATTAATCCACATGACTCTATAAATCTGTTGACTCTGGGGAAGAGTCTTAATTCAAGATGATCACAAGCCAGCTGTTATCTTCTCCTCAGGTTCATACTCACTCTGAATGAGCCCACAGCCTCTCTCAGCTCCTGTAGCTCCTTCTCGCTCATCTGAATTCTCTGCTGAAATTCCTTCTGTGTTTCTCCCATTTGTTTCTACAGACGGGAAACAAGATGACAAAACAAGTTTGTCTCATCAGCAGAGATAAAATGCCTTAATCATCCTGTCCAGGGTTGACCCCAGCCTTGTGCCCTATGCTGCCTGGTAAAGGCTCCAGGCGCTCCACATGACCCCGACCGGGATAAGCGATGGATGGCTGGATGGATGGATATTCTTAAAATATTGATTGACTGGAGGTAGGATAAACTGGACATAGACCCTTTGACTCACCACCATTGTACTGAGCTGTTATTTTTGCACTTGTGACCCCCCTGTTAGCTTTAACCAGTCTGGCTGTTTTCCTCTGACTTCTCTCATTAACAAGGTATTTTCACCCACAGACCCACCACAGGTGTTTATGTTTATTGCACCATCCTCAGTAAACTCTACACACTGCAGTGTGTTAAAATCCCAGGATGGTGGCTGTTTCTGAGATGCTGGACCCACAGCATTTGGCAGCAACAATCACACCACAACCTCTTAGCTCAGACATCTCAGCCATTCAGATGCTCAGCCAAACAGTAAGTGAACCTCTGAACCCTGTTTGCTTGCTGTATGTATCCAGCTGCAGTCACATGATTCACTGTTTATAGGAGTTTTCAGTAGGAATTCTATGAGAACTTTTTAAACTTATAACATTTTGCATATTTAGTTAATTTTACTTTCACTTTTCCAAAAGAGACTTGATCTTGGTGCCTTCAGAGCAGATAAAATCAAATGCATTAAGACGAAAGCCATTTTTATTTCAAATAAATGTTATAATTTATATAAGAGTATTTCTGGCCTGACCTGTATCTCCGCCCTTCCTGCAGCAGCTGAGACTGTATCATGGCCTCTGTGTTCATCCATCGTACAGAGATAACAGATACACTGCTGGTCGGTACGGCAGTAGACCTCCAGGGGTTTGCCATGCTGGGAACAGAGCTTGTCCTGCAGATGTCTAGTGGCATCAGTCAGCTTGTGCTTCTTAAAAGCTGGAGACTCATAGTGAGGCTGGAGGTGAGTTTCACAGTAAGAGGCCAGACACACCAGGCAGGACTTGATAGCTTTGTGTTTTCTCTCAGTACAGAAATCACACTCCACATCTCCAGGACCAGCATAATGGTCAGCAGGAGTAGCTGCTTGTAGTCCAGTCTTCTTCAGTTTCTCCACCACTTCAGCCAGTATGGTGTTTCTCTTCAAAACAGGTCTGGGTGTGAAGGTCTGTCTGCACTGGGGGCAGCTGTAAACTCCAAGACGATCCTCCTGATCCCAGCAGCTCTTAATGCAGCTCATACAGTAACTGTGTCCACAGGCTGTAGTCACTGGATCCTTTTGAAGATCCAGACATATTGGACAGGAGAACTCATTCTGATCCAGTGTGACATTGGCTTTTGCCATTTTCCAAAGAACACTGATTGAATTAGTTTTTGTTTTCATTTACAATTGCTTTTATTTGTGAGAGTGGGAGTAGCTTCCTGCTTTTCAGGTTGCAGTAGGTGTGGTTTACAGTAGGTGTGGTTTGCAGTAGGTGTGGTTTACAGTAGGTGTGGTTTGCAGTAGGTGTGGTTTGCAGTAGGTGTGGTTTACATTAGGTGTGGTTTGCAGTAGGTGTGGTTTGCAGTAGGTGTGGTTTTGGAATGAGGATAGACTGAGAAGAGCAGATTGGTCAAACACTGAAGCTGGAGTTTGTGATTTAAATATTACATTGTACACAACCTACACACAACAGATATTTGTTTAGCTTTTATGAGTATGACTGTTACTGAAATTGCTTTTCCGCAAACAAGCTATAATTCTGCTATTTCATTTTGTACATATAAATAAGACAGAAAGTTATAAGAGAGCAGGTCTGTTGAAAATGAATTTCTGTGTTTGTTTAGAAGATTGTCTTTGCGTGTTTCTGTAGATGATGCAAATTTACCATAAAACAAATTAATAGGATTTGAATGTGCTGTGTGATATCAGGTGTAACATTCAGGTTTGTATAATTATTGTTACCGTATGTGATCTCCTAATGTACGTTATACGCACTACGAGTCTGTTTGTATAAATGCGTCTGCACCAATAAAGAAGTTCCTCTTTCTGGTTTACGAGTAACCGATGTGAGCAGTGTAATCATTTTATCTCCGTACAAAAGTGATGTCATTTATCCCTACATAAGCCTAGAGAAAATGGCTGTGTGAACAATTATAGACAGACTGTGTCAGGTTTAGACAGAACAAGCTTTTGTAAGCAGTTACTCCACCAATTTGTTTTTTACATTGTTCAATATAATATACATGAAAATAAAGGATGTAGCACATAAATATCATCTTTCTTCATTTTGTTTCTGTGTCTGTGCTGACAGTATATTACTCTTAGGAAGGTGGCCAGGTTCAGAGTGAAAAATTTTTCCACCAAAGTTTTCAAGAACTCTGTTGGAACTTAAACTCACTTTAAGAATGTTAACTTACAGGATTGACCTGTTTCCCCACCTTTTACCTAAGCAGGCCTGATCGCTGTGCCTTCAAAGCAGACATACTCACTTACACATATTTACAAAGCGTATATCTAATAATCATATTGCAAGACCTTGCTGGTTTATCAAGTTAAAATGTGTTTAAAATGTTTGCTCGTCTTGCGAAACACTCGCAGACCAAGTTACTCACAACCCAAGGTTTTACTGTATATCCAAAATCTGCATTAGGGCTGGAAGGCTGAGCTCTGGATTGCTGAGATACGCCATGACATCACCAGCATGCACAGAAACCTTATGTTCTCTTTCCCTTATTGTTACACCCTCTACAGAGAGATCTTGTCTTACAGCTTCGGACAGCAGTTCTATATACAAGTTAGAAAGGGTCAGTGAGAGCGGACACCCCTGCCTCGTCCCCCTATCCAGGGTGTTAATAATATTGAATATGTAAGGAATAATTGACGACGGGACACCTCGGGTGTGCATTATTTTTTAATAATTCAACGGTCCGGAGTCAATTATTCCGCTTATACGACGGTTGCCACACCTCAAGACATCGATCAGATGATATATTTCAAGGGATTCGTCCAGTTTTTCTACCTAAATCGCTATTGTGAGTAGGATTATTTCTTCCACATCTCATCCAACGACTCTTTTGCTAGTTCCAAAACGTCATTTTAAAGCTGGCAATGGAGGCTTCAGCCGTTGATAGCAGACTAATGCAGTTAATAATGAAGTTATTACAAAGAGAGCGAGAGACACAGAGAAAGAGAAACAGAGAGAGCTTGTATGAATTAGGCTACCTCTGCGTGTCCCTCAACAGTGTTCTGAAGCACCGTCTCTAAACTGTAAGTCTGCTTTAAGATGCAGCGCTGTTATTACCTCGCTAGTGAGAAATGTCATGTGTAGCCTTTAAGTTGCTACACTAGGCTAACTGATAAAATCGTCAGGGCAGCGCTGACAACACGTTTTTGTGTGAGTGTGTAACCGTAGTGTGCGTGTGCAAGGACGTGTGATTGCAGTAATGAGACGGAAAAGCTTGTGCATGTATATTTATTCATTTAATTATTTATTCGTTCGTTGCATTTTTCTATTTATTGCAATATTATTACAGTTAACTAAGCAAAGTGATATGGAACTGTAATGCGGTCAAGAGAGCTGCCTGGAACTACGTTCGCCGTGCGTTTCCCTGAAAATAATGGCACACCTCAGAACGTTCGTCAGCCAATCAGATTCAAGCATTGAACGGTCCCGTAGTATAAATTTTTTTAATTCACTGTATAAATTCCATACTAAAACCAAACTTTCCCATGACCTGGTATAAATATTCCCAGCGTACAGAATCAGATGCCTTCTCTGCATCTAGGCTGACTAACACACTGCTAGTCTTTTCCCTGATGACCTGGTCAATCACGATGTAACGAGCTAAATGTCTGGGCTAAGCACGTGACGCGGGAGAAGCATGCGTGTGTGCGCATGCAGCCAGACGGAGACGGTGCTGACGCACTGAGAGGGAGCGCGGGAGACCAGCGAGTAGAAGGGAAGAGAAGAGGAAGTACATTTGTGTGCTGTGTGCATCTAACTAAAGTAAAGTGCAGAGTCCTGTCCAGAAGCCCTGGTTATTTGTGTCTCCTGCAGCATGACTTCGCCGTATTCTCTCCCGCCTCTCCGCAGGGCGACCTGGAGAGATTGGCAGAGGGCCTCAGGAGGCTGATCCAGCTCCGGAGAGCCCCGGCCCCTGCTACACCGCCCGAGCTGGAGGTCCCGGCGCTTGCACCCTCTCCTTGCCCTCGCCAGGGTCCCCTTCAACTCCCTCGGCCCCTCCGTCTGTCCCTCGCCCTGCCTCCTCTGCCCCTCCGAGGTCCCCTCCTGCTGCCTTCTCTGCTTCTAGGCTGACTAACACAGTGCCAGTGCAAAGAGGAAGCAGGAAGCCGTAAGTCGGGGAAAACGGGGTTTATTTGGGGAATCAGGCTACGTGCAGGACAAAACACTGACGAACATCAGTGACGCTAACTAACATCAATGACGGACAAGGATCAAAGGCAAGACATGGACTGAAATAGACAGGACTGGGTGAAAATAATCAGACACAGCTGGGCTAGATCGGGGAAGCACACGTGGATAATCAAGGGGCGTGGCACACACGAGGATCGGACAAGCCGGGCATGACAATTAGAAACTTAACTTTTAGTTTTGTAAAAGCTAGCACCAAACTCATGTGGTTCAGTGCTGTCAAGCAAGTAATTTCCATCCATCCATACATTTTCCAAACCGCTTATCCTATTGGGTCGCGGGGGGTCCGGAGCCTATCCCGGAAGCAATGGGCACGAGGCAGGGAACAACCCAGGATGGGGGGCCAGCCCATCGCAGGGCACACTCACACACCATCCACTCACACATTCACACCTATGGGCAATTTAGCGACTCCAATTAGCCTCAGCATGTTTTTGGACTGTGGGGGGAAACCGGAGTACCCGGAGGAAACCCCACGACGACATGGGGAGAACATGCAAACTCCGCACACATGTGACCCAGGCGGAGACTCGAACCCGGGTCCCAGAGGTGTGAGGCAACAGTGCTAACCACTGCACCACCATGCCGCCCCATGCAAGTAATTTAATAATCAATAATTTAATAATTTAACAATCAGTATCGCAATAATATTCAATCATCTGTCATTTTTAAATTGATACTAAGAGACGTTTGGCCTATTGCCTTTAAGTCCTATTTTCTACTATTGAAATTTAAAATATATTTATGGACACACAAAATAATACAGCAACATTTTCAAGGGAATTTCAACTATGAAAACCAAACCTGTTTTTGTTTTTTTTTGTTGTTGTTGAGGGCGGTTGCAAAAGAAAACAAGGTAGTCTGCAAAAATATCTATACTAGGAAATGTCATTACTGTAGATGATGCAGTGATAAAAGGGGCCTGTTTACCGACTTATCGACAGGGACTGAGGTGCCTGATGTACCGTACTCAACCGGCAGAGAATCTCAGATAAATAAGTCAATATGGGAAGCGGCTAAGGTTGCGCTTGTGCATATTAATGAATTCTATGAGAAAGCTGGAACACCAATCATAATACAAAGGAAAGCGTGCAAATGCACGGTGACATTTCTAGAGGAGAACAGCAAGCTGCACAGCATTCCACTGCAAAGAGGGCCATCTCAAACATGAAGGAAATTGGAGCAGATGAACCTAAAGTTGGAGAAAACATTTCCTCTTCGGCCTGTAAATCCCAAGAAGTTAACTACTGTAATAATCTGGAAGACTTAGTCTTCTTAAAATCAATGAAACGATCACGTGGCAACATTTAACAGGAATGACAAAATATTGGCCAGCTGTGTGAAACATCTGTTGAGCTCGCAACACGCCTCAAAATGACTCCTTCACAGAAGGTAATTTACCCTATAGTTTGATTGAGGAAGCCAAAGGAGATAATTCAAAAGTTTCAACATCTCATGCCACTTACAGACAGATCATGTTACGAGGGAACTGAGTCAGCAGCAGAGTCCATCAAACAACAATGGATTCCACCTGAAATGGTGACACTTCATTGGGACTTCAAGATCATGTCCTCACTGCACAATAAATCCAAAACGGAAGAGGTTGTTATACTGTAGTAGGCAATGCTGACAGAGTACAGCTTCTCGGTGCACCTCAATTTCAGCTTGACATTTGACAGCATCATAACATTTGATACAACTGTGTCTAACACTGCTAACGTTTCTGCTGCATGTGTATCTATCCAGCAAAGACTAAATAAGCCTTTGCTGTGGTCACACTGTCAACATCACGTGGCAGAGGTGTTTTCCTTGATCTGCAAATAGAAACACTGACGTCCTGAGAAGTTTCACTGTTTTTGCAATTTAGAAAGAATTCTGGACACCTGCCACACTCGAAAATGCGTTCATCCTTAGCCACTCTCAGCACGGCATGTTCCAGATTTCATACCTGAATGCAGGCAGAGCATGCTCAGTCAAGCAGGGGTGATGCTGTAGTCATGTCACACATTTATTACTACAGCTCTGCATGATGTTCTTGGACACTTCTGAAGAGAACATGTTGGTAACATTTAACAAGCCAGGCACACTTCACAAGGCTGGTTGGATAAGTAAGCTGCTGTACTCCATCAGGTTGTGTCTGCTGGGAGATGATGTCAAAAGCCTCCCTCATGGCACTGTCACCATAAGGAATCAGGCTGAGAAGATCAAGGAGTTCATTTTGTGACTCAGATATACTGTTCCGTGGTGGATGGAATGTTCATCTGCAGCTTGAGTCTTTATCAACGTCTGCTCTGATATGAAACTGTGAATGAAGTCGGGGAAATGAGGTCTTTCACAGGAGGGGGCGTGGCACACGGAAGGAACAGATGATTGGGGCATAACTGTGCTGTTGCTGCATGCATTTGCAGCAATTTCTATAAAACCTTCAGTGTTTAAAAGACACTGCACTAGAACTCGTGCTCTTTCTGCCATACTTAGACTTCTGGCACCCCAGTGACACTCCCCTTCATCGCGCGCCTTGTGGTGGAAGACCCAACGAAGTTGACCAAAGCAGTGCCTATCTGTAATTTCACGTTCATTGTATATATATATCATACTTTTCATTCAATGTCATCTTAGCTTTTAGCATGCAAACAGCAGCTCTTCAAAATATAAATTATACAGACATTCTGTGTAAAGATAGAAATTGTTCATCATATCTCTGAAACCTCAAATTGAGCATCCAGACAGCCCCTAAGGCCCCATATTCACAGAGGAGGACAAGAGAGCCATCTGTGCACATGACCTTAAGTTCATAATCACTTTGATTATGATGCCATGTCCAGTTATGTATCAACTAATCTATAACATGGGCAAATCATCCATCCTCGAGGCAAAGCATCTAATGAAGTGCAGATATCTGCAGTATTTTTACATGGATTATATCTATCCATCTTCCTGCTTATCCTGAGTGTAGCGAGTGGTGGAATGTAATACTGCCAAATAGTACCAAACAATGGTTTAATAGATTCCTGAGTGACATTTACGTTTAAACCATGCCTCCTTGTTTCTACGTATTGTGTGTGACCGGATGTATGGAAGTAGTAGTACAAAGAAAGAAGTGAACTCAGAGTCCGTGTCTGTTGTCTCTCTTCCGTAAGCAGTTTTCTATCACAATATATTACAAATGGTACTAATAGCCACAAGTCAGCTCGACTTTGACATGTGGTGACATTTCAGTGACATTGTTTTAAAATACTCTACAGTAAAACAGAATAAGCGCAAGGCGATTAGAGGCTACTTGAAATTAAGAATGAGCCTTTAAATGTTTTATGTTAAAGAAAGCGTCTATGTTTGTAGCTACTTAAACACCTGCTGGCATAAGCGCATGCAGTTTATGACCGTACGCTTCTCCATCACCTATCAAACCCTAGGCCGATGGTGCTTAGACAACCACACACACACACACAACATGCAAACCAGAAAAATATGCACATGCTTCTGGTGGATTTCAATAGTTTTGTACATTTATTTTTTATTTATTTAAATGTTGATTAGGTTTTCTACTAAACCGTGTATGTGATTGTAACCTTGGGCTACAAGGTTACATAACCCCGACTACGCCACCCAAGGCCCTGCCCCTCAGGACGTCAGATTAACCCCACGACTTCCACTTGCAGTTACATTGCATGAACACACAGAGACGCATATCCCAGAATTAAAGCAATTTATTAACACAATACTTAAAAGGAACCCTCCCAGCCAGTAAACAATTACCAGCATATGACACCACTAAAACAGACAAATGGGGTTGAGAGCAAAACCCAGGTGCTGGTGGTCCAATACGATAATCACACCTTAACCCCTTAGCCAGCCAGGGAAGGTGCTTACCTGGAGGAAGAAAAAGGAAGGAAGGGGAGACACCACACACAGACACCCCAAGGGCACACATATCCAAGTGGGAGTTAACACCAAAATCACAGCAAACCACATCCTGGAGTTAATACCTCTCACTCACCCCACATTCACTCCATGCAGTGCAAGAACACAGCCTCCAACCCCCAAACTCCAGCACCACATTCACTGGCTCTATGCTGTAAATGGAGAAGAGATCCATAAACTACCCTCCAGACCCCCCCCCACTACTATACCAGCCAGCACCCAGTTAGCCCCAGTAACCACCCCCCTTATTCACAACTATGCCAGTACAACCCACATAATCTTACAAACCAAACGAAATCAAAACAGGCAAAACAGCAGTGACCATCTCCTGAGCGTCAGCATAAACCCGGACACACACGTCGCCCCGAACCCAGCCTGGGTAGAGATGAACAGTCCTTACATACCCAGAAAAAAACAGAAATGCACCCAGCCACCCCGTCCAGCCCCAACTACTCATTACCTTACAGCGCAGCCCAGACTCGAAACCAACCGCTCACCACCATTTCCGTCGCTCGCAGGAGTATCACGGCAGCAATCGGACCACTCCCCCACTACCGGCTTCCCACCGCTTTTATCCACACCGATCCGAATTCATTGCGTGTACCGCTGTTTCTACCCAATTAAGACTCCATTACGAAACGCCCCCAATTACCTAACCAGCGTCTCGTACACACAGCCCGATACGGGATCCGCGGATAGCGTCATCCCTAGCGATCACCGGTTACATACTGAATGAAAAATACAGCAAGCTTTAAGACCAGCTAAAAATGTTATTGGTAGCCAGCTCCCTCCTGGCGTTGACAGCAGCTTTAATAGCAAATATACACGAACCTGGTTAAAGTGTCTCGGGGATAGTTAGCCGCATCTTAAAAACGTCAGAGCCCCACTGTTCGCAGCGTTACATAAGCTAGCAGCTCGCGCCACACCACACACTCCCTCGCGCTCAGTGCCATTGACGTGTCCGACATATTACCGCCTCCATTTCCCTTACTAACCGATAGGTGGCAAAGTAAGAAAATGAAACTTTGCTAACTTTTCGCTCAGAAATCTCACTGCAAAGTGGATGACAACTGGTTCTGTTGAATTAGGACTAAGTTTCATTAAGTGTGACACATGGTGAAGCTCAGTTACCGGTGTTAACATGGCATCCTCAGTAAGCATCTCAAATCAGGCACCCGGATGCTATAAGCATAGGCCTCGGGATCACCTTATAGGAAAGCCAACATCTACTGAAAAGCCATCTTTATTAAAAAATAACTAAGGCTTTATTCTTTAAAGTCTTTAACGTGTTTTAATGCGACTGCTAAATGCAGTTTACTAGCTCCTACTGTTATAAATTAAATGCTATTAATCAGCTGCACTCGTAGTTACAGCTTTCTCTGGACCTGACCCTACACTGTGTACATGCATGGGGACCATTGCTGACATAAGGATCTAATGCCTTGGTGTCGAGTCTCACGGTTATAACCCCCAGTCCCCATGTGGCTCAGGGTTCATCAGCTGGTAAAAGATTGGTAGATTCCATGAGAGGTACTGTTAGGTTGAAGAAACTGTTATTAATCATTTGTTATCATTTCTGTATAATCAGCAATGAGTGTAAATATGTATATACATAATTTTGTTTTCCTCTAGCCTCATACTTTAGATTCAAAACCAGAACTTTCTCTTCTTGCTCTCACCTCCCTATTTTGCTAGACCCCTGCGCCTCCCACTGACTATAAATAAAGGAACCAAGGGGAACCACCCTTGGTAGCACATTCTGCTGAGAGTGTGGGTACCCTTGCGCAAGTAAAACTTTATTAATGCGTAATTAAAAGTGTGTGCAGAGTTGGGGTGGAAAGCCTGGCGCTTTCTCCAACATATACTGTAGTTTGGTCCTGTGTGCAGAGTTGGAGTGCAAAGCCTAGCGCTTTCTCCAACATATATGATTTGGAGTGTAAAGCTTTGGCGCTTTCTCCAACATATAATTTGGTCCTTCGAGCCGGATCCGAGGATCCCTGACGACATCGCCAGCGCGCCGAGAGGAGCGACACTGAAGCCTGCCGGCAGCCACTCGGAGACGGGTGCAAGAAAGACCTGTGACGTGAATTCGTCATCAGGCCGGTGGTTAGAACTGCGCTCGACGTCTGGTGATGTCTGACGGACCTCGGTGACGGGACACAAGCACACGGGACAGGTGACACAACAAGGTTATTCAGCGAAATAACCGGGTCCATTGACGTTGGTTAGGCTTAGCCGTAATTAAGCGAAGTATGAACGTACATGTACTGTGTGAATGACTGGACTAAGACTATCATAGAAGCTTAGAGTTGCTTCTGTCAGTCCATTTCTTATTTTGCCTGGTGGGAAAGAAGTACTGGTGATTGAGGGACCAAGGACAGGTTTCATCCCTGAAAACCGATACCGCTGCACGAACAGCGTGCAGTTGAAGGCCGTATTGGTGTCCTCCCATATATCTTGTACCAGTGAATTTCCACCCAGGACCTGTGTAATGCGGAGACGGTAAAAAAAAAAAAAAAATGGGAAAGAGTCAGAGTAAGAAAATTGAACTAGAGGGAGATGAAAAGTTCATAGAAGGATATAAACCAGGTTCAGGACAAATAAGTAATCAGAGGTGGAGGAAAAAACATGGATTTGAAGGGAAACTCCACACTCCAGATATCCTAAAATTACAAGGAAATTTAAAACTAGAAATTTTACGAACCTCAAAGAAAGGAAAGTTGGAGGAAAGGAAAAAGGAATATAAGTATTCAGATAATTGGTTGGAACAAAGTAAGTTAAGGGACATACGTAGAAAGCAGAAAAAGGATGATAGAAAGGATAAATTAGCTGCAGGAATTACATGAAAGGATAGAGACAGTGTTTATGAGACGAGCAGATTATGGCAGAATTGCACAATGCAAGCAAAAAGATGGAGAAGAGCCAGAGGATTTTATGGATAGGATGCAAGTGGTGTTTAGAGGGAATTCAGGAATTCCTCATAATGAGGAAAATGGAGGAGTTTATCAGCAGCAATGAATGAATGAAACGTGCGTTCATCGCAGGCCTAAAACCTGAATTGAGGAGATATATAGATAAACATTGGGTACATCAGAATACTGGCTCAGTTCAGCAAGCCCTAGAATATGCCCAACATGCACAAAAAGCACAAAAACAGAAATCAGACACAATGTTCGCTGCTACTGACACTGTTGCAATAGTACACATGAATCCTCCGGGGAGGGGAGGGTTCAGAGGAAGGGGACGAGGCCGAGGAAGGGGGAGAGGTGCTTTTAGAAACAATCAGCGAAATTTATTACAGCAAGATAACACTTGCTGGACATGTGGAAAACCTGGGCATTTAGCCAGGCAATGTAGAACCAAGGCCACTTGCAATACCCCTATCTTTCCTGTGCAGAAAGGAAACACTGGAAAATGGAGAATGGTGCAGGACTTAAGGCCAGTAAATGAAATAGTACAACATGCTGCACCAGATGTGCTTAACCCACACCTTTTGCTCAATTCCTTGTCCCCTGACAAGAAATATTTTTCAGTAGTGGATCTGAGAAATACCTTTTTCTCAGTACCACTACATCCTGATTCACAACACTTATTTGGTTTTACTTACAAAGGACATAAATACACATACACTAGACTCCCTTAAGGGTTTTCAGAAAGTCCACATGTATATACAATGGCACTACGGTATTCAAAGAGTTCCTGTAAAATACCACCCCATAGTCAAGTGCTACTGTATGTAGATGATATATGAATTGCTTCAGATACAAAACAGCATTGTAAGGAAGCCACACTGTTAGTGTTACAGCATTTATATAATACAGGACATAAAGCATCAAAACAAAAGTTACAATATTGCAGAGAGGAAGTTATATATCTTGGACATAAACTCTCCCAACAAGGTTGATCATTGTTAGAAACTAGAAAACAGGCAATACAAGAGGCACCAAAGACTAAGCAGCAAATGATGTCCTTCCTAGGACTTTGTAATTATTGCAGAGAATGGCTACCTGATTATGCCGCACTCGTTCAACCTCTGCAAACCCTAATTTATGGGAAGGACATGGCACTGAAAGATAAAATTCAGTGGACAAAAGAAGGAGAATTGGCATTCACAAACTTAAAAATGATGCTACAAACAAATGTGATACTTGCCTTACCAGATTATCAACAACCATTTACCCTATGTGTTGATGCAAATCAAGGGTATATGAAAGCAGCATTAACACAGCCATTCGGAGAAAAAGAGAGACCGTTAGTGTTCTATTCTAAACGATTTGATGCAGTAGCAGCTGGTTTTCCGCAGTGTTTGCAAGCATGTGCAGCTGCTGCAGAAGAAGTAAAATTATCAGCAGAACTAGTGTTGTATCACCCACTCACCCTGAAGGTGCCACATTCGGTCTCATTGGTTCTTTTGCAAACGCCACTTCCGTTCCTCACACATGCTAGACATCTGACCTTAGTCTCACTCCTGCTTTCTCAGTCAAACATTACAATACAGCGATGTGGTCCTCTCAACCCTAGCACCCTTCTTCCGACAACGGAAGATGGAGAGCCACATTCGTGCAAAGCAGTTGTGGAAGAGCAAACTAAACCCAGAGCAGATATTTTACAAACCCCAATACCAGATTCAATGGTTGTTTTTGTAGATGGATCAGCATCAAAAAATGATATGGGCAAGAACAAGGTCAGATATGCTGTAGTTACATCTACTGAAGTGTTAGAGGCCAATGCACTTCCCCCTGCTTGTTCAGCACAAGCGGCTGAACTCTATGCTGTAATTAGGGCATGCGAGCTATTCAAAAATAAGTCGCTTACTATATACACTTAGTCAATATGTGTTTGGAGCTGTTCATCACCATGCAAGAGTGTGGAAAAATAGAGGATTCAAAACATTGCAGGGAACGTCTCTAACTCACACAAACTTACTACTTAGGTTGTTAGATGTTGTGCAATTTCCAACTTGCCTTGCAATATGCAAATGTAAAGCACACCAAACCGATGCTTCCGCAATAGTTAAAGGAAACAGTTTTGCGGACATGACAGCGAAAAGCTGCACAAAAACAGCCTACCTTAACTGTGACAGATGTATTATTAATAGACAGTGATGTACTATGTGATGCACAGACTCATGCTCCTAAAACAGAAATACAGAGTTGGATCAAAAGAGGAGCAATACAGCAAGGGAAAACTTACTATATGAATGACAAGCCCATCCTACCAAAAAACTTATACAAAACAGCTGCCTTAGTGAGCCATGGAAATACTCATGTCTCAACAGGAGGGGTGGTACATATCATCCAGCAATACTTTTACGCTAGAAATTTTTCTGATTATGCAAAGCAATTTTGTCGAGCATGCTTAATTCGCTGTAAACATAATGCACAGGGCAACATGAGACCAAAACGTGGCCAGTTTCCCGCAGCTGAGTACCCATTTCAAGTTGTACATATGGATTTTATTGAATTATCTTGGTCACAAGGGAAGAAGTACTGTCTAGTCATTATAGACACCTTTTCTAAGTGGGTAGAAATATACCCTGTAAAACACTGTGATGCAATGACCGTTGCAAAATGTTTGGTAGGCCATTATTTCCCTACCTATGGCATACCTCATATTATAAGATCAGACAATGGGACTCATTTTGTGAATCAGACCATGTCCCTCTGCTCACAAGCACTCGGGTTTACGATCAAAAATCATTGTGCTTATCACCCCCAGAGCGCAGGCTTGGTAGAAAGAACTAATGGCACCATTAAAACAAGGCTCAGAAAGACAATGGAAGAGACAAAAAGGCCGTGGCCAGAATGTTTGTCTCTAGTAAAATTATGGATGAGAATAACTCCCACTCCTGCAGGATTGACACCTTTTGAAGTAGTGTATGGTAGACCGTTTCCCTTAGCAACCGAAATGAGTGATATAGGAAAAGCAGACAGAGAAAATACGTTGGCTAATTGGATGCGAAAGTTGCTATCATCACAACAAAAACATAACCCCAGTAGTCTGCCAGTAAATTCTGTTTCTAATCAACAGGATAACTTGCAGCCAGGGGATTGGATCCTGGTCAAGGTCCTGTTGCGAAAGGAGTGGAGCACGCCTCGGTGGGACGGACCTTATCAAGTCCTCCTCACAACACCAACAGCGGTGAAGATAGCAGAGCGACCTTCCTGGATACACAAGAGTCATTGTAAGCCCATCAAGCCCGTATCAGAGATCTCTTCACCTTCGGAGTAGCAGTGGAAGTTCGCTACAAAGGCGCAGCAATCAATAGGATACTGACGTCTCAACCCGGTGAAGAAAACAGCTGATCTGCACTCCATTTAGAATGGCTCTGATTGGGTGGGGATGTGGTAAGGTGACTCTCGGCACAATTCTCTTCATGGGAATTGTTGGTCTGCTCCTGCACTCACCAAGACAAGTGTTTCGCCCACCTAGATGGACACATGATGGCTCCCACCTGAGACCTGTCTCTACAAATGAGACCCATCCTTTCTTACAGAACTACTAGTACCGTTATGTTCATGACACCACAAAAAAGGACAATTTAACTAACTGTTATGTCTGTACCCACATGCCAACTCATGTCGATGGGTTAAGTATATATGGGAAACCTATGAATAAGTCACAAGCAAAGTGTGCTGCCTCTTTTGCAGGTGTAGGCTATCAGCATGATTATATAAAAATAGATGACACCGATCCATACACCGCTGGTTTGGATAATGGTACATGTGCGCAGCAGTTTTGGATCGATTTTGCTATAAAAGTGTCAAATATATCCTTACCCTTATCTGTCCACCTGAACATGGACCCTAAAACATTTAATCACTCAATGTGTTATGAACAATACATTATTACTTGTTTGTTGTTGTTTCATTTGTATTCTACCCTGCCTTCGTTCCATGATACAACACACTTTTAGTTCTGTTTTTCTGCTATACACTGCAGAAGAACGGATGGACTTACTAACCTTGCCTGGCCCTCTTGACAATGATGATGATGTGGTCTAAATGACGGTTGTACTGAAAGTGCTTTTGCAACTTGTTCAGTACTGATGTTCCTGATCATACTGTCATGATAAACAGGAGGTACTGTTAGGTTGAAGAAACTTATTAATCATTTGTTATCATTTCTGTATAATCAGCAATGAGTGTAAATGTGTATATACATAATTTTGTTTTCCTCTAGCCTCATACTTTAGATTCAAAACCAGAACTTTCTCTTCTTGCTCTCACCTCCCTATTTTGCTAGACCCCTGCGCCTCCCACTGACTATAAATAAAGGAGCCAAGGGGAACCACCCTTGGTAGCACATTCTGCTGAGAGTGTGGGTACCCTTGCGCAAGTAAAAAGTAAAACTTTAAGTGTGTTGTCTCGTAATTAAAAGTGTGTGCGGAGTTGGGGTGGAAAGCCTGGCGCTTTCTCCAACATAAAGCTTTGGCGCTTTCTCCAACAGGTACCCCTTTAAATACGCTTTATTCCCACCACCCCACAAAATTAGTACATTTTAAAAACACAACCGTGCTGCATACATATAACAAAACATATGTACAACTTTTTTTTTGAATAATAAAACACCCGGTCATGGTACATTTTAAAAACTCATTTGATAAATGTACACAAACATTTTTGTACAAGCTTGAAAAATAAAACACAGGTATACATGATACATTTTAAAACACTTGTGCAACTTTGAAAATAAAAAAAAAACTTCATGTTACATTAACAAAATCTCCTTCGATAAAAAGCCTACAAAATTTTTACAACTTTGCTTTTGTAAAATAAAAGCCATGTTCATATATTTCAAAACTAATTCACAAAATGAATGCATAAAACTTTGTACATTTTAAAAATACACTTGGGCTGCATACACATAACAAAATGTTTTTGTAAAACACCCAAACATCTTACATCTTAAAACATCTGTACATCTGAAAAACTTTCATGTCACATTTTAAAACATTTGTACATCTTTGAAAAACTTTCATGTTACATTTTAAAACATTTGTACATCTTACTTTGAAAAACTTTCATGTTACATTATAAAACATCTGTACATCTTACTGTGAAAAACTTTCATGTTACATTTTAAAACATTTGTACATCTTACTTTGAAAAACTTTCATGTTACTTTTTAAAACATCTGTACATCTTACTTTGAAAAACTTTCATGTTACTTCTTAAAACATTTGTGTGACTAAAAAACTATGGTCAAGTTATATTACCAAAAAAAACTCATCTGATAAATTTATACAATTTGTGTAACATGTTTGAAAAATAAACAATGTACAACTATGTTCAAGATAAATTAACAACAACACATTTGATAAATGCATATATTTGGTGTAACATCTGTAAAATGTTAGACTACTTGATAATGGTTGTCCGTTCTTCCCCATTGCTAGCATTCCGATCTTTTGCTCACCCCACACATGGATATTACATTATAAGTTTTTTCAATGCTTGCATCTCCTTACGCCCCCGACTATCCTTGAACAGCGTGTGGAAGAAATCCCCCTTTTCTTCAAACATCCGCATCCAAATCACAAACCCAAACCAGCCCAAACCACGGCGGCAGACCCCGGCAGCAGACGGTCACACTCGATAATTTTTTTTGACCCTCATAGCACAGGCTATAGCATTTCAGGCATAATCACACTCGTATGCATAAGCACACAATTGAATTAAATCAAATTTAATAAAATAAATAGTAACGAACCATAACTAATTTCATACCCCCTACACATCTGGAAAAATTATCATCAACCATGAACAATATTTGTGACGTCACATGGCCCACGTCTGGGCCTTGCCTGGCCCCGCCCCCTTTTGACATTTTAATCTTCGTGACCTTAGACCCAACCTGTCAATTTGATGTGAGTGGCATGATTCACTCTCTCTCATGCTCCCCCCTTTTCTTTTTATTTATTTATTTTCTTTATTTTTATCATTTAATTGTTTTTCTTTTTCTCACTACTGCTCATATATTGGTTTTACTACTTTCCAGTCAAGCATTGTAGTGTTTTGTGTTCAGTGTTATTGTCTTTAAGCAATAAAATATATTCGCAAAAAAAGATCTTCTCTCTTATACCTTTCTATCTAATTTATATCTACAAAATCAAATAGTGGGATTATAGCTTGTTTGGGGAAAAATAATCTCAGTAACAGTGATACTCATAATCGCTAAATGAATGTCTGTTGTTTGAATAGTTTGTATGATGCAAGACTTTTATTTAAAACTTAAAATCCAGTGTTTTCCCAGTCTGTTCTCCTCAGTCTGGCCTCAGCCCAGAACCACACCTACTGCAAACCATACCTACTGCAGCCTGAGAAGCAGGAAGTTCCTCCCACTCTCACACACAGACGACTGTTGGTGAAACTGAAACTGAATCCTATCAGGGTTTGCAGTAAAATGGCTGAAGCCAGTTCAGCACTGGATCTGAACCAGTTCTGCTGTTCAATCTGTCTGGATCAGCTGAAGGATCCAGTGACTACAGCCTGCGGACACAATTACTGTATGAACTGCATTAAGAGCTGCTGGGATCAGGAGGATCATGATGGAGTTTACAGCTGCCCCCAGTGCAGACAGACCTTCACACCCAGACCTGTTCTGCACAGAAACACCATGGTGGCTGAATTGGTGGAGAAACTGAAGAAGACTGGACTACAAGCAGCTACTCCTGATGATGATTATGCTGGACCTGGAGATGTGGAGTGTGATTTCTGTACTGGGAGAAAACACAAAGCTGTCAAGTCCTGCCTGGTGTGTCTGGCCTCTTACTGTGAATCTCACCTCCAGCCTCACTATGAGTCTCCAGCTTTTAAGAAGCACAAGCTGACTGGTGCCACTGGACATCTGCAGGACAAGCTCTGTTCCCAGCATGACAAACCCCTGGAGGTCTACTGCCGTACCGACCAACAGTGTATCTGTTATCTCTGTACGATGGATGAACACAGAGGCCATGATACAGTCTCAGCTGCTGCAGGAAGGACGGAGATACAGGTCAGGCCAGAAATACTCTTATATAAATTCTAACATTTATTTAAAATAAAAATGGGTTTTCTCTTAATGCATTTGAGTTAAATTTGGGGAAAATTTTTAAAGACCGGAGTATCGGTAAGCATCAGTGTTATTCATTCTGCTGTCTGTACTGGAGAAATTAAGAAAAACGATGTCCTACTTATTATTGCCACATAAAATATCTCTTGCACATTTCATCTCACCAGCTCTGTTTCTGACTGATTTCCGCTGTTCCTAATCCAGAAGAGAGAGACCGCTCTCGGAGCCTGCGTGTGAGGGGCAGTGCAGGGGGCAGATCACTCGCACTCGCTCTCTTTCTCTCTCTCTCTCTCTCTCTCTCTCTCTCTCATGCACAGCAACATGCAGCTCATGCAGGGGTTCTGCTTCTGGTGACATTGCCAGACTAACTTTCAAATGTATTGTTACATTTCTATAGAGTTGATGTTGACAATGCTTGTTGCCACAAGTGCAACAAGTTATTTGCATGAAAGGTAACCCAAGCAATCCATCTAAAAATCTAGCGAAAGTTCATCACAAGCATACGGAGAAATGCAGTTTTTGACTGGCAGCCTGGAGCTCGTAGTTTTTCTGTTACGTCACGTATGTTATGTACATTAGCAGCCTGGACCAAATCACAACATACGCCTAATGTATTTTTTGAGCATATTACCCAGACAGCACATATAAGTTGAAATGACACTGATTCCATATCAGACAAGGTTGAAACAACGTGGATCTTCAATCTTTCACTTTATATCAACATTGAATCAAGGTTTTGCCACCATCAATTTTTCAATATTGAAAATCTGACCAAAAATCAAGTCAGTTTCAATGTTGATAAATTAACACTGACCATAATTCAATGCATTTAACTATAATCCAACGCTGACACAATAATATGATGCTATATGGGTAGTATCACACATTAAAAACATTTTCTTATCCAACTCCAGAAAGCTAACAAGAAATAGGAACTATGTTTTTACAGACTGCAAAAAAACTAAATAAGTATCGGACGTGGATTGTCACATATGGCCGATACTGGTTCCACCTAGTTACATAAAGATCGGTGCACATCTAATTATAATCTATAATAGTAGTGACTTTCAAAACAATGTTCCTGCAGTTTGTAACTCAAGACGTTTAATTAATATACAGTACGTATAAGAAAATAAAGCAATGTTCTCCTGCTCTCAATTTGTTTTTTTTCTCTCTCACAAAAAGTACCGATAAGATTACTGGTAAAGTACCTGACTGATAAGCAATATCGGTAAGAGTAGTAGTACCATTAAAATCTTAATCTCCACATCCATCCCCTAACCGCTTATTCTGGTCAGGCTCCCAGAGAGCATATGGCACAAGGCTGGGGTTCACCCTGGACTGGATGATTAAGGCATTTTATCTCAGATAATGAAACAAACTTGTTTTGTGATCTTGTTTCCCGTCTGTAGAAACAAATGGGAGAAACACAGAAGGAATTTCAGCAGAGAATTCAGATGAGAGAGAAGGAGCTGCAGGAGCTGAGAGAGGCTGTGGGCTCATTCAGAGTGAGTATGAACCTGAAGAGAAGATAACAGCTGGCTTGTGATCATCTTGAATGTCGACTCCTCCCCAGAGTCAACAGATTTATAGAGTTGTGTGGATTAATCACACTAAGGTCACTGTGGGTTATTCTGGGTCAGAGGTTTGGTGGGACAAAGGTGCCAGATAACAGTGTCACTAGACAGAACAGAAACAGGGCACCCAGACAGGGAGCAGTCAAAGAGTCAAATCACAGTATGGGAGTCAAAGTCGGGGTTGCTAACAGAGATGGGAAAGCGGGTTAATCTACCCAGGGGAGTGAGGGAAAAGGGGAACACTCATGGGGACACGGTGAAGGGGAGACACTCAGGCTCAGCTAGATGGGGGTCGGGATCAGCAGTCACTTGGGTGGGAGGGTCTATGAGATCAGGCAGACAAAGAGTCACAGGAGGAACCTCACAGAACCAGGGAGAACCGGGGCAGACAAACGCTCAGTAGTCTAGCATGATAAGACAAAAACATTCGATAAAACCAATTTACCCAGTTTACCTGGTTAACCCAGTTTTATACTACCAGTAACCAGGACTAAAAGGAGGCAGCTGTCAGAATTCAGGCAAGATACATTGGGCTGGGGGGCGTGGTTCCTGTAAGCGATCCAGGCTCATGCTCACAAACAGGATTTAACTAACCTGGGGTTATAGGAGTTATCCTATTTATTTATCTATTTATTAAAAATACTGTAATGGTTCTGTGGGAGCTCTCATTGGCTGTTGTGGGAGGTACATCATGAGAACAGGGATTATGCTTGAGTTTTGCTCATTATGTGTGCATGTTCTGGGTTTGCAGGTAAAAGAGCAAGCTGCACATGTTCTTTGTATTGTGTTGTGTTTGGATGAGCGAGCTCATGATGGATGTCCAGACTCACCATGGGTGTAACGGGTATGGCAAATGATAACTGGGTGAGTCTGGCCTCTATCATGATGCCTCACTCACGGGTTTATGCTTGTGTGCATCCTAGCCTTTAGGGGACGCACTGGTAACAGGTTGGCCTTTTTAAAGGCTGGTAAAAACAAGCAATAAAACCAGGCCAGTTCTGTTACTGGTTCAAAGAGCCTAACTTGTGTGCGAATGTGTCATTAGTGGCTCTTTCTCAAGTGAACCGCTACAATACCATTTTAATGTTCATTTGAAAAAAAGAAGTCTCTGCCAAATCCCTGCAGTTGACAGTGTATGAGCTTAATGAGTGATCATTTCCAATCAGTGCTGGCTGGGTTTCAGTACCTGAGGCATCCAGCATGGTGACGCTCCAAACCCCAGCCCTGTGCTGTTTTTATACCTCCTGTCAGCTCATATCTCTATTGTACAATGAGGCTTTCTGGAGTCTCAACAGGGACCAATTGTAATTTACCGTCCTCTGCTCCCTGTGTCACCAACAGAGCTCAGCACAGTCAGCAGTGGAGGACAGCGAGAGGATCTTCACCGAGATGATCCACTCCATTGAGAGAAGATGCTTTGAGCTGACAAAGCTGATCAGAGATCAGGAGAAGGCTGTAGTGAGTCAGGCTGAAAGAGACATAGAGAGACTGAAGCAGGAGATCGATGAAATGAAGAGGAGACACTCTGAGCTGGAGCAGCTTTCACACACAGAGGATCACATCCATTTCCTCCAGGTAACAGAACAGCTACTTTGGCAATAAGAAAGCCAGAGTATTCAAATGGATGCATGTTCTCATTTGTATTTCAACCAGTCTGTCATTTGTCAGATGTTAATGGTCCTGCTCATTCCATTACAATACACATTTGTTATTATGAAGCTGTTTAATCAGACTGTGTGTCTGTAGAGGTGCCAGAGTCTTCCTGTTGTCCCCGAAGCTGGATTTGGACCCAGAATCTCTGTCTATCCACGCTGCTCTTTTGAGAACATGAGGAAGGTGGTTTCTGAGCTGAAGGATCAACTGGAAAATGTTTCTGAAAAGAAAATGGCAGAGATCCATCACACAGGTTAATATATAAAAAATATTTTAAAATATATTAAAATATAAAAAATACATTTTGCCTTCTGTTCATGTTAATATAGACCATGCAGAGAGAGTATGCAGTGCAGTCAGCCTCATGTTTGTTTGACCAAGTAAGTTTCTGTTTCCAATAAGACTAAATCTTTGTGAAAACTGAAGATTTAGCTCCACATTCTACAGGCTCCAAAACCCAGATCAAAGGAATCATGTTTCTTCTACATTATTTTATCCAAAAATCTGTATTTTGTGGAACTTAGAATGATTTTCAGTTTGTTAAAATGACTGTTATTGTCCCTCATAATGATAATACCCTACTGCTGGTGTCTCCACAGTGAGTGACGTCCATCTCCCACAAGTAAATTGTTTTAATCACATCCCTGTTTCTCTCTCTTTCCTTCTAGTTACCAAAGACACCATCCTACCAGTATTAGTGCCCAGGACCAGAGCAGAATTCCTACAATGTGAGTCTGTTCACACACACACTTCTCTCTCCCTGTATGAGGTGGAGTGTGTTTTATTGTGTTTCATCTTCTTCTGCTAGGGAAGCTTCTCTTTCTCTCTCCTGCTGTCTCCTGGCCTTTCACATTTACATGAGCTGTTTATGTCAGTAGCCTTTGGATCCAATTGCAAGGCAAGTTCATTCAGGGGCTTTCCCACAGCACCAGGAATGGTACATTTTGTACTTTACCTTTTCCATTGCCTTCCAGCTACGGACCAGTACCAAAAGTTCCTGTAGCCAAAGTAGCTGAGGTACTTTTTTGGTATTTCATACTTGAGGTGGGACTTGCAAACACGTTCACTGTTAATTTAAAAGACATTTTAAAAAAAGCCTAAAAGCTAAACAAACAAATAAATAGTTAACTAAAAAGAAGTTATTTTGTAGAGGCAGCGTATGACTAAACTATTACAGATTTAATACATTGATAAGCAGCAGCAAACAGTAACACTTTAAGCCCTGATTATAATGAGCTGACAGTGTTAGCCGACCTCAGGTCTTCAGGAAGCTTGTTCCACAGACAGGGAGCATAGAGACTAAAAGCCGCTTCACCCTGCTTGGTCTTGATTCTGGGACACTGAGTAAACCTTTCCCAGATGCCCTCAGGGGTCTGCATGCTGCGTAACATTAAAGGAAATCAGAAATGTATTTATGTCTGAGACCAATTAGTACTTTGCACAAAGGAGTAATATTTTACAACGAATCCTGTGATGCTCAGGAAGCCAGTGCAGTGATTTAAAGACCGATGTAATGTGCTCTTATGCTATTATGTAATATTATCTTATGGTAAACCGGGCTGAAGGCAGCACTGAGATCCAATCATACTTGACTGAACTATTGACTATTTGTAGCACATCTGATGATTAAAAATATCAACATCAAAGGAACTTGCAGATTGAGTATCAAGGCAGCTAGCTGTAGGCCTAAGCTGTTGAACAATTTCTGACAAGGTTGACCAGTCTAGGTCAGGGGTCAGCGACCTTGACTACTTTTTGTAGTAAATCATCACCATTCGTTCCCAAGTCTTTGTAAAAAACTGGCATATCCTCTTTGACTTACATATTATAGCAGCTGAGTTCAGAGTGGTGAGGACATTTTGCGCTGCTCGGTCAGCAGTTACAGTAGTGAAGTGCAGAGTGAAGGGCAACTGCAGACAACTGCAGAGTCAAAGGAACTTTACAACAACAACAACAACAAATTTATTTTTATATAGCGCATTATCACAACATTACATTGTCTCAAAGCGCTTTACAGTATCCTCACCCAAAGCCCCCAGTGAGTAAGCCATAGGCGACAGTGGCAAGGAAAAACTCCCTAGAAGGAAGAAACCTTGAGAGGGACCAGACTCAAAGGGGAAGCCCATCCTCCAGGGGCCGGCAGGGATAGTCAAATAGAGAGAGGAGAGCAAGGAAGATAAGCCAATGCCGAAGCCGAGTCTTCTTCCAATTGCCAGGCAACCAGAGGTAAGGCAGCGGGTCATACATGGAAGATCAGAACGGCGAGCTGGATGCAGGGACGTCACTGGTGGTGGTCGGGTGTGCTGGATATCTTGATAGATTGAGGTCTCCAGGCATCACCCCCCAGGAGGAGTAGGGGAAATAAAATGTACAATTAGGCATAGTAGAGGAGGCTATTGGCAGTGCTAAAAGCTAGGTGAGTACAATATGAAGTGCAATCTGCAAGCTCCGGCAGATATGGCTATGGCAGCATCAGTAGGAGGGAGAGGCAAGTGGGAATGCCGGCATGGGGAGTCCCTGAAATGTCAGCACTCCAGTTCCACAAGAGATTGCAAAGCTAGAGTGACAGCACTGACAATCCAGTTCATCCAAAGCCAATGGCACCGATCCCCACCCAGCTCTACACCTCACACTACAGGTCTGACTGGGAGTGAAGAGTTAGCTAGGGCTAGAACTAGTGTCCCTATACGCTAAACTAAACAGGTGTGTTTTTAGTCTGGACTTGAATATTGAGAGTGAACCTGAAACCCGCACATCCGGTGGAAGACCATTCCACAGCTGAGGAGCTTTGTAGGAGAAAGCTCTGCAGCCTGCCGTAGCTCTTTCTACCCTAGGCACTAACAGATATCCCATGGCTTGAGAGCGAAGCAAGCGTGGAGGGTTGTATGTGGTCAGCAGTTCACTAAGGTATTCTGGTGCAAGGCCATTTAGTGCTTTATAAGTTAATAGCAGTATTTTATAGTCAATTCGAGACTTAACTGGCAGCCAATGAAGAGAGGATAAGACCGGTGTAATATGATCAAATTTTTTAGTGTTTGTTAGACACACCCCCATTCTTTACTCAAGAGAGGGGGTGTGAGGGTGAATACTATCACTACAGAGCTGAACATAGTGGTAATATTAGTCACCTTTGCGCTCTTGCATGTTCGAGTGATTTACAACTGACATGCCCCCCCCCCCCAAAAAAAACTGCCTGTCTTTCTTTTTTGTAAATACGTCTAGTTTTGTTTTTGCCTTAAATGCATGTATACCTCTATACCATTAAAAAGTCGTATCTCAAACCCCCTTCTCTACCCAGCAGCTCTTTGTAATTCTTCGGTCAGACATTCAGGATAAAATGGCTCTGTGCTTTAAAAAGGTTGCCAACCTACCGATCTAGGGGGTGGAAAAGTGCAACGTATAGTGATTTGCCAGCCAAAGACCTGATACTCAGTAAAGTTAAGATTAATGTATTAAACACATTGTCTGACCCAGTCTGTAGGTGACACACAACTGCAGTCAGATTAGATAGAGTAGCTGTGGGCTTTGATGCACTTTGTTCCCCCTGAAGTCAGTCAGAACAGGAATGGCTGACACTGGGGCTACTGGTCACTGCCTAGTGTGGGCTGTAGCTACAGCAGTGGATCCAAAGCGTATTGCAAGTGGGGGGGTGGGGCATCTAAAGATGATTTTTCTTAATTTAAATTGGTAATTTTAACAAAAAAAAAACCTTCATGGATATCGTGTTTGTGCATGCACTGAGTATAACTTTTTTGAGATTCGCTAGTATGTCCTAAGTCGGCACCCATAGTCTCCCTCAAACTGGCTGACACTGACCGTCTCCTGTCTGCACTTAGCAGTTAGTTTTGACAGCAAACCTTTATGTAGTTTTATTCCGTTTTTTTGACTAAAATGTAATTTAGTTTGTCATAATTTAGTCATTTTATTTTAGTCTAGTTTTAGTCGACAAAATATCGTAAGATTATAGTCAACTAAACTACAATTGATTTAGTCAACTAAAATTAAAAGTGCAAAGTACAATGTTTAAAGTTTCCTTTCGATTCTGTAAGTCATATTCACCAAGATGAAATTAAACCAATGTTAAGAAATGGTATTAAGGTTTTACTGTGCAGTACACAAATACACATATTTCACTCTCATTTGAAACACAAATACGTGTTTATTTACCCAGAAACTGAGTACTGTAAATTCAGTAGTGCCATTAGCGAAAAAATAAAATCATTTCAAAGTGCATAGTCTATAATGCTACCCGGCCTCCTCTGAATATTAAAATAAAAATAAATATTTGTAATATTTTTATTTGTTATTGTACTTTGTTAAATGTTTAACCTGAAATTCTCAAATATGTTCAAAGGATAAAACCAATGTTACGCTCCAGTCTAGGGTTGGAGCATAGCAGAAAGGAAAAGAATAGGGAAAAACAGGACAACCGGGGGCTGAGGAAAGGGAACACGGGACACAACGGGAGTCTTTTTTTTATCGTTTTTATATTTTTCACAGACATGTTCACAAGCACTAGGTGCAACAGACTTCGGGAGTGACAGCGGCCAAAACAATAAACAAATCACATCTACCGAACGAAACCCCAATCTGAGCTACTCGTAAGTGAACAAAAACTAAGATAAACAATACTAATTCCTACCTCCTTAACCAAAATGAACAATACACATCACGAACTAAAATTGCAGTCAATCTGTACGCACCAGAATATACACACAGCAAACCGTAGGGGAAAGCAAAAGCGTAGTCGGTACACAGGTGGTGAGATCAAAACCAGGAGAGCAAACAATCAAGGCGACAGTATCAGAAAGGGCAAGGCGAAAGTCGGAATCCAAGAAATAAAAACAATCGTACACAGTAAGGCACATCCAGCAAGCAAAACCACAACAGCGAGAGATAGCAATAAGCAAAGAGCTACAAAACTCCCGAAAACACGATCCGTGGGCCTTTCTGGGCAGAGGACTGGAAGCAGGAAACGGTGCTGCAGATCGGGGGCGTGAGTTGATGGGACAGCTGACGAATGGGCGAGTGGCAGGGCGTTCGGAGAACCTGTAGGAATCCTCCCGTACCACTTATGGCACGTATTTTGCTTACGGCCCGTAACACAAATAATGGTATTAGGGATATATACAGTGTTGCCAACACGAGGTCTTGCTTTCCCGGTACAGTTACTCATCTCCCTGTGTCTGCTCTGATCAGTGAGCGCTAGCTCCGGCTGAAAGGAGCAGCATATTCCCGTGACCGCACGGCAGCTGACATACATGTGAATAAGCTGCGCATGTGCAAACGGTGTTGCCACGGACCTGCTTCTCCTTTGCTTGAAATAAAAGTATTTAATTTGACCGTTTCTTCTCATTTTTTATTATTTCATTGCAGAGGATGTAACTGCTGGTTAATAAGTTCCGTTGTGTTGTCTGACAGAAAATATTTAACGTAATTTAATTGATAACAGTTTTATATTGGACACGTGAGGAAGGATTAGGGAAAACACGCAGAATGCAAATACGACGTAATCACGTAATCAATATGCAAATATACGCATGACGTCACCTAGCGACATTTGACGACTTTTCAAGCAGACTTTAGATACTTTCCGTTGAAAATAGTTGGCAACACTGAAGGCAGTAGTGTGAACAGTGGGTGCTGAGGGTAGCTACTGTCTCTAATGATACTATGGGCTTTCCTGATTACTCTGGAGTGGCAGATGTCCTCCAATGATGGTAGAGCTGTTCCAATAATGGTTTGGGCAATTCTCACCAAACTGTGATGTTGCTGGTGAGAATACTCTCAATAGTACTTCTGTAGAAGTTTTTAAGAATTCTGGTTTCCATTCCAAATTTCCTTAGCCTTCTTACAATAGGAAGTACAGACCCTGTTGAGACTTCTTCACCAGCTGATTGATGTTGAGAGACAAAGTAAGGTCATCACTCGAGTGAACACCAAGATATTTAAATTGTTTCACTCTCTCCAATATGCAGTAATGTGTGATGTTTTTGTTTCTTCCTTGGGTCTACAGTCATCTCCTTGGTTTTGTCAGCATTTAGGGAGAGATTATTCTCCTGACACCACTCCACTAAACTCACCACCTCTCTCCTATATGCTGTCTCATCACTACCAGTAATCAGTCCAGTTAGCATTGTATCATCAGCAAATTGTATGATACTAGTGTTGTTCTGTGATGCCGTACAGTCAGAAGTAAAGAGGGAATAGAGCAGGGGACTCAGCACGCAGCCCTGGGGAGTGGCCCCCAATCCGAACTGACTGTGTTCTACCTGTAAGGAAATTTAGGATCCAGCTGCAGACACGTCTTGGTAGGCTGAGAGTGAGTAGTTTATCTGTTGATTTTTATGGTATGACCGTATTAAATGCAGAACTGTAAAAAGTAAATTAAATCCTTGCATAGCTGTCCTTTAGCTCTAAGTGTGAGAGCACTGTGTGAATGGCAGTGCTGATGGCATCATCTGTGGATCTGTTAGCCCGATAAGGAAACTGAAGAGGGTCTAACGCATCTGGTATGATGTTCCGCATGTGTGCTTCTGCATGTGTGCTTCTGCATGTGTGCATGTGTGCCTTGCTCAACACCGCTCCTTGCTCCACTAAAATTTCCTCCCACTCCAGTCAAATCGTTCCACACTCGCTCCAGTTCCACACTCGCTCCAGTTCCACACTCGCTCCAAAAGATGGAGAAATAATCTGCATGCCTAACAAATGTCACCTTTAGCTGAAGCCTTATATCATAAAGAAATATGAGCAACGGCAACATTGTCACTCAGAACAGAAAACATTTATTTTTAAACAACATATACAGTAAGCAACAACGTGTGATGCCCGGCCCGTCCGCTCCTCGTGTGTGCCACGCCCCCTATTTACTCACGTGTGATTTCCTGATCGTGCCCAGTCGTGTCTTGTTTTCTGCCTTGTTCCGTGTATTTAAGTCCCTGTTTTGCATTAACCCCTTGTCTGTCATTGAAAGTGTTGCGTGATACCTGTGCCTGTACCTTGTTTCCTGTCCTGATCTCTCCATTAAACCCTGTTCGTCCTGCATCTTGCCTGCAACTTGCTTTTACTGCTCTTCGAGCCGCCCCAACCACGCTCGCTCAGCGCACCCGTCTTTCCGAGCGTGACACAACGGGCTGGTTTTGCAATGGCATTCTACACAAAAACAGGCTTAAAAATAAAGTAATCAGTGGGCATAGCAACATAAAGAATATACAGGCTAAGCATCCACATTTTAAATTCCTCATTTTTTTTCTGTTGATGCTACCGCTGCATCTCTCTCTATAAAATAAAATTTCAATGACAAGTGTTATGTAGGGGCGGCATGGTGGTGCAGTGGTTAGCACTCTTGCCTCACACCTCTGGGACCTGGGTTCGAGTCTCTGCATGGGTCACATGTGTGTGGAGTTTGCATGTTCTCCCCATATCGTCGTGGGGTTTCCACCGGGTACTCTGGTTTCCCCCCACAGTCAACAACATGCTGAGGCTAATTGGAGTTACTAAATTGCCCATAGGTGTGCGTGTGAGAGTGAATGGTGTGTGAGTGTGCCCTGCGATGAGCTGGCCCCACCATCCTGGGTTGTTCCCTGCCTCGTGCCCATTGCTTCCGGGATAGGCTCTGGACCCCCCACGACCCAGTATGATAAGCGGTTTGGAAAATGGATGGATGGATGGAAGTGTTACGTGAATTTAAAAAATCGTATCAGACCTACTTTGAGTGACAACACTAATTTATTTGATTACCAATATTTACTTTATAGACTTTCATACTTTTATTTACTTTATAGACTTCATATGCTACAGTACAACCATATAAAACTTGCTCACGTTTTGCTCTGGCCTTTGCTTGTTCGCGTTGCACACTCTCATGTTTCCGAGAAAGGTGTCTTTTTAGATTCCAAAGTGAATATTTACTCATTGCAACAGTTTCACCACATTGTGTTCCTTGCTCTACATTATTGTCATTTATACGTTTGATAAGAGTAGTATACTTGTATGACCTATCAGTTTCCTTTGTGAAATACTTTGCGAATTTCATCTCGGCCAATTTGTGTAACAGCCTTGATAATCATACAGATGAATTCTGGGTAGATTTGGGTACGCCTCAAAGTTGTAATGTGAGCGGTATCGGAGCAAAATTGGAGCGAGACAGAGCGACCAAATTTCACCTGCTCCGCTCCTCGCTCATGCTTCGCTCCACTCGCATGCTCTGATCTGGATCAGGGAAATTCTCTTTACTGTGTTATACCTATTCAAAGTTACGAGCCTGAGATTGAGTGCAAAAATCAACTTCATGTTGAAATTAATTGCTCTTTTTCTTGCCTACAGACTTCTGCCAGCTGACGCTGGACTCCAACACAGCACACAGAGCGCTGTCTCTGTCAGAGGGGAACAGGAAGATGACAGGGGGGGCAGAGCAGCCATATCCTGATCATCCAGAGAGATTTGACTGGTGGCCCCAAGTTCTGTGCAGAGAGAGTCTGACTGGTCGCTGTTACTGGGAGGCTGAGTGGAGTGGAGATGGGGCCTGGATAGGAGTGACTTATAAAGGAATAGGGAGGAAAGGAGACAGTGATAGCTGTGGGCTTGGAGACAATGACAAGTCATGGATGCTGTGCTGCGATCCTGACAGTTACTCTGTCTCTCACAATGATGAACAAATTGACATACCCATAGAGTGCCCAGGCTCCCACAGAGTAGGAGTGTATCTAGACTGGGCGGCTGGTACTCTGTCCTTCTACAGAATCTCCTCTGACAGACTGACCCTCCTGTACAGCTTCACCTCCTCATTCACTGAACCCCTCTATCCAGGGTTTTATATTTCTCCAAACTCCTCTGTGTGGCTATGCATGCTGGAATAGCTCACTGTGTGCTGCAGGAATCATTTTTACCTTATCAGAGTGTCACATTTCACTGTTTCTCCATGGAAAAAAGGTAAAATATCTGCTTTTTAACCAGCTCTCTGATTGAAATGTAATCCTGATGGGGATGGGCGCTTTTCCTCTCCCCTGTATATGTACATTTTATATATTTCTGTCCACATATTGTACTTGCTGCCTGTACACTGACAATAAAGGCTTCCTGTTCTATCCTGTTAATGTCCCAGTTCAGCGCTGCCTAAAGCGTAACTGAGTAACTGTAGCGTCCCCGGTTGAAATGATGGTCTCTCAGACTGATGGTTCACAATCCTTTATTTAACCTTGCCTTGTGAACTCACCATAAGATCTATAAAGTGTACAGAAAACAAACACTATTAGTAACTCAGATACCAAGTTGCCCTTAACACCTTTCCTTATTCAAAACATAAATGAATTATCTTTCCTTTAAGTTCTAACATCCTTTTGTTGACATTTTCTACATAGATTACCTTTTACAAGTATATTCAATTAAACCATTTTAACAATGCTTTTAAACACCTTTGAATCATGAAATAAACTAAAGTAAATCATGTCAGTGACCTTACATGACAAATAAAACAAAGCAGCTTGTAAATCATGACCTTTTAACATGCTTAATTTATCCGTGCTCTTTAGCACCTTCTAGTGGACAAAAGCGGAGTCCGTTTTACTCAGCAGAACACCTTACAACAGAATTATTTAAACACATATACATTTACGAATCAACATTCAAAACCCACCTTGTTCCTTATCAACCAGGAGCTAAAACCATCACTGGTATTTAAGAAATTAACCTTAATGAACCGTAATATTACTATTCCTTTATCACTAAGCACACCTTGCTTCTACTTCCATGGAGTTTTCCCGCTACTGTGCGGTTTGCGACACTGGTTTACGGCAGCTTGTTTCTCTATGTTCCTTCAAAATAAAAGCCGTTCTTTCACAATAAAAGGCATCACTCGTCTTATGCAGTTAAACAAGGAATAACATTTGTAACCAATAAATGTAATAAACGAAATATTAATACGTTCATTTACAGTAACATATGATTAATCCGCGATCTCTGCAGCTTCCTAATCTGATTTATCAGTTGCCATTTTTTTATCCAAAATTTGACAAGATTGAAAAAAATATTATTTAGAGTTAAAACGTAGTAAATTACATTAGTAACACACATTAGATTAAATTACCAAAATAGAACAAGCAAAAATGTGCCGTCCTGAGGTAACTGCGGATTTCCTGTCGGTCGCAGGATGTGAGACGCCACATATGAGTAACATGCACAGTCATTATTTAACATACAATAAAACATTAACCTGATAAAATTCCTATAAAATAAACCGATAAAAATAAACCTTTTTTGAATGAGCATATTTAAAAACAACGAAAATGGACACAGTCGATTTGCTGTTTGGACTGTAACTTATTTTTTACTTTAGACTAATGTGGACAGCTTCCTGATTTCACTACATGTCTGATCATCAATGACGCACTGTGTGTTATTCCAAATTATCAAAACAAGCATACATTTTCTTTTTTAGGAATTGTAGTAGCTTGGATTCAACCACTAGAGGGCAGTAGTAGCATATAGTTGTAGGCAGCATGGAGGGAAGCAGAAGAAAGCAACACAGGAAAGTTGGATTTCTTCTCTGCTAGTAAGGTAGGACTCTGTTTACTTTCTGTCTCGGACTCGGTTGAAACTGTTGTTGTGTGTAGTTTCTGGCAATCAAGTGTAGTTTCGGTCTCCCTGAACTGTTGTTGTTGTGTGTAGTTTTGGTCTCCCTGAAGGTGTTAATTAGGGGGCAGGGCTTACTGGGTTAAATTGAAGGTGATAAAGGCAAACAGTGTAGTTGTTACTACTACTTCTAATCCTTTCTTTCCTACTCTATCCAATCCTCTTTCTCTCATACCGTCACTGTAGACATGTGCCTTAGACCTATCCCAGTCCACTTATCTTTTAGATCTAGAAGATCTCACCCAACATCCAGGCGCCGCACACCCAGTAATCTTGTCTACCCTCCCATAACACCCTAGTCCCAGCGAAGTGTGTTAGGTGGTCTCTGGAATTGCCAGTCTGCTGTAAAGAAGGCTGATTTCATTTCCGCCCTTGCTTCAAACCACTCTCTTGACTTTCTGGCTCTGACTGAGACCTGGATATCCTCTGACAACTCGACTACCCAGGCAGCTCTCTCCTCCGCTTATGCTTTCTCTCACTCTACTCGTCAGATTGACAGGAGTGGTGGCACAGGTATGTTGCTATCTTGGAACTGGTGCTACTCACCCCTCTCTCTGCCCCATCTCAACATTTCATCCTTTGAATTCCATTGAGTTGCTGTTTCCTCTCCATTCAATATTTTGATCATTGTTGTCTACCGCCCTCCTGGCCCCCTAGGCTACTTACTAGAGGAACTCGATACTCTCCTCAGTCTCTTCCCCACTGACGACACCTCCCTCATTCTCCTTGGTGACTTCAACCTCCCCCATGACAAGTTCCTTTCTTCTGGTCTTCTCCCTTTTCTCGACTCCTTCTCTCTAACATCCAACAACTGCTCTCCCACACACAAAGGAGGTAACGTCCTCGACCTGGTTTTCAGCCATCCCTCTCCAGCTACTGACATCACTTCTGCTCCTCTACACATTTCTGATCACCACTTTGTATCCTTTACCATTGCCCTACCTGTCTTGCCCAATCCCGGTTTTCAACATTTCTTGCCCACTCGACCAAACCTCCACTCTGTCTCCCCTTCTTCTGTTGCTTCCTGCACCCTGTCTTACCTTCCTGACCTTGACTCCTTTTCCTCCTTGGCACTGGAATCTGCAACTGATACTCTCATCTCCTCACTTTCCACATCCTTGGACAAACTCTGCCCGCTGTCTTCCAAACCCAGGAAAACTTGCCCTGCTCCTTGGCTTTCAGCTGCATTACACACCAACCGAAGAGAATTGCGGGTAGCAGAGAGGACGTGGAAGAAATCTAAGCTTACAGATTTGTCTTCCTACCGTACTCTGCTATCCAAATTCTCTTCAGACGTGACTGCAGCTAAAACTACCTTTTACAAACAAAAACTAGAATTATCTTCACGAGATCCTTACAAACTCCATAACATCTTTTCATCAACCCTCCACCACCTTCTGCTCCCTCCTCCCTGACCGCTGAAGATTTTGCCAATTTCTTTGCCGAGAAGTTTGACGGAATCTGTCAGACATTCTCTCCCTCCTCATCCACTACACTACACACTAAGGATTTCCCTCCCCCCTCACTGGCCCAGTTTTCCAGTCCTACAGCAGATGAGATCATGAAAGTCATCTCATCTTCCAATCCTACCACCTGCCCACTTGATCCAATCCCCTCCGCATTGCTTCAGACAATCTCTCTAGACCTTCTCCCCTTCATCACCACTATCATTAATGGCTCCATAACTTCCGGTCATGTACCAACAGCATTCAAAATAGCCAGGGTCATTCCCATCTTAAAAAAACCCACTCTAAATCCCTCAGACACTTGCAACTACCGACCAGTATCGCTTCTTTCCTTCCTTTCAAAAATCCTCGAACGTACAGTCTATAACCAGCTTTCTCTCTATCTCTCTCAGAGCAACCTCCAGGATCCTAATCAGTCTGGCTTCAAAGCAGCTCACTCTTAGCAGACATCTCATCTTGGATGACCACTCACCAGCTAAAACTCAACAATAGTAAAACCAAACTGCTTTACATCCCGGCTGACTCATCCCCCCTCCAGGACCTTGCGATCTCCTTTGACAACTCCCTGATCCGTCCTTCGGGTTCTGCTCGCAACCTTGGAGTTAATAATAATAATCGATACTTTTATTGTCCCCGTAGGGAAATTGTCTTTACGCCTCCCACAACTTCCTCTTCTTTTTTTCATAGAGGAAGTTGTCTGCGAAGGGCTGCCACCCGTAGCGGCGCCCAGGGAGCTGGGGGTTAAGGGCCTTGCTCAAGGACCCACAGGCTGAGGCTGGGTTTGAACCTGCGACCTTCTGATTACACAGGCTTAGCCCACTGAGCCACATGCTGCTCCCCATGGATACCATGGATGATCGGTTGTCCTTTTCCTCACATATCGCCAGTCTTTCAAGCTCTTGTCGGTTTCTCCTCTTTAACATCAGGAGGATACGTCCATTTCTTTCCACTCAGGCTACCCAGATACTCGTCCAGTCCCTCGTCATCTCACGCCTGGACTACTGCAACTGCGTGCCATCTGTCCCCTCCAACTGATTCAGAATGCAGCTGCTCGACTGGTTTTCAACCAAAAAAGTTCTCCCACACCACTCCTTTGCTACACTCTCTCCACTGGCTTCCTGTAGCCGCCCGCATCAAATTCAAAACACTGATGCTCGCATACAAAGCCAAAAATGGCTTTGGCACCATCCTACCTAAAAGACCTCATCACACCCCGTACTGCGCCCCGATCTCTCCGATCCTCCAGCACTGCTAGACTGGTCCCACCACCCCTCAAGGCACAAGGACGACACACATCTCGGCTCTTCTCTGTCCTGGCACCTAGTTGGTGGAATGAACTCCCCCTTGATGTCCGAACAGCGGAAACCTTGGCTATCTTCAAGCGACAACTCAAAACATTCCTTTTTCAGAAATACCTGAAGTAGTACTCTGTATTCTTACTCAGCTTTTTTCCGTGTGTGTGTGTGTTTGTACAAACAAAAAAAAAAAAATTGTTGCACTTTCTCAACAGTGTTCTGATAGATGGTATTCATAGCTTGGGTCCTTATTGAGCTAGTATCACAAAAATCCATCGCAGCGTCTTGAAGCACTTATGTAAGTCACTCTGGCTAAGGGCGTCTGCCAAATACTGTAAATGTAAAATGTAAGTTGAGTGTGTGTGTGTTATACCCGGAGCTGAAAAAGTTAATAAATATTGAACCTCTTTCCATCCCCAAATGCGTCTCGGCTGACTCTTAATATGTTACATAAATGGCGACGAGGATGAACGTGGTTTGAGAGTGGATGCCGCATTTGCACGTTTTTTTGTTTGGACAACTAGTAGCGGTGCTGGCTGGCAACGGAGCATTTGGCCAGCCCAGTAGATAGAAGGACGTGCTTAGACCTGCCGTGGAACGCCATAATTCAAGATGGGCACGGTAGGAACAGTGAGTCCTTTTGACAGTCGATCTCAATCGCGGGAAGAATATGTGGAGATGCTAGAATTTTTCTTTCATTCGTGTGATTTTAAATGATTTATACATTCGAGAAACGAGAACACGCGTATGCTGATCTTAGTCGCTGGTGTGAGACGCAGCATCACCCGCAACAGCGTCCTTGGTGAATGCAGAAAGTTAAAATAATATCTCAGCATGTCACAAAGCCGCAAGTTTTTGTACCAGGAGGCGTCACACTGCTGTCCTTAATCGCCTCTGCCTCTTGCTCTGAGTGGGTATAAAAAAATGCAAATATTTCTATACCAGTTTGATTAATTGCTAACGCAGCTCTAAGTCACAGCTGTGGTGAGTTGCTCTAATTTGTACCCCCTGTACAGTGAGTGGGCTGTTACAGCTGAGTTTCTCTACTCTCACAATATTCTGGTGGATATCGCCAGACCCCCTGGCTCTCTGTGGATTACCATCCCCACTGGGAGGCATCGAAGGCGGCGTAGGAAGAGGAAGTAAAAGTTCCTGCAGGGCAGGTGCGCTGGAGCAACTACGGAGGCAGCGACATAAACTGCCGCTTTCCAGTATTTTTCTTACCAATGCACGATCACTTGTTAATAAGATAGATGAACTAAGTCTACAGGTTGCAACCAACAACATCGTGAAAGACAGTTGCATTCTACTCTACTCATCACAGAGACCTGGCTCTGTTCATCCATTCCGGACACAGCAGTTGGGCTAGTGGGCCATACAGTACATTGCGATGCCGCATATCTTTCTCGTGTATTTCAGTTCATAACTCGCTGAAATCTTATTGTAGAAACAAGAATAAAATGCTGACTAAATCCGTAATCTGTCTTCTTTTCAAAACATCAATTGTCGGAAGTATTAAAGTTTTTAAAATTAGGTTAAATCGGCAAAAAAGTAAACCATGTCACCTTTCTTTGTTTTACCTGCATCAGGGGGGTGTAGTGCCGACCTCACCTGAAGATCGCTATTCGCATTATAAATAGCTGCATTATTGCGTATTCAAATCGCATTCACATGGTAATTAGATGAACAAACGCAACGGTGAAACACAATCCAGATACATCCCCATCAGCGCCATAAAGGGCGTGAATGTGCCCAGGTGTGAATGGCTCTTGCATATACATGAAAGTTGCTACATATTCAATGAAAGAAGCCCAGAAATAGTGACATGAATTAGGTTTTTCTTATTTATTTATTCAACTGAATGCTGCAACTACACCATTTTATCATCTTCATGTAGCCAAGACTTTGGTGATCAGATATCTGGGATCAAAACAAACTGCCACCATTGCTTACTATGTACTTTCATAATGTTTCTGCAAGTGTTCCAAACTGCAGTTTGCAATGTCTATACTTTGATGTCAAATTATAAACGTCACATAAATCTGACATATTTACAAAGTACACTAAGATTAAGATGAGTTAAATGCTAAAAGAAATGCATAACAAATAATTTATTTGCCATGAATTAAGTTTATGATATTGAATGAAATGTGTGACCATGCCCCAGTCAGTGAAAGTGTGTTCCCTACCCTTAGACCTTAGAGAGTTAATCTGGACCTTATTAGCTGATGAGCCGGCATTTTGTTGTCTTGTCTCGACAAATTGGTGGACAATTCCGAGTTTATTGGAGAAGAGATCTGCTCATCCCACCTACTTATTACCGTGGTGGTGTGAATGTAGGTGTGTAGTTAATTGGCGACACTAACATTTAACACAGCCCTAACACTTCCGCCACTCCTGGATTTAAAGACTCCGTCAGCAGTACCTCAGAGGAATGACTTTTCGCTGGCTCTGGCTTGTTCCATGATTGCTTGCTAACAACTTTGTAGCCAGGTTTCGGTATTGTGCTCTCTCTCTCTCTCTCTCTCTCTCTCTCTCTCCCCTTTTTTTCTTTTCATTGTTGTTGTATTTAACCAATGTTTATATACAGTTCATTCTGCTCGTGTTGATCAGGTTGGGTTGGTGTAGCTGTATTTGCGTTCCATGATGCTTTCGGTTTGCTCATTTTGCTGTTCGTCAGTATTGGCTGTTAGTTTCGTTAGAATAGAGGCGGACATCACTCCTTGTAAGTTATGTTTTGGTAGTACAGCGTAGTTAGTTAGGTATTGTTTTTTTGTTCTTTTTGCTGTAAAAGGAGTTGGTAAGATTTTAAAACCAAAGCAATAGAGGTGTTTTGGTTTTGTTCTGTTCTTTCCTTTGGTGTCACCTCAGGCCCAACCTGTATCTTCTTTTGGAACCTATATGACATACACCTTTTGGGAGAAAGAACCGTAGAAATTCATTTGGACATTTTGTCATTTTGTCATTATTCAATCTTTTCAATAGCCTTCCTGGGCAAATGAAAACCTGGACATAACAAATGGAGGCTCATCCTGGATATAAGACAACGCTTTTACTTTTTTTTGTGCATTCATTTATTTCATTAGTGTGTTAGGGTGCATGGTATTGCCTTTGTCTGAAGGTGATTGATGGGTTTTGTTGGGATTGGTTGTGTGAGAGAGAATGGCACAGTTCTCGGTTAAGGGTTTTGTGGAAAATCCTACCTCTGCTAGGTTAGATAGGTACAGATAGGGTGACTTGTTGTTATTGACAGAGCATTTCGGTGTTGTAGTATTGAGGTGGGGGCGGCATGTTGGTGCAGTGGTTAGCACTGTTGCCTCACACCTCTGGGACCCAGGTTCGAGTCTCCGCCTGGGTCACATGTGTGTGGAGTTTGCATGTTCTCAAAGCACTTATGTAAGTCGCTCTGGCTAAGGGCGTCTGCCAAATCCTGTAAATGTAAATGTAAATGTCGTCATGGGGTTTCCTCCGGGTACTCCGGTTTCCCCCCACAGTCCAAAGACATGCTGAGGCTAATTGGAGTCACTAAATTGCCCATAGGTGTGCATGTGTGAGTGAATGGTGTATGAGTGTGCCCTGCGACGGGCTGGCCCCCCATCCTGGGTTGATCCCTGCCTCGTGCCCATTGCTTCCGGGATAGGCTCCGGACCCCCCGCGACCCAATAGGATAAGCGGTTTGGAAAATGGATGGATGGATGGATGGAGAAAATCATTGATTGCAAAGCAGTGATGTATTATCGGCAACCTTATTCAAACAATCTCCAAATTTACGAGACACCCACACCTACCGACAGTAGACGGGTGGTGTATTTCTTTTTACACAATCAGCATTATTACAGCATTAAAAGCGTAAAGGGGTTCTTAGGGGTGGGCTACGTTTGCACGAACTGTTTCAAAGGGTACGACTCACCTCACTCTCATCGCTGCAAAAAATTCTGCAGCGTCTGTCAGACTAATTGTAGAGGTGAAAGCACACCGTCGATACTGTGTGAGCGGTGTAATTTCAGATGCTCGAATGACACGTGCTTTGAGCGCCACCGTACGCCGAGGGTCTGCCCAGTTAGTGGGGAGCTTGCTAGCCCCTGTGACAAGTTCAGAAGATGCAAAGCTTGCGGGCTCAGATACTACCTCAGTCCCGAGAACCCAAAAGCGCACTCGTGTACAGCAGTAAAATGTAATATCTGCGACGCTAAACTCCACACAGCCGAGTCAGACATATCCACCCCACATCTCTGCTATCTAAATCCACCCGAGAGAAGCCTAACAAAGGGAAATGGGCCTCCAAAAGGGGGTGAGGGCAGTAAAAAGGTCCCCGAATATGTGTTTTTTGACTTTGATACATCTCAGAGGTCGGGTACCCATATCCCGGTTTACATGTGCGCCATCTCCGATCAGAATGAGACATTGACCGCCGAGGGGCCCGACTGCGCGCTACAGTTTCTCAGACATTTCAGGGCGCCCTTCTATAGAGGCGTCTGTTTCATTAGTCACTATGGAAAGGCATTCAATAATTACATCGTACTGAACGCGATGGTAGGGGCGGCATGGTGGTGCAGTGGTTAGCACTGTTGCCTCACACCTCTGAGACCCGGGTTCGAATCTCCGCCTGGGTCACATGTGTGTGGAGTTTGCATGTTCTCCCCATGTCGTCGTGGGGTTTCCTCCGGGTACTCCGGTTTCCCCCCACAGTCCAAAAACATGCTGAGGCTAATTGGAGTTGCTAAATTGCCCATTGGTGTGTATGTGCGAGTGAATGGTGTGTGAGCGTGCCCTGCGGTGGGCTGGCCCCCCATCCTGGGTTGTTCCCTGCCTCGTGCCCATTGCTTCCGGGATAGGCTCCGGACCACCCGCGACCCAGTAGGATAAGCAGTTTGGAAAATGGATGGATGGATGGATAGATGAACGCGATGGTGAAGGAAGGCGTGGAACCACGTGTGGTGTCACAGGGGAATAAAATCATTCTCATCCTGGACAGCGTGTTTGAGCAAAGGTACATCGACAGTCACTCCTTTCTAAGCATGGGATGCTCGACTCGGACTAGGCTATTTTCCACATCATTTCACAGACATGGAAAACTTTAGTTACGTGGGGCCCTACCCACCTCCCGATCAGTTTGGCCCCGATCAATTGCCCGGCAAAGAACGCAACAAGTTTTATCAATGGTACGATGGTGTAAAACACCAGACCTTTAATTTTCACAAAGAGATGATCGCTTACTGTAAGAACGATGTGGAGATTCTGAGAGAGGGCTGCTTGCGCTTCTTGCGGGAGTTTAAAACGCTCACGGGTTGCGATCCCTTCTCCACGGCGACCATCGCTTCGGCCGCGTTGCTGGTTTACAGGACAAATTTCCTCCCCAGAGATACGATCGCGATCCCGGATGTATGGGATTACAGGAGGCAATACAAAAGTTATTCGAACGTGTCGATCCAGTGGCTGGAATTCATCGGGCGCACGCGCGGCATCGAAATTCGACACGCGCTGCGCGGGGGTGAAGTGAGCGTGGGGCGCTTTCACCTAGACGGATACGCTGAGATAGAGGGAGAGAAATGGGCTTTCGAGTTTCTAGGTTGTCAGTTTCACGGCTGTCCTACCTGCAACAACGAACATGATATCTGCCCCCTGACCCGCGAGAGCTTCGGTGCCCTGTACGTTAAAACAAGGGAAAAACTCGAGGTGTTGCGCCAAGAGTTTAATATGAACGTAGAATCCATTTGGTAACACGAATGGGCTCACGCTAAAACTCACGACCCACAGGTACAGCATTTCCTGTCAGACTTTGAGCCCCCTGAGCTCCTAAGGCCGCGAGAAGCGCTGTTTGGGGGTCGGACGTCAGCGATTTGCCTACGTTACCACGTCAAGGGGCAAGAGCGCGTCCGCTACGTGGATTTCACGTCGCTATACCTGTACACTCTGGCTAAATGTGAATTCCCCGTGGGGCACCCGGAAATCATTCATTCAAATTTTAAGCCTCTGAATAAATACTTTGGCCTGATCAAAGCCACAGTCAACACCCCGCGCGAGCTGTTTTTCCCCGTCCTACCCAGCAGACTGTCAAATGGGAAACTCATGTTTACCCTCTGCAGGACGTGCGCGATCGAGAACAGACAAGAGGGGGCGTGCGGGCATTCTGATACAGAGCGGGCGCTGACCGGCGTGTGGGTCTCTGCGGAGCTCAATCTGGCTTTAGACAGGGGCTATTCGGTCGTGAAGGTGCACGAAGTGTGGCATTTTCCCCAGACCAGCGGTGAGCTGTTTAGAGATTACATTAAAACCTTTCTCAAAGTGAAGCAACAGGCTTCGGGCCACCCAGACGACGCGACCGATGACGAGGGTCGCAGGGAGTACATTAAAAATCTCGAGCATGAGGGGATCGAATTGGAGCCTGATAAGTGTCTAACGGGGCCAAGAGGCAGGTGGCCAAGCTTCTGCTTAACTCTCTGTGGGGTAAACTGGCGCAGAGGAGCAACATGCTCCAGACATGTATAGTGTCTGACCCGGGGGGAGTTTTTTTATTTTTTCTGCTCGGACCTGTACGAGATTTCCAGGTTTGCGTTTGCCCTCATCCGCGGGCGTTACAAGTCTTCCTACAAAGTGCCGCCGGGAAGGACTAACATATTTATAGCGTGTCAAACTACCGCGTGGGGCCGGTTGACGCTTTACAAAGAACTGGAAAAATTGTGGCGGAGGGTGCTGTATCATGACACTGACAGTATTGTGTACATAAGCAGGCCTGGTGAATATGAACCGACCGTAGGCAATTACCTGGGCGAGCTGACGTCCGAATTAGCCCCCGACGAATACATTGTTTCTTGGGGTGCGCTGGGACCAAAAAGTTACTGTTACCGACTCAACAACGGGAAAACACAAATGAAATGTAAGGGTAAAACTCTAAATTACGAAACCTGTCAAAAGGTAAACTTTGACAGTATGATCGGATTGATTGAAAACTACATCGGAGGCTGTAGGAATAACCCCACTATAATGACGCACTACAACAAAATCGAACACGACATGAAAAGCTTTCGCCTGTTTAATAGGCCTCTAGATAAAAAGGTCAGGGTCGTCCACGACAAACACAGATTGCTGACTAGCGGGGAAACTCTGCCATTTGGTTACTGAAATGTAAAACTAACAGCATCGCAAAAGGGGTGTTCCGCATCTTTAAAAATTTGTTAAAGTTTTTTCAAAGATTTTCATTTGTTTTAAACTGAAAAATGTTCATAGTAAGATGTTTTTTAAATCAAAGTAAGATGTTCATTTGTTTTAAACTGAGAAATGTTCATAGTAAGATGTTTTTAAAATGAAGTTTTTTCAAAGATGTTTTTAAAAATCAAAGATGTACATCCATCCATCCATTTTCCAAACCGCTTATCCTATTGGGTCGCGGGGGGTCCGGAGCCTATCCCGGAAGCAATGGGCACGAGGCAGGGAACAACCCAGCACGGGGGGCCAGCCCATCGCAGGGCACACTCACACACCATTCACTCACACATGCACACCTATGGGCAATTCAGCAACTCCAATTAGCCTCAGCATGTTTTTGGACTGTGGGGGGAAACCGGAGTACCCGGAGGAAACCCCACGACGACACGGGGAGAACATGCAAACTCCGCACACATGTGACCCAGGCGGAGACTCGAACCCGGGTCCCAGAGGTGTGAGGTGACAGTGCTAACCACTGCACCACCATGCCACCCCCCAAAGATGTACAAATGTTTTAAAATGAAAAATGTTCATAGTAAGATGTTTTTAAAATTAAAAGTTTTTTAAAATCAAAGTAAGATGTTCATTTGTTTTAAAATGTTCATAGTAATTTTTAAAAAAAATGTAACGTGTGTTTTATTTTTCAAACTTGTGTACTGAAATGTTGGGTTGGATTCAAGATTTTGTTTCTTTAGGACGGGTCTAATAACAGCCATTTTAAAAGGTTTTGGAACATATCCAAGCCTAAGAGAAGAGTTTAACACATTTAACACAGTAGTGCCAATCTGTGGTGTAATTTCCTTGAAGAATTTTGTAGGAATTGGGTCTACAAGGCTAGTAGAGGATTTACAGGAGAAAATTAAGCTCAAAAGTTCTGAGTGTGTAATAGGAATGAATGATTCAAAGGTCTCATTATTGGTAAGCATAAGACTAGCAGGTGGCTGGCAGCCGTAAGTAGGTAAGGGTGTGCACTGGATAGTCTGTCTAATCTTAGTTATTTTATCATTAAAAAATGTAAGAAAGTCATCACTCTTAAGAGCTTACGGGACTTGCAAATTTAATGAGGAATTCTGTGTTAACCTAGCTACGGATTCAAATAGGAATTTAGGATTGGTTTTGTTCATGTCTATTAATCTGGAGAGATACACAGACCGAGCAGTTACTAGTGCTTGTCTGTATTTAGAGAGGCTCTCTTTCCAGGCAGATTTGAAAACTTCTAGTTTAGTTGAGCGCCATTTTCGCTCTAGCTGATGCCTGTTTGAGTTCACGTGTATTATCAGAGTATCAGGGGGCAGATTTGTTATTGCTATGCTGTATCCTCTTAAATGGAGCTACAAGATTTAGAGTGCTGCGAAGGGATTTTTCCATGTTTGAAGTTGCCTACATCTTACATCTACACACAATGCTTCAGATGTAATGCTGAAGGACTGTGGAAGTTGTTCCATAAATGTTGTTGTAGTTAGTGCGTTAATAGAACGTCTGATTGTATACTTTGGAGTGGAGGTCGACGGGAGGCTATACTGGATTTCAAACGTTAACAAGAAATGATCTGAGAGCAGAGGACTCTGTGGCATAATAGACACATGTTCCACCAGGATGCCATGACTAATGATCAAATCAAGGGTATGGTTACAGACATGAGTAGCCCGACTACATTCTGACATACACCTACAGAGTCAAGAATAGCTGCAAACGCTATTTTTAAGGGATCACTATCCGTCTCCATTTGAATGTTAAAATCACCCACAATAACGGCTTTGTCGGTACTGACCACCAGCTTTGTTAAAAAATCAGCAAATTCCTTAAGAAAATCACTGTACGGCCCAGGCGGTCTATACACAATAACCATGGTGATTTGGGGTGAAGAACTACAAAGAGATGAGCCAGCAAGGCTAAGAACAAGAGTTTCAAATGTGGTGAAACTCACACAACATTTCTCAGACACTCCTAAGTTGGACTGAAAAATTGCAGCAACACCGCCACCTTTGCGATTTGGTTGAGGGTTTTGCTTATAACTGTATTCCGCTGGAGTAGATTCATTCAGTGCCATGAATTCATCCGGTTTAAGCCAGGTCTCAGTAAGGCATATGGCACCAAGACTAAAATCAGTAATTATTTCATTTATTAATAGTGCTTTAGGAGCCAGTGATCTTATATTCAGAAGTCCAAGTTTAAGTTTAAATATAGCATCAAAACTGTTTTCTAGTGATGGATTCATTGTGACTTTAATTAAGTTATTATGGCACACTCCACGGTGGAATAGTCCTCCATGATTAAAGACGCGGGGAACAGACACAGTCTCAATGAAATGAACCCTAGGCGACGACTCTAAGCGACTAGCAGGCGGTCGATTATGCCGGTTTGCCTGCCGCCTGGACTTGGCTCTAGTTAGTTAATTAGAGCATATATGGACGATCTCATATATGGACTGTAACTACAACGTCAGTGCCCGGATGCAGGTGACTTCTCCAAGGTCCTGAACAACTCATTACATGGGCAAGAATGAGCCTCAAGCCCGCAAGTACAGGTGCTTAGTCTTGAGGAAAGGAAAAGTGACTGAGCGGTTCCACTTCACCCTGGGAGACACTCAGATTCCATGTGATGCCTGGGCAAGCTCTTCACTAGCAATCTGAGGGACATCGCTGCACACCAAGATAACCTTGACACGTGGCTCTCGGCTGTGGACAAGTCTGGGCTTCCTGGAAAGTTTATGGCCTGGATCTACCAACATGGCATCCTGCTTCGTCTCCTCTGGCCGCTGTTAGTCTATGGCATAATAATGTTGTGGGAGAGACAACAAGTGGTTTAAAACACCCTAAATATGTTTAGAATTACAAATTGTAATGAATTCGCATTTAAGGACGTGCAAACAGGCAGGCGGGAAGCAGGGAAGGAAGAAGCATGCAGGCGGAAGACGGGGAAAGCTGGGGATTTATTGAAGGGGAGATGGCTACGGACATTACACAACATAACATAACGTTAATGACAGACATTCGACTGAGAAAGACGCAGACTGATGTACACAAGACAGGGCAAAAATAACAGGAAACAGCTGGGCATGATCAGGGAAGCAGACGTGGATGATGAGGGGGCGTGGCACACGAGGATCGGACGAGCCGGGCGTGACACAAATTAACTTTCTTCTGTTGATTCCTGTTTTTTTATATATCACACTTCCAACCCACCTCCTTAATCGGGGCTTGGAACCGGCTAAAGTGACCCCAAAGAGACACTCTGGTGGAGTACATACACACAGGCTGTGCTGGCTCACAGAAAGAGTGGCTCATAATCATTTTGGTCAAGGTTCTCTATGTTCAGCAACTGAGTGACTTAAATGAGTAAGCAGCTGATGTGGCAAAAAGTTGTACACAACAGCACTGGCTATAGACTCGGCATCTCCTCCCTCCAACTCAACAAGCCCCAGAAATGTTGACACAGTTGTCTGCTTGGTGACACTAAAGTACCTTATTACAACACCAGGTACTTAGACACACTTACATCTGTGGACTCATCGAGGAGGAGGCTGGAACGATGCTCACCCACATCTGCAAACTTTTTTAGAAAGTATGGTGCTAGAACACCATTAATCATTTCTGTACACTTTGCCCTGTGCATTTTGAAGTGGGTAGCAGCAGTGGAGTCTGGGAAAGCAGCTCTACATGCTTCTCCAGTGTGATCACATGCCAGCATAGAACAGTGTTCAGCGATAGCAGCCTCATTCACATATAACTAAAGAAATGTCTAAATGGTTAATGTTTTTAACCATTGATGGCAGTGTGGTTTGGGTGGAACTGTTTTGAGTTGTCGTGTGTTTTTTTACATCACTAAGTTTGGCATAGAATGCAACAGCGCCTCTGTCAGGTCACATCTCTGAACAGTCACAAATGGTGATTGAGCTCTGACTTGCGACATCAATCGGACACTGATTTGTCCTCTGATCTGGGGGTTTTGTCTGCAGTCTCCAAAAACTCTCATTAAGCAGAAAATTGTGCCTAAAATCATGTAGTGTGAACTTAGCTTAAGGATGTAGATAAAAGGCCTTGATTAGTTGTTACTGTGTGGGACCAAAAAGTTCCTGCTACCCAAACAAAGCGAGGGCAGTCTCCCTGCTTTCAGTATTACAGTGCAGGCTGACATCTAGGACAGCCTGGGCCCTTAAGCCCCCCCGCCCCTTTTGGCTGTAAACCCTCATGCTCATGCATTTCAGTCTCTGTAAGACGCAGCATAAACGGACTCAGACCCGGGATGCTGGATTGTCAGGGGTGATTTATTAACAAAGAGCACAAACAGGAGAGAACAGAACAGAAAAGGAGAATGAAACACTGATGCAGAGCCGAAGCCGGCATGGTGGCTGCCACAGGATCGATTCCTCCCCCTAGCCGGGGACCCACCTTATACACCCACCCCCAGGGCAACAAGTGCACCACGTCTAAATTAGACAGGGGGGAGAGAAACAAACACGCGGCCAGCAGAGGCAGCAGCACAGAATGTGGAGCTCGTCACTAGAGGATGGGGAGGGACGTCAGAGTAAGAATCCACCTTTCCTCTGTGTTCAGTGATATATCTGTATTGCTGCAATGCCGCTGTGAGTGTTTTGTGGGACACAGCAGAATAGTTTGTTTTACTCATTTTTCAGTTTATGGATGTTTGTCTGTGAATAATTTATATATTTGCAAACTGCGGCCTGGTTCTTCTAATTCTCATTAAAGGGCTTCTTCCTTGCTTTGTGGGACTTCAGTCCTGCTTCTAGGAGCCTGATGTGAACTGTCCTGGCAGTGCACTTCACACCTGCACTTAATGTTTCCCATTCCTTTTAAAGGTCACTTGATGTCATCCTACGATTCATGAGACACTGGCTGGTTTCTGGTCGTTCCCAGTGGCTCCTGCTTCATCTTATTCTTGTTACTGTTGTCTTAGAAATTTCAAACCGGGAAGTAAACCTGCTGCTCAGTGTGACCTTCTGCTACACTAAATTTTGTTTGTTTTAAAATATAGAGTGTTTTCTTAATTATTTTCCACATCTGTTGTATCTGATCTTATTCCTAAATTGTGTGGCTTAAAAAAGACACTCAAATCATGATTTCTAAAAAAGGGAATATATGTTTGGTTTAGTAATTTGGAATCACATACAGTGGATTACTGATGTAAATCAGGAAGCTGTCCACATTAGACTAAAGTAAAAATAGGCTGCAGTCAGAACAGCAAATCAACTCAACTATGTCCATTCTCCTTGATATTAAATAAGCTCATTCAAGAAAGATTTAATGCATTTTAATTTTACAGGTTTACTTTTGAGTAATTGTAACAGGTTAATGTTCTATTGTGCGTTAAATAATGACTGTACCCGTTAACCATATCTGGCGTGTTGTGATGGGGACGTTAACTGAGGGACCGCAGACCTTTTACCTGTTTGCTGTGGAGAAGCCGTGACATGTGACACTCTGATGAGGTAAAAATGATTCTTCCAGCATACAGTGAGCTATCCCAGCATGCACAGCGACACGGAGGATTTATATATAATAAAAAAAAACCTTGAATAAATTCTAAACCCTGGATAGAGGGGTTCAGTGAATGAGGAGGTGAAGCTGTACAGGAGGGTCGGTCCATCAGAGGAGACTCTGTAGAAGGACAGAGTACCAGCCGCCTGGTCCAGATACACTCCTACTCTGCTGGAGCCTGAGGGCTCTATGGGTATGAGAGTCTGTTTATTATTGTGCCGGACAGAGTAACTGTCAGGAGAGCAGATCAGACTCCATGACTTGTCATTGGCTCCAAGCCCACAGTCATCACTCCCTCCTTTCCTCCCGATTCCTTTATAAGTCACTCCTATCCAGGCTCCATCTCCACTCCACTCAGCCTCCCAGTAACAGCGACCAGTCAGATTCTCTCTGCACAGAACCTGGGGCCGGCAGTCAAATCTCTCTGGATGATCAGGATATGGCCGCTGCTTTGCCCCCCCTGTCACCTTCCTGTTCCCCTCTGACAGAGACAGGCGGCTGTGTGCTGTGTTGGGGTCCAGCGTCAGCTGGCAGGAGTCTGTAGGCAAGAGGAAGAGCGATTATTCGAAGCCCAGCATCTCCATCATTATCACTGTCACACCTCACACACTCACTAACACAGAACTCGCTCCAATACACACATTTTATTCCCAATATACTCATGTAGCCGCCCGAGTCTGCGGCGCTCCGGCTGCCCCCTGCGCTGTGAGACACGCCGCGCTGAGAGACTCGCTGGGGACCAAACTGCAGTTTAGCCTGCGGTCTATTATTTTGTACGATACATAAAATATGCAAACGAAGCGGGAATTCAAGTATGTGAAATAACTCAGGAAATGTCGGACGCCCGCGCGACGCAGGCGGGAAGACACGCCGAAATGCTGCGCGTGCTAAATTAACAGGCTTAATTACAGGTTAATAAAACTATAAACTTTCATCAAAAAAATAACCCTTAAAAACCGAAAAAGCAAAACGCGTTGTTTTTCGCACTCAGCCTCAGGCTGGTAACTTTGAATACAGACATGATCGAGAGAATTTACCTGATCCGGGTGTCCAAGATGCAACATTGTGGGCTAAATTATTCCAGAGTAACCCTGTGCGCAATGAGGCATGTATTTTAACTTACTAAAATGTGGGAAATTTCAATAGGCGCTAGTAGTTTATCTTCATACAAAAATGACATCAATGATATCAAGAAAAAGAAATTTCAAGACTGCGTCAGCATTAATACGTCAACTTATGACATCAGCGTAGCCCAGAATATCCTGAAAACAAAAACTCATGTACATCCTGTATGATAAACCTAAAATGAAAGGGATAGAAACATTCTCAAAATGGATAGATTTCAAATGCTTAAACATATAATTGTACTCCAAACATCACTGTTAAAAGTGAGTTTATCTTTACATCATAATACGAACATCCTGTGAACCAACTCGCAGACTCACGTCCCTCCAGCAGCGCTAAGCGCAGACTGAGGAGATGCTCTGTGTCACAGCCAATTTGGGGGAAACTATGGGTGCCGACTTAGGACAATACTAACGATTCTCAATAAAGGTATACTCAGTGCACAAAAAAGTCTTTTTTCAATTACCAATTAAAACTACCATTTTTAAGAAACTAGTCATCTTTAGACACAAACCTACCCTATTTGTAAAAAGAGAAAAAAGAAACTGACAAATGAAATTAAGTGATTTTCTGCTTTGGTGGATCTTTGGATGTTGTCTAAAATCACACTCACAGAAATTTACCTGAACGCATGAAAATCCATCTACATACAGGACAAAAAACACACACACACATCACAATAACTGTGTGAATGTATATACACGTACACATACCTGAACAATAAGAACAGTATCTAAATAAATGTAAGTTTTTTCTCCTTTTTAACATCACTCCTCACCCACTGTCTTGTGCTCTCATTGGCTGTAGCTCATTATCAGCCACAACACATTCACACCTACAGGATTTGGAGTCGTCAACAAAGTCGAGATATTTACAACTCCAAATACCTGACGGGTGTCTGCAATGCAACAGCGCCTCCGTCAGGTGAAATATCTGAACAGTTACAAATGGTTATTGAGGTCTGACTTGCTGGCACCAATCGATATGCAATCTGGGGGTTTTGACAGCAATGTCAAGCAGAAAATTGTGGCTAAAATCATGTAGTGTGAACTTAGCTTAAGGATGTAGATAAAAGGCCTTGATTAGTTGTTACTGTGTGGCACCAAAAAGTTCCTGCTACCCAAACAAAGCAAGGGCAGCCTCCCTGCTTTCAGCATTACAGTGCATGATGACATCTAGGACAGCCTGGGCCCTTAAGCCCCACCCGCTTACTTGGTTTGGATCCACTGCTGTAGCTACAGCCCACACTAGGCAGTGAGGAGTAGCCCCAGTGTCAGCCATTCCTATTCTGACTGACTTCAGGGGGAACAAAGTGCATCAAAGCCCACAGCTACGCTAGTTGTGTGACACCTACAGTCTGGGTCAGACAATGTGTTTAATACATTCATCTTAGCTTTACTGAATATTAGGTCTTTGGCTGCAAATCACTATACGTGGCACTTTTCCACCCCCTAGATTGGCAGGTCGGCAACCATTTTAAAGCAAAGAGCCATTTCATCCTAAATGTCTGACCCAAGATTTACAAAGAGGGCAGGGACAGGGGTTTGAGATACGATTTTTAATGCAATATCAGTGTATATGCATTTAACACAAAGACAAAACTTCAAGTACTTACTAAAAATAAAGACTATTTCAGGGGGGAGGGGGGCATCTCAGTTTTAAATCACTCGCACATGTAACCGTGCAAAGGTGACTAATACTACGACATTGTTCAGTTCTGTACCGGAAGTCTTCACCCTCACACCTCCTGTCATCACCTGCTCGTCCGATCCACCTGTTTGCCACGACCCCCTCGTTACCTCATGTGAATTCCTGATTGTTCTCAGCTGTTCTGCACTTCCGTCCCTTAGTCATGTGTATTTAGTCAGCACTCAAGTCAGTTTACCCAAGTCCGGTCAATAAAAGTGTTGTGAAGTGTTCTCCGAGTTTATGTGCTTAGCAGACATTAAACCCCGTTTTGGGACTTCTGTCTGCCTGACTCTGATTCCCCGCTCCCGGTTCACTCGCCCTGCGCACAGACGTCACCCCTCCTCTCTTGAGTAAAATTCCTTTGGCTCTGTAGTTGTCTGTCCTTCACTCTGCACTTCACTACTGTAACTGCTGACCGAGCAGCGCAAAATGTCCTCACCAATCCGAACTCAGCAGGATATAATAAGTAAATCAGAGAAAATATACCGGTTTTTATAAAGATTCGGGAAGGAATGGTAACAATTTACTACGGAAAGTATAAGAAAGAATTAGGAATCCCAAAAAGCACGGAAGCGTACATCCAATCTCAGTTACTGAAGAAAACTCCGGAGAGCATATAATTTCACCAGACATAATCTTGTCGAAGAGAATGACGCTGAGGAAGATGTAAATGATGTAGTTAAGACATTACAGAAGTGCGCAATGGAGGACCCTCCATAAATATTAAGCCATAAATAATTTATTATCATAATTTGTTAATAAATGAAAATGTGAATGTGTCTGTCATTCTGAGAAGAGCCGCAGCCACGAGGTCAAAGAGCCGCATGTGGATCGCGAGTCACAGGTTACTGACCACTGACCTAAACCATGCAGCCTTGACAGAAACTGTTCAGCACCTCAGGCCTCCAGCCAGCTGCCTTGACACTCTACCTACAAGCTCCTTTAATGCTGATGTTTTTATTATACAGCATCAGATGAGCTACAAATAGTCAATAGTTCTCTTCAGTCTGGCCTTTTTCAAAGGGGCCTGAAGACCTGAGATATCAAACATCTTTTAGAATAATCCAACCTAGATGCCCTATTAGTAAGTAACTATAGACATATTTCAAACCTACCTGTTGTAGGAAAGATCACTGAAAAGGCTGTTTTTTAGCAACTTAGTTCTTTCATGGTGCAAAACAATGACCTTAAATGCTTTTCAGTCTGGATTTCGACCACAGCATAGCACTGACACTACAGGTGTTAAGGTTTTAAATGATATCTATCTCAGCAGTGACGAATCACAAATCTTGTTTTTGATTTGTATTATTGGATCTCAGTGCTCCGTTCAGCACGGTTGACCATAAGATAATATTACATGATAGCATAAGAGTATATTACACCTGATCCTTAAATCTCTGCACTGGCTTCCTGAGTGATACAGGATTCGTTGTAAAATATTATTCTTGTGTACTAATTGGTCTCAGACATAAATACATTTCTGATTTCCTTGAATGTCACGCAGCATGCAGACCCCTGAGGGCATCTGGGAAAGGATTACTCAGTGTCCCAGAATCAAGACCAAGCAGGGTGAAGCAGCTTTTAGTCTCTATGCTCCCCGTCTGTGGAACAAGCTTCCTGAAGACCTGAGGTCTGCTAACACTGTCAGCTCATCATAAACAGGGCTTAAGATATTAATGTTTGCTTTATATTTTCAATGCACTAAATAGCAGGAGTTTAGTAAAACGCTGCCTCTACAATGTAACTTCTTTTTAAATAACTATTTATTTGTTTCTTTGTTTTAGGCAATGAAAGTGTTTGCAAGTCCCACCTCAAGTACCAAGTACCAAAAAAGTACCGCAGCTGCTTTGGTACTTTGGGTACAGGAACTTTTAATAATAATAATTGATACTTTTTATTGATCCCTGTGGGGAAATTCTCTTTTTATGCCTCCCTCCCTTTGCTCTTTGTAGAGTAAGTTGTCTGTGAAGAGCTACCACCTGTAGTGGCGTCCAGGGAGCTGGGAGTTAAAGGCCTTGCTCATGGACCCACAGACATGCAAAGGGTGGGTTTGAACTGGCGACCATCGGATTACAGGCACACAGGCTTTGCCCACTGAGCCACACGCTGCCCTTTTGGTCATTAGCTGGAAGTCAGTGGAAAAGGTAAAGTACCAAATGTACCATTCCTGGTGTGTGGAAAAGTCCCAGAATGAACTTGCCTTACAATTGGATCCAAAGGCTACTGACATAAACAGCTCATGTAAATGTGAAAGGAGGCAGCAGGAGAGAGAAAGAGAAGCTGCCCAAGCAGAAAAAAACGAAAGACAATAAAACACAATAAAACACACTCCACCTCATACAGGGAGAGAGAAGCGTGTGTGTGAACAGACTCACATTGTAAGAATTCTGCTCTGGTCCTGGGCACTAATGCTGATAGGATGGCGTCTTTCGTAACTAGAAGGAGAGAGAGAGAAACAGGAATGTGAGTAAAAGGAATTTACTTGTGGGAGATGGACGTCACTCACTGTGGAGACACCAGCAGTAGGGTATTATCATTATGAGGGACAATAACAGGCAGTTTAACAAGCTGTAAATCATTGTAAGTTACTCATAATACAGATTTTTGGATTCTATAAAGCAGAAGAAACATGATTCCTGTGATCTGGGTTTTGCAGCCTGTAGAATGTGGAGCTAAATCATCGGTTTTCACAAAGATTGAGTTTTATTGGAAACAGAAACTGACTTGATCACACAAACATGAGGCTGACTGCACTGCATACTCTCTCTGCATGGTCTATATTAACATGAACAGACAGGAAAATGTATTCATTTGTTAACCTGTGTGATGGATCTCTGCTGTTTTCTTTTCGCAAACATTTTCCAGTTGATCCTTCAGTTGAGAAACCACCTTCCTCACGTTCTCAAAAGAGCAGCGTGGATAGACAGAGATTCTGGGTCCAAATCCAGCTTCAGAGACAACAGGAAGACCCTGGCAACTCTACAGACACACAGTCTGATTAAACAGCTTCATCATAACAAATGTGTATTGTAATGGAATGAGCAGGATCATTAACATCTGACAAATGACAGACTAGATGAAATACAAATGAGAACATGCATCCATTAGAATACTCTGGTTTTCTTATTGCCAAAGTAGCTGTTCTGTTACCTGGAGGAAATGTATGTGATCCTCTGTGTGTGAAAGCTGCTCCAGCTCAGAGTGTCTCCTATTCAGCTCATCGATCTCCTGCTTCAGTATCTCCATGTCTCTTTCAGCCTGACTCACTGCAGCCTTCTCCTGATCTCTGATCAGTTTTGTCACCTCAGAGCGTCTTCTCTCAATGGAGTGGATCATCTCAGTGAAGATCCTCTCACTGTCCTTCACTGCTGACAGTGCTGAGCTCTGTTAGTGACACAAGGAGCAGAGGACGGTAAGTTACAATTGGCCCCTTTTGAGACTCCAGAGAGCCTCATTGTACAATAGTGATGTGAGCTGACAGGAGGTATAAAAACAGCACAGGGCTGGGGTTTGGAGTGTCACCATGCTGGATGCCTCAGGTACTGAAACCCAGCCAGAACTGATTGGAAATGATCAGTCATTAAACTCATACACTGTCAGCTGCAGGGATCTGGCAGAGACTCGTGGCAGGTTGATTGTCACCTTTAGGTCTCAGTTTAATTGGTAACTTCATGGTCTTTATTTCCATTCCACATGTGTATGAAAACTTGCTGTTTCTTAAATGAGCCTTAAATGGCATTTTTCTATATAAATAGGATAAGCCCTGTAACTCAGGTTAGTTAAACCACTTTTGTGTGCATGAGCCCGGATCGCTTGAAGGAACGACGCCGCCCAGCCCAAAGTACCTCGCCTGAATACTGACAGCTGCTTCCTTTTAGTCCTGGTTACTGGTAATATAAAACTGGTAAGCCGGGTAAACTGGCCCATACTGTGATTTGGCTCTTTGACTGCACCCTGTCTGGGTGCCCTGTTCCTGTTCTGTCTCGTGACACTGTTATCTGGCACCTTTGTCCCACCAAACCTCTGACCCAGAATAACCGACAGTGACCTTAGTATGATTAATCCACACAGCTCTATAAATCTGTTGACTCTGGGGAGGAGTCGAGATTCAGGATGATCACAACTCAGCTGTTATCGTCTCTTCAGGTTCATACTCACTGTGATTGAGCCCACAGCCTCTCTCAGCTCCTGCAGCTCCTTCTCTCTCATCTGAATTCTCTGCTGAAATTCCTTCTGTGTTTCTCCTATTTGTTTCTACAGACAGGAAACAAGACGACAAAACAAGTTTGTTTCATCAGCAGAGATAAAATGCCTTAATCATCCTGTCCAGGGTGGACCCCAGCCTTGTGCCCAATGCTGCCTGGGAAAGGCTCCAGGCACTACACATGACCCTGACCGGGATAAGCGATCAGGGGATGGATGGATGTGAACGGATGGATGGATGGATGGATATTCTTTAATGATTTATTGACTGTAGGTAGGATCAACTAGACATAAACCCTTTGACTAGCCACCATTGTACTGAGCTGTTATTTTTGCACTTGTGACCCTCCTGTTAGCTGTAACAAGTCTGGCTATTCTCCTCTGACTTCTCTCATTGACAAGGTATTTTCACCCACAGACCCACCACAGGTGTTTATGCTTATTGCACCATCTTCAGTAAACTCTAAACACTGCAGTGTGTTAAAATCCCAGGATGGTGGCTGTTTCTGAGATGCTGGACCCACAGCATTTGGCAGCAACAATCACACTACAACCACATTCACTATTCAAAGTTTCACTTTTTAATGGAGGTTTCAGTAGGAATTCAATGAGAAATTTTTTAAATTTATAGCAACATTTTCCATTTTTAGTTAATTTTACTTTCACTTTCCCAAAACAGACTTGATCTTGGTGTCTTCAGAGCAGATAAACTGAAATGTATTAAGAAAAAAGCCATTTTGATTTCAAATAAATGTTACAATTTATATAAGAGCATTTCTGGCCTGACCTGTATCTCCACCCTTTCTGCAGCAGCTGAGACTGTATCATGGCCTCTGTGTTCATCCATCGTACAGAGATAACAGATACACTGCTGGTCGGTACGGCAGTAGACCTCCAGGGGTTTGTCATGCTGGGAACAGAGCTTGTCCTGCAGATGTCCAGTGGCATCAGTCAGCTTGTGCTTCTTAAAAGCTGGAGACTCATAGTGAGGCTGGAGGTGAGTTTCACAGTAAGAGGCCAGACACACCAGGCAGGACTTGATAGCTTTGTGTTTTCTCCCAGTACAGAAATCACACTCCACATCTCCAGGTCCAGCATAATCATCACCAGGAGTAGCTGTTTGTAGTCCAGTCTTCTTCAGTTTCTCCACCACCTCAGCCAGCATGGTGTTTCTGTACAGAACAGGTCTGGGTGTGAAGGCCTGTCTGCACTGGGGGCATCTGTAAACTCCAAGATGATCCTCCTGATCCCAGCAGCTCTTAATGCAGCTCATACAGTAACTGTGTCCACAGGCTGTAGTCACTGGATCCTTTAGTAGATCCAAACATATTGGACAGGTGAACTCATTCTGATCCAGTGTGACATTGGCTTTTGCCATTTTCCAAAGAACACTGACTGGATTAGTTTTTGTTTTCATTTTCAGCTGTTTTTATTCCTGTGAGTGGAAGGAGTTTCCTGCTTCTCAGGCTGCAGTAGGTGTGGTTTGCAGTAGGTGTGGTTTTGGACTGAGGCCAGTCAGAAGAGTAGCCTGGGCAAACGCTGAAGCTGGAGTTTATGTTTTAAACATTAAATTATACAAACTCTACACAGAACAGATATTTGTTTAGCTTTTATAAGTATGACTGTTACTGAAATTGTTTTTCCGCAAACTAGCTATAATCCTACTATTTCATTTTGTACATAGAAATAAGATAGAAAGTTATGAGAGCAGGTCTGTTGAAAATGAATTTCTGTGTTTGTTTAGAAGATTATTTTTGCATGTTTCTATAGATGATGCAAATTTACCATAAAAAATGTATATTATTTGAAGGTACTGTGTGATATCAGGTGTAACATGCAGGTTTGTAGAATTATTGTTACCGTATATGATCTCCTACTGTATGTTATACGCACTACGTGTCTGTTTGTATAAATGCGTCTGCACCAATAAAGAAGTTCCTCTTTCTGGTTTACGAGTAACCGATGTGAGCAGCGTAATCATTTTCCCTCCATACAAAAATGATATAATTTATCCCTACATAAGCCTAGAGAAAATGGCTGTGTGAACAATTATAGACAGACTGTGTCAGGTTTAGACAGAACAAGCTTTTGTAAGCAGTTACTCCACCAATTTGTTTTTTTTACATTGTTCAATATAATATACATGAAAATAAAGTACGTAGCACATAAATATCATCTTTCTTCATTTTGTTTCTGTGTCTGTGCTGACAGTATATTAGTCTTAGGAAGGTCACCAGGTTCAGAGTGAAATTTTTTCCACCAAAGTTTTCAAGAACTGTTTTGGAACTTAAACTCACTTTAAGAATGTTAACTTACAGATTTGACCTGTTTCCCCACTCCTTACCTAAGCAGGCGTGATCTCTGTGTCTTCAAAGCAGACATACTCACTTACATCCATCCATCCATCCATCCATCCATTTTCCAAACCGCTTATCCTACTGGGTCGCGGGGGGTCCGGAGCCTATCCCGGAAGCAATGTGCACGAGGCAGGGAACAACCCCGGATGGGGGGCCAGCCAAACATCACATTGCACACATACAGCTGTTCAGATGTTGCCTAGACACACGTGCAGCTAAGCTGATATTTCTGGCGTTTGCAAAGATATGACAGGGATTGAGGCTAGTGCCAGGGATAGGGTTAAGTATGAATGGTCCTGGGACGTCCCTGCAGAATCCCGGGGCTGGATGGAAGTAGCAGGAGATCCTCAAACCCTTAGGAGGTGAATGAGTCTCCCAACCTGAAGAGAGGTTCACTGGAGCCCTGAGGCTTCATAGTAACTGTAGGTCCTGTGCCCAAGGTCAGAATCCCCAGGCTGGAGGGACATCCTTCATCCCTTACCTGGGAAAAGAGGCTCCCATCCTGGGGAGAATTTGACTGGAGCCCTGGTGCTGCATAGGTCTTAGTACAAGGACTTCTTTGACTTCTTACCTGGAGAAAGAGGCACCTTAGATCAGGGACTTAGGCTCCAGAGCCCTGGTGGTTACCAGATATGGGGACGTCCTTTTTAGGTAATAATGAGCGCACAACATGCAGTGATGCAAAGGTCAACAAAAGGTTGTTAGACCAGTATTAAGCACATTCCTGCACCTTAATCTTAAACTTAACCCTAGCCCATAGACTTAAGGGGTAGTTAAGGAATGCTTAATGAATAAATTGGAAAAGTTTCAATCTTGGATTTGGGGGATTGTATTAAACCATTGGGGAGAGGTAATATTATCTTGTTCGGCGACCAAATTAGAAGTAGAGGAATTATGGACTTCTTAATTGTGAATTACAGTACTGGCTCGAATATAAGACAACCCCAATTATAAGACGACTAATACTTTTTAGAAAAAGGTTTTTGGAATACCAAATCTTACCGTTATGAAGAAAAATCATTTTATTTGACAAGAACATATAAGTTAAACAGCAACCACAGCTTAAAAAGTATTAACAGGCAATCAGATTACAGTAAGTGTATTAAACAACAAACAAACAAAAAAAGCAGAAGGTGGGAGCAATAGGGGCCACAAGTGACCGCAAGGCAGGAGGCGAGGGGATAGCAAAGGTGGCAAGGAGGAAGGCAGAGGTACCGCGGGAGGAGGTGAGGAGGAAGGCGGAGGGACCGTGGGAGGAGGTGAGGAGGAAGGCGGAGGGGACACCAGAGGAGGCAAAGAGGGAGTTGAAGCTGCTGCAGGCGATGGCAAAGCCACAGCCAGCAAAGGCGCAGGAGTCGGATGAGGTGGAGCTGGGGGAACGATAGGCGATCGACGAGGCGTCGGAGGTGGAACCGCAGATGACCGATGAGTCACCACAGGGGAACCACAGGCGACAACCAAGCAGGAGCCGGAGGAACAAATGTGACTGCCAAGCAGGAGCAAGGGAGATCGAAGGTGAGCTGGGAGGCAGGGCGGGGCGGGTAGGCCTCGACCCCGGCATAAGTGTCCTTCCCCTCTGCAAGACACAAAGAGATGGGGTCCTGGCCGGGATCTGCCATGAGAGGGTGGTGGTCGGGGCTTCACTCCAGAAGGGTTAATCGGGGCAGGAGTCAGGGTAATTCCTGAGGGGTCCCACTCAAGTTCCTCCTCCACCTCTAATAATCAGGATCTGCCAGGACTGGATCAGGAACCAGGGAATCAGGAAATGCTGGGACTGGATCAGGAACTGGGTACCAACTAGAAACAGCTGATAATATGGGGATTCCACACAAGGTAGATGAGGGGGCGTGGTGAACAAGAGGATCGGCGCGATCAGGGCATGACAAGTATAACTCTTTTCTTATTTGCAAAATAAGTTATTTTTGTTAATTTGATAAAAAATACTTGGAACAATTTAACCTTGAACTGTTTGGATCATTGAAAGCATCCTTTCCAGCTGCATCACTGTGTGGGGCGGTAGCTGCACTGCATACAACAGGAAAGCTCTACAATGCATTGTGAGAACAGCTGAGAGGATAGTTGGTGGACCACTCCCCTCCCTGCAAGACATCTACACCACCCGCCTCACCCACAAAGCCATCACAATTGCCAACGATGCAACCCACCCCGCACACTGTCTCTTCAGCCTCCTGCCCTCTGGAAAGAGATACAGAAGTCTCCGCTCCCACACTACCAGGCTCACCAACAGCTTCATCCACCAAGCGGTGAGACTACTGAACTCTCTCCCCTGCCGGCTCCCAGCCAGCAGAATCACCAGACTGGCAGGAGTATAGGAAGACAGACTGGACTCTACCCCCCACCCACACACACTCCCCAACAAGGAAACAAACACTCAGAACTAAGAAATAAAAAACAACACTCTTGACTGAAAATAACTACCTCTGCATTGCAAATTGCACATACCTGCTGCTATATATTTTACAAATATATTCTATATTTATATATTCTATAAATATATACTATATATTTTTAGTATTTTTTTTTTTTTTTACCAGTATTTATATTGCTACTACTGCTGCTACAATCTTGTGCTGCACTAAAACAAAAAACCCTTACCAACCACAACCTGGGACTATCTCAAGTAGACTAGTATACTACTTCCCCTGTGCACACTGCTGGAACTCTTTACTATATGTTATGTTTTTGTCTTGTTATATCCTGTATGTTACCTAAGTATAATGCCTTAAGCCTACTTGCACTTTTTCTTAATATTACCTTATTGTTTAGAACGGTTTTTGTGTGCATCTGCACTTATTGTTGTCAATGTCTACGCATGGGACAGTGTGAAACGTAATTTCAATTCCTTTGTATGTCAAGTACATTTGAAGGAATTGACAAATAAAACTGACTTTGACTTTGACTTGGGAAATGAATGAGGTCTCAGAACTGAAATAGTTGAATTGCTCACTGTCTGCACTACAGATTACAGGTTTTTTGGGATTTCAGAAAGTGATGGCGAGCTGGTCCTGAGATCTCTGAGCACACAGACTCTGCTTTGCTTTGGCACTGGAGCCCTGCACATGGATTGGAGCAGCAAATCGGTCATTTCAGTTGTCATTAAAGGTACTAATTCTATGATTTATCTTCTTATTATAATAAACTTGTTTAACTCCATCTACCTTTGTTCCTGCCCCCTCCATCTGGACCTAGATTAGTGTCTTAGAGTCATGTGATTATCTTTGTTTCCTTTACCTTCAATACTGACCCACGTATATGTCTAACACCATCTGACTTGATCCCTAATCTAGCAGTAGGGTTACATTAATTTTACCAAGAAAGCCATATATATGGAGGCAAGAATTTCGTATGCGGTCACAGTAGCAGAGTATCTCCATCCAAAAAGTGAAATGAAGGAAATTGCTTATATACCTTAAAACTATAGGCCTAGGGACATCCCCTTCCATTCTATTACAGGGTTTGGTCAGGCTTTCATCTCATGGGGCCTGCATGATCCCCCACATCCAGCCTCCTACACTTTTAACAGCATGTTTCACAGCTCCAGTCATCTCAACTCCCTGAGATCATGCACCACACCACACACTAGGCACGCCATCCATGCAACTCCTTTACTAAGATGCAATATTGCTGAAAAAATGAATGATTAATGTGTTATTGAGGAAGCTTCTCTCTCTTGGCAAGGTCGCAGGCACAGGCAAACAACCTCTGTACCAATAGCTTAAGCACAGCACAAGGACAGTATGTTCAGACCTTGATCTTGGTACCTAAGACCTAAAACACAAGCGAATCCCACTAAGCACCCACCCAGGCTACCACACACTTAGTTCCCTCAAAAATCCTTCCACACCACAACACCCCATGGTCATGGCACCCCCCAAAAGCATACAGAGAATCAGTGTATACAATCAGTCTCTTCTCTGTTCCAAGAAGACACTCTTAGGTCAATGCAACAATTCAGCAGCCTGGGCTGCTCACTGGGAGGGGACTATAGCTCCCTCCACCAGGTGGCCATACAGTATGGCCAGGCTACCATCCTCCAACCGGAGCAAGCACCAGTCCACAAACAACACGTCTCCACCCTCCATAGGGTCTTCACCCTTGGCTTGCTGGGGACCTCAATAATCTGCAGACAATCACGTAGCTCCCCCTCGTGGTCTGTGGGCCCCACCTCAGCCCCATGTATGCACCAAGCCGATCCTAATTATCACTGCAGTCTCCTAGGCAAATGAGGGCCCTTAAGAGGAGCCAGCCAAGTCTCCATCTTCAGAAGAAAGAGACAGGGACACGCTCTTCAGACGAGTCGCCCAGAACTAGATCCCTTTTCGTCTCTTGGCTCTGCTGTTTTTCAGGTACCAAACCAATCTGGGCCCGGCTAATTTCAGTGTTTCCTAACACAGGCGCACATGCTATGTACTATGCCTTTTGTATTTGCCTTGCCCAAGATTTATAAGACCAGCAAATCTCAATTAGAAATGTGGTTTCATATTCATGTTTACAAGCTGTTGTTTAGGTAGAAAACCCAAAACACAACCTGGTACAAACTATATAATCATGAGCCCAGAGTCCATTCAGCCATAGCCAGCAGTAGTAAGAAAGATGGACGGAAGAAAGCCTCAGATCCTAGTGGGTTATAAGAACAGCTTATTGCAGGGGTGGCCAGACTTATCTACAAAGGGTCAGTGTGTATGCAGGGTTTTGGGGAAAACCTTAGGTCAGCTGTTCAAACCCAGGTGTGAAGACTCTTCAGCCAATCAGTCCTCTAATTTTTAATCCAAATAGGGAGTTTCAGCAAAAACCTGGATACACAGCGGCCCTTTATGGATAAGACTTGCCACCCCTGCCTCAATGCCAGGAAGATACACTTGGCGCCACAACCAGGTTCTGAAGTGCTTGGCCTCAACACTACAGCACAAGAGAGTGCCAACCAGTGCCATCCCCCTAAATGCCCAGACCACCTTCCCGCAACTGACATCCTTCATCCAGGAAGGGGAGAAACAGCAGACTAAACCTTCACCTCCTGACTCATCCCTGCTGGATACAGCCAGGGACTGGAAATTGTGTGTTGACCTAAATCAGAGGCTCACCTTCCCACCCAATATCAGTGTCACCAACCTGCAGCCAGATCTGCTTCTCATGTCCAAGTCCTGCTGTCGTGTCTTCATCACTGAGCTGACAGTCCCTTGGGAGGATGCCATCAGTGAGGCATATGAAAGGGAAAAGCTGAGGTATGTCAACCTGGCAGTTGCGTCCAGTGGATGTGGGCTGCAGGAGCTTTACAGCCAGTTCCACTAGAAGGCTGCTGGAGGAAGTAGCCACCAGAGGGCAGGACCAGCGGAAGGCAATTAAGGATCTCGCCACTGTCACTGAAAGTAGCATACATACACAGTCATTGGCTGTGGCTGAAGCGAAAGGAGTCAGTATGGGCTGCCAAATGACCACTTAGGCAGCATGTGACACACACAGGCGAAAAAGAGTCATTAAAGAAGTTGCTGATCGCTCTTAATAAAGGTGTCCGTAACTTTATTAAACCCACTGTACATGGTGTCAGAAGTGGGATATAATGGCTCAGGGACTTCGGCGCATTGATCCGCTTGTTTTTGCCGAACATATTGCTGACAACTGGCGCAGATTTGAAAATAAATGGCACAACTACTGCTGTGCTGGGCTTGGAAGGGCTTTTTCGGTCAAACCGAAAAAGGTGCAGGCTTACACTCTCCTCAACCTGGCTGGTCCCGATGCAGTGGAGAAGTCCGAAGCGTTTGTCTATGAGGAGGGAGAGGATAAAGACGATACGGAAGTCCTAGTGAAAAAGTTTCAGGATGTATGTCTGCCCACGAAAAACGTAATCATGGACAGATAAGCATTCAACACTGCTTGCCAAAAGCCGGGTGAGTCGATTCAGTCGAATGTTCCCAATTTGAAAATGCAAAAAAATGTAAAATGTAACACCTTACGCTTGAATCAGCTATTAATATATGCATGCTCAGTGAGTAATCTGATAGAAGCACAAGGGAATTAAAAAGAGAAGCTGAAGTTTGTGCCATACAAAGACGACGTTGTGCCAATTGTAATGGGCAACATTCCCCTGTGAGGCATAAGTGTCTCACATTTAATAAACAGTGTAACAGCTGTGGCAAGCTGAATCACTCCGCACGATGCTGTCGGTCTGCCCCAGTGCAGAATGCCGTCCAGTTCAGCAATAGGTCCAGAGGGCAGCCAGCAGTCAAGGTGCATGAAGTAGAGCTTCATCCCCATGCCTGCCCAGAAGAGACCTTTTACTGCGATCCAGTTGATCTCACCACTGAGAAGGATGACATTTTCACCAGTCTGACACTCACAAATGGTAGGGGGAATCTGAAAGTTAAAGTTGACACGGGTGCGAGGTGTAATGTCATTTCTAAACAGATGCTGGACAAACTTGCTCCTGATATTTCTGTCAATGCCACAGAGAAGGTACATCTGGTAACTTATAGTGGCCAGCAAATCAATACAGAGGGTACTGCAGTTCTGAATTGTACCCATGGTCAATTCAAATTTCATGTGGTTAACCGTGATGTTAAGCCACTACTGGGTTTACGGGACAGTGTTGCTGTTGGTTTCATACGACTGGGACCTGACGTCCATCTGCTACAGCCTCAAGTACCTGGAGTAATTGAGTACAATGACCTTTTTGACTGTGTCACCATCGGGAAAGTGCCAGTTGTGGACCACATGAGACTGGACAGTACTGTGCTGTCCACCACATACATGCCTAGGAAAGTGTCCATAGCCATGAAGGAGAAAGTGAAGGCAGAGCTTGACCACATGACTGAATTAGGTGTCATCATACCAGAAAACGAAGCAACTGAATGGGTGTCTGCTATGGTTGCTGCCAGGAAGCGTGATGTTCTGTCAGAATCTGCATAGACCCAGTGCACCTGAACCAGGCTTTACTCCGACCTCTTCAGCCCCTGAAAAGCATTGATCAGATCATTGCAGATATGCCAGATGCAAAAGTGTTCAGTACTCTTGATGCAAAGTGTGGGTTCTGGCAAATTTCTTTAGATGAAGCCTCATCTAAACTGATCACCTTTATGACCCCTTATTGATGATACAGGTTCTTAAGGATGCCATATGGTATCACCACAGGAATTGAAGTTTTTCAGCGTTGCATGGAGTAGTTCTTCGCTGGACAACCCTGCAAAATAGTGGTGGACGACATTCATCAGACCCCACTGCAGCTGATGACCACTTGGAGGTCATGACAGTCCATTTACTGTCGTCTCCTCGCACTGATGAGCTGATAGATGCTATCGATAAGGATGCTACCTGCCGGCAGCTCATGGACACTATCCAAAATGGTTGGCTACCTTCTTCAAAAGAGCTTCCCCACGGTATTCAGAACTTCTTTGCTATGAAGTAAGAGTTAACAGTCCAAGATGGACTCATACTTCGAGGTCAAAGGTTGCTCATTCCACCTGCTCTGCATAAATTCTATACTCAGCAGCTTCACCAGGGTCATCCAGGTCTTTAGGCAACAAAATGCAGGACAAAGGAAACAATGTATTGGCCCTCGATATATGCTGATTTAGAAAGAGAACTGTGCACCCTGCAATGCACTGAGACCCCATCAGACAAAGGCATGACGTTCCAGACCTTCCCTGGTCCATAATGGCAGCGGACATATTCGAGTGGAGGGGCAGAATGTATTTGGTTCTCATTGACTCCTATTCTGGTTGGTATGAGCTGGATTACCTCCATGACATGACAAGCCGCACAGTTATTGCGAAACTCAAGAGGCACTTTGCCACCCATGGGGTTCCCTCCACCCTGATGACGGACAACACTAGCCAGTTTGTTTGCAAGGACTTCTTTGACTTCACCCACTCATGGGACTTCAAACATATCCGCAGCAGTCCCCACTATCCTCAATCCAATGGCTTAGCAGAACGGGCAGTTCGAGCCGCGAAACATCTGCTGGAGAAATGCCACCGTGAGAAGACGGACATTCAGGCCGCTCTTCTGCATACCCGCAATCTGCCCCGGGATGCCCTTCCCTCTCCAGCTCAGAGACTCCTCTCCAGACAGACTAGAACCTTCATCCCTGTGAGCAAGAATGCCCTGACACCAGTCATCCAAACCCAGGTGAAAGCTGCCATTCTTCATAAGTGACTTCAAGCCAAAGCTTATTATGACAGGTCAGCACACCAGCTCCCAGCTTTGACAGCAGGGCAGAAAGTCCGGATGCAGACTCCCTGTGGGTATGACCGATTATCAGTAATGCGCAGCCCTGCACCTCAGCCTAACAATTATATTGTGGCCTCGCGTGGTACTGCCTGTCAGAAACAGGCGACAACTCCTCCAGGTTCCGGAACCTGCTCCCATGGAGGAGGACGACACACTGCCAACTCCTTCCCAAGGCACATCTGCTGCTGCTGCTCCTGTTGCTGAACCTCGACCTCCATCATCTACCCCTTCAGCACATACAACTGTGTGCCCAGCGGGTCCAGTGAACAGCCAGCCTTATGTTACCCGGTCAGGGAGAATTAGTCATCCCAACCAATGCTATCAGGACTACATAGTATCATAAGTTAACATATTAAACCTCTCATTAATAAATGAATAAATATATAAATACTTGCTGTAATTAACCTACCAGCTCTTTGGCATTCCTGGTAATTGTCAAACTGTGAATTCCCCTCATGTATTACATTACTGTTGGGTTGATGTTATCGTTAAAGAGTTTCTTTTCTTTCTAACCCTCACTCTACAGTAATGCTTGGTTCTCTGTTCTATAAAAGAGGGGATGTAGAGCAGTTAGGTTTGTCCTTACGGTTAATAAATATAACGTAGGTGGGTGTGACATCTGGTGGTAAAGAGTCATTAAAGAAGCTACTGGTAGCTCTAAATAAAGGTGTCTGTAACCTTATTAAACCCATTATACACCAAGTACCTTTCTCTGGTGCATCGACCTTAAAAGGCATCTTAAATGTCTGTGTCTTCTGCAAGATCCATCCATCCATCCATCCATTTTCCAAACCGCTTATCCTACTGGGTCGAGGGGGGTCTGGAGCCTATCCCAGAAGCAATGGGCACGAGGCAGGGAACAACCCAGGATGGGGGGCCAGCCCATCACAGGGCACACTCACACACCATTCACTCACACATGCACTGCCACTGGCAATTTTAGCAACTCCAATTAGCCTCAGCATGTTTTTGGACTGTGGGGGGAAACCGGAGTACCCGGAGGAAACCCCACGACGACATGGGGAGAACATGCAAACTCCACACACATCTACTGTAACTGTATGTTACACCTGATGCCACATGACAGCTTCAAATCCCATCAGGTTTTTGATGTAAATCAGCTTCATCTGGGGAAGAAAGCAAACAAAAAACTAACAAAAGCTTTAAATGGACAGAGTTTCATTCTAAGTATAACTGCTCTCTCCTACCAGTCTGCCTCCTACAAAATTTCTCTTTCCATCTATTTTCTATACTGTGTCCTATACAGAATTGTGGGACACTAGAGTCTATTGTAGAAGCTGCCCAGTATGGGGGCTTGACCCATTGCAGGTCACACTGACACTCACAATCACATCGACACTCACAGTCACAGTGACATACACCTACGGGTGAGCTGGTAACTCCAATTAACCTCAGCATGTTTTCTGTTGTGAATGTCAGAAGAGAGACACTGACACAGATCAGCTTCAGGTACAGGTAAGTGGGGAGCAGAGCCAAAGACCGTGGTCAGTACTCCGGGTGAGGGTCGGGCGATTGGCGTCGGTACTGAGAGGGACAGACAGGAACACAGAATCTAGGAGCCGAAGCAGAAGTCGAAACACAGGAAACCGGACACAGGAAAAATTGCTCGACCTCAGGGCACATCATGAAGATCTTGCATAGATCAGCAATCCAGGTCATCAAAAACAGAGTACAGATCAAGAGAGAACTTGAAACAGCTGGGAGAGGTATGTCTTAAACTGGAGCAACCAGCAAGATGATAAAATGGGGCGATAGGGCTCTTCACCTCAGGCAAGTCCAATCGGTCAGAATCCCCGGGGAGCGTGGTTGGGATGACGATAAGGATTCCCTGGGGCGATCCATGACTTCAGTCCTGCTTCTAGGAGCCTGGTGTGAACTGTCCTAGCAGTGCACTTCACACCTGCACTTAATGTTTCCCATTCCTTTTAAAGGTCACTTGATGTCATCCTACGATTCATGAGAAACTGTCATATAAGTTAACGGTCATCTCTGGCTGGTTTCTGGTCGTTCCCAGTGTCTCCTGCTTCACCTTATTCTTGTTACTGCTGTCTTAGAAATTTCAAACCGGTAAGAAAACCTCCAGCTCAGTGTGGTCTTCTGCTAAACTAAATTTTATTTTAAAATATAGAGTGCTTTCTTAATTTTTTCCACCTCTGTTGTATCTGATAATCTTATTCCTAAATTGTGTGGCTTAAAAAAGACACTCAAATCATGATTTCTAAAAAAGGGAATATATGTTTGGTTTAGTAATTTGGAATCACATACAGTGTATTACTGATGTAAATCAGGAAGCTATCCACATTAATCTTAAGTAAAAATAGGCTGCAGTCAGAACAGCAAATCAACTCTATGTCCATTCTCATTATTAAACAAGCTCTTTCAAGAAAGATTCACTGTATTTTAATTTTACAGGTTTACTTTCGAGTAAATTTATCAGGATAATGTTTTATTGTGCGTTAAATAATGACTGTGCCCGTTAACCATATCTGACATGTTGTGTTTGGGACGTTAATTGAGGGACCGCAGCGCCTCACGTGCTGCGACCGACGGGAAACCCGCAGTTACATCAGCCGTCTGAAGTTAAACCGTATTTTTAATGAGTAAAAATGTGTTACGCTTTATTTTTAATTACTTGTGTAATTATTTACTTAGGTAGTAAGTGTCATGATATGTAAATAATATATAGTTATTGTAGTGATTCCTGTTATCAGGCATACTGATTAATGTTGCCTATGTTGGATTTGGCTCCGCCCTTAGTGTGCAAGGGTGCATAGGTAGCCAGCAGAATAGATCAGTTGCTCTTGCTTGTACTGTGAATGGCGCATGTAATGAAAGAGTGTTCCATACAAGAAACGATTCTCCCTCCCCTCATGACATGGTGTCAGAAGTATAGGACTGAGCGCCGAATAAGTGAAGAAATATTGAAATTTAACCCACCGTAGCCGTTCGACTTCTCCCAGCCGGCTGCGTGGCCGATATGGCGACAGTTTTTTTCCCGTTTCCGAGTAGCGTCGAAACTGGATAAGGAGACCGGCGAAGTGCAGGTGAATTCGCTACTTTATGCGATGGGCAGGGACTGTGAGCCTATCTACAATTACTTTCGTATGGGGGCAGAAAACGATTTTAATTATGAAGCTGTAATTGCACGGTTTGACGACCATTTCGTGCCTAAACGTAATGTCATTCATGAACGCGCTTGCTTCCATAAGAGCTCAGAAGGCGGGAGAATCCGTGGAATCTTTCGTGAGAAATCTTTACGAGTTGGCCGAACATTGTGATTTCGGAATTACCAAAGATGAGCAAATTAGGGATAGGATTGTGGTAGGAATAGTGGACAACGACGTTTCACAAAAATTACAACTAGAAAAGAATTTGACGCTGTCCAAGGCAATTCAAATCGCGCGCGAGTGTGAGCAGATAAAGGTGCAGTGCGCCGACATAAGAACCGTGAGCAGCAAAGTGGACGAGGTAAGACACAAGCAGCGGCACGGATACATTAAGAAATGCACTGGAGGACAGCAGCGGCAGTCTAACAAGCAGGGGAAAAGTGAGTTTAAGCAAGGACATTGCACACGTTGTGGACGATTGCACGATTATAGTGTAGTATGCCCTGCACGCCATAAGAGATGCAGGAAATGTAATAGAATGGGTCACTTTGAACGCGTGTGCAAAACAAAAAATGGTGAAAGAGGTTACAGAAGAACCCGAGATGGAAATGGAAAATCAAGGGGCATTTTTTCTGGGTTCATTAACTAATCAGACAGACTCAGATGACCTGTGGTATGTTGTGCACCCTGTTAATGGCCACAAGATCAAGTTTAAAATAGACACTGGTGCCGATGTCACAGTGATGTCAGAGAAAACATATAAGAGTCTGCGACAGCGCCCCCTGCTGGTGGATACTAGAACTGCCGTTAGTAACCCGGTTGGCAGAATCGACTGTATGGGAAAGTTTCTAGCCACAAGTGAACACAAGGGACATAAATACACCTTTTGGATTTTCGTAATAAGAGGGCCTTATGCAAACAATCTTTTCAGCAGAACAGTAGCATGCAGGATGGATTTAGTGTTGAGAGTTCACCAAATAAACACAGACATCTTTGGTGATATTAGACTGCTAAATTGTGAGCCCGTTAAAATAGAGCTGAGGTCAGATGCAATACCTTATAGTTTAGCTACTACTCGCAGAGTGCCATTTCCCATTTTACCGAAGGTGGAGGAGGAACTGAGACGCATGCAATCACTGGGCATTATTGAAGAGGTTACAGAGCTCACAGACTGGTGCGCGCCCATGGTGCCAGTCATGAAGAAGACGGGTAAAGTGAGAATATGCGTTGATCTAAAGAGACTCAATGAGGCCGTGAAGCGAGAAAGTTCATCCTACCAACCTTGGAGGACATAGCCCCTAAACTAGCTGGAGCAAGGGTCTTTTCAACGTTGGATGCTTCCAGTGGATTCTGGCAGATACCCCTGGAAGCCAGCTGTAGAAAACTGACCACGTTCATCACGCCAGTTGGAAGGTTCTGTTTCTGTCGCCTACCATTTCGAATAACGTCAGCTCCTGAGATTTTCCAATGGGAGATGAGCACATTATTGAAGAACCACGAGGGCACAGTTGCGGTGATGGATGATGTGCTAGTCTATGGGCGAACTGAAGAGGAACACAACCAGCGTCTGAGTGCAGTGCTACAGATCATTAAAGACTCTGGCGATCATTAAAGGCTCAATAAAGATAAATGCAAACTTTGGAAAGTCAGGGATCTGCTATTTTGGACACATCATTGGAAAGGATGGGATAAAGCCAGATACCAGCAAAGTAAAAGCCGTTTCTGAGAATCCAAGCCCCAACGAATATCAGTGAGTTAAGGCAGGTGCTGGGACTCATCAACTACCTGGGTAAATTCTTACCAGCCCTGTCAACCACACTACGGCCAATCACAGAGCTACTGAAGAAGGAGGCTGTTTGGACCTAGAGTGAGTCTCAAGAGCATGTCTAAGCCATGTTAGTATCAGCACCCGTACTTGCATACTACGATGCCAGCAAACCGACAGTCGTCAGCGCTGATGCAAGCAGCTATGGCCTAGGAGCCGCCCTGCTACAGGCACATGATGGTGAACTTAAGCCCATCGCCTTTTGTTCACGCACTTTAACAGATGCAGAGAAAAGATATTCACAAATTGAAAAAGAGTGCCAGGCAGGAGTCTGGGCATGCGAGCGATTTTCCCATTACTTACATGGGTTGGATAGGTTCTGTTTACAAACAGAGCACAAGCCACTCGTTCCATTGATCAATGCATATGACCTAGACAAAGCACCACTCAGGTGCCAGCGTCTGTTGAAGCGCCTTATGCGTTTCAATGTGAAAGCCGTGCATGTGCCAGGCAAGCAACTAACAGTGGCTGACACACTGAGCAGAAACCCACTGAGAGATGAGACGGCGTCCAACACAGAGGAGGATGTTAAGGTCTTTGTGGAGGCTGTGGTGACAAGCAGGCCAATGTCAGTTTATAGATTAGACGACATTAGAGAGGTCACCCGTAATGATGCAGATCTCCAAACGGTCATCAGATTCATCAGGTCAGGCTGGCCAAAAAGAACTGCACAGTTACCATCGCTGCAGGGATTCTACACAGCGAGGATGCATCTGTCAGAGGCCAATGGCCTCGTATTGTACCAAGACAGGATCGTTGTCCCGGCCACGTACAGATCAGAAATGCTGCAGCGGATACATGAGGGTCACCAGGGGTTGACAAAGTGCAGGGAAAGAGCCAGAATGTCAGTCTGGTGGCCAGCCATAAGTACAGATATTGCCAAAATAGTTAAGACATGCATGTTCTGTGCCGAGCATAGACCATCACAGAAAAGAGAGCCTCTCAAATCAACTCCACTCCCTAAAGGTCCATGGCAGAGAGTCGCAGCCGACCTGTGCGAGCTAGAGGGCAGAAAATACCTTATTGTGGTGGACTATTATTCCAGAGATATTGAAATAGCCCACCTGTCCACCATCACAAGCCAACAAGTCATCACACAACTAAAGTCCATGTTTGTGAGATGGGGCATTCCCCTAGAGATGGTAAGCGACAATGCCATGCAGTTTTCATCTGTCGAATTTCAGGACTTCAGGCAGCAATACGGTTTTACGCATGCAACCTCAAGTCCACATTATCCCCAGGCGAACGGGGTCGCTGAGCGGGCTGTGCAAACTGCCAAGCGTATCCTCAAGCAACCAGACCCTCATCTTGCTCTAATGTGTTATCGTGCAACCCCCATTAGTGCAACAGGAGTGAGTCCAGCACAGCTTATGACTGGACGTCAGATCAGAACAACACTCCTCACATTGGATGAGAAGCTGCAGCCTACGCATGTCAGCTATGAAGAAGTGCTTCAGAGGGACAACAAAGCTAAAGAGGCCTACCGGTTCTTTTATAACCGCCGACATTCTGCAGAAGCTCTGCTGGATCTGCACTCTGGTCAGAGCGTAAGGGTCAAACTAGACGAGGAGAAGGCTTGGAAAACACCAGCCAAGGTCCTAGGCAAATCTCCTGATTCAAGATCCTATTGGGTCAGAACAGACAGTGGTATGGTCACTCGACGGAACAGGAGATATCTCCAGGTTGTGCCAACGTCACCCTCTGCTGAGACATCAGATGAACATGCTGGAGATGCACTAGGATCAACTGGAGAGGCCAGTCCACAGGTTCAACCTGAGACCCAGACAACTACAGGCACTGCGCCGGTGTCCGCAACACCACCTGGGACTCCTAGAGCAGTGAGAAGAACATTGAGGGGTAGAGAGATCAGAACCCCTCTCAGGTTTAAAGACACTTAGGTGGGGAGTCCAACTCCTTTGTGAAGAGAATGGGGAGAGACTGTTGTTATAGGAACGGCAACTGTTTGAGGGCAGAATAATCCCTATGTTGCTGTGGACGGAGGACAGTCTACCCCAGTGTCCTAGTTGAAACGTTAAAATTGAAATGTTCTAGTTAATTATTTAGAGGTAAATTAGCGTCAAACTAATAATAATAATAAATGGAAGCCGAGTTGCTTCATGCTACATGGTTGGGAGCAAATGTCATGCAAGCAGGTTGAAAAGAGAAAAAAAAAACCATTGTTTTATTTCCTTAAGAAAAGGGAGATGTAGTGATTCCTGTTATCAGGCATACTGATTAATGTTGCCTATGTTGGATTTGGCTCCGCCGTTAGTGTGCAAGGGTGCTTAGGTAGCCAGCAGAATAGATCAGTTGCTCTTGCTTGTACTGTGAATGGTGCATGTAATAAAAGACTGTTCCATACAAGAAACGATTCTCCCTCGCCTCATGACAGTTATCCTGATGCACAGATGGATGATGGGAGTGACACAGCGGAGCTCAGAAAAACAAAGATGGACAGCTGAAGCCAGCACACTCGGCTTACGTGTCTGTTCACCAAACAATATCAAAACAGTAAGGACTTAGTTCGGCTTTTAATGATTCTTTTACCGTGTTTTAATGGGGGTGAGAGAGACGCCGTTTTGCTAATAATTAGATTGTTGATTGTCATCGTTCTAGTTACGAAATTTTTATTCTTGTTTGTAGTATTTTGATCGAGTGAGTTAATCTAACGTGTAACTAATGTGATTTATAACTTTTTGTTTTTAACTCTATGAATATTTTTTGCTTTTACTGTTATGTCTACCATCTCATTTTACATGGTTATTATATATACTGATTTAATCTAATCGTGTTAGTTGTCATGCCCAGTTCGTACGATCCTTGTGTGTGCCACGCCCCCCTGATTATCCACGTGTGCTTCCCCAATCCTACCCAGCTGTGTCCGATTATTTTCGCCCAGTCCTGTCTATTTCAGTCCATGTCTTGCCTTCGTTCCTTGTCCGTCATTGATGTTAGTTGACGTCCGATGTTCCTGTTCCCGATCCTCCATAGTAAATCCCCGTTTGCCCCGACTTTGCCTGCCTGCGTGCTCCTTGCCCGATCGCCGCTCACCTGCCTTTGCGATCACCCCGCTTTACCAGCACGATCGCAACCCCGCACCCGGACAGAATGACGGACCTAAACAAGAAGAAGCGGAGAGGGCGAATTGCGGAGATGCCAACGATCAGCCTGGGAGCCTGCTTCCTCGCCGAGATGTGGCTCCCGACTAAGTTCGAGGAGGAACCCCCTCCTGCTCCTAGAGCCGATCCAGTCCACCGCCCCGTGAGAGGTACTACTACCGGCCGGAGCGACTGGCGAACAAGGGGGCCAGCGCGGTGCGGGACGCTATCCCCCAGGTACCCCGGCTCCTTAATGGGGCCGTACCTGTTTCGCCGGCACGGGACCTGCCAGCCCCACTGCCTGTGGCGGCTACACTGGAGGTGCTCCCTTCGCCTCTACCTGCCGCAGCCGCCCGGCTCGAGGCGCTCCCTTCACCTCTGCCGTCTGCAAGCACTACGCTCCAGCTGGAGGTCCCAGGTGAACCCCTGGCCATCGCCCACTAATTCTTCACCCTCCAGGGACTTTACTGGAGGGTGATGGGGGAACCGGTCCCACAGGGCCCCCCGGAGGGGGAACAGCTTGCAGCGCAGCTGGGGTGGGATTTCGCCACGTTCTCTCCCACTTCTCCTTATACCGACCTGGAGAGAATGGCAGAGGATCTCAGGAGGCTGATCCAGCTCCAGAGAGCCCTGGCTCCTGCTACGCGGCCTGAGCAGTCGCCTCCACCACCTGTGCAACCCGAGCAGGCGCCTCCGCCGCCTGGAGCTCCCGAGCAGGTGCTCCCTCTGCCTGCAGCTCCCACGCCCGAGGCACTCCCTCCGCTTCCACAAGTAACTGTACCCCCTGTGACTCCCGTTCCTGACCTTGTTCCTTGCCCCATTCCTGTCCCTCCTGCCCTAGTCCCCGAGGAGGTCCCAGACAGTTCGACCACCGCTTCTTCCTCCTTGGAGGTAGAAGAGCTGGAATGGGACCCCTCGGGGACCCTCCTGATGACTCCTTCACCCTCGCCCCGGCGAGCTTGACCCCAGCCAAAAGCATATATGTCTGTGTCCCGGAGGGGGAGAGGACACAGACGTAGGGCTGGGGTCCCTCCCACCCTGCCCCCTGGCTCGCCCTCTCTCGCATGCGGGTCCTGGCCCTCTGGGCCGGCTGTCGCCTGCGGGTTCCCCTCCACAGCCTCGTCGCCCTGCCTCGCTCCATCATCCGGCTCATTGTCGGTCGCCTGTGAGCTCCCCAGACGCGGCTCCTCCGTCGCCTGCGGTTCCCTGCACTCCAGCGCGTCGGAGGACGTCGCCGCCTGCTGCGGCTCTCCCCCCTCCTTGCCCTCGCCAGGGTCCCCTCCAGCTCCCTCATCCCCTTCCCTGGCTCTCCCTCCAACTCCCTCCTCGGCCCCTCCATCTGTCCCTCGCCCTGCCTCCTCTGCCCCTCCGAGGTCCCCTCCTGCTCCGGACTCCCAGCTGCCTGCGGCCCCTCCGGCTGCCACCCGTCACCCGCTGGGGCTCCCTCAGGCTCCCCTTTACTCCCCTTTCTTCTCTCCCTGGTCTCCCATCTTTGTCCCTCCAGTGTTTGCTCCTCGTCCTGTCGTTCCTCCCGTCTCTGCTCCTCGTCCCCCGGTGTTCCCTCCAGTCACTCCTGGTCCTTTCGTCCCGCCTGTTCCCTCTGTGTCTCCCTTCCTGATCTGTCTGTCCAACTTCCCCGTTCGATGTCAGTTCCTGTCTTGGTTTCTTCCCCTGTGCCAGTTTTGTCTGTCCGTCTTGTTCCCAGTGCTTCGTTGATGGGTTTTTTCTTGTTTTTCAGGGCCTGGTTCCCTCGTCTCATCCGTCGCCTCCCCTGAGGCGCCCCCGGAGAGCGCGCCTTGAGGGGGGGTTCTGTCACGCCCAGCTCGTACAATCCTCGTGTGTGCCACGCCCCCCCGATTATCCACGTGTGCTTCCCCGATCGTACCCAGCTGTGTCCGATTGTTTTCGCCCAGTCCTGTCTATTTCAGTCCATGTCTTGCCTTCGTTCCTTGTCCGTCATTGATGTTAGTTGACGTCCGATGTTTCCTGTTCCCGATCCTCCTAATAAATCCCCGTTTGCCCCGACTTTGCCTGCTTGCGTGCTCCTTGCCCGATCACCGCTCACCTGCCTGTGCGATCACCCCGCTTTAGCAGCACGATCGCAACCCCGCACGCTGACATTAGTTATGTTCATTTACAGTAAAGTGATTTTATTTAGTAGTATTATACGTTATGTTACTCATTTACGCTTTGAGCAGAGCTGAACCAGGACATTAATAGGATAGGATATGAAGCCTTTATTGTCAGTGTACAGGTAGCAAATACAATATACATACAGAAATATATAAAACGTACATATACAGGATTACATTTTATCATATTTTAATCGGAGAGAAAAACAGTCATTTTGCATGTTTGTTCAGTTTTCTGAACCCAGTCACTTATTTCTGTCTAACATACGTCACACTTCAGAGTAAAAAGGGTTATACTGGTTAAAAAGAAGAGATTTTACCTTTTTGCCACGGAGAAGCAGCGACATGTGACACTCTGATCAGGTAAAAATGATTCCTCCAGCACACAGTGAGCTATCCCAGCATGCACAGCGACACGGGGTAGTTTTGGATAAACATAAAACGCTGGATAGGAGGTGAAGCTGTACAGGAGAGTCAGTCCATCAGAGGAGACTCTGTAGAAGGACAGAGTACCAGCCTCCTGGTCCAGATACACTCCTACTCTGCGGGAGTCTGAGGGCTCTATGGGTATGACAGTCTGTTTATTATTGTGACAGACAGAGTAACTGTCAGGAGAGCAGATCAGCATCCATGACTTGTCATTGACCCCAAGCAGACAGTCATAACTGTCTCCTTTCCTCCCAATTCCTTTATAAGTCACTCCTATCCCGGCTCCACGTCTACTCCACTCAGCCTCCCAGTAACAGCGACCAGTCAGACTCTCTATGCACAGAACTTGGGGACAGCAGTCAAATCTCTCTGGATGATCAGGATATGGCTGCTGTGCCCACCGTGTCACCTTCCTGTTCCCCTCTGACATAAACAGAAGAATTGTATTGGAATTTAAGCTGACTTTCAGAATTAATTTATAGGATTGACCTGTTTCCCCACCCTTCACCTAAGCAGGTGTGATCTCTGTGCCTTCAAAGCAGACATACTCACTAACATATATTTACATTTATATCTCTAGTATGTAGCAGATAATATTGCCAAAAGTGACAAACATCACATTGCACAAATACAGCTGTTAAGGTGTTGCCTAGACACAAGTGCAGCTAGGCTAATATTTTTAGGGTCTGCAGAGATATGACAGGGGCTTGGGGCTAGGGTTACGGTTAGGGTTAACTATGGATGGTCCTTGGATTTTCCTCCAGAACTCTGGGGCTGGGTGGAAGTAGCAGGAGATCTTTAAACCCTTAGGAGGTAAAAGACTCTCCCAAGCTGAAGAGAGGTTCACTGTAGCCCCGATGCTTGATAGTAACTGTAGGTCCTGTGCCCAAGGTCAGAATCCCCAGACTGGAGGGACATCCTTCATCCCTTACCTGGGGAAAGAGGCTCCCATCCTGGGGAGACTTTGACTGGAGTCCTGGTGCTGCATGGGTCTTAGTACAAAGACTTCCTTGACTTCTTACCTGGGGAAAGAGGCACCTGAAGTCAGGGATTTAGGCTCCAGAGCCCTGGCCTCCAAGCCTGGAAGTGCTCTGAGCCCATGGAGCCTTTGCCTGAACCCTGGCCCTAGAGCCAACCTTAACCCTGGCCCATAGACTTAAGGGGAAGTGAAGGGGTGGTTAAGGGATGCCTAGAAATCCCCAAATCAAGCCATTTTAGACAGAAATTTGGGGGCATGATAATTTTGTACCATCTTACCCTTCCAGGATTGGGGAGACCGGAGCCTGGTTATAGAGGCAGGCTTGGGGCAGGAGCCGACCCCGGATAAGCAGTAGAGAATAGATAGATGTAAGGTTTTTAAAAACTTTGTTCTTTATTTAATCTCAAACATGAATCATGTGTCATGGCTACACTTGGAAAGAAACACATCATAAAACATCATAATTCTCAGAAACAAGTTCCACATTTTCTTAGGTTAAATAATTGATCCTTTTCCACTAAAGTTTCTGTCCTTTTCATTCTTCCAGTGTTAACATAAAGGTTATACTTTCCATATTAAACATCTCCTCAACAATACTGATCCATTCAGACACTGTGGGTGGTTTTTCATTAAGCCGTCTCATTGCCGTCTTACTTGCAGCTCACAGAACCTTTAACAAGTATTTATCTTGGTTGTATAATTCTTTAGGTACAAAAATACAAAGTTACAGTAATACAGTGCATCCAGAAAGTATTCACAGTACATCACTTTTTACACATTTTGTTATGTTAACCCTAATGACAACGTGAAAAAAATTTACTTGAGATTTTTGCTAATTTATTAAAAATAAAAACTGAGAAATCACATGTACATAAGTATTCACAGCCTTTGCTCAATATTTTGTTGATGCACCTTTGGCAGCAATTACAGCCTCATGACACCACAAGCTTGGCCACCTATCCTTGGCCAGTTTCACCGATTCCTCTTTGCAGCACCTCTCAAGCTCCATCAGGTTGGATGGGAAGCGTCGGTGCACAGCCGTTTTAAGATCTCTCCAGAGATGTCCAATCAGATTCGAGTCTGGGCTCTGGCTGGGCCACTCAAGGACATTCACAGAGTTGTCCTGAAGCGACTCCTTTGTCATCTTCACTGTGTGCTTAGGGTCTTTGTCCTGCTGAAAGATGAACCGTCGCCCCAGTCTGAGGTCGAGCATGCTCGGGAGCAGGTTTTCATCCAGTTTGTCTCTGTACATTGCTGCAGTCATATTTCCCTTTATCCTGACTAGTCTCCCGGTTCCTGCTACTGAAAAACATCCCCACAGCATGATGCTGCCACCACCATGCTTCACTGAAGGGATGGTATTTGGCTGGTGATGAGCGGTGCCTGGTTTCCACCAAACATGACGCCTGGAATTCACACCCAAGAGTTCGCCAAGGAGAGACTTCCGTCTGGCCACTCTACCATACAGGCCTGATTGGTGGATTTCTGTAGAGATGGTTGACCTTCTGGAAGGTTCTCCTCTCTCCACAGAGGACCTCTGACAGAGTGACCATCGGGTTCTTGGTCACCTCCCTGCCTAAGGCCCTTCTCCCCCGATCGCTCGGTTTAGATGGCCGGCCAGCTCTAGGAAGAGTCCTGATGGTTTCAAACTTCTTCCACTTATGGATGATGGAGGCCACTGTGCTCATTTGGGACCTTCAAAGCAGCAGAATTTTTTCTGTAACCTTCCCCAGATTTGTGCCTCGAGACAATCCTGTCTCAGAGATCTACAGACAATTCCTTTGACTTCATGCTTGGTTTGTGCTCTGAGTTGCACTGTCAACTGTGCGACCTTATATAGACAGGTGTGTGCCTTTCCAAATCATGTCCAATCAACTGAATTTACCACAGCTGCAGAAACATCTCAAGGATGATCAGTGGAAACAGGATGAGCTTCCTCAAAAAAGGCAGTGAATACTTATGTACATGTGATTTCTCAGTTTTTTATTTTTAACAAATTTGCAAAAATCCCAAGTAAACTTTTTTCACATTGTCATTATGGGGTGTTGTGTGTAGAATTTTGAGAAAAAAAAATGAATTTAATTCATTCATGTGACATAACAAAATGTGGAAAAAGTGATGCATTGTGAACACTGTCCAGATGCACAGTATCAGTCTTACAACCAGTTATCTTACAATGCAAGTAACAATTTTCATTACAGTTTGGTTGAATAACTGGACAAATCCAAAAAATATGTGCATGATCTAACATTACCGACCCACATTGCGTCCAGCATGGACAAAGAGTTTTAACCATCATCCCCTGTAGTTTAGCTGTTATAATGAAACACACACAACTCTTACAGCAACATTTTCTCCAAACTCTTGAATTGCTGGAGCTAATTTAGCTTTTCCATCCTTTCCCCCAGACTTCCTCTGACATTTATATCCCCAGCTCCTTTTCCCATCTCTTTTTAATATATTTTGTGAATGTTTTTTCAGTAGTATTTTAATACAACCTTGATATGATTTTTTAATTGCCTTCTGATTTGTACACTTCAATAAATATCTGGATAAGAAGTGTGCGTTCCAGCTAAAGTCTTTGCAGAAATTAACGGTGAAATTGCAGATTCCTATAGAAATCTGATTTGCCCAAATGAAACTTATCCACCAGGTCCTCAGGTTCTCCTCTGTTTAAAGCTGTACAAACAGCACTTATTCCTTATGAAATCCAGTCTCTGTATCTAAACCCAGTGTTGCTGGTAGAAACTGTGGATCTTAAAAATCTAATCTCTTTATCTAACTGGTAGAGTGTTACAAGGTTAAACCAAGTTCTAAGGGTAACATTAAGGGCCCAGCTCAAGCACCCAAAGGTGACATCACTCTGCTGCCACACGTCACCACGAGAAATAGAGATTGATGGGAAGACCTGATAACCACTAATATCCACATGAGGAGCCGACGAGCAGGTCATGACATTATGGGTGTTTGCCTGTGAATAATTTATATATTTGCAAACTGCGGCCTAGTTCTTTGATTCTCATTGATGAAGGGCTTCTTCCTTGCTTTGTGGTACTTCAGTCCTGCTTCTAGGAGCCTGATGTGAACTGTCCTGGCAGTGCACTTCACACCTGCACTTAATGTTTCCCATTCCTTTTGAAGGTCACTTGATGTCATCCTACGATTCATGAGAAACTGTCAGATAAGTTAACGGTCATCTCTGGCTGGTTTCTGGTCATTCCCAGTGTCTCCTGCTTCATCTTATTCTTGTGCACTGCTCTCTTAGAAGTTTCGAACTGGGAAGTAAACCTCCTACTCAGTGTGGTCTTCTGCTACACTAAATTTTGTTTTAAAATATAGAGTGCTTTCTTAATATTTTCCACCTACTGATGTAAATCAGGAAGCACTCTACATTAGTCTAAGTAAAACTAGGCTGCAGTCAGAACAGCAAATCAACTCAACTATATCCATTCTCGTTGATATTAAAAAAGCTCATTTAAGAAAGATTTACTGTATTTAAATTTTACAGGTTTACTTTCGAGTAAATTTATCAGGATAATTTTGTATTGTGCATTAAATAATGACTGTACCCGTTAACCATATCTGGCGTGTTGTCATAAGGACATTAACTGAGGGACCGCTGCGTCTCACGAGCTGCGACCGACGGGAAACCCGCAGTTACCTCAGGATGGCAGTAGGGGGCGTGCGGCTCTGCTGTCTGAAGTTAAACCGTGTTTTTAATGAGATGTGTTACGCTTTATTTTTAATTACTTGTGTAATTATTTACTTAAGTAGTAATTGTCATGATATATAAATAATCTATAGTTATCCTGATGCACAGATGGATGATGGGAGTGACGGGGCGGAGCTCAGAAACATAAAGATGGACAGCTGAAGCCAGTACACTCGGCTTACGTGTCTGTTCACAAAACAATATCAAAACAGTGAGGACTTAGTTCGGCTTTTAATGATTCTTTTCCCGTGTTTTAATGGGGGTGATAGAGACGCCATTTGCTAATCAACTTGTCGATTGTCATCGTTTTAGTTACGAAATTTTTATTCTTGCCTGTATTTTCATCGAGTGATTTAATCAAACATGTAACTAATGTGATTTATAACTTTGTTTTTAACTCTATGAATATTTTTTGCTTTTCCTGTTATGTCTCCCATCTACTTTTACATGGTTATTATATATGCAGATTTAATCTAATCGTGTTAGTTATGTTCAATTACAGTAAAGTGAATTTATTTAATTGTATTATACGTTACGTTATTCATTTACGCTTTAAGCAGAGCTGAACCAGGACATTAATAGGATAGAATATGAAGCTTTTATTGTCAGTGTACAGACAGCAAATACAATATACATACAGAAATATATAAAATGTACATATACAGGGGAGGGGAACTCCCCCCCCCCCCCCCAATCAGGATTACATTTCATTACATTTTAATCGGAGAGAAAAAGTCATTTTGCATGTTTGTTCAGTTTCCTGAACCCACTCACTTATTTTGTCTAACATACGTCACACTTCAGACAGAGTAAAAATGGTTATACTGGTTAAAAAGCAGAAATTTTACCTTTTTGCCGTGGAGAAGCAGCGACATGTGACACTCTGATAAGGTAAAAATGATTCCTCCAACACACAGTGAGCTATCCCAGCATGCACAGCGACACGGGGGAGTTTGCATAAACATAAAACCCAGGATAGAGGGGTTCAGTGAATGAGGAGGTGAAGCTGTACAGGAGGGTCAGTCCATCAGAGGAGACTCTGTAGAAGGACAGAGTACCAGCTGCCTGGTCCAGATACACTCCTACTCTGCAGGAGCCTGAGGACTTTATAGGTATGTCAGTCTCTTCATTATTGTGACAGGCAGAGTAACTGTCAGAAGAGCAGCTCAGACTCCATGACTTGTCATTGTATCCAAGCCCACAGTCAACACTGTCTCCTTTCCTCCCGATTCCTTTATAAGTCACTCCTATTTCAGCTTCATCTCCACTCCACTCAGCCTCCCAGTAACAGCGACCAGTCAGACTCTCTCTACACAGAACTTGCTCCCAGATGTAAAATCTCTCTGGATGATCAGGATATGGCTGCTCTGCCCCCCATGTCACCTTCCTGTTCCCCTCTGACAGAGACAGGAGGCTGTTTGCTGTGTTGGGGTCCAGCGTCAGCTGGCAGGAGTCTGTGGGCAAGAGGAAGAGCGATTAATCCCATGACGAAGCCCAGCATCTCCATCATTATCACTGTCACACCTCACACACTCACTAACACAGAACTCGCTCCAATACACACATTTTATTCCCAATATACTCATGTAACCGCCGAGTCTGAAATATGAATATGAAAACGAAGTGATAATTCAAGTATGTGAAATAGCTGAGGAAATGTCGGACAGCCGCGTGACGCAGGCGGGAAGACGTGGCGAAATGCTGCGCGTGCTAAATTAAAAGGCTTAATTACAGGGTAATAAAACTATAAACTTTTGTCAAAAAAATAACCCTTAAAACCCGAAAAAGGCAAAATGTGTTGCTTTTCACACTCAGCCTCAGGCTGGTAACTTTGAATAGATGTAACACACAGACATGATCGAGAGAATTTACCTGATCTGGGTGTCCAAGATGCAACATTGTGCGCTAAAGTATTCCAGAGTAACCCTGTGCGCAATGAGGCATGTATTTTAATTTACTAAAATGTGAGAAATTTTAATAGACGCTAGTAGTTTATCTTCATACAAAAAATGACATCAATGATGTCAAGACGAAAAAATATCAAGACTGCGTCAGCATTAACATATCAGTTTATGACATATCAGCGAAGCCCAGAATATCCTGAAAACAAAAACATACCTCATGTACATACTGTATAATAAACCTAAAATGAAAGGCATATAAACATTCCCAAAATGAATAGGGTTCACATGGTTAACCATGAAATTATACTCCATAGATTACCATTAAAAGTGAGTTTGTCTTTACATCATAATATGAACATCCTGTGAACCACTTCACACACTCACCTCCCTCCAGCAGCGCTAAGCGCAGACTGAGGAGATGCTCTGTATCACAGCCAGTTTGGGGGAGACTACGGCTGCTGACTTAGGACAATACTAACGGATCTTTTTTTGTTTTAAATGATCAATTTTTTAAAGAAGGAACTAGTAATCTTTAGAGACAAAGATTTGTAAAAAATGAAAAAGAGACTGACAAATGAAAATAAGTGATTTTCAGTGGATATTTGTATGTTGTCTAAAATCACACTCACACAGAAATTCACCTGAGCAGATGCAAATCCATCTGGATACAGAACAAAAGAAACAGACAGACATCACAGTAACTGCATGAATGTATAATCACATACACATACCTGAACAGTAAGAACAATATCTAAACTAATGTAACTGCTGTGAACGCCGACTGGAGAAGCAGGAACAGGGAGGCGAGGAAGCACGGAACAAGGGATTTATTGTAGGAACACGCAAGGCAAAACACAAGAATGACATACGCAAGACTTCAATAACCCGACTGGGGAAAACATACCTAATGCAAACAATACATTACACTAATGACAACGATCAGAAACAGCTGGTAAACACAGGGAATCCGCACGGGGTTAATGAGGGGTGTGGCACACGGAAGGAGTGGATGAGCAGGATAGGACCCCCTCCCCCCTTCCCCAAAAGGCGCGCACTCCGGAGACACAATAAAACCTGGGGAATCAAAAACAAAAAATATCAACGCACAACAGGGGACAGCACGGACACGCAGAACAGGCACAAGGAGAACAATTCAAATAATAGATGACAAACCATGGGGAATGCAAACAATCACAGAGACATCAAAGATGGAAACATGGGACCCGGGAACACTAACAAAGGAAAGACCACACCAGGGGACACACCCATAGGAGCCACAAAGGGACCAGCAGGGAACAATGGTGGAGAAAGATGGGGAGTAAACACAGGGGGTACAAAGGCACTAGGAGGGAAGAACGGTGGAGTAGGATGGGGCGTGGACACAGGGAATAAGGGAGCCAAAGGGCAAGGGGCAACGGGGAGCTGAAGGGACCCTCAGCGGGCATAAGGCGGGTTCTGCTGGAGCAGCAGTTGACTGCAAGGCCGGAACAGGGGCTGAAGGGGATGCCGAGGGTGGCAAGGAGGCAGGTAAAGGGGCTGGTGGAGGTGGGGAGGAGGGAGCCGAAGGGGACTACGGCAGAGGGAAGAGGGAACTGTAGCCATGACAAGCGGGGGTGGAGCAACAGCCGGCCCAGACACAAGCAACTGACGAGGTGTCGGAGACCGGGCCACAGCCAGCCTACAAGGTTGGGTGAGGTTGGTGTATCCGCTGAGCGGGAGTCTGGGGGAGTGAAGGCGTGCCAGGAAGTCGACCCCGACATCAGTGTCCCCTCCCTTTCTGGGAGACCGAGAGGCGGGAACTCAGCCGAGATCCGCTATGAGACGGTGCCATTGGCTGGGGTAACCCCTTGGAGGGGTCCAAGGGTGTGGTCAGGGTTATCCCCAAGGGGTCCCACTCATACTCCTCTGCCAGCTCCATACAGGAGGGAGGAGCAGTGGTCCGGCCATCAGGGACCTCCTCGGGAATGGGGACTGGGGCCATGGAAGCTGGGAACATGGAAGCAGGGTTAGGAACCTAGGAGACTGGATTTAGAGAGTCGGGAATCTGGGAGTCAGGGACCGGGGGGACGGAGGCCGAGGGGCCAGGATACAAATAAGAGCCGCCGTGATGGGAAACCCTCGGAACGACGAGTCGAACCTCCGGCGTGTCGACCTTGGGCCAGGAATCTTGGGAGAAGGCGCTGCAGGAGGCACCAGGCCAGGAACCTTGAGCAAGGGTGCCACAGGGACCTCGGGTGGTGGTGGCGCTGCAGGAACCACAGGCACTGCAGGAACCTCGGGCGGCAGTGGTGCAGGAACCTCCAGGGGTGCAGCCGGAATGGACGGTGCAAGAACCTCCGGGGGCACAGCCAAAGCCACCAAGTCTGGAGCCACAGGGGACAGAGCAGGACCTAGAGCCCCGGGAGGCGAAGTAGGAACCACAGGAACCATGGGGAGCTGAGCAGGGACCACGGGGAGACAAGCAAGGACCACGGGGAGCCAAGCAGGGACCTCGGGTGGCGGCAGTGCAGAGACCTTGGGCTGCGGCAGCACAGGGACCGCCGGGTCTGGAGCCACAGGGGACAGAGCAGGACCTGGAGCCACCGGGTCGGGGACCACTAGAAGCAGGGATGGAGCTGCAATTTGCAATGGTGAAACGGCGGCAGTGGCGTCAGGGAAGAACACCACTGGGTTGAGGATTGGGAGGGGTTCCTTCCGACAAGCAGCAGGGCAAGCAACAGACACCAAGACCCCAGGAAGAGTTCAGCGGCTTCTTCCCGTCTGCGGTTTTTCAGATTTTTCTTGCTCCTTCTGGCAATTAGTGGCGGAGTTGAGGGCACCTCTGGCAGCTCCAACAGGGGACCAAAAGGTAAGCCACAGGCTGTGGCCATTTTCTTCATTTTGACTTCCGCGACACCGTGTCTCAGCCGCGGTAGGTTTTTGCACACCTCCCCCGTGAGGTGCGTAACTTCGGGCAGGGAAATCATTCTGTCATTCTGCTGTGCACGCCGACCGGAGAAGCAGGAACAGGGAAGCGAGGAAGCAGGGAACGAGGGATTTATTGCAGGAACACGCAAGGCAAAACACAAGAATGACATATGCAAGACTTCAATGACCCGACTGTGGAAAACATACCTAAAGCAGACATAACCCTCTGGGGTCAAGTGCATCTTCGGCGATGCAATATACTTTTCACGTCTATTTCAGTTTATATTTCGCTGAAATCTTAATGTACAATCATGAAAAAACGCTCGCTAAATCTGTAATCTGTCTTCTTTTCAAAACATCCATTTTCGGAAGTATTAAAGTTTTTAAAATTTGGTTAAATCGGCAAAAAAGTAAACCATGTCACCTTTCTTTGTTTTACCTGCATCGGGGCCGTGTAGTACCACCCTCACCTGAAGATCGCTATTCACATTCTAAATAACCGCATTAGCATGTATTCAAATCATATTCGCATGGTAATTTGATGAACAACGTAATGCTTGAAACGCGATCCAGATACATCTCCATCAGCACCCATAAAATGGGGGGGGGGCGCTGTGGCCAGGTGTCAATGGCTCATGCGTACACGTAAGAGCTCCTAAATATTCAATGGAAGGAGACCAGAAATAGTGACATGAGTTAGGTTTTTTTGTTTATTTATCCAATTGAATGTTGCAGCTACACCATTTAATCATCTTCATGTACCCAAGATCAGATATCTGGGATCAAAACAAACTGCCACCATTGCTTACTATGTACTTTTATAATGTTTCTGCAAGTGTTCCAAACTGCAGTGTCTATACTTTGATGTCAAATTACAAACTTAACAAAAATCTGACATACTTACAATATACATTAAAATAAAGATGAGTGTAATGGCAAAACAAATATATAAGAAATAATTTATTTGCCATGAATTAAGTTTGACATTTTAAGAAACGTGCCCATAGGTGTGCATGTGAGAGTGAATGGTGTGTGACTGTGCCCTGCGATGGGCTGGCCCCCCGTCCTGGGATGTTCCCTGCCTCGTGCCCATTGCTTCCGGGATAGGCTCCGGACCCCCCGCGACCCATTAGGATAAGCGGTTTGGAAAATGGATGGATGGATTTTAAGAAACGTGTGATCATGCCCCAGTCAGTGAAAGTGTTTCCTACCCCTAGACTCCAGAGGGTTAAATACATTGGACTAATGACAACAATCAGAAACAGCTGGTAAACATGAGGAATCCACACGGGGTTAATGAGGGGCGTGGCACATGGAAGGAGCGGACAAGCGGGGCAGGACAGTAACTTTTTTACACATTTTTAACACCACTCCTCACCTCGTGTCTTGTGCTCTCATTGGCTGTAGCTCATAATCAGCCATGACACTTTCACACCTACAGGATTTGGAGTCGTCAACAAAGTCGAGATATTTACAGCTCAAAATATCTGGCAGGTGTCTGCAATGCATCAGCGCCTCCGTCAGGTCACATCTCTGAACTGTCACAAATAGTGATTGAGCTCTGACTTTCCGGCACCAATCGAACACAGGGTTTTGTCAGCGATCTCCAAAAATTGTCATCAAGCAGAAAATTGTGGCAAAAATCATGCAGTGTGAACTTAGCTTAAGGATGTAGATAAAAGGCCTTGATTAGTTGTTACTGTGTGGGACCAAAAAGTTCCCGCTACCCAAACAAAGCGAGGGCAGCCTCCCTGCTTTCAGCATTACAGTACATGCTGACATCTAGGACAGCCTGGGCCCTTAAGCCCCCCCCCCCCCGCTTACTTGGTTTGGATCCACTGCTGTAGCTACAGCCCACACTAGGCAGTGAGGAGTAGCCCCAGTGTCAGCCATTCCTGTTCTGACTGACTTCAGGGGGAACAAAGTGCATCAAAGCCCACAGCTACTCTATCTAATCTGACTCCAGTTGTGTGACACCTACAGACTGGGTCAGACAATGTGTTTAATACATTAATCTTAGCTTTACTGAATATCAGGTCTTTGGCTGGCAAATCACTATATGAGGCACTTTTCCACCCTCTAGATCGGCAGGTCGGCAACCTTTTTAAAGCAAAGAGCCATTTTATACTAAATGTCTGACCCAAGATTTACAAAGAGGGTAGAGAAGGGGGTTTGAGATGCGATTTTTAATGCAATATCAGTGTATATGCATTTAACAGAAAGACAAAATTTCAAGTACTTACTAAAAATAAAGACTATTTCAGGGGGGAGGGGGGCATCTCAGTTTTAAATCACTCGCACATGTAACAGCACAAAGGTGACTAACATTACGACTTTGTTCAGTTCTGTACCCTCACGCCTCCTGTCATGACCTGCTCGTCTGATCCACCTGTTTGCCACGCCCCCCTCGTTACCTCATGTGAATTCCTGATTGTTCTCAGCTGTTCTGCATTTCCGTCCCTTAGTCATATGTATTTAGTCTGCATTCAAGTCAGTTTACCCAAGTCCAGTCACTAAAAGTGTTGTGAAGTGTTCTCCGTGTTTATGTGCTTAGCCCGCATTAAACCCCGTTTTGGGACTTCTGTCTGCCTGACTCTGATTCCCCGCTCCCGGTGCGCTCGCCCTGCACACGGATGTCACCCTTCCTCTCTTGAGTAAAGTTCCTTTGGCTCTGCAGTTGTCTGTCCTTCACTCTGCACTTCACTACTGTAACTGCTGACCGAGCAGCGCAAAATGTCCTCACCACTCCGAACTCAGCTGGATATAATAAGTAAATCAGAGAAAATATATCAGTTTTTATGAAGACTCAGGAAGGAATGGTAACAATTTACTACAGAAAGTATAAGAAAGAAATAGAAATCCCAAAAAGCACTGAAGCGTACATCCAATGTCAGTTACTGAAGAAAACTCCAGAGAGCATATCATTTCACCAGAGACATAATCTCGTCGAAGAGAATTACGTTGAGGAAGATGTAAATGATGTAGTTAAGACATTACAGAAGAGCGCAATTGACAACCCTCCATAAATATTAAGCCATAAATTATTTATTATCATAATATGTTAAGACATGAAAATGTGTCTGTCATTCTGAGAAGAGCCGCCCGCAGCCACGAGGTCAAAGAGCCGCATGTGGATTGCGAGTCGCAGGTTACTGACCCCTGACCTAGACCATGCAGCCTTGACAGAAACTGTTCAACACCTTAGGCCTCCAGCCAGCTGCCTTGAGACTCTACCTATAAGCTCCTTTAATGCTGATGTTTTTAATTGTACAGCATCAGATGTGCTATAAATAGTCAATAGTTCTCTTCAATCAGGCCTATTTCCAAGGACCCTGAAGACCTCAGTCATCAAACCTCTTTTAGAAAAGTCCAACCTAGATGTCTCAGTAGTAAGTAACTATTGGCCTATTTACAACCTACCTTTTTTAGGAAAGATCATTGAAAAGGTTGTTTTTTAGCAACTTAATTATTTCATGGTGCAAAACAATGACCTAAAATGCTTTTCCGTCTGGATTTCGACCACAGCATAGCACTGACACTACAGGTATTAAGGATTTAAATGACATCCATCTCAGCAGTGATCAACCACAAATCTTCATTTTGATTCGTATTATTGGATGTCAGTGCTGCGTTCAGCACGGTTCACAATAAGATAGTATTACATAGTAGTATAAGAGCATTTTACACCGGTCCTTAAATCTCTGCACTGGCTTCTTGAGCAATACAGGATTCGTTGTGAAATAGTATTCTTGTATACAAAAGAGTAATAGGTTTCGGGATTAAATATATTTCTGATTTCCTTGAATGTCACGCAGCATGCAGACCCCTGAGGGCATCTGGGAAAAGTTTACTCAGTGTCCCAGAATGAAGACCAAGCAGGGTGAAGCAGCCTTTGGTTCTGTGGAACAAGCTTCCTGAAGACCTGCGGTCGGCTAACACTGTCAGCTCATCATAAACAGGACTTAAAATATGGTCTGCTATATATATTCAATGCACTAAATCATCAGTTTAGTTAAACGCTGCCTCTACAAAATAACTTTTTTTTAGTTAACTATTTATTTGTTTATTTGGCTTTTAGGCTTTTTAAAATGTCTTTTAAATCGGCAATGAACTGGGAAATGTCCCACCTCAAGTACCAAATATCCAAAAAAGTACCCCAGCTGCTTTGGTACTTTAGGTGCAGGAACTTTTTGTACTGGTCATTAGCTGGAAGTCAATGGAAAAGGTAAAGTACCAAATGTACCATTCCTGGTGTGTGGAAAAGCCCCTGAATGAACTTGCCTTGCAATTGGATCCAAAGGCTACTGACATAAACAGCTCATGTAAATGTGAAAGGAGGCAACAGGAGCGAGAAAGAGAAGCTCCACTAGCAGAAGAAAACAAAAGACAATAAAACACAGTAAAACACAATAAAACACAATGAAACACACTCCACCTCATACAGGGAGAGAGAAGTGTGTGTGTGAACAGACTCACATTGTAAGAATTCTGCTCTGGTCCTGGGCACTAATGCTGATAGGACGGTGTCTTTGGTAACTAGAAGGAGACAGAGAGAAACAGGGATGTGAGTAAAAGGAATTTACTTGTGGGAGATGGACTTCATTCACTGTAGAAACAACAGCAGTAGGGAATTATCATTATGAAGGACAATATCAGGCATTTAACAAGCTGTAAATCATGGTAAGTGTTAGGTTGAAGAAACTGTTATTAATCATTTTGTTATCACTCCTGTATGATCAGCAATGAATGTAAATATGTATATACATTATTTAGTTTTCCCCTAGCCTCATACTTTAGATTATATTAATAATAGCATTCCCACCTTAGCAAAACCAGAACTTTCTCTCACCTCCCTATTCTGCATGACTCTTGCGCCTCCCACTGACTATAAATAAAGGAGTCAAGGGGAACCACCCTTTGTAACACATTCTGCTGTAGTTTGCATTGCAGAGAGTGTGGGTACCCTTGCAAGTAAAAACTATAAAGTGTGTGTCTCGTAAATGTGGAGTTGGGGTGGAAACGCCGGGCGCTTTCCCCAACAGAGAATTTGGTCCTTCGAGCCGGATCCGAGGAACCCCGAAGACGTCTCCAGTACGCCGAGAGAAGCGACACCGAAGTCTGTCGACAGCCACTCGAAGTCGGGTGCAAGAAAGACCTGTGATGTGAATTCGTCATCAGGCCGGTGGTTAGAACTGCGCTCGACGTCTGGTGATGTCTGAAGGACCTCGGTGACGGAACAGAGAGCACACTACATAGGTGAGAAACACGGCACCTAAGTGAATAGGTGGCCAAGTGAGACATACGGCACCTAAGTGAGTAGGTGGCCAAGGCATGCATGTGGTTAAGCTTAGCCGAAATTAAGCGGGAGCGAAAGTAGGCGTTGTGGGAGAGAGTGTACGGCGTTCTATGTGGATGTGTCCTTACAGGTTTTAGACTAACCTACACGATCCACCCTAAAAGCAACAACATACTGGTGACTGAAGGATAAAGGACGGGTTTCATCCCTGAAAACTAACACCGCTGCTCTAATAGTGAGCAGTAGAAGGCCGTGTTGGTGTCCTCCTGAGGTCTCATGCCAGGGACTTGCTTTTAGGATTTTTTATGTTTTGTAGTGTATTCAATAAAAGGTAACAATGGGAAAAAACCAGAGTAAACAAATCAAACTAGAGGGAGATGAGAAGTTTATGGAAGGATATAAACCAGGATCAGGACAAATAAGTAGTCAGAGATGGAGGAAAAAACATGGGTTTGAAGGAAAACTCCATACTCCAGACATATTAAAGTTACAGGGAAACTTAAAACTGGAGATGTTACAGACTACCAATAATAAAAAAGGCCAAGATAGAAAAAAGGAATACGTTTTCTCTGATGTATGGTTAGAACAGAGTAAACTAAGAGATAATAAGAGATAACAGAAAAAGGGAAATAAGGAGAAAAAACTGCAGGCGGCTTTAATCACACTAGACGAAGAAACGGCAGCAAGACCCTCTGCCCCTCCAGCTCCTCCACCGCCCCCACAAATTCCGGTGCCTGCACCGGCGCTGGTTCCAGCCACAGATAGACAAGAAGCAGGGGGGGGGGGGGTGGAACCATCTCGCATGTTAACTCGAGGGTCTGATCCCTCTCTATATCCTGTAAAAGATTTGGCCACAGCTAAAGTACAATGGCATCCAAAAAATAACACAGAACAAGAGGAGGTAGAATGGCAGTGTCCCCTCGTAGAAGTAGCAAACCCAAATCGAGGGCCAAATAATGCAGGACCCGAAACTATGTTCGTATATAGACCCTGGACCGCTGAGGATAGAACAGCGGCTTTAAAAGGAATACCCCCGGTTGAAGAAGGGGTACCCGACTTTGGACTGCCATCCTAGAATTACAAAGTAGTTTTCATTTGAACGGCAGGGAAATGTACCGATGCCTAAGATAGTTGTTTACCCATAAATGGGGATGTGTGGCAGGCGACTTCACTGGACACGGTGCCAATAATCAGCCCTTAGCACATAACTCGCAGGAACTCATACAAGCATTACAACAGCTGCGAGAGAGGATAGACACAGTCTTCATGAGACGTGCAGATTATGGGCGAATAGCGCAGTGCGAACAAAAAGATGGAGAGGAACCTGAGGATTTTATGGATAGGATGCGAGTGGTGCTCAGGGGAAATTCAGGAATTCCTCACGACGAGGAAGACGGAGGAGTGTATCAGCAACAATTAAAACGAGCTTTTGTCGCAGGCCTAAAGCCTGAATTGCGGAAAATATCTCGACAAACATTGGGTACATCAGAATACTGGCTCAGTCCAACAAGCCTTAGATTATGCCCAACACGCACAGAAAGCGCAGAAACAGCAAAAGACAGATACAATATTCAGCGCCTCTGACGTGGTAGCGCTAGTGCAAACGAACCCTCGGGGACGCGGGGGATTCAGAGGTAGAGGAAGAGGAAGATTTAGAGGCCGAGGAAGATTTAGAAATAAACAAACAGGAGGGTTTTCACAGGAAACAGAGTGTTGGACATGCGGGAAACCTGGACACTTAGCCAGGGACTGCAGGTCAGGGAAGCGACCATTTAATCCAAACTCCACCGAAAATGACCAATGACCCTCCTCGGAGACCCCTGTTGCCGACACTATCCGAGGTGAAACAGAGGTCATTTTAAGGGAAGAACCGGAGGTTACCTTACAAGACCTCCTGGATGAGGAAATAGATTTGCAAGCAGTATGTCAGCTATTAGCAGAAAGGCAGTGGGGAACTTTGCCAAGTCGGAAATTAATCATAAATGGCAAAGTATACGAATGCCTGTGTGATACTGGAGCCTGTAGGACTGTCCTAACCTAACAGTAAGTTATTTATAATACAGATTTTTGGATTCTATAAAGCAGAAGAAACATGATTCCTGCGATCTGGGTTTTGCAGCCTGTAGAATGTGGAGCTAAATCATCAGTTTTCACAAAGATTTAGTCTTATTGAAAACAGAAGCTGACTTGGTCACACAAACCTGAGGCTGACTGCACTGCATACTCTCTCTGCATGGTCTATATTTACATGAACAGACAGGAAAATGTATTAATTTGTTAACCTGTGTGATGGATCTCTGCTGTTTTCTTTTCGCAAACATTTTCCAGTTGATCCTTCAGTTCAGAAACCACCTTCCTCACGTTCTCAAAAGAGCAGCGTGGATAGACAGAGATTCTGGGTCCAAATCCAGCTTCAGGGACAACAGGAAGACCCTGGCACCTCTACAGACACACAGTCTGATTAAACAACTTCATCACAAAAATTGTGTATTGTAATGGAATGAGCAGGACCATTAACATCTAACAGATAATAGACTAGTTGAAATACAAATAAGAACATGCATACATTTGAATACTCTGGTTTTCTTATTGCCAAAGTAGCTGTTCTGTTACCTGGAGAAAATGGATGTGATCCTCTGTGTGTGAAAGCTGTTCCAGTTCAGAGTGTCTCCTCTTCAGTTCATCAATCTCCTGCTTCAGTATCTCCATGTCTCTTTCAGCCTGACTCACTGCAGCCTTCCACTGATCTCTGATCAGCTTTGTCACCTCAGAGCGTCTTCTCTCGATGGAGCGGATCATCTCAGTGAAGATCCTCTCGCTGTCCTTCACTGCTGACTGTGCTGAGCTCTGTTGGTGACACAGGGAGTAGAGGACGGTAAATTACAATTGGTCCCTGTTGAGACTCCAGAGATCCTCATTGTACAACAGTGATGTGAGCTGACAGGAGGTATAAAAACAGCACAGGGCTGGGGTTTGGAGCGTCACCATGCTGGATGCCTCAGGTACTGAAACCCAGCCAGCACTGATTGGAAATGATGACTCATTAAGCTCATACACTGTCAGCTGCAGGGATTTGGCAGAGACTGGTGGCAGGTTGGGTGTCACTTTATGTCTCAGTTTAATTGGTAACTTCATGGTGTTTATTTCCATTCCACAGGTATATGAAAACTTGCTGTTTCTCAAATGAGCCTTAAATGGCATTTTTCTATATAAATAGGATTAGCTCTGTAACCCCAGGTTAGTTAATCCCTGTTTGTGAGCATGAGCCCGGATCGCTTGCAGGACCCACGGCCCCCAGCCCAGTGTACCTCGCCTGAGTACTGACAACTGCCTCCTTTTAGTCATGGTTACTGGTAATATGAAACCGGGTAAACAGGTCCGTACTGTGATTTGGCTCTTTGACTGCCCCCTGTCTGGGTGCCCTGTTCCTGTTCTGTCTCGTGACACTGTTATCTGGCACCTTTGTCCCACCAAACCTCTGACCCAGAATAACCCACAGTGAGCTTAGTATGATTAATCCACACAACTCTATAAATCTGTTGACTCTGGGGAGGAGTCAAGATTCAAGATGATCACAAGCCAGCTGTTATCTTCTCTTCAGGTTCATACTCACTGTGATTGAGCCCACAGCCTCTCTCAGCTCCTGCAGCTCCTTCTCTCTCATCTGAATTCTCTGCTGAAATTCCTTCTGTGTTTCTCCCATTTGTTTCTACAGACAGCAAACAAGATGACAAAACAAATTTGTTTCATCAGCAGAGATAAAATGCCTTAATCATCCTGTCCAGGGTGGACCCCAGCCTTGTGCCCAAATCTGCCTGGTAAAGGCTGCAGGTGCTCCAGATGACCCTAACCCAGATAAGCGATCAGGAGATGTATGGATGCGAACGGATGGATGGATGGATGGACGGATGGATATTCTTAAATGATTTATTAAATATAGGTTGGATAAACTGGACATAGACCGCTTGACTCACCACCATTGTACTGAGCTGTTATTTTTGCACTTATGACCCTCCTGTTAGCTGTAACAAGTCTGGCTGTTCTCCTCTGACTCTCATTAACAAGGTATTTTCACCCACAGACCCACCACAGGTCTTTATGTTCATTGCACCATCCTCAGTAAACTCTACACACTGCAGTGTGTTATAATCCCAGGATGGTGGCTGTTTCTGAGATGCTGGACCCACAGCATTTGGCAGCAACAATCACACCACAACCACATTCACTGTTCAAAGTTTCACTGTTTAAAGGAGGTTTCAGTAGGAATTCAATGAGAACTTTTAAAACTTTATTGCAACATTTTCCATTTTTAGTTCATTTTACTTTCACTTTCCCAAATCAGACTTGATCTTGGTGTCTTCAGAAAAAAGCCATTTTTATTTCAAATAAATGTTATTATACATATAAGAGTATTTCTGGCCTGACCTGTATCTCCACCCATTCTGCAGCAGCTGAGACTGTATCATGGCCTCTGTGTTCGTCCATCGTACAGAGATAACAGATACACTGCTGGTCAGTAAGGCAGTAGACCTCCAGGGGTTTGTCATGCTGGGAACAGACCTTGTCCTGCAGATGTCCAGTGGCATCAGTCAGCTTGTGCTTCTTAAAAGCTGGAGACTCATAGTGAGGCTGGAGGTGAGATTCACAGTAAGAGGCCAGACACACCAGGCAGGACTTGACAGCTTTGTATTTTCTCCCAGTACAGACGTCACACTCCACATCTCCAGGTCCAGCATAATCATCAGCAGGAGTAACTGTTTGTAGTCCAGTCTTCTTCAGTTTCTCCACCACCTCAGCCAGCATGGTGTTTCTGTACAGAACAGGTCTGGGTGTGAAGGTCTGTCTGCACTGGGGGCAGCTGTAAACTCCAGCATAATCCTCCTGATCCCAGCAGCTCTTAATGCAGCTCATACAGTAACTGTGTCCACAGGCTATAGCCACTGGATCCTTCAGTAGATCCAGACATATTGGACAGATGAACTCATTCTGATCTAGTGTGACATTGGATTTTGCCATTTTCCAAAGAACACTGACTGGATTAGTTTTTGTTTTCATTTACAGTTCTATTTATATGTGAAAGTGGGAGGAACTTCCTGCTTCTCAGGCTGCAGTAGGTGTGGTTTGCAGTAGTTGTGGTTTGCAGTAGGTGTGGTTTTGGACTGAGGTCAGTCAGAAGAGCAGACTGGGCAAACGCTGAAGCTGGAGTTTATGTTTTAAACATTAAATTATACAAACTCTACACAGAACAGATATTTGTTTAGCTTTTATGAGTATGACTGTTACTGAAATTGTTTTTCCGCAAACAAGCTTTAATCCTACTATTTCATTTTGTACATAGAAATAAGATAGAAAGTTATAAGAGAGCAGGTCTGTTGAAAATGAATTTCTGTGTTTCTTTAGAAGATTATTTTTGCATGTTTCTGTAGATGATGCAAATTTACCATTAAAAAAATGTATAGGATTTGAAGGTACTGTGTGATATCAGGTGTAACATGCAGGTTTGTAGAATTATTGTTACCGCATATGAGCTCCTACTGTATGTTATACGCACTACGTGTCTGTTTGTATAAATGCGTCTGCACCAATAAAGAAGTTTCTCTTTCTGGTTTACGAGTAACCGATGTGAGCAGTTTAATCATTTTCCCTCCGTACAAAAGTGATGTCATTTATCCCTACATAAGCCAAGAGAAAATGGCTGCGTGAACAATTATAGACAGACTGTGTCAAGTTTAGACAGAACAAGCTTTTGTAAGCAGTTACTCCACCAATTTGTTTTTTACATTGTTCAATATAATATACATGAAAATAAAGGATGTAGCACATAAATATCGTCTTCCTTCATTTTGTTTCTGTGTCGTTGCTGACAGTATATTAGTCTTAGGAAGGTGGCCAGGTTCATAGTGAAATTTTTTCCACCAAAGTTTTCAAGAACTGTGTTGGAGCTGAAGCTCAGTTTAAGAATGTTAACTTACAGGATTGACCTGTTTCCTCACCCTTTACCTAAGCAGACGTGATCTCTGTGCCTTCAAAGCAGACATACTCACTTACATCCATCCATCCATTTTCCAAACCGCTTATCCTACTGGGTCGCGGGGGGTCCGGAGCTCATCCCGGAAGCAATGGGCACGAGGCAGGGAACAACCCAGGATGGGGGGCCAGCCAAACATCACATTGCACACATACAGCTGTTAAGGTGTTGCCTAGACACAAGTGCAGCTAAGCTGATATTTCTAGCATCTGCAAAGATATGACAGGGATTGACGCTAGTGCCAGGGATAGGGTTAAGTATGGATGCTCCTTGGATTTTCTGGAACTCTGGGGCTTGATGGAAGTAGCAGCAGGAGATCTTTAAACCTTTAGGAGGTGAATGAGTCTCCCAACCTGAAGAGAGGTTCACTGGAGACCTGAGGCTTCATAGTAACTGTAGGTCCTGTGCCCAAGGTCAGAATCCCCAGACTGGAGGGACATCCTTCATCCCTTACCTGGGAAAAGAGGCTCCCATCCTGGGGAGAATTTGACTGGAGCCCTGGTGCTGCATGGGTCTTAGTACAAGGACTTCCTTGACTTCTTACCTGGAGAAAGAGGCACCTTAGGTCAGGGACTTAGGCTCCAGAGCCCTGGTGGTTGCCAGATATGGGGACGTCTTTGTTAGGTAATAATGAACGTACAACATGCAGTGATGCAAAGGTCAACAAAAGGTTGTTAGACCAGTATTAAGCACATTCCTGCACCTTAATCTTATACTTAACCCTAGCCCATAGACGTAACGGGTAGTTAAGGAATGCTTAATGAATAAATTGGAAAAGTTTCAAAGTTTCAGTGTCCTTCCCCTCTGTAGGACACATAGAGATGGGGTCCTGGCCGGGATCTTCCATGACAGGGTGATAGTCGGGGCTTCACTCCAGAGGGGTTAATTTGGGCAGGAGTCAGGGTCATTCCTGAGGGGTCCCACTCAAGTTCCTCCTCCACCTCTAATAATCAGGATCTGCCAGGACTGGATCAGGAACCAGGGAATCAGGAATTGTTTGGACTGGATCAGGAACTGGGTACCAACTAGAAACAGCTGATAATATGGGGATTCCACACGAGGTAGATGAGGGGGCGTGGTGAACAAGAGGATCGGCGCGATCAGGGCATGACAAGCATAACTCTTTTCTTATTTGCAAAACAAGTTTTTTTTGTTGATTTGATAAAAAATACTTGGAACAATTTAACCTTGAACTGTTTGGGAAATGAATGAGGTCTCAGAACTGAATTGCTCACTGTCTGCACTAGAGATTACAGGTTTTTTGGGATTTCGGAAAGTGATGGCGAGATGGTCCTGAGATCTCTGAGTGCACAGACTCTGCTTTGCTTTGGCACTGGAGCCCTGCACATCGTCTCAGCCTTGGATTGGAGCAGCAAATCGGCCACCCTCTCTTCAACACAGGATTCAGATAAGCTGGACCTCCTGATTATGGGTCATATAAAGTACCTGGGTAGAGGACAATTTGCACCACACATACATTCTATTCTTTTGGGGATAAGATTTTCTTATTTATTGTACCGGTCATTTCAGTTGTCATTAAAGGTGCTAATTCTATGATTTATCTTCTTATTATAATAAACTTGTTTAACTCCATCTACCTTTGTTCCTGCCCCCTCCATCCGGACCTAGATTAGTGTCTTAGAGTCATGTGATTATCTTTGTTTCCTTTACCTTCAATACTGACCCACTTATATGTCTAACACCATCTGACTTGATCCCTACTCTAGCAGTAGGATCACATTAATTTTTACCAAGAAAGCCATTTATATGGAGTTAAGAATTTCGTATGTGGACACAGAAGCAGAGTATCTCCATCCCAAAAAGTGAAATGAAGGAAATTCCTTATATACCTTAAAACTATAGGCCTAGGGACATCCCCTTCCATTCTATTGGAGGGTTTGGTCAGGCTTTCATCTCATGGGGCCTGCATGATCCCCCACATCCAGCCTCCTACACTTTTAACAGCATGTTTTACAGCTCCAGTCATCTCAACACCCTGAGATCATACACCACACCACACACTAGGCACGCCATCCATGAAACTCCTTTACTAAGATACAATATTGCTGAAAAAATGAATGATTAACGCGTGATTGAGGAAGCTTCTCTCTCTTGGCAAGGTCGCATGCACAGGCAAACAACCTCTGTACCAATAGCTTAAGCACAGCACAAGGACAGTATGTTCAGACCTTGATCTTGGTACCTAAGACCTAAAACACAAGTGAATCCCAATAAGCACCCACCCAGGCTACCACACACTTAGTTCCCTCAAAAATCCTTCCACACCACAACACCCCATGGTCATGGCACCCCCCAAAAGCATACAGAGAATCAGTGTATACAATCAGTCTCTTCTCTGTTCCAAGAAGACACTCTTAGGTCAATGCAACAATTCAGCAGCTTGGGCTGCCCACTGGGAGGGGACTATAGCTCCCTCCACCAGGTGGCCATACAGTATGGCCAGGCTACCATCCTCCAACCAGAGCGAGCACCAGTCCACAAACAACACGTCTCCACCCTCCATAGGGTTGTCACCCTTGGCTTGCTGGGGACCTCAATAATCTGCAGACAATCACGTAGCTCCCCCTCCTGGTCTGTGGGCCCCACCTCAGCCCCATGTATGCACCAAGCCGATCCTAATTTTCACTACAGTCTCCGAGGCAAATGAGGGCCCTTAAGAGGAGCCAGCCAAGTGTCCATCTTCAGAAGAAAGAGACAGAGACACGCTCTTCAGACCAGTCGCCCAGAACTAAATCCCTTTTCGTCTCTTGGCTCTGCTGTTTTTCAGGTACCAAACCAATCTGGGCCCGGCTAATTTCAGTGTTTCCTTACACAGGCACACATGCTATGTACTATGCCTTTTGTATTTGCCTTGCCCAAGATTTATATGACCACCAAATCTCAGTTGGAAATGTGGTTTCATATTCATGTTTACAGCTGTTGTTTAGGTAGAAAACCCAAAACACAACCTGGTACAAACTATATAATCATGAGCCCAGAGTCCATTCAGCCATAGCCAGCAGTAGTAAGAAAGATGGATGGAAGAAAGGCTCAGATCCTAGTGTGTTATAAGAACAGCTTATTGCAGGGGTGGCCAGACTTATCCACAGTGGCCAGTGTGTATGCAGGTTTTTGGGGTAACCCTTAGGTCAGCTGTTCAAACCCAGGTGTGAAGACTCTTCAGCTAATCAGTCCTCTAATTTGTAATCCAATTAGGGAGTTTCAGCAAAAACCTGCATACACAGCGACCCTTTATGGATAAGACTGGCCACCCCTGCCTCAATGCCAGGAAGATACACTTGGCGCCACAACCAGGTACTGAAGTGTTTGGCCTCAACACTACAGCACAAGAGAGTGCCAACCAGTGCCATCCCCCTAAATGCCCAGACCACCTTCCCGCAACTGACATCCTTCATCCAGGAAGGGAAGAAACGACAGACTAAACCTTCACCTCCTGACTCATCCCTGCTGGATATAGCCAGAGATTGGGAATTGTGTGTTGACCTAAATTAGAGGCTCACCTTCCCACCCAATATCAGTGTCACCAACCTGCAGCCAGATCTGCTTCTCAGGTCCAAGTCCTGCTGTCGTGTCTTCAGCATTGAGCTGACAGTCCCTTGGGAGGATGCCATCAGTGAGGCATATGAAAGGGAAAAGCTGCGGTATGTCAACCTGGCAGCTGCGTCCAGTGGATGTGGGCTGCAGGAGCTTTACAGCCAGTTCCACTAGAAGGCTGCTGGAGGAAGTGGCCACCAGAGGGCAGGCCCAGTGAAAAGGCAATTAAGGATCTCGCCACTGTCACTAAAAGTAGCAGTCATTGGCTGTGGCTGAAGCGAAAGGAGTCAGTATGGGCTGCCAAATGACCTCTTAGGCAGCATGTGACACACACAGGCGAAAAAGAGTCATTAAAGAAGTTGCTGATCGCTCTTAATAAAGATGTCCGTAACTTTATTAAACCCATTGTACATGGTGTCAGAAGTGGGATATAATGGCTCAGGGACTTCGGCGCATTGATCCGCTTGTTTTTGCCGAACATATTGCTGACAACTGGCGCAGATTTGAAAAGAAATGGCACATCTACTGCTGTGCTGGGCTTGGAAGGGCTTTTTCGGTCGAACCGAAAAAGGTGCAGGCTTACACGCTCCTCAACCTGGCTGGTCCCGATGCAGTGGAGAAGTCCAAAGCGTTTGTCTATGAGGAGGGAGATAATAAAGACGATACGGAAGTCCTAGTGAAAAAGTTTCAGGATGCTTGTCTGCCCACGAAAAACGTAATCATGGACAGACACGCATTCAACACCGCTTGCCAAAAGCCGGGTGAGTCGATTCAGTCGAATGTTCCCAATTTGAAAATTCTGGCAAAAAATGTAAAACGTAACACCTTACGCTTGAATCAGCTATTAATATATGCATGCTCAGTGAGCAATCCGATTGAAGCACAAGGGAATTAAAAAGAGAAGCTGAAGTTTGTGCCATGCAAAGACGACGTTGTGCCAATTGTAATGGGCAACATTCCCCTGTGAGGTATATAAGTGTCTCACATTTAATAAAAGCAGAAAAAAGGTGTAACAGCTGTGGCAAGCTAAATCACTCTGCACGATGCTGTCGATCTGCCCCAGTGCAGAATGCCGTCCAGTTCAGCAATAGGTCCAGAGGGCAGCCAGCAGTCAGGGTGCATGAAGTAGAGCTTCATCCCCATGCCTGCCCAGAAGAGACCTTTTACTGCGATCCAGTTGATCTCACCACTGAGAAAGATGACACTTTCACCAGTCTGACACTCACAAATGGTAGGGGGTATCTGAAAGTTAAAGTTGACACGGGTGCGAGGTGTAATGTCATTTCTAAACAGATGCTGGACAAACTTGCTCCTGATATTTCTGTCAATGCCACAGAGAAGGTACATCTGCTAGCTTATGGCGGCCAGCAAATCAATACTGTACTGCAGTTCTGAATTGTACCCATGGTCAATTCAAATTTCATGTGGTTAACCACTACTGGGTTTACGGGACAGTGTTGCTGTTGGTCTCATATGACTGGGACCTGACTTCCATGTGCTACAGCCTCAAGTACCTGAACTAATTGAGTACAGTGACCTTTTTGACTGTGTCACCATCGGGAAACTGCCAGTTGTTATCACATGAGATTGGACAGTACTGTGCTACCCACCACATGCATGCCTAAGAAAGTGTCCATAGCCATGAAGGAGAAAGTGAAGGCAGAGCTTGACCGCATGACTGAATTAGGTGTCATCATACCAGAAAACGGAGCAACTGAATGGGTGTCTGCTATGGTTGCTGCCAGGAAGCGTGATGGTTCTATCAGAATCTACATAGACCCAGTGCACCTGAACCAGGCTTTACTCCAACCCCGTAACCCCCTGAAAAGCATCGATCAGATCATTGCGGATATGCCAGGTGCAAAACTGTTCAGTACTCTTCATGCAAAGTGTGGCTTCTGGCAACTTTCTTTAGATGAAGCCTCATCTAAACTGAGCACCTTTATGACCCCTTATGGATGATACAGGTTCTTAAGGATGCCATGTGGCATCTCCACAGGAATTGAAGTTTTTCAGCGTTGCATGGAGTAGTTGTTCGCTGGACAACCCTGCGAAACAGTGGTGGACGACATTCATCAGACCCCACTGCAGCTGATGACCACTTGGAGGTCATGACAGTCCATTTACTGTCGTCTCCTCGCACTGATGAGCTGAGAGATGCTATCGATAAGGATGCTACCTGCCGGCAGCTCATGGACACTATCCAAACTGGTTGGCCACCTTCTTCAAAAGAGCTTCCCCACGGTATTCAGAACTTCTTTGCCATGAAGTAAGAGTTAACAGTCCAAGATGGACTCATACTTCGAGGTCAAAGGTTGCTCATTCCACCTGCTCTGCAGAAATTCTATACTCAGCAGCTTCACCAGGGTCATCCAGGTCTTTAGGCAACAAAATGCAGGACAAAGGAAACAATGTATTGGCCCTCTATATATGCTGATTTAGAAAGAGAACTTTCCTGCTGTGCACCCTGCAATGCACTGAGACCCCATCAGACAAAGGAACCTCTGCAGCAGCATGACGTTCCAGACCTTCCCTGGTCCATAACAGCAGCGGACATATTCGAGTGAAGGGGCAAAATGTATTTGGTTCTCGTTGACTCCTATTCTGGCTGGTATGAGCTGGATTACCTCCATGACATGACAAGCCGTACAGTTATTGCGAAACTCAAGAGGCACTTTGCCACCCATGGGGTTCCCTCCACCCTGATGACGGACAACACTAGCCAGTTTGTTTGCAAGAACTTCTTTGACTTCACCCACTCATGGGACTTCAAACATATCCATAGCAGTGCCCACTATCCTCAAAACAATGGTTTAGCAGAATGGGCAGTTTGAGCCGCGAAACATCTGCTGGAGAAATGCCACCGTGAGAAGACGGACATTCAGGCCGCTCTTCTGCATACCCGCAATCTGCCCCGGGGTATGACCCTGTGGGTATGACCCTGTGGGTATGACCGATTATCAGTAATGCGCAGCCCTGCACCTCAGCCTAACAGTTATATTGTGGCCTCACGTGGTACTGCCTGTCAGAAACAGGCGACAACTCCTCCAGGTTCCGGAACCTGCTCCCGTGGAGGAGGAAGACACACTGCCAACTCCTTCCCAAGGCACATCTGCTGCTGCTGCTCCTGTTGCTGAACCTCGACCTCCATCATCTACCCCTTCAGCACATACAACTGTGTGCCCAGCAGGTCCAGTGAACAGCCAGCCTTATGTCACCCGGTCAGGGAGAATTAGTCGTCCCAACCAACGCTATCAGGACTACATAGTAGTAGGCTCTGCTCTGCCTAGCGGCGGCTCTGCTCTGCCTAGCGGCGGCTGTTTAGTGACATTTGCACGGTTTCGCGCTTTGCGCGTTTTCGGTTTGCCTTGTACTCTGTCCAGCCTATAGCAGGCTGATTAGTCAGCGGGTCCTTAGCTGGGGGGGACTGTTTGGCTGGGGGGGTGTGTGCATCCACATGCGTCAGAGCGGGTGTTAGAGGGGCTGACTGGTCCCCCGCTTTTCAAAGGTTTGTGTTTTTTAATTGCCTTATGTTTGTTTTGTTTGGTATATATTTGGTGTCATGTGTTGAATGAGAAACGTTCTTATTGTGTATCAATGTAAATGGTTTTGTATTTTTTGTTTGATTTCCTTTTGACTGCAGTGTTTTTCTGGGTTTTGTGTGATTTTTGTTATTGTGGCTTGCAGTTATATATTTATATAATCCCCCCCCCCCCCTTCCCACCTGTGACTGCATGATCCTTGCTGGTTCAGCTGTGCTGTCGTAGCATCCAGCGCCCAGTTTTATTCCGGCAAGAAGTGGCTGCTGATATGCGGGCTGTATTTCAAGCCGATGGTGTTCCGATTGACGGACTACTCCTTTTTATGGTTTTACTTTTTAATTAAAATTGTGTGTGTTTGGAACAACGTCTCTCCGCTTCTATGGTGAACGGACCAGTGTGCCTTTGCCCGGGGATAGGGCGATTGAACTTTCTCTGGGTGTAATACCTGGGGTGGCGTAGTCGGGCTAACTTGTGGCTATTGGTACCATTGTTTGGTACTATTTGGCAGTATTGCATTCCACCACTCGCTACAATGAGAAACTGTCAGATACGTTAACGGTCATCTCTGGCATTAGAAAGTAACCCGCAGTTACCTCAGGATGGCAGTAGGTGGCGCGTGCGGCTCAGCCGTCTGAAGTTAAACCGTATTTTTAAGGAGTAAAAATGTGTTACGCTTTATTTTTAATTACTTGTGTAATTATTTACTTAGTAAGTGTCATGATATATAAATTGTTATCCTGATACACAAATGGATGATGCGAGTGATGGGGCGGAGCTCAGAAAAATAATGATGGACCGCTGATAGCTATGTTACAATTACCGCGTTCAGCAGTAGCGATTTTCTTCAGGTAGCCTGCTAGCGAGGTTGGGTCTTGCCTATGAGTGTCTCCGAGAAAGCGCTCTTTCTATTAGTTGTTTGAGGCCTATTTCCCAGGAAATCCCTGCTATGGAATAGAGGAAATGCCCATCTACAACATTGTTTTCGAATTTCACATCTGTCAACAATTTCCTTTGATTCGCAAGTACTGAAAATTTGTCTCGTATTCAGCTGATTCTAACTCTCGTGTCTATTAGCATAGTGTCAAAGGTAAGTTTACATTTTTATACTATGTTTAAACTATACACTGACAAAGTTTCATGTAAAAATACATGTCCAAAAGGTACTTTTCTTAGGGACCGAAAGGACTGGTGGTCCGTTCAGCGGATCCATCATGGCGGACGAAAATCCTGGGGAAAAAGGCCAACCATCCAGGGAGAAATAAAGCACCCCAAGGACATTTAATATTAGTTTAATCGCAAGATTATTTACCTCACCCAGAATCATAGTTTAGATCTTGATCAAATGTCTAAAATGTGATTTCTTTCCACTCTTTAAAGGTTGAGTACTTTTCAAGCTTTAATTATTGTCTTTTCCAATTTAGAAATGAGATATAACTCTTACATTAACAAAGCATGGAATTTCATGGATGTAAAGTAGTATCCTTGTGTGGTAACCATCTGCTCAATGCCTCATCAACCTTGAAGATTCTCTCATCATACTGTCATTAGAAAGGAAGGGGTTAATTTAGGTTAAGACAATGTGAAAATACTATATCTTATCCTATTCATAAGCTGCCCAATGGTACCTCAGTTGTGCAATTTGGGTAAGAATTAAGCAAGTTAGAGCATTTTGAAATGAAGCGTCCAAGAATCAGATTACAAAGTCAAGTACAAGTTCCTATGGTTTTTCAATGACCGAATCAATGGCTATTTTTCACTAATTTAAAATTCCTAAAAGCATTAATATTTGGCCTAGCAACAATTTTTTACTGTTGGAAAGCTCTTTCTAAGACGGTTCCTATGAAGGTAATGCCATACAAATCTGTAAAAGTAGATTTTTTTTGTAACATAGCTACAGCTGACACTAGCACACTCGGCTTATATGTCTGTTCACCAAACAATATCAAAACAGTAAGGACGGCATTTAATGATTCTTTTCCTGTGTTTTAATGGGGGTGAGAGAGACGCCATTTGCTAATTAGCTTGTCGATTGTCGTCGTTTTAGTTATGAAATTTTTATTCTTGCTTGTATTTTGATCGAGTGATTTAATCTAACATAACTAATGTGATTTATAACTTTTTTGTTTTTAACTCGATGAATCCCCTCAGAAAAACCCCTATGAAGAAAACAAGTTTGGAACCACGGTTTCCCTTGCCTGGATGTGGGTCACCGGGGCCCCCCCTGGAGCCAGGCCTGGGGGTGGGGCTCGATGGCGAGCACCTGGTGGCCAGGCCTACACCCATGGGGCCTGGTCGGGCGCAGCCCGAACAAGGCACGTGGGTCCCCCTTCCAATGGGCTCACCACCCATGGGAGGGGCCATAGGGGTCGGGTGCAATGTGATCTGGGCGGCGGCCAAAGACAGGGACCTTGGCGGTCCGATCCTCGGCTACAGAAGCTAGCTCTAGGGACATGGAATGTCACCTCTCTGATGGGGAAGGAGCCTGAGCTGGTGTGCGAGGTTGTGAAGTTCCGGCTAGATATAGTCGGACTCACCTCGACGCGCGGCTTGGGCTCTGGAACCAGTCTCCTTGAGGGGGGTTGGACCCTTTTCCACTCTGGAGTTGCCCGCGGGGAGAGGCGCCGAGCGGGCGTGGGCATACTTATTGCCCCCAGGCTGGGTGCCTGTACATTGGGGTTTACCGCAGTAGACGAGAGGGTAGCCTCCCTCCGCCTTCGGGTGGGGGGACGGGTTCTGACTGTTGTTTGCGCTTATGCACCAAACGGCAGTTCAGAATACCCACCCTTTTTGGAGTCCTTGGAAGGGGTGTTGGAGAGCGTTCCTCCTGGGGACTCTCTTATTCTGCTAGGGGACTTCAATGCTCATGTGGACAACGACAGTGAGACCTGGAGGGGCGTGATTTGAAGGAACGGCCCCCCCGATCTGAACCCGAGCGGTGTTTTGTTGTTGGACTTCTGTGCTCGTCACGGATTGTCCATAATGAACACCATGTTCAGGCATAAGGGTGTCCATATGTGCACTTGGCACCAGGACACCCTAGGCCGCAGTTCGATGATCGACTTTGTAGTCGTGTCGTCAGACTTGCGGCCGCATGTCTTGGACACTTGGGTGAAGAGAGGGGCGGAGCTGTCTACTGAACACTACCTGGTGGTGGGTTGGCTCCGCTGGTGGGGGAGGAAGCCGGCCAGGACTGGCAGGCCCAAGCGTATAGTGAGGGTCTGCTGGGAAAGTCTGGCAGAACCCCCTGGAGAGTTTCAACTACTTCCTCCGGCAGAACTTCCGGACGGCTTCGAGGAGATTCTGGTCCACCATCCGGCGGCTCCGGGCGGGAAAGAGGTGCAGCATCAACACTATTTCTGGTGGGGATGGTGCGCTGCTGACCTCAACTCGGGACGTTTTGGGTCAGTGGAAGGAATAATTCGAAGACCTCCTCAATCCCACCGACACGCCTTCCGATATGGAAGCAGAGTGTGGGGACTTGGGGGTGGACTCGCCTATTTCTGGGGCGGAGGTCACTGAGGTGGTCAAAAAGCTCCTTGGTGACCGGGCCCCAGGGGTGGATGAGATTCGCCCGGAGTTCCTCAAGGCTCTGGATGCTGTGGGGCTGTCCTGGCTGACACGCATCTGCGGCATCGCGTGGACATCGGGGGCAGTGCCTCTGGACTGGCAGACCGGGGTGGTGGTCCCCCTCTTTAAGAAAGGGGACCGGAGGGTGTGCTCCAACTATAGGGGGATCACACTCCTCAGCCTCCCTGGTAAGGTCTATTCGGGGGTCCTGGAGAGGAGGGTCCGCCCGATTGTCGAACCTCGGATTCAGGAGGAGCAATGTGGTTTTCGCCCTGGCCATGGAACAGTGGACCAGCTCTATACTCTCAGCAGGGTTTTGGAGGGTTTTCCCAACCAGTCTACATGTGTTTTGTGGACTTGGAGAGGGCATTCGACCGTGTCCCTCGGGGAGTCCTGTGGGGAGTGCTCCGGGAGTATGGGGTGCCGGGCCCCCTTTTAAGGGCGGTTCGGTCCCTGTATGACCGGTGCCAGAGCCTGGTCTGCATGGGCGGCAATAAGTCGGACTCGTTTCCGGTGAGGGTTGGACTCCGTCAGGGCCGCCCTTTGTCACCGATTCTGTTCATAGCTTTAATGGACAGAATTTCTAGGCGCAGCCAGGGCGTTGAGGGTGTCCGGTTCGGTGACCTCAGGATTAGGTCTCTGCTTTTTGCGGATGATGTGGTTCTGTTGGCCTCATCGGACCGTGACCTTCAGCTCTCACTGGGGCAGTTCGCAGCCGAGTGTGAAGTGGCTGGGATGAGAATCAGCACCTCAAAATCCGAGACCATGGTTCTCAGCCGGAAAAGGGTAGAATGCTCTCTCCGGGTTGGGGATGGGGTCCTCCCCCAAGTGGAGGAGTTTATGTATCTCGGGATCTTGTTCACAAGTGGGGAAATGATGGAACGGGAGGTCAACAGGCAGATCGGTGTGGCGTCAGCAGTCATGCGGGCACTGCATCGATCTGTCATGGTGAAGAGAGAGCTGAGCCAAAAGGCGAAGCTCTCGATTTACCAGTCGATCTACGTTCCTACCCTCACCTATGGTCATGAGCTATGGGTAGTGACCAAAAGAACGAGATCGCGGGTGCAAGCAGCCGAAATGAGTTTCCTCCGCAGGGTGGCTGGGCTCTCCCTTAGAGATAGGGTGAGGAGTTCAGTCATTCGGGAGGGACTCGGAGTAGAGCCGCTGCTCCTCCGCATCGAGAGGAGCCAGATGAGGTGGCTCGGGCATCTGATTCGGATGCCTCCGGGATGCCACCCTGGGGAGGTGTTCCGGGCATGTCCCACTGGGAGGAGACCCCGGAGAAGACCCAGGAGACGCTGGAGAGACTATGTCTCCCGGCTGGCCTGGGAACGCCTCGGGATCCCCCCAGAGGAGCTAGATGAAGTGGCCGGGGAGAGGGAAGTCTGGGCTTCTCTGCTGAGACTGCTGCCCCCGCGACCCGACCCCGGATAAGCGGAAGATGATAGATGGATGGATGGAATCCCCAATCAGGATGACATTTTAATCAGAGAGAAAAACAGTCATTTGCATGTTTGCTCAGTTTCCGGAACCCAGTCACTGATCTTGTATAACATACGTCACACTTCAGAGTAAAAAGGGTTATACTGGGTAAAAAGCAGAGATTTTACCTTTTTGCCGCAGAGAAGCAGCGACATGTGACACTCTAAGGTAAAAATGATTCCTCCAGCACACAGTGAGCTATCCCAGCATGCACAGCGACACAGGGGAGAATAACAAAACATGAAACCCTGGATAGAGGGGTTCAGTGAATGAGGAGGTGAAGCTGTACAGGAGGGTCAGCCCATCAGAGGAGACTCTGTAGAAGGACAGAGTTCCAGCCGCCTGGTTCAGATACACTCCTACTCTGCGGGAGTCTGAGGGCTCTATGGGTATGACAGTCTGGTTATTATTGTGCCAGACAGAGTAACTGTCAGAATCGCAGCACAGCATCCATGACTTGTCATTGGCTCCAAGCTTACAGTCATCCCTCCCTTCTTTCCTCCCGATTCCTTTATAAGTCACTCCTATCCAGACTCCATATCCACTCCACTCAGCCTCCCAGTAACAGCGACCAGTCAGATTCTCTCTGCACAGAACTTGGCACCACCAGCTGTCAAATCTCTCTGGATGATCAGAATATGGCTGCTCTGCCCCCCGTGTCACCTTCCTGTTCCCCTCTGACAGAGACAGGAACCTGTTTGCTGTGTTGGGGTCCAGCGTCAGCGGGCAGGAGTCTGTAGGCAAGAGGAAGAGCGATTAATCCCATGACAAAGCCCAGCATCTCCATCATTATCTCTGTCACACCTCACACACTCACTAACACAGAATTCGCTCCAATACACACATTTTATTCCCAATATACTCATGTAGCCGCCCGAGTCTGCGGCGCTCCGGCTGCCCCCTGCGCTGTGAGACTCGCCGCGCTGAGAGACTCGCTGGGGACCCAACTGCATTTTAGCCTGAAAGCTATTATTCTGTATGATACATAAAATATAAAAACGAAGCAGAAATGAAAGGATGTGAAATAGCTCAGGAAATGTCGGACACCCATGCGACGCAGGTGGGAAGACGCGCCGAAATGCTGCTAAATTAACAGGCTTAATTACAGGTTAATAAAACTATAAACTTTCGTCAAAAAATAACCCTTAAAATCCCGACAACAGCAAAATGCGTTGCTTTTCGCGCTCAGACTCAGGCTGGTAACTTTGAATAGATATAACAAACAGACATGATCGAGAGAATTTACCTGATCCGGGTGTCCAAGATGCAACATTGTGGGCTAAAGTATTCCAGAGTAACTGTTAGCAGAAATACACGCTACAGCGGTTATGGTGAGTAAAATATTATATTAAACCGAATGTATATATCTTTATGGAGGACTGACACACACGTTAATCTCCAGTCTCTTTACTGTCAAGAGGAAAAACTTTATTAACACTTTTACAACATCGGCTTAGCTCACAGCTGCCACCCATCGGTCATCAATACAAACTCATTCACACATATACACTTGACAATTTGAGAGCACATTATTCATTTCTGTCAACAGTAACCCTGTGCGCAATGAGGCATATATTTTAATTTACTAAAATGCGAGAAATTTCAATAGGCGCTAGTAGTTTATCTTCATACAAAAATGACATCAATGATGCCAAGACAAAAAAATTTCAAGACTGCGTCAGCATTAACACATCAACTTATGACATATCAGAGTAGCCCAGAATATCCTGAAAACAAAAACATAACTCATGTACATACTGTATAATAAACCTAAAATGAAAGGCATAGAAACATTCTCAAAATGGATAGATTTGAAATGCTTAACCATATAATTGTACAGCAAACATTACTATTAAAAGTGAGTTTGTCTTTACATCATAATATGAACATCCTGTGAACCACTTCGCACACTCACCTCCTTCCAGCAGCGCTAAGCGCAGACTGAGGAGATGCTCTGTGTCACAGCCAGTTTGGGGGAGACTATGGGTGCCGACTTACGACAATACTAACGAATCTCAAAACAGGTGCACTTAGTGCACAAAAAGAAGGTTTTTTTCTTAAATTACCAATTAAAACTACCATTTTAAAAAAACTAGGCATCTTTAGACACAAACCCACCCTATATCTAAAAAGAGAAAAAAGAAACTGACAAATGAAATTAAGTGATTTTCTGTTTCAGCGGATCTTTGGATATTGTCTAAAATCACACTGACACAGAAATTCACCTGAACGCATAAAAATAGATCTTCATTCAGGACAAAAACACACACACATCACAATAACTGTGTGAATGTATATACACGTACACATACCTGATCAATAAGAACAGTATCTAAATAAATTTATTTCTCCGTTTTAACATCACTCCTCACCCAGTGTCTTGTCCTCTCATTGGATGTATGTCATTATCACTGTGACACTTTCACACCTACAGGTTTTGGAGTCGTCAACAAAGTCAAGACATTTACAGCTCCAAATATCTGACGGGTGTCTGCAATGCAACAGCGCCTCCGTCAGGTGAAATATCTGAACAGTTACAAATGGTTATTGAGCTCTGACTTGCCGGCACCAATCGATATGCAATCTGGGGGTCTTGGCAGCAATGTCAAGCAGAAAATTGTGGCTAAAATCATGTAGTGTGAACTTAGCTTGAGGATGTAGATAAAAGGCCTTGATTAGTTGTTACTGTGTGGGACCAAAAAGTTCCTGCTACCCAAACAAAGCGAGGGCAGCCTCCCTGCTTTCAGCATTACAGTACAGGCTGACATCTAGGACAGCCTGGGCCCTTAAGCCCCCCCCCCGCTTACTTGGTTTGGATCCACTGCTGTAGCTACAGCCCACACTAGGCAGTGAGGAGTAGCCCCAGTATCAGCCATTCCTGTTCTGACTGACTTCAGGGGGAACAACGTGCATCAAAGCCCACAGCTACTCTATCTAATCTGACTGCAGTTGTGTGTCACCTACAGACTGGGTCAGACAATGTGTTTAATACATTAATCTTAGCTTTACTTAATATCAGGTCTTTGGCTGGCAAATCACTATATGTGGCACTTTTCCACCCCCTAGATCGGCAGGTCGGCAACCTTTTTAAAGCAAAGAGCCGTTTTATCCTAAATGTCTGACCGAAGATTTACAAAGAGGGTAGGGAAGGGGGTTTGAGATACGACTTTTTAATGGTATAGAGGTATACATGCAATTAAGGCAAAAACAAAACTAGACGTATTTACAAAAAAGAAAGACAGATAGTTTTTTTTTTTTTTGGGGGGGGGGGGCATGTCAGTTGTAAATCACTCAAACATGCAAGAGCGCAAAGGTGACTAATATTACGACATTGTTCAGTTCTGTACCGATAGTCTTCACCCTCACACCTCCTGTCATGACCTGCTCGTCCGATCCACCTGTTTGCCACGCCCCCCTCGTTACCTCATGTGAATTCCTGATTGTTCTCATCTGTTCTGCACTTCCATCCCTTAGTAATGTGTATTTAGTCTGCACTCAAGTCAGTTTACCCAAGTCCGGTCACTAAAAGTTTTGTGAAGTGTTCTCCGTGTTTATGTGCTTAGCCCGCATTAAACCCCGTTTTGGGACTTCTGTCTGCCTGACTCTGATTCCCCGCTCCCGGTTCACTCGCCCTGCACACGGACGTCACCCTTCCTCTCTTGAGTAAAGTTCCTTTGGCTCTGCAGTTGTCTGCCCTTCACTCTGCACTTCACTACTGTAACTGCTGACTGAGCAGCGCAAAATATCCTCACCACTCCGAACTCAGCTGGATATAATAAGTAAATCAGAGAAAATATATCATTTTTTATGAAGACCCAGGAAGGAATGGTGACAATTTACTACAGAAAGTATAGGAAAGAATTCGGAATAAACTCCGAAGAAAACTCCCGAGAGAATATCATTTGACCAGAGATGTAATACAGTCATAGAGAATAACTTTGAGGAAGATGTAAATGATGCAGTTAAGACGTCAGAGAAGCGCTATATGGACCGAGTCACTCACATATAGCTAAAGAAATATCTAAATGAATAATAATAATATTAACCATAAATAAATCATTTATCTTCATGAAAGTATTATAATAATATGCTAAGACATGAAAATGTGAGGGGTGGCATGGTGGTGCAGTGGTTAGCACTGTTGCCTCACAGCTCTGGGACCCGGGTTCAAGTTGCCGCCTGGGTCAAATGTGTGTGGAGTTTGCATGTTCTCCCCATGTCGTCGTGGGGTTTCCTGAGCTACAAATAGTCAATAGTTCTCTTCAGTCAGGCCTTTTTCCAAGGGCCCTGAAGGCCTGAGATATCAAACCTCTTTCATAAAACTGCAACCTAGATTCCCCATTAGTAAGTAACTATAGGATCACTGAAAAGGATGTTTTTTAGCAACTTAGTTCTTTCATGGTTCAAAACAATGACCTTAAATGATTTTCAGTCTGGATTTTGACCACAGCATAGCACTGACACTACAGGGGTTAAGGTTTTAAATGACATCCATCTCAGTAGTGATGAATCACAAATCTTCATTTTGATCTGTATTATTGGATGTCAGTGCTGCGTTCAGCACGGTTCACCATAAGATAATATTACATAATAGCATAAGAGTATAATGCACCTGGTCCTTAAATCACAGCACTGGCTTTCTGAGCATCACAGGATTCGCTGTAAAATATTATTCTTGTGTACTAAATGGTCTCAGACATAAATATATTTCTGATTTCCTTGAATGTCACGCAGCATGCAGACCCCTGAGGGCATCTGGGAAAGGATTACTCAGTGTCCCAGAATCAAGACGAAGCAGGGTGAAGCAGCTTTTAGTCTCTATGCTCCCTGTCTGTGGAACAAGCTTCCTGAAGACCTGAGGTCTGCTAACACTGTCAGCTCATCATAAACAGGGCTTAAAATATTAATGTTTGCTGTATATTTTCAATGCACTAAATCAGCAGGAGTTTAGTCATACGCTGCCTCTACAATGTAACTTCTTTTTAATTGACTATTTATTTATTTGTTTGTATTATGCAATGAATGTGTTTGCAAGTCCCACCTCAAGTACCAAAAAAGTAACGCAGCTGCTTTGGTACTTTGGGTACAGGAACTTTTATTAATAATAATTGATACTTTTTATTGATCCCTGTGGGGAAAATCTCTTTTTATGCCTCCCTTAACTTGCTCTTTGTAGAGTAAGTTGTCTGTGAAGAGCTACCACCTGTAGTGGTGCCCAGGGAGCTGGGAGTTAAGGGCCTTGCTCAGGGACCCAGAAGACATGCTGAGGGTGGGTGTGAACTGGCGACCGTCAGATTACAGGGACACAGGCTCTACCCACTGAGCCACATGCTCAGCTATTGGTACTGGTTATTAGTTGGAAGTCAGTGGAAAAGGTAAAGTACCAAATGTACCATTCCTGGTGTGTGGAAAAGCCCCTGAATGAACTTGCCTTGCAATTGGATCCAAAGGTTACTGACATAAACAGCTCCTGTAAATGTGAAAGGAGGCAGCAGGAGAGAGAAAGAGAAGCTCCCCTAGCAGAAGAAAACGAAAGACAATAAAACACAATAAAACACACTCCACCTCATACAGGGAGAGAGAAGCGTGTGTGTGAACAGACTCACATTGTAAGAATTCTGCTCTGGTCCTGGGCACTAATCCTGATAGGACAGTGTCTTCGGTAACTAGAAGGAGACAGAGAGAAACAGGGATGTGAGTAAAAGGAATTTACTTGTGGGAGATGGACGTCACTCACTGTGGAGACACCAGCAGTAGGGTATTATCATTATGAGGGACAATAACAGGCAGCTTAACAAGCTGTAAATCATTGTAAGTTACTCATAATACAGATTTTTGGATTCTATAAAGCAGAAGAAACATGATTCCTGTGATCTGGGTTTTGCAACTTGAAGAATGTGGAGCTAAATTATCAGTTGTCACAAAGATTTAGTCTGACTGGAAACAGAAACTGACTTGGTCACACAAACATGAGGCTGACTGCACTGCATACTCTCTCTGCATGGTCTATATTAACATGAACAGACAGAAAAATGTATTTATTTATTAACCTGTGTGATGGATCTCTGCTGTTTTCTTTTCGCAAACATTTTCCAGTTGATCCTTCAGTTCAGAAACCACCTTCCTCACGTTCTCAAAAGAGCAGCGTGCATAGACAGAGAATCTGGGTCCAAATCCAGCTTCAGGGACAACAGGAAGACTCTGGCACCTCTACAGACACAAAGTCTGATTAAACAGCTTCATCATAACAACTGGGTATTATAATCAAATGAGCAGGACCATTAACATCTGACAAATGACAGACTAGATGAAATACAAATGAGAACATGCATCCATTTTAATACCCTGGTTTTCTTATTGTCAAAGTAGCTGTTCTGTTACCTGGAGGAAATAGATGTGATCCTCTGTATGTGAAAGCTGCTCCAGCTCACAGTGTCTCCTCTTCAGTTCATCAATCTCCTGCTTCAGTATCTCCATGTCTCTCTTAGCCTGACACACTGCAGCCTTCTCCTGATCTCTGATCAGCTTTGTCACCTCAGAGCGTTTTCTCTCAATGGAGCGGATCATCTCAGTGAAGATCTTCTCGCTGTCCTTCACTGCTGACTGTGCTGAGCTCTGTTGGTGACACAGGGAGCAGAGGACGGTAAATTACAATTGGCCGCTTTTGAGACTCCAGAGAGCCTCATTGTACAATAGTGATGTGAGCCTACAGGAGGTATAAAAACAGCACAGTGTTGGGGTTTGGAGCGTCACCATGCTGGATGCCTCAGGTACTGAAACCCAGCCAGCACTGATTGGAAATGATCGCTCATTAAGCTCATACACTGTCAGCTGCAGGGATTTGTCAGAGACTGGTGGCAGGTTGGGTGTCACCTTTAGGTCTCAGTTTAATTGGTAACTTCATCGTGTTTATTTTCATTGCACATGTATATGAAAACTTGCTTTTTCTCAAATGAGCCTTAAATGACATTTTTCTTAATAAATTGGACAAGACTGTAATCCCAGTTTAGTTAACCCCTGTTTGTGAGCAGGAGCTCCTCCTGTGAGTCTTTGTGTGCCTGATCTCCCAGACCCTCCCACCCAAGTGACTGCTGACCTCGACCCCCATCTAGGTGAGCCTGAGTGTCTCCCCTTCACCGTGTCCCCATGACTGTTCCCCTTTTCCCTCACTACCCTGGGTAGATTACCCCGCTTTCCGATCTCTGTTACAACCCCGACTTTGACTCCCATACTGTGATTTGGCTCTTTGACTGCACCCTGTCTGGGTGCCCTGTTCCTGTTCTGTCTCGTGACACTGTTATCTGGACCTTTGTCCCACCAAACCTCTGACTCAGAATAACCCACAGTGACCTTAGTGTGATTAATCCACACAGCTCTATAAATCTGTTGAGTCTGGGGAAGAGTCTTGATTTCACAAGCCAGCTGTTATCTTCTCTTCAGGTTCATACTCACTCTGAATGAGCCCACAGCCTCTCTCAGCTCCTGCAGCTCCTTCTCTCTCATCTGAATTCTCTGCTGAAATTCCTTCTGTGTTTCTCCCATTTGTTTCTACAGACAGCAAACAAGATGACAAAACAAGTTTCTTTCATTAGCGGAGATAAAATTCTTTAATCATTCTCTCCAGGGTGGACCTATGCTGTCCCCTATGCTGCCTGGGAAAGACTCCAGGCGCTACACATTACCCTGACCAGGATAAGCGGTTAGGAGATGGATGGATGGGTGGATGGATGGATGGAGGGAGGGATGGATGGATGGATGAATGGATATTCTTAAATGACTGATTGACTGTCGGTACGTAGGATAAACTGGACATAGACCCCTTGACTCACCAGCATTGTACTGAGCTGTTATTTTTGCACTTGTGACCCTCCTGTTAGCTGTAACAGTCTGGCTGTTCTCCTCTGACTTCTCTCATTAACAAGGTATTTTCACCCACAGACCCACCACAGGTCTGACCACCTGAGGTGTTTATTGCACCATCCTCAGTAAACTCTACACACTGCAGTGTGTTAAAATCCCAGGATGGTGGCTGTTTCTGAGATGCTGGACCCACAGCATTTGGCAGCAACAATCACACCACAGCCTCTTAGCTCAGACATCTCAGCCATTCAGATGCTCAGCCAAACAGTAAGTGAACCTCTGAACCCTGTTTGCTTGCTGTATGTATCCAGCTGCAGCCACATGATTCACTGTTTAAATGAGTTTTTAGTAGGAATTCAATGAGAACTTTTTTACACTTTATAACAACATTTTGCATTTTCAGTTAATTTTACTTTCACTTTCCCAAACCAGACTTGATCTTGGTGTCTTCAGAGTAGATAAATTCAAGTGCACTAAGACAAAATCCATTTTTATTTCAAATAAATGTTATAATTTGTAGAAGAATATTTCTGGCCTGACCTGTATCTCCGTCCTTCCTGCAGCAGCTGAGACTGTATCATGGCCTCTGTGTTCATACATCGTACAGAGATAACAGATACACTGCTGGTCGGTACAGCAGTAGACCTCCAGGGGTTTCTCATGGTGGGAACAGACCTTGTCCTGCAGATGTCCAGTGGCATCAGTCAGCTTGTGCTTCTTAAAAGCTGGAGACTCATAGTGAGGCTGGAGGTGAGATTCACAGTAAGAGACCAGACACACCAGGCAGGACTTGGCAGCTTTGCGTTTTCTCCCAGAACAGAAATCACACTCCACATCTCCAGGTCCAGCATAATGGTCAGCAGGAGCAGTTGTCTGTAGTCCAGACTTCTTCAGTTTCTCCAGCACTTCAGCCAGTATGGTGTTTCTGCTCAGAACAGGTCTGGGTGTGAAGGTCTGTTTGCACTGGGGGCAGCTGTAAACTCCAAGATGATCCTCCTGATCCCAGCAGCTCTTAATGCAGTTCATACAGTAACTGTGTCCACAGGCTGTAGTTACTGGATCCTTCAGTTCATCCAGACAGACTGGACAGCTGAATTGGTTCGGATCTAATGCAACACTGGCTTCTGCCATTTTACAACAAACACTAATAGAATTCAGTTTCTTTTTCCCTCACAGTAATCTGTGTGTGAGAGGGGGAGGAACATCTTGCTTCTCAGGCTGCAGTAGGTGTGGTTTTGGACTGAGGCCAGACTGAGAAGAGCAGACTGGGCAAACACTGGAGTTGGAGTTTTTGAATAAAATATTACATTATACAAACTGTATACACAACAGACATTAATTTAGTTTTCATGAGCATAACTGTTACTGATTTCCAACAGTGTACAAGTCCTCCAGAGATTGTAGAGCAGATCTGGTGCAGCGCTCTGCTGCCCGAATCACCCTCTGCAGTCCCTTTAAGTCCTGGACATGGCTATTTCCATACCAGGACGTGATGTTCTGGGTCAGGACATTTTCCACTGCGCCGGAGTAAAACGACTTCAGGAGAGACACGAAACTTTCTCAGCTGTCTCAGGTGTTAGAGACGCTGCCTCGCCTTGCTGCTCTGGCTCTGGATGTGTTCTGTCCATGTCAGGTCCTCACTAATGCGAACGCCCAGGTATCTGAAATTGCTCACTCACTCCACTATTGTCCCATTGATGTAGAGGGGGGAGTAGGAGCGCTCCTTCCTCCTGCTGAAGTCCACCACCTGCTCCTTGGTCTTGCTGACGTTGAGTTGGAGGCAGTTCTCCTGGCACCACGGTGTCAGGTTGTCCACCTCCTCCTTGTAGGCTGCCTCGTCGTTATTGGAGATGAGCACCAGCACTACTGTGTCGTCAGCAAATTTGATGATGGAGCTGGAACTGTGTATGGCTTCACAGTCTCTGGTGTAGGACGTGTAGAGCAGTGGGCTGAGAATGCATCCTTGAGGTGCACCTGTGTTAAGTGTGATGGAGTTGGAGACACAGCCACCTACTCTCACCACCTGTGGTCTGCCTGTGAGGAAGTTGTGGATCCAGGCACACAGGTGGCTGTTCAGTCCTACCTCCCGCAGCTTAGTAAACAGTCTGTGAGGGACTATGGTGTTGAACACTGAGCTGTAGTCAATGAACAACAGCCTTACATAGTTCTCATGCTTCTTGTCCACGTGGGTGAGGGTGATGTACAGGACGTGAGATATGGCATCGTCTGTGGATCGACTGGGGCGATAGGTGAACTGGAGTGGGTCTGTGGAGCGTGAGATGTAGGCGATAATAAAGTCCTTAATGAGTCTCTCAAAGACCTTCATGACCACCGACGTAAGTGCAACTGGCCGGTAATCATTTAAGCATAAGGGCTTGTTGTTATTGGGGACTAGAACAATGGATCTTTTAAAGCAGGTTGGGACCACAGACTGAGCCAGAGACTCATTGAAGTTGGAGGTGAACACTCTGGTCAGCTAATCTGAGCAGCAGTCCAGCAGGCACCCAGTCCCGGTGCTTTCCTGATGTTGACGCGCTGCAGTGCCCTCCACACATCGTGCTCCGCAAGGCTGATGACGTCACTGTGCTCCGGCAGCAGGCCGGGGCAAGCGATAGCCGAGTGGCTAGCGCTAGCATGATTAGCCTCGAACCGATCATAGAACGCATTGATCTCGTTGGCAAAAGCAGAGTCGACGCTCGGAGCCGTGGTGTTTTTGCTTTTAAAGTATGTGATTGTACGCAGTCTGTGCCACAGCGCGCACGTGTTGCCCTGATGAAAGTGTTTATGGATGCGTTTGTTGTAGCGTTGTTTTGCTATCCTCACTGCGCGCCATACTCCATATGATGCCACTTTGTAAGTGCTAATATCACCGGTGGTGAGTCCTGCGTTGTACACAGCGGTACGGGAGTTCACAGCCTCGCAGATGGTTGCATCCACCCATGGTTTCTGGTTTTAATGTTGATGTTTTTAATTGTACAGCATCAGATGTGCTACACATAGTCAATAGTTCGCTTCAATCAGGCCTTTTCCAAGGGCCCTGAAGAACTTATCAGACCTCTTTTAGAAAAGTCCAACCTAGATTTCTCAGTAGTAAGTAACTATAGGCCTATTTACAACCTACCTTTTCTAAGAAAGATCATTGAAAAGTTTGTTTTTTAGCAACTTAGTTCTTTCATTGTGCAAAACAATGACCTTAAATGCTTTTCAGTCTGGATATAAACCTCACCATAGCACCAACACTACAGGTGTTAAGGTTTTAAATGACATCCATCTCAGCAGTGATGAATCACAAATCTTCATTTTGATTTGTATTATTGGATGTCAGTGCTGCCTTCAGTACGGTTGACCATAAGATAATATTACATAATAGCATAAGAGCATATTACACCGGTCCTTAAATCACTGCACTGGCTTCTTGAGGGTCACAGGATTCGTTGTGAAATATTATTCTTGTGAACAAAGTACTAAATGGTCTCAGACATAAATATATTTCTGATTTCCTTTAACATTATGCAGCATGCAGACCCCTGAGGGCATCTGGGAAAGGTTTACTCAGTGTCCCAGAATCAAGACCAAGCAGGGTGAAGCAGCTTTTAATCTCTATGCTCCCCGACTGAGGAACAAGCTTCCTGAAGACCTGAAGTCTGCTAACACTGTCAGCTAATTATAATCAGGGCTTAAAACGTTACTGTTTGCTGCATCTTTTCAATAAATTAAATCAGGAGGAGTTTAGTCATACGCTGCCTCTGCAACGTAACTTCATTTTAATTAACTATTTATTTGTTTGTGTGGCTTTTAAGCTTTTTAAAATGTCTTTTAAATCGACAATGAACGTGTTTGCAAGTCCCACCCTACAGGTAAGTACCAAAAACCAAAAAAGTACCCCAACTGCTTTGGTACTTTAGGTACAGGAACTTTTGGTACTGGTCATTAGCTGGAAGTCAACCAAAGTACCAAATGTACCATTGCTGGTGCTGTGGAAAAGCCCCTGAATGAACTTGCCTTGCAATTGGATGCAAAGGCTACTGACATAAACAGCTCATGTAATTTAATTCATGAATTTTCAGTTCATTTAACTTTCGCTTTTTCAAATCAGACTTGATCTTAGTGTCTTCAGAGCAGATAAACTTACTTAGTAGTTACTGGATCCTTCAGTTCATCCAGATAGACTGGACAGCTGAACTGGTTCAGATCTACTGCAACACTTGCTTCTGCCATTTTACCACGAAGACTGATAGGTTTCAGTTTCGTTTTCTCTCTCAGTCGCGTGTGTGATAGTGGGAGGAGCTTCCTGCTTCTGCAGTAGGTATGATTTGCAGTAGATGTGGTTTTGGACTGAGGCCAGACTGAGAAGAGCAGACTGGGCCAATGCTAAAGCTGAAGTTTTTGAATAAAATATTACATTATACAAACTGTACACACAACAGACAGTATTTTAGTTTTTATGAGCATAACTGTTACTGATTTCCCACAGACAAGCTATAATCTTACGATTTAATTTTTTAGGTAGAAGTTAGATAGATTCAAGATTCGAGATTCTTTATTCGTCACATACAATCACGTGTATCTGGTCATACATGTGCAAAGTATGGTGGAAAATAAGTATTTGGTCACCTACAAACAAGTAAGATTTCTGGCTCTTACAGACCCATAGCGTCTTCTGTAAGAGGCTCCTCTGCCCTCCACTCGTCACCTGTATTAATGGCACCTGTCTGAACTCGTTAGCAGTATAAAAGACACCTGTCCACAACCTCAAACAGTCGCACTCCAAACTCCACTATGGCCAAGACCAAAGAGCTGTCGAAGGACACCAGAAACAAAATTGTAGACCTGCATCAGGCTGGGAAGAGTGAATCTGCAATAGGTAAGCAGCTTGGTGTGAAGAAATCAACTGTGGGAGCAATTATTAGAAAATGGAAGACATACAACACCACTGATAATTTCCCTCGATCTGGGGCTCCACGCAAGATCTCACCCCGTGGGGTCAGAATGATCACAACAACGGTGAGCAGAAATCCCAGAACCACACGGGGGGACCTAGTGAATGACCTGCAGAGAGCTGGGACCAAAGTAACAACGGCCACCGTCAGTAACACACTACGCCACCAGGGACTCGGATCATGCAGTGCCAGACGTGTCCCCCTGCTTAAGCCAGTACATGTGCAAGCCTGTCTGAAGTTTGCTAGAGAGTAGGGACTTGGAAATCCTGCTTTGGTCGCTCACTCTAATATTCCGTGTGATGACGTCATCATTTTTTCAGCGGTGGCTACGGGGTGGGTGCGAATATGCGGTTTTCACAGCTAGCTCTGCATTCAACTTATGAGATATCCGCCGTTTTGAATTATTTATTTATCCTTGATTTTCTTATTTTGTACCGGATCAAAATCGGTTCAGTATTCGCGGAGCAACAACAATTTGAAAACAAGGTAACTTTCACGCACTGAATAAAAATCGAAAGAATCGTGGGGCATCGATTATTTGTGCACAGGCATATTTATTGCACCCTAAATGTGAAAATTGCCAACTATGATGACGATTGATGCATGCCCACACTATACAATCGTGTGCCCACTTCTGGATGATTGAAGATTGAAGGGATTTTATGTGCTGTACAGAGGATGGATCAATGTCACGTGACCACCGATCTGGCTCCTGATTGGTTAGACATCATGCCAGTTAATGTAGATTCCCCCAAGTAAATTTTCATTTCAACATTCAACAACAAAAATCACTAAGATTAGTTAGATATTGGCAAAGTTCTGGTTGTTTAAGTGCACCATACCCTATTTACAATTTCTTACATTTATTGAATGAGGCGCAGGCTGCCCTCCTCCTATTCAGAGCGAAGTTGTTCTAAGTAGTCACAGTTTTTTCTGCAGCTCTAATTGTAATTACATTAGAACAAAAATCCCATTTCAGGCATGTTAAATCTTCAATATCTCTGGTTCTATTAAAGATATATTGACAAATGAGGTATCATTTTTTTATGGTTTTTTTAATCTCTTTCCATTAAAATAGGTGTGAAGTTAATCAAGACAATTTGGTGAAAAATTTCCAAGTCCCTATAGAGAGCATTTGGATGATCCAGAAGAGGATTGGGAGAATGTCATATGGTCAGATGAAACCAAAATAGAACTTTTTGGTAAAAACGCTACTCGTCGTGTTTGGAGGAGAAAGAATGCTGAGTTGTATCCAAAGAACACCATACCTACTGTAAAGCATGGGGGTGCAAACATCATGCTTTGGGGCTATTTTTCTGCAAAGGGACCAGGACGACTGGTCTGTGTAAAGGAAAGAATGAATGGGGCCATGAATCATCAGATTTTGAGTGAAAACCTCCTTCCATCAGCAAGGGCATTTAAGATGGCTGGGTCTTTCAGCATGATCCCGAACACACCGCCCGGGTAACGAAAGAGTGGCTTCATTGTGTTCAGTGATATATCTGTATTGCTGCAATGCCGCTGTGAGTGTATTGTGGGACACAGCAGACTTGTTTGTTTTACTCATTTCTCAGTTTATGGGTGTTTGCCTGTGAATAATTTATATATTTGCAAACTATGGTCTGGTTCTTCTCTGATTCTCATTAATGAAGGGCTTCTTCCTTGCTTTGTGGGACTTCAGTCCTGCTTCTAGGAGCCTGATGTGAACAGTCTTAGCAGTGTACTTCACACCTGCACTTAATGTTTCCCATTCCTTTTAAAGGTCACTTGATGTCGTCATGAGAAACTGTCAGATAAGTTAACGGTCATCTCTGGCTGGTTTCTGGTCGTTCCCAGTGTCTCCTGCTTCACCTTATTCTTGTTACTGCTGTCTTAGAAATTTCAAACCGGTAAGAAAACCTCCTGCTCAGTGTGGTCTTCTGCTACACTAAATTTTGTTTTAAAATATAGAGTGCTTTCTTAATTTTTTCCACCTCTGTTGTATCTGATAATCTTATTCCTAAATTGTGTGGCTTAAAAAAGACACTCAAATCATGATTTCTAAAAAAGGGAATATATGTTTGGTTTAGTAATTTGGAATCACATACAGTTCATTACTGATGTAAATCAGGAAGCTGTCCACATTAATCTTAAGTAAAAATAGGCTGCAGTCAGAACAGCAAATCAACTCTATGTCCATTCTCATTATTAAACAAGCTCGTTCAAGAAAGATTCACTGTATTTTAATTTTACAGGTTTACTTTCGAGTAATTTTAACAGGTTAATGTTTTATTGTGCGTTAAATAATGACTGTACCCGTTAACCATATCTGACATGTTGTGATTGGGACGTTAATTGAGGGACCGCAGCGCCTCACGTGCTGCGACCGACGGGAAACCCGCAGGTACCTCAGGACGGCAGTAGTGGATGTGCGGATCAGCCGTCTGAAGTTAAACCGTATTTTTAATGAGTAAAAATGTGTTACGCTTTATTTTTAATTACTTGTGTAATTATTTACTTAGTAAGTGTCATGATATGTAAATAATCTATAGTTATTGTAGTGATTCCTGTTATCAGGCATACTGATTAATGTTGCCTATGTTGGATTTGGCTCCGCCCTTAGTGTGCAAGGGTGCTTGGGTAGCCAGCAGAATAGATCAGTTGCTCTTGCTTGTACTGTGAATGGCGCATGTAATGAAAGACTGTTCCATACAAGAAACGATTCTCCTTCGCATCATGACATGGTGTCAGAAGTAAAGGACAGAGCGCCGAATAAGTGAAGAAATGTGAGCCAGGGACTGTGAGCCTATCTACAATTACTTTCGTATGGGGGCAGAAAACGATTTTAATTATGAAGCTGTAATTGCACGGTTTTATGACCATTTCGTGCCTAGTCGTAATTCATTCATGAACGCGCTTGCTTCCATAAGAGAGCTCAGAAGGCGGGAGAATCCGTGGAATCTTTCGTGAGAAATTTTTACGAGTTGGCCGAACATTGTGATTTCTGAATTACCAAAGATGAGCAAATTAGGGATAGGATTGTGGTAGGAATAGTGGACAACGACGTTTCACAAAAATTACAACTAGAAAAGGATTTGACGCTGCCCAAGGCAATTCAAATCGCGCGCGAGTGTGAGCAGATAAAGGTGCAGTGCGCCGACATAAGAACTGTGAGCAGCAAAGTGGACGAGGTAAGACACAAGCAGCGGCACGGATACATTAAGAAATGCACTGGAGGACAGCAACTGCAGTCAAACAAGCAGGGGTAAAGTGAGTTTAAGCAAGGACATTGCACACGTAGTGGACGATTGCACGATTATAGTGTAGTATGCCCTGCACGCCATAAGAGATGCAGGAAATGTAATAGAATGGGTCACTTTGAACGCGTGTGCAAAACAAAAATGGTGAAAGAGGTTACAGAAGAACCCGAAATGGAAATGGAAAATCAAGGGGCATTTTTTCTGGGTTCATTAACTAATCAGACAGACTCAGATGACCTGTGGTATGTTGTGCACCCTGTTAATGGCCACAAGATCAAGTTTAAAATAGACACTGGTGCTGATGTCACAGTGATGTCAGAGAAAACATACCAGAGTCTGCAAACATACCAGATACTAGAACTGCCGTTAGTAACCCGGTTGGCAGAATCGACTGTATGGGAAAGTTTCTAGCCACAAGTGAACACAAGGGACATAAATACACCTTTTGGATTTTCGTAATAAGAGGGCCTTATGCAAACAATCTTTTCAGCAGAACAGTAGCATGCAAGATGGGTTTAGTGTTGAGAGTTGACCAAATAAACACAGACATCTTTGGTGATATTAGACTGCTAAATTGTGAGCCCGTTAAAATAGAGCTGAGGTCAGATGCAGTACCTTATAGTTTAGCTACTCCTCGCAGAGTGCCCTTTCCCATTTTACCTAAGGTGGAGGAGGAACTGAGACGCATGCAATCACTGGGCATTATTGAAGAGGTTACAGAGCCCACAGACTGGTGCGCGCCCATGGTGCCAGTCATGAAGAAGACGGGTAAAGTGAGAATATGCGTTGATCTAAAGAGACTCAATGAGGCCATGAAGCGAGAAAGTTCATCCTACCAACCTTGGAGGACATAGCCCCTAAGCTAGCTGGAGCAAGGGTCTTTTCAACGTTGGATGCTTCCAGTGGATTCTGGCAGATACCCCTGGAAGCCAGCTGTAGAATTCTGACCACGTTCATCACGCCAGTTGGAAGGTTCTGTTTCTGTCGCCTGAGATTTTCCAATGGGAGATGAGCACATTATTGAAGAACCACGAGGGCACAGTTGCGGTGATGGATGATGTGCTAGTCTATGGGCGAACTGAAGAGGAACACAACCAGCGTCTGAGTGCAGTGCTACAGATCATTAAAGACTCTGGCGATCATTAAAGGCTCAATAAAGATAAATGCAAACTTTGGAAAGTCAGGGATCTGCTATTTTGGACACATCATTGGAAAGGATGGGATAAAGCCAGATACCAGCAAAGTAAAAGCCGTTTCTGAGAATCCAAGCCCCAACGAATATCAGTGAGTTAAGGCAGGTGCTGGGACTCATCAACTACCTGGGTAAATTCTTACCAGCCCTGTCAACCACACTACGGCCAATCACAGAGCTACTGAAGAAGGAGGCTGTTTGGACCTAGAGTGAGTCTCAAGAGCATGTCTAAGCCATGTTAGTATCAGCACCCGTACTTGCATACTACGATGCCAGCAAACCGACAGTCGTCAGCGCTGATGCAAGCAGCTATGGCCTAGGAGCCGCCCTGCTACAGGCACATGATGGTGAACTTAAGCCCATCGCCTTTTGTTCACGCACTTTAACAGATGCAGAGAAAAGATATTCACAAATTGAAAAAGAGTGCCAGGCAGGAGTCTGGGCATGCGAGCGATTTTCCCATTACTTACATGGGTTGGATAGGTTCTGTTTACAAACAGAGCACAAGCCACTCGTTCCATTGATCAATGCATATGACCTAGACAAAGCACCACTCAGGTGCCAGCGTCTGTTGAAGCGCCTTATGCGTTTCAATGTGAAAGCCGTGCATGTGCCAGGCAAGCAACTAACAGTGGCTGACACACTGAGCAGAAACCCACTGAGAGATGAGACGGCGTCCAACACAGAGGAGGATGTTAAGGTCTTTGTGGAGGCTGTGGTGACAAGCAGGCCAATGTCAGTTTATAGATTAGACGACATTAAAGAGGCCACCCGTAATGATGCAGATCTCCAAACGGTCATCAGCTTCATCAGATCAGGCTGGCCAAAAAGAATTGCAGTTACCATCGTTGCAGGGATTCTACACAGTGAGGGAGCATCTGTCAGAGGCCAATGGCCTCGTATTGTACCAAGATAGGATCAACGTCCCGGCCACGCACAGATCAGAAATGCTGCAGCGGATACATGAGAGTCACCAGGGGTTGACAAAGTGCAGGGAAAGAGCCAGAATGTCAGTCTGGTGGCCAGCCATAAGTACAGATATTGCCAAAATAGTTAAGACATGCATGTTCTGTGCCGAGCATAGACCATCACAGAAAAAAGAGCCTCTCAAATCAACTCCACTCCCTAAAGGTCCATGGCAGAAAATCGCAGCCGACCTGTGCGAGCTAGAGGGCAGAAAATACCTTATTGTGGTGGACTATTATTCCAGAGATATTGAAATAGCCCACCTGTCCACCATCACAAGCCAACAAGTCATCACACAACTAAAGTCCATGTTTGTGAGATGGGGCATTCCCCTAGAGATGGTAAGCGACAATGCCATGCAGTTTTCATCTGTCGAATTTCAGGACTTCAGGCAGCAATACGGTTTTACGCATGCAACCTCAAGTCCACATTATCCCCAGGCGAACGGGGTCGCTGAGCGGGCTGTGCAAACTGCCAAGCGTATCCTCAAGCAACCAGACCCTCATCTTGCTCTAATGTGTTATCGTGCAACCCCCATTAGTGCAACAGGAGTGAGTCCAGCACAGCTTATGACTGGACGTCAGATCAGAACAACACTCCTCACATTGGATGAGAAGCTGCAGCCTACGCATGTCAGCTATGAAGAAGTGCTTCAGAGGGACAACAAAGCTAAAGAGGCCTACCGGTTCTTTTATAACCGCCGACATTCTGCAGAAGCTCTGCTGGATCTGCACTCTGGTCAGAGCGTAAGGGTCAAACTAGACGAGGAGAAGGCTTGGAAAACACCAGCCAAGGTCCTAGGCAAATCTCCTGATTCAAGATCCTATTGGGTCAGAACAGACAGTGGTATGGTCACTCGACGGAACAGGAGATATCTCCAGGTTGTGCCAACGTCACCCTCTGCTGAGACATCAGATGAACATGCTGGAGATGCACTAGGATCAACTGGAGAGGCCAGTCCACAGGTTCAACCTGAGACCCAGACAACTACAGGCACTGCGCCGGTGTCCGCAACACCACCTGGGACTCCTAGAGCAGTGAGAAGAACATTGAGGGGTAGAGAGATCAGAACCCCTCTCAGGTTTAAAGACACTTAGGTGGGGAGTCCAACTCCTTTGTGAAGAGAATGGGGAGAGACTGTTGTTATAGGAACGGCAACTGTTTGAGGGCAGAATAATCCCTATGTTGCTGTGGACGGAGGACAGTCTACCCCAGTGTCCTAGTTGAAACGTTAAAATTGAAATGTTCTAGTTAATTATTTAGAGGTAAATTAGCGTCAAACTAATAATAATAATAAATGGAAGCCGAGTTGCTTCATGCTACATGGTTGGGAGCAAATGTCATGCAAGCAGGTTGAAAAGAGAAAAAAAAAAACCATTGTTTTATTTCCTTAAGAAAAGGGAGATGTAGTGATTCCTGTTATCAGGCATACTGATTAATGTTGCCTATGTTGGATTTGGCTCCGCCGTTAGTGTGCAAGGGTGCTTAGGTAGCCAGCAGAGTAGATCAGTTGCTCTTGCTTGTACTGTGAATGGTGCATGTAATAAAAGACTGTTCCATACAAGAAACGATTCTCCCTCGCCTCATGACAGTTATCCTGATGCACAGATGGATGATGGGAGTGACACAGCGGAGCTCAGAAAAACAAAGATGGACAGCTGAAGCCAGCACACTCGGCTTACGTGTCTGTTCACCAAACAATATCAAAACAGTAAGGACTTAGTTCGGCTTTTAATGATTCTTTTACCGTGTTTTAATGGGGGTGAGAGAGACGCCGTTTTGCTAATAATTAGATTGTTGATTGTCATCGTTCTAGTTACGAAATTTTTATTCTTGTTTGTAGTATTTTGATCGAGTGATTTAATCTAACGTGTAACTAATGTGATTTATAACTTTTTGTTTTTAACTCTATGAATATTTTTTGCTTTTACTGTTATGTCTACCATCTCATTTTACATGGTTATTATATATACTGATTTAATCTAATCGTGTTAGTTGTCATGCCCAGTTCGTACGATCCTTGTGTGTGCCACGCCCCCCTGATTATCCACGTGTGCTTCCCCAATCGTACCCAGCTGTGTCCGATTATTTTCGCCCAGTCCTGTCTATTTCAGTCCATGTCTTGCCTTCGTTCCTTGTCCGTCATTGATGTTAGTTGACGTCCGATGTTCCTGTTCCCGATCCTCCATAGTAAATCCCCGTTTGCCCCGACTTTGCCTGCCTGCGTGCTCCTTGCCCGATCGCCGCTCACCTGCCTTTGCGATCACCCCGCTTTACCAGCACGATCGCAACCCCGCACCCGGACAGAATGACGGACCTAAACAAGAACAAGCGGAGAGGGCGAATTGCGGAGATGCCAACGATCAGCCTGGGAGCCTGCTTCCTCGCCGAGATGTGGCTCCCGACTAAGTTCGAGGAGGAACCCCCTCCTGCTCCTAGAGCCGATCCAGTCCACCGCCCCGTGAGAGGTACTACTACCGGCCGGAGCAACTGGCGAACAAGGGGGCCAGCGCGGTGCGGGACGCTATCCCCCAGGTACCCCGGCTCCTTAATGGGGCCGTACCTGTTTCGCCGGCACGGGACCTGCCAGCCCCACTGCCTGTGGCGGCTACACTGGAGGTGCTCCCTTCGCCTCTACCTGCCGCAGCCGCCCGGCTCGAGGCGCTCCCTTCACCTCTGCCGTCTGCAAGCACTACGCTCCAGCTGGAGGTCCCAGGTGAACCCCTGGCCATCGCCCACTAATTCTTCACCCTCCAGGGACTTTACTGGAGGGTGATGGGGGAACCGGTCCCACAGGGCCCCCCGGAGGGGGAACAGCTTGCAGTGCAGCTGGGGTGGGATTTCGCCACGTTCTCTCCCACTTCTCCTTATACCGACCTGGAGAGAATGGCAGAGGATCTCAGGAGGCTGATCCAGCTCCAGAGAGCCCCGGCTCCTGCTACGCGGCCTGAGCAGTCGCCTCCACCACCTGTGCAACCCGAGCAGGCGCCTCCGCCGCCTGGAGCTCCCGAGCAGGTGCTCCCTCTGCCTGCAGCTCCCACGCCAGAGGCACTCCCTCCGCTTCCACAAGTAACTGTACCCCCTGTGACTCCCATTCCTGACCTTGTTCCTTGCCCCATTCCTGTCCCTCCTGCCCTAGTCCCCGAGGAGGTCCCAGACAGTTCGACCACCGCTTCTCCCTCCTTGGAGGTAGAAGAGCTGGAATGGGACCCCTCGGGGACCCTCCTGATGACTCCTTCACCCTCGCCCCGGCGAGCTTGACCCCAGCCAAAAGCATATATGTCTGTGTCCCGGAGGGGGAGAGGACACAGACGTAGGGCTGGGGTCCCTCCCACCCTGCCCCCTGGCTCGCCCTCTCTCGCATGCGGGTCCTGGCCCTCTGGGCCGGCTGTCGCCTGCGGGTTCCCCTCCACAGCCTCGTCGCCCTGCCTCGCTCCATCATCCGGCTCATTGTCGGTCGCCTGTGAGCTCCCCAGACGCGGCTCCTCCGTCGCCTGCGGTTCCCTGCACTCCAGCGCGTCGGAGGACGTCGCCGCCTGCTGCGGCTCTCCCCCCTCCTTGCCCTCGCCAGGGTCCCCTCCAGCTCCCTCATCCCCTTCCCTGGCTCTCCCTCCAACTCCCTCCTTGGCCCCTCCATCTGTCCCTCGCCCTGCCTCCTCTGCCCCTCCGAGGTCCCCTCCTGCTCCGGACTCCCAGCTGCCTGCGGCCCCTCCGGCTGCCACCCGTCACCCGCTGGGGCTCCCTCAGGCTCCCCTTTACTCCCCTTTCTTCTCTCCCTGGTCTCCCATCTTTGTCCCTCCAGTGTTTGCTCCTCGTCCTGTCGTTCCTCCCGTCTCTGCTCCTCGTCCCCCGGTGTTCCCTCCAGTCACTCCTGGTCCTTTCGTCCCGCCTGTTCCCTCTGTGTCTCCCTTCCTGATCTGTCTGTCCAACTTCCCCGTTCGATGTCAGTTCCTGTCTTGGTTTCTTCCCCTGTGCCAGTTTTGTCTGTCCGTCTTGTTCCCAGTGCTTCGTTGATGGGTTTTTTCTTGTTTTTCAGGGCCTGGTTCCCTCGTCTCATCCGTCGCCTCCCCTGAAGCGCCCCCGGAGAGCGCGCCTTGAGGGGGGGTTCTGTCACGCCCAGCTCGTACAATCCTCGTGTGTGCCACGCCCCCCCGATTATCCACGTGTGCTTCCCCGATCGTACCCAGCTGTGTCCGATTGTTTTCGCCCAGTCCTGTCTATTTCAGTCCATGTCTTGCCTTCGTTCCTTGTCCGTCATTGATGTTAGTTGACGTCCGATGTTTCCTGTTCCCGATCCTCCTAATAAATCCCCGTTTGCCCCGACTTTGCCTGCTTGCGTGCTCCTTGCCCGATCACCGCTCACCTGCCTGTGCGATCACCCCGCTTTAGCAGCACGATCGCAACCCCGCACGCTGACATTAGTTATGTTCATTTACAGTAAAGTGATTTTATTTAGTAGTATTATACGTTATGTTACTCATTTACGCTTTGAGCAGAGCTGAACCAGGACATTAATAGGATAGGATATGAAGCCTTTATTGTCAGTGTACAGGTAGCAAATACAATATACATACAGAAATATATAAAACGTACATATACAGGATTACATTTTATCATATTTTAATCGGAGAGAAAAACAGTCATTTTGCATGTTTGTTCAGTTTTCTGAACCCAGTCACTTATTTCTGTCTAACATACGTCACACTTCAGAGTAAAAAGGGTTATACTGGTTAAAAAGAAGAGATTTTACCTTTTTGCCACGGAGAAGCAGCGACATGTGACACTCTGATCAGGTAAAAATGATTCCTCCAGCACACAGTGAGCTATCCCAGCATGCACAGCGACACGGGGTAGTTTTGGATAAACATAAAACGCTGGATAGGAGGTGAAGCTGTACAGGAGAGTCAGTCCATCAGAGGAGACTCTGTAGAAGGACAGAGTACCAGCCTCCTGGTCCAGATACACTCCTACTCTGCGGGAGTCTGAGGGCTCTATGGGTATGACAGTCTGTTTATTATTGTGACAGACAGAGTAACTGTCAGGAGAGCAGATCAGCATCCATGACTTGTCATTGACCCCAAGCAGACAGTCATAACTGTCTCCTTTCCTCCCAATTCCTTTATAAGTCACTCCTATCCCGGCTCCACGTCTACTCCACTCAGCCTCCCAGTAACAGCGACCAGTCAGACTCTCTATGCACAGAACTTGGGGACAGCAGTCAAATCTCTCTGGATGATCAGGATATGGCTGCTGTGCCCCCCGTGTCACCTTCCTGTTCCCCTCTGACATAAACAGAAGAATTGTATTGGAATTTAAGCTGACTTTCAGAATTAATTTATAGGATTGACCTGTTTCCCCACCCTTCACCTAAGCAGGTGTGATCTCTGTGCCTTCAAAGCAGACATACTCACTAACATATATTTACATTTATATCTCTAGTATGTAGCAGATAATATTGCCAAAAGTGACAAACATCACATTGCACAAATACAGCTGTTAAGGTGTTGCCTAGACACAAGTGCAGCTAGGCTAATATTTTTAGGGTCTGCAGAGATATGACAGGGGCTTGGGGCTAGGGTTACGGTTAGGGTTAACTATGGATGGTCCTTGGATTTTCCTCCAGAACTCTGGGGCTGGGTGGAAGTAGCAGGAGATCTTTAAACCCTTAGGAGGTAAAAGACTCTCCCAAGCTGAAGAGAGGTTCACTGTAGCCCCGATGCTTGATAGTAGGTCCTGTGCCCAAGGTCAGAATCCCCAGACTGGAGGGACATCCTTCATCCCTTACCTGGGGAAAGAGGCTCCCATCCTGGGGAGACTTTGACTGGAGTCCTGGTGCTGCATGGGTCTTAGTACAAAGACTTCCTTGACTTCTTACCTGGGGAAAGAGGCACCTGAAGTCAGGGATTTAGGCTCCAGAGCCCTGGCCTCCAAGCCTGGAAGTGCTCTGAGCCCATGGAGCCTTTGCCTGAACCCTGGCCCTAGAGCCAACCTTAACCCTGGCCCATAGACTTAAGGGGAAGTGAAGGGGTGGTTAAGGGATGCCTAGAAATCCCCAAATCAAGCCATTTTAGACAGAAATTTGGGGGCATGATAATTTTGTACCATCTTACCCTTCCAGGATTGGGGAGACCGGAGCCTGGTTATAGAGGCAGGCTTGGGGCAGGAGCCGACCCCGGATAAGCAGTAGAGAATAGATAGATGTAAGGTTTTTAAAAACTTTGTTCTTTATTTAATCTCAAACATGAATCATGTGTCATGGCTACACTTGGAAAGAAACACATCATAAAACATCATAATTCTCAGAAACAAGTTCCACATTTTCTTAGGTTAAATAATTGATCCTTTTCCACTAAAGTTTCTGTCCTTTTCATTCTTCCAGTGTTAACATAAAGGTTATACTTTCCATATTAAACATCTCCTCAACAATACTGATCCATTCAGACACTGTGGGTGGTTTTTCATTAAGCCGTCTCATTGCCGTCTTACTTGCAGCTCACAGAACCTTTAACAAGTATTTATCTTGGTTGTATAATTCTTTAGGTACAAAAATACAAAGTTACAGTAATACAGTGCATCCAGAAAGTATTCACAGTACATCACTTTTTACACATTTTGTTATGTTAACCCTAATGACAACGTGAAAAAAATTTACTTGAGATTTTTGCTAATTTATTAAAAATAAAAACTGAGAAATCACATGTACATAAGTATTCACAGCCTTTGCTCAATATTTTGTTGATGCACCTTTGGCAGCAATTACAGCCTCATGACACCACAAGCTTGGCCACCTATCCTTGGCCAGTTTCACCGATTCCTCTTTGCAGCACCTCTCAAGCTCCATCAGGTTGGATGGGAAGCGTCGGTGCACAGCCGTTTTAAGATCTCTCCAGAGATGTCCAATCAGATTCGAGTCTGGGCTCTGGCTGGGCCACTCAAGGACATTCACAGAGTTGTCCTGAAGCGACTCCTTTGTCATCTTCACTGTGTGCTTAGGGTCTTTGTCCTGCTGAAAGATGAACCGTCGCCCCAGTCTGAGGTCGAGCATGCTCGGGAGCAGGTTTTCATCCAGTTTGTCTCTGTACATTGCTGCAGTCATATTTCCCTTTATCCTGACTAGTCTCCCGGTTCCTGCTACTGAAAAACATCCCCACAGCATGATGCTGCCACCACCATGCTTCACTGAAGGGATGGTATTTGGCTGGTGATGAGCGGTGCCTGGTTTCCACCAAACATGACGCCTGGAATTCACACCCAAGAGTTCGCCAAGGAGAGACTTCCGTCTGGCCACTCTACCATACAGGCCTGATTGGTGGATTTCTGTAGAGATGGTTGACCTTCTGGAAGGTTCTCCTCTCTCCACAGAGGACCTCTGACAGAGTGACCATCGGGTTCTTGGTCACCTCCCTGCCTAAGGCCCTTCTCCCCCGATCGCTCGGTTTAGATGGCCGGCCAGCTCTAGGAAGAGTCCTGATGGTTTCAAACTTCTTCCACTTATGGATGATGGAGGCCACTGTGCTCATTTGGGACCTTCAAAGCAGCAGAATTTTTTCTGTAACCTTCCCCAGATTTGTGCCTCGAGACAATCCTGTCTCAGAGATCTACAGACAATTCCTTTGACTTCATGCTTGGTTTGTGCTCTGAGTTGCACTGTCAACTGTGCGACCTTATATAGACAGGTGTGTGCCTTTCCAAATCATGTCCAATCAACTGAATTTACCACAGCTGCAGAAACATCTCAAGGATGATCAGTGGAAACAGGATGAGCTTCCTCAAAAAAGGCCGTGAATACTTATGTACATGTGATTTCTCAGTTTTTTATTTTTAACAAATTTGCAAAAATCCCAAGTAAACTTTTTTCACATTGTCATTATGGGGTGTTGTGTGTAGAATTTTGAGAAAAAAAAAATGAATTTAATTCATTCATGTGACATAACAAAATGTGGAAAAAGTGATGCATTGTGAACACTGTCCAGATGCACAGTATCAGTCTTACAACCAGTTATCTTACAATGCAAGTAACAATTTTCATTACAGTTTGGTTGAATCTGGACAAATCCAAAAAATATGTGCATGATCTAACATTACCGACCCACATTGCGTCCAGCATGGACAAAGAGTTTTAACCATCATCCCCTGTAGTTTAGCTGTTATAATGAAACACACACAACTCTTACAGCAACATTTTCTCCAAACTCTTGAATTGCTGGAGCTAATTTAGCTTTTCCATCCTTTCCCCCAGACTTCCTCTGACATTTATATCCCCAGCTCCTTTTCCCATCTCTTTTTAATATATTTTGTGAATGTTTTTTCAGTAGTATTTTAATACAACCTTGATATGATTTTTTAATTGCCTTCTGATTTGTACACTTCAATAAATATCTGGATAAGAAGTGTGCGTTCCAGCTAAAGTCTTTGCAGAAATTAACGGTGAAATTGCAGATTCCTATAGAAATCTGATTTGCCCAAATGAAACTTATCCACCAGGTCCTCAGGTTCTCCTCTGTTTAAAGCTGTACAAACAGCACTTATTCCTTATGAAATCCAGTCTCTGTATCTAAACCCAGTGTTGCTGGTAGAAACTGTGGATCTTAAAAATCTAATCTCTTTATCTAACTGGTAGAGTGTTACAAGGTTAAACCAAGTTCTAAGGGTAACATTAACCCATAGATTTTGTTACTAAACACCTCCTCTGCGGACTGTTGGCTCCCCAAAATTTACCACAGAAGTTTATTCACCACAGAAGTAATTTACCACAGAAGTTAGAGATAACTCCAACTCTTTCCATCTGGATTCAAACCCCATGTTACACCAGCAGAGCAGGAGCCTTAATTGAGCAGCATTAAAATAACCTTTAAGACATGGTAGGGCCAAACCCCCCCCCCCTTAGGGATCTGTAGAGTTGAAAATCTTAGTCTAGCTCTCTTTTCCCTCCATATGAACCATGTCCTGCTCATCCAGTCTTCATGTGTGCAACACCCCCTCATTAACCTCGTGTGGAATCCCTGTGTTTACCAGCTGTTACGTATTATTTCTGATTAGTCCTGTGTATTTCAGTCTGCGTACAGGTACGTTTCCCTAGGTCTGTCATTGAAGTCTCATTGTGTAGCGCTGCATGTTTTGCCTGTTCCAGGTCCCTGCTCCTATTTCCCATTAAGTCCCATTTTCCCGATCCGTTGCGTTCTTCTCCTGCTTCCCTGTGCCGTGCACCACGCTTGGTAAATTGTTTTAATGGCACTTTTACTGGCAGACACTAAAACAGATATATGTGCCTAAGAAACGATTAATATCAATAGTGACAGTCCTCAATGATCCCTAATAAACCCTCTTTTCCTTGGTTTAAATCACTAGACTTAAGCATCTCATCATTTTTATGGAAGAACAAACCATCGCGAATAAGCTTAAAAACCCTACAAAAAGCTAAAGGTAATGGTGGTTGTCAGGATAACCAGAACAGAGAGAGCCGGATCCAGGAATGCAAGCCGAGAGGCGCTTTATTAGTGAAAACCAAACTGAGGCACCAGAAGGAACAGGCGAGAGACAAGGTCGAAAAACAGGCAGGGAGGTCGTAAGCCGGGGGGTCAGTCCTACAAGGAGGCACGAGACGGGAACACACAAGGGCACGGGAACGGGACGAGCCGGAGCAGGCAGGGTAGAGGGGTCAGGTGCGGGAACGGGTCTGGAACAGGAGAGAGAGAGGTAAGGAGAGAACACGAGGCAAACAGGCAGGGTTAGGTAGCAGGGAGAGACAATCGACAAGAAAGTGCTTAGTAAGGCTTCTATTCATCAGCGCAATACTTCGCACTGGGCTGGTGACTTCTGGCTGGCTTTATACCTAGGCTCATTACTCATAATGAGCCACCGCCGGTGGTGTCCGCCTGTGTGGGCGTGACAGTACCCCCCGCCTGATGGCCGCTTCCTGGGGCCGACCCCAGTGATCTTTCTGCAACCACAACACTAGCTGACTCTGGACTCATGGTTTGTTTTCAGTCTTCTGCACTTGAAGTCAGGCTATCAGGTTGTGCTTGCCAAAGTTAATAAGACATTCTGATAGTAAGTTTGCCTGGCCAGAGTCAATTGAAAAGTCTGTGCCTGAGTCAGTACGGCATAAACAGTGTGTGGCACCCTTACAGCCAGAGGAGGTAGCTGTACCAAATCAGTCCCAACCATCACTGCTTCACTGGAGGCTGCCACAGGCAGCAAACAAGCTGACAACACACTCGCCACAGCGTCCAGCTCCTAGAATAATATGCCACAGGCCTGTATCAGTGTCCCAGTGTCCCGGCTCAGCCCTGCCCTCCTCCCGGTGCCTCGGCTCAGCCCTGCCCTACATCCGTTGCCCTGGCTTAGCCCTGCCCTCCTCCCGGTGCCTCGGCTCAGCCCTGCCCTATTCCCGGTGCCCTGGCTCAGCCCTGCCCTCCTCCCGGTGCCCTGGCTCAGCCCTGCCCTCTTCCCGGTGCCTCGGCGCAGCCCTGCCCTATGCCCGGTGCCCTGGCTCAGCCCTGCCCTCCTCCCGGTGCCTCGGCTCAGCCCTGCCCTATGCCCGGTGCCCTGGCTCAGCCCTGCCCTCCTCCTGGTGCCTCGGCAATTGTTTTACATGCTATTTTTCTGTCATTATACATTGCAGCAGTAATTAAATAAAACAATAAATGATAAAACAATATGATTAGGAAGCGATTGATCCTGTATACATGATCAGCCAGAAAATATTTCCATGCATCTAAACTTTTATATGCTTTAAACTGCACATGTGTATTGGGATGTGCTGTTAACTAGATAGTTGACAATGATGCCATAATACTTCAGGTCTGGGATGTCGCCCACGCTACAGCAGAGGTACGAAAAGATTATTATTATTATCTTACATACTGTAAAAGATCACTGTGAACTGCAGGTGTGTCACTATTGCAATTTTTAATTTTTTTTTGACCAACAAAATGGTGCGGGGGGGGGGGGGGGCTTCAAATCATATTTGTCTCTGGGCACAAACAAGACAAGGTGGGCCTGGGGGTTAAGGGCCCAGCTCAAGCACCCAAAGGTGACATCACTCTGCTGCTACACGTCACCACGAGAAATAGAGATTGATGGGAAGACCTGACAACCACTATTATCCACATGAGGAGCCGACGAGCAGATCATGACATTATGGGTGTTTGCCTGTGAATAATTTATATATTTGCAAACTGCGGCCTGGTTCTTTGATTCTCATTGATGAAGGGCTTCTTCCTTGCTTTGTGGTACTTCAGTCCTGCTTCTAGGAGCCTGATGTGAACTGTCCTAGCAGTGCACTTCATACCTGGATGTTTCCCATTCCTTTTAAAGGTCACTTGATGTCATCCTACGATTCATGAGAAACTGTCAGATAATTAATGGTTATCTCTGGCTGGTTTCTGGTCGTTCCCAGTGTCTCCTGCTTCATCTTATTCTTGTGCACTGCTCTCTTAGAAGTTTCGAACTGGGAAGTAAACCTCCTACTCAGTGTGGTCTTCTGCTACACTAAATTTTGTTTTAAAATATAGAGTGCTTTCTTAATTTTTTCCACCTACTGATGTAAATCAGGAAGCACTCTACATTAGTCTAAGTAAAACTAGGCTGCAGTCAGAACAGCAAATCAACTCAACTATATCCATTCTCGTTGATATTAAAAAAGCTCATTTAAGAAAGATTTACTGTATTTAAATTTTACAGGTTTACTTTCGAGTAAATTTATCAGGATAATTTTTTATTGTGCATTAAATAATGACTGTACCGGTTAACCATATCTGGCGTGTTGTCATAAGGACGTTAACTGAGGGACCGCAGCGTCTCACGAGCTGCGACCGACGGGAAACCCGCAGTTACCTCAGTGTGGCAGAAGGGGGCGTGCGGCTCAGCTGTCTGAAGTTAAACCATGTTTTTAATGAGTAAAAATGTGTTACGCTTTATTTTTAATTACTTGTGTAATTATTTACTTAAGTAGTAATTGTCATGATATGTTAATAATCTATAGTTATCCTGATGCACAAATGGATGATGGGAGTGACGGGGCGGAGCTCAGAAAAATAAAGATGGACAGCAGAAGCCAGCACACTCGGCTTACGTGTCTGTTCACCAAACAATATCAAAACAATGAGGACTTAGTTCGGCTTTTAATGTGTCACGATCAGGGTTGAGCGGACAGGCGATCGTGCGAGTAGGCGGGCAAGGATCAAGCAAACAGAATCATTAATGACTCTTTTCCCGTGTTTTAATGGGGGCGAGAGAGACACCATTTGCTAATTAGCTTGTCGATTGTCATGGTTTTAGTTACGAAATTGTTATTCTTGCTTGTAGTATTTTGATCTAGTAATTTAATCTAACGTGTAACTAATGTGATTTTTTACTTTTTTGTTTTTAACAAAACAAATATTTTTTGTTTTTGCTATTATGTCTCCCATTTCTTTTTACATGGTTATTATATATGCTGATTTAATCTAATCGTGTTAGTTATGTTCAATTACAGTAAAGTGAATTTATTTAATTGTATTATACGTTATATTACTCATTTACACTTTGAGCAGAGCTGAACCAGGACATTAACAGGATAGAATATGAAGCCTTTATTGTCAGTGTAAAGGTAACAAATACAATATACATACAGAAATATATAAAATGTACAAATACAGCGGAGGGGAACCCCCCCAATCAGGATTACATTTCATTATATTTTAATCGGAGAGAAAAACAGTCATTTTGCATGTTTGTTCAGTTTCCTGAACCCAGTCACTTATTTTGTCTAACATACGTCACACTTCAGACAGAGTAAAAAGGGTTATACTGGTTAAAAAGCAGAGATTTTACCTTTTTGCCACGGAGAAGCAGCGACATGTGACACTCTGATAAGGTAAAAATGATTCCTCCAACACACAGTGAGCTACCCCAGCATGCACAGGGACACTGAGGAGTTTTTATAAACCCAAAACCCTAGATAGAGGGGTTCAGCGAATGAGGAGGTGAAGCTGTACAGGAGGGTCAGTCCATCAGAGGAGACTCTGTAGAAGGACAGAGTACCAGCCCCCCAGTCCAGATACACTCCTACTCTGCGGGAGCCTGAGGGCTCTATGCGTATGTCAGTCTGGTTATTATTGTGATGGACAGAGTAACTGTCAGGAGAGCAGCGCAGCATCCATGACTTGTCATTGAATCCAAGCACACAGTCAGTACTCTCTCCTTTCCTCCTGATTCCTTTATAAGTCACTCCTATCCAGGCTGCATCTCCACTCCACTCAGCCTCCCAGTAACAGCGACCAGTCAGACTCTCTCTGCACAGAACTTGGGTCCAGTAGTCAAATCTCTCTGGATGATCAGGATATGGCTGCTCTGCCCCCCATGTCACCTTCCTGTCCCCCTCTGACAGAGACAGGAGGCTGTTTGCTGTGTTGGGGTCCAGAGTCAGTTGGCAGGAGTCTGTAAGCAAGAGGAAGACCGATTAATCCCATGACGAAGCCCAGCATCTCCATCGTTATCACTGTCACACCTCACACACTCACTAACACAGAACTCGCTCCAATACACACATTTTATTCCCAATATACTCATGTAGCCGCCCGAGTCTGCGGCGCTCCGGCTGCCCCCTGCGCTGTGAGACACGCCGCGCTGAGAGACTCGCTGGGGACCCAACTGCACTTTAGCCCGAAAGATATTATTCGGTACGATACATAAAATATGAAAACGAAGCGGTAATTAAAGTATGTGAAATAGCTGAGGAAATGTCGGACACCTGAACGACGCAGGCGGGAAGACGCGCCGAAATGCTGCGCGTGCTAATTAACAGGGTTAATTACAGGTTAATAAAACTATAGCCTTTCATCAAAAAAATAACCCTTAAAACCCGACAATAGCAAAATGCGCTGCTTTTCGCGCTCAGTCTCAGGCTGGTAACTTTGAATAGATATAACACACAGACATGATCGAGAGAATTTACCTGATCCGGGTGTCTAAGATGCAACATTGTGCGCTAAAGTATTCCAGAGTAACCCTGTGCGCAGTGAGGCATATATTTTAATTTACTAAAATGTGAGAAATTTCTATAGGCGCTAGTAGTTTATCTTCATACAAAAATGACATCAATGGTGTCAAGACAAAAAAATAAGACTGCATCAGCATTAACACATCAGTTTATGACATATCAGAGTAGCCCAGAATATCCTGAAAACAAAACAACTCATATACATAATGTATAATAAACCTAAAATGAAATGCATAGAAATATTCTCAAAATGGATAAATTTCAAATGCTTAACCATATAATTGTACACCAAAAATTACTGTTAAAAGTGTCAAAAACATGAACATCCTGTGAACCACTTCACACACTCAACTCCCTCCAACAGCGCTAAGCGCAGACTGAGGAGATGCTCTGTGTCACAGCCAGTTTGTGGGAAACTATGGGTGTCGACTTAGGACAATCCTAACGAATCTCAAAAAAGGTATACTCAGCGAACAAAAACAGTTTTTTTTTTTAATTCCTAATTAAAACTACCATTTTTAAGAAACTAGGCATCGTTAGACACAAACCTACCCTATTTGTAAAAAGAGAAAAAAGAAACTGACAAATTAAATTAAGTGATTTTCTGTTTCTGTGGATCTTTGGATGTTGTCTAAAATCACACTCACATAGAAATTCACCTGAACGCATGAAAATACATCTACATACAGGACAAAAAACACACACATCACAATAACTGTGTGAATGTATAAACATGTATACATACCTGAAGAATAAGAACAGTATCTAAATAAATGTAACTTTCTTACTTAGTCTTCACCCTCACACCTCCTGTCATCACCTGCTCGTCCGATCCACCTGTTTGCCACGCCCCCCTCGTTACCTCATGTGAATTCCTGATTGTTCTCAGCTGTTCTGCATTTCCGTCCCTTAGTCATGTGTATTTAGTCAGCATTCAAGTCAGTTTACTCAAGTCCGGTCAATAAAAGTTCACGAAGTGTTCTCCGTGTTTATGTGCTTAGCCTGCATTAATCCCCATTTTGGGACTTCTGTCTGCCTGACTCTGATTCCCCGCTCCCGGTTCGCTCTCCCTGCACATGGACGTCACCCCTCCTCTCTTGAGTAAAGTTCCTTTGGCTCTGCAGTTGTCTGCCCTTCACTCTGCACTTCACTACTGTAACTGCTGACTGAGCAGTGCAAAATGTCCTCACCACTCCGAACTCAGCTGGATATAATTAGTAAATCAGAGAAAATATACTGGTTTTTATAAAGATTTGGGAAGGAATGGTAACAATTTACTACGGAAAGTATAAGAAAGAATTAGGAATCCCAAAAAGCACGGAAGCGTACATCCAATCTCAGTTACTGAGGAAAACTCCGGAGAGCATATCATTTCACCAGAGACATAATCTCGTCGAAGAGAATGACGTTGAGGAAGATGTAAATGATATAGTTAATTCATCATAGAAGAGCGCAATGGACCACCCTCCATAAATATTAAGCCATAATTTATTATCATAATATGTTAATAAATGAAAATGTGAATGTGTCTGTCATTCTGAGAAGAGCCGCAGCCACGAGGTCAAAGAGCCGCATGTGGATCGCGAGTCGCAGGTTACTGACCCCTGACCTAGACCATGCAGCCTTGACAGAAACTGTTCAGCACCTCAGGCCTCCAGCCAGCTGCCTTGACACTCTACCTACAAGCTCCTTTAATGCTGATGTTTTTAATTTTACAGCATCAGATGTGCTATAAATAGTCAATAGTTCTCTTCAGTCAGGCCTTTTTCCAAGGGCCCTGAAGACCTGAGTTATCAAACCTCTTTTAGAAAAGTCCAACCTAATTGTCTCAGTAGTAAGTAACTATTTCCTATTGCCTATTTCCAACCTACTTTTATTAGTGTAGCAGGAGGAGAAAACGAGGTGGGTGCCCAATTAAGTTCTGGTGGTGAGTAGCCTATAGGCGAGGGCGCTCAGACTATAAGGGTTACCCCGGCACAGACGCTCTATGCTCCCTTTCGGCAGTCAGTTAAATTGCTGGATTCCCTGTTTGTCCGTGGACTAGTGGTTGGGACCTCTCATACCGGCGTCTTTAGCTCCCTGACGGTGAATGTTACAAGCTGCGATAGGACGCCTGACGCTGGGATTAATACGGCTGGATTTCTCCCAAGGTGTGAGTTAAACATCTTTGCCTGGTTTGTATGTGGGCAGAAAGCGTGTTATTATAATCAGCCCTTGCCTTATCTTATTACAGGGTCCCGTGTGTTGTGGTGCGGCGGTGACGGCTGCTTCATCTTACGTGGGACGGCGGCTCTGCTCTGCCTAGCGGCGGCTCTGCTCTGCCTTACTGCTGCTGTTTAGTGACGCTCGCATGGTCTCGCGCTTTGTGCGTTTTTGGTTTGTCTTGTTCAGCCTGTAGCAGGCTGATTCGTCTGCGGGTCCTTAGCTGGGGAACTGTTTGGCTGGGTGTGCGTCCAACTGCGTGAGAGCGGGTGTTGGAGGGGCTGACTGGTCCCCCACTTTTCAAAGGTCTGTGTTCTTTTTCTTTTGTTTTAATGGTATTATGTTTGTTTTTGTTATATTTGGTGTCATGTTCTGAATGAATAATGTCCTTATCGTGTATAAATGTAATGGTTTTGTATTTTATTTGTTTGGTTGATTTGATTTTCCTTTTTAGACTGCAGTGTTTTTCTTTGGTTTTTGTGTGATTACTATTGTGGTTTGCCGTTATCTTGTTTTCCCTCCCCACCTGTGATCGTATGATTCTTGCGGGTTCGGCTGTGCAGTCTTAGGTTCCAGCGCCCAGCCTTAGACTGGCGAGAAGTGGCTGCTGGTACGCGGGCGGTATTTCAAGCCTACGGCGCTCTGATTGGACTGGTCTTCTTATGGTTTTAACTTTTAATAAAGTGTGTTTGGAACAACGTCTCTCCGCTTTTATGGTAACGGACTAGTGCGCCTTTTGCCTGGGGGTAGGGCGATTGAACTTTCTCTGGGTGTAATACCAGGGGTGGGGTAGTCAGGCTAAGTAGTGGCTTATTGGTACCATTGTTTGGTACTATTTGGCAGTATTGCATTACACCACTCGCTACATTAGGAAAGATCATTGAAAAGGTTGTTTTTTAGCAACTTCATTCTTTGTGCAAAACAATGACCTTAAATGCTTTTCAGACTGGATTTCGACCACAGCATAGCACTGACACAACAGGTGTTAAGGGTTTAAATGACATCCATCTCAGCAGTGATGAATCACAAATCTTCATTTTGATTTGTATTATTGGATCTCAGTGCTGCGTTCAGCATGGTTGACCATAAGATAATATTGCATAAGAGCATATTACACCTGGTCCTTAAATCACTGCACTGGCTTCCTGAGCGTCACAGGATTCATTGTAAAATATTACTCTTGTGTATAAAGTACTAATTGGTCTCAGACATAAATATATTTCTGATTTCCTTTAACGTCACGCAGCATGCAGACCCCTGAGGGCATCTGGGAAAGGTTTACTCAGTGTCCCAGAAGCAAGACCAAGCAGGGTGAAGCAGCTTTTAGTCTCTATGCTCCCTGTCTGTGGAACAAGCTTCCTGAAGACCTGAGGTCTGCTAATACTGTCAGCTCATTATAATCAGGGCTTAAAGTGTTAATGTTTGCTGTATATTTTCAATGCACTAAATCAGCAGGAGTTTAGTCATATGCTGCCTCTACAATGTAACTTCTTTTTAATTAACTATTTTTTTGTTTGTTTCTTTTAGACAATGAACGTGTTTGAAGTCCCACCTCAAGTACCAAGTACCAAAAAAGTACCGAAGTTGCTTTGATACTTTGGGTACAGGAACTTTTAATAATAAATTGATACTTTTTATTGATCCCTGTGAGGAAATTCTCTTATGCCTCCCTCCCCTTGCTCTTTGTCGAGTTAGTTGTGTGTGAAGAGCTACCACCTGTAGTGGTGCCCAGGGAGCTGGGAGTTAAGGGTCTTGCTCAGGGACCCACAGACATGCTAAGGGTTTGAACTGGCGGCCGTCAGATTACAGGCACACAGGCTTTGCCCACTGAGCCACACGCTGCCCTTTTGGTCATTAGCTGGAAGTCAGTGGAAAAGGTAAAGTACCAAATGTACCATTCCTGGTGTGTGGAAAAGCCCCTGAATGAACTTGCCTTACAATTGGATCCAAAGCCTACTGACATAAACAGCTCATGTAAATGTGAAAGGAGGCAGCAGGAGAGAGAAAGAGAAGCTCCACTAGCAGAAGAAAACGAAAGACAATAAAACACAGTAAAACACACTCCACCTCATACAGGGAGAGAGAAGCGTGTGTGTGAACAGACTCACATTGTAAGAATTCTGCTCTGGTCCTGGGCCCTAATGCTGATAGGACGGTGTCTTTGGTAACTAGAAGGAGAGAGAGAGAAACAGGGATGTGATTAAAAGGAATTTACTTGTGGGAGATGGACGTCACTCACTGTGGAGACACCAGCAGTAGGGTATTATCATTATGGGGGACAATAACAGGCGTTTAACAAGCTGTAAATCATTTTAAATTACTTATAATACAGAATTTTGGATTCTATAAAGCAGAAAAAACATGATTCCTGTGATCTGGGTTTTGCAGCCTGTAAAATGTGGAGCTAAATCATCAGTTTTCACAATGATTTAGTCTTATTGAAAACCGAAACTCACTTGATCACACAAACATGAGGCTGACTGCATTGCATACTCTCTCTGCATGGTCAGTATTTACATGAACAGACAGGAAAATATATTTATTTGTTAACCTGTATAATGGATCTCTGCTGTTTTCTTTTCACAAACATTTTCCAGTTGATCCTTCAGTTCAGAAACCACCTTCCTCACGTTCTCAAAAGAGCAGTGTGGATAGACAGAGATTCTGGGTCCAAATCCAGCTTCAGGAACGACAGTAAGATCCTGGCACCTCTACAGAAACACAGTCTGATTAAACAGCTTCATCACAACAAATGTCTGTTGTAATGGAATGAGCAGGACCATTAACATTTCACAAATGACAGACTAGTTGAAATACAAATGAGACCATGCATCCATTTGAATGCTCTGGTTTTCTTATTGCCAAAGTAGCTGTTCTGTTACCTGGAGGAAATGGATGTGATCTTCTGTGTGTGAAAGCTGCTCCAGCTCAGAGTGTCTCCTCTTCAGTTCATCAATCTCCTGCTTCAGTCTCTCCATGTCTCTCTCAGCCTGACTCACTGCAGTCTTCTCCTGATCTCTGATCAGCTTTGTCACCTCAGACCGTCTTCTCTCAATAGAGTGGATCATCTTAGTGAAGATCCTCTTGCTGTCCTCCACTGCTGACTGTGCTGAGCTCTGTTGGTGACACAGGGAGCAGAGGACGGTAAATTACAATTGGCCCCTTTTGAGACTCCAGAGAGCCTCATTGTACAATAGTGATGTGAGCTGACAGGAGGTATAAAAACAGCACAGGGCTGGGGTTTGGAGCGTCACCATGCTGGATGCCTCAGGTACTGAAACCCAGCCAGCACTGATTGGAAATGATCACTCATTAAGCTCATACACTGTCAGCTGCAGGGATTTGGCAGAGACTGGTGGCAGGTTGATTGTCACTATTGGGTCTCAGTTTAATTGGTTACTTCATGTTGTTTATTTCTATTGCACAGGTATATGACAACTTGCTGTTTCTCAAATGAGCCTTAAATGGCATTTTTACAAATAAATAGGATAAGGAAACCCCAGGTCAGTTAATCCCTGTTTGTGAGCATGAGCCCAGATTGCTTGCAGGAACCACGCCTCCCCGCCCAATATACCTCGTCTGAATATTGACAGCTGCTTCTTTTTAGTTCTGGTTACTGGTAATATAAAACCGAGTAAACGGGGTAAACTGGCTTTATCAATGTTCTCATCTTATCATGCTAGACTGCTGAGCGTTTCTCTGCCCCAGTTCTCCCTGGTTCTGTAAGGTTCCTCCTGTGACTCTTTGTGTGCCTGATCTCCCAGACCCTCCCACCCAAGCAGCCGTTGATCCCGACCCCCATCTAGGTGAGCCTGAGTGTCTCGCCTTCACCGTGTCCCCATGACTGTTCCCCTTTACCCTCACTCCCCTGGGTAGATTAACCTGCTTTCCCATCTCTGTTAGCAACCCCGATTTTGATTCCCATACTGTGATTTGGCTCTTTGACTGCACCCTGTCTGGGTGCCCTGTTCCTGTTCCGTCTCGTGACACTGTTTTCTGGCACCTTTGTCCCACCAAACCTCTGACCCAGAGTAACCCACAGTGACCTTAGTGTGATTAATCCACACAACTCTATAAATCTGTTGACTCTGGAGAAGACTCTTGATTCAAGAGGATCACAAGCAGCTTTTATCTTCTCCTCAGGTTCATACTCACTCTGAATAAGCCCACAGCCTCTCTCAGCTCCTGCAGCTCCTTCTCTCTCATCTGAATTCCCTGCTGAAATTCCTTCTGTGTTTCTCCCATTTGTTTCTACAGACAGCAAACAAGATGACAAAACAAGTTTGTTTCACCCTGTCCAGGGTAGACCCCAGCCTTGTGCCCTATGCTGCCTGAGAAAGGCTCCAGGCGCTGGACATGACCCTGACCAGGATAAGTGGTTACGGGAAGGATGGATGGATGGATGGAGGGAGGGAGGGAGGGAGGGATGGATGGAGGGAGGGATGGATATTCTTTAATGATTTATTGACTGTAGGTAGGATAAACTGGACATAGACCCATTGACTCACCACCATTGTACTGAGCTGTTATTTTTGCAGTTGTGACCCTCCTGTTAGCTGTAAAAGTCTGGTTATTCTCCTCTTACTTCTCTCATTAACAAGGTATTTTCACCACAGACCCACCACAGGTGTTTATGTTTATTGCACCATCCTCAGTAAACTCTACACACTGCAGTGTGTTAAAATCCCAGGATGGTGGCTGATTCTGAGATGCTGGACCCACAGCATTTGGCAGCAACAATCACACCACAACCTCTTAGCTCAGACAGTACACTTTCCTTTCACTCACACATCAATAATGTTACTCGGTCCGCATACTTCCACTTACGTAATATTTCTCGTCTTCGCCCCTCTCTCACTCCCCACACCACGGCTATTTTAGTTCACAGCCTTGTAACCTCCCGTATCGATTACTGTAATTCTCTTCTCTTTGGTCTCCCTAATGAATCCCTCCAGAAATTGCAGCTCCTTCAGAACTCTGCAGCCCGGGTCATAACACGTACTCCTATTTTTCACCATATCACTCCTGTCTTACAACAACTCCACTGGCTTCCCATAAAACATAGAATTAATTTCAAAATATTGATTACCACTTTTAAAGCACTACATAACCTCACTCCTCTATACATATCTGACCTCATCCACTTTGCTGCTCCTGCCCGCACTCTTCGCTCCTCTTCCTCTTTCCTTCTCACTGTACCCTCTGTTCGTTTAAAGACAATGGGGAACAGGGCATTCAGTTACTCTGCCCCCCAGCTTTGGAATTCTCTCCCTCCTGATCTCCGTAATTGAGATTCTCTTCCGCTTTTTAAATCCAGACTCAAAATCTACCTGTTTAGATTGTCTTATCTTTCTTAATCACACATTTTCTTTAAATCATTAGGTTTTTTCTTGTTTTATTGAATCTATGTATTTTTTTGCATTGTACAGCGACCTTGAGTGTTTTGAAAGGCGCTTTTAAATAAAATGTATTATTATTATTAGACATCTCAGCCATTTAGATGCTCAGGCAAACAGTAAGTGAACCTCTGAACCCTGTTTGCTTGCTGTATGTATCCAGCTGCAGGCACACGATTCACTGTTTAAAGGAGTTTTCAGTAGGAATTCAATGAGAACTTTTTAAACTTAATAAGAAAATTTTGCATTTTTAAATCATTTTACTTTCACTTTCTCAAACCAGACTTGATCCTGGTGTCTTCAGAGCAGATAAACTCAAATACATTAAGGGGAAGAGTTTGAAAGTAAGAGTATTTCTGGCCTGACCTGTATCTCTGTCCTTCCTGTAGCAGCTGAGACTGTATCATGGCCTCTGTGTTCATCCATCACACACAGCAGACAGATACACTGCTGGTCGGTATGGCAGTAGACCTCCAGGGGTTTGTCATGGTGGGAACAGACCTTGTCCTGCAGATGTCCGGTGGCCTCAGTCAGCTTGTGCTTCTTAAAAGCTGGAGACTCATAGTGAGGCTGGAGGTGAGTTTCACAGTAAGAGACCAGACACACGAGGCAGGACTTGGCAGCTTTGCGTTTTCTCCCAGTACAGGAATCACACTCCACATCTCCAGGTCCAGCATAATGGTCAGCAGGCGTAGCTGCTTGTAGTCCAGTCTTCAGTTTCTCCATCACTTCAGCCAGTATGGTGTTTCTGTACAGAAGAGGTCTGGGTGTGAAGGTCTGTCTGCACTGGGGGCATCTGTAAACTCCAGCATGATCCTCCTGATCCCAGCAGATCTTAATGCAGTTCATACAGTAACTGTGTCCACAGGCTATAGTCACTGGATCCTTCAGTTGATCCAGACAGATTGGACAGCAGAACTGGTTCGGATCTACTGCAATACTGGCTTCTGCCATTTTACCAGAAACCCTGATAGGTTTCAGTTTCGTTTTCTCTCTCAGTCGTCTGTGTGTGAGAGTGAGAGGAACTTCCTGCTTCTGCAGTAGGTATGATTTGCAGTAGATGTGGTTTTGGATTGAGGCCAGACTGAGAAGAGCAGACTGGGCGAACACTGGAGTTGGAGTTTTTGCATAAAATATTACATTATACAAACTGTACAGGCTGATGCCACGCCCCTCTCAGCTGATAACACGCCCCTCTCAGCTGATGCCACACCCCTCTCAGCTGACAACACGCCCCTCTCAGCTGATACCACGCCCCTTTAAGCTGATACCACACCCCTCTCAGCTGACAACATGCCCCTCTCAGCTGATACCACGCCCCTCACAGCTGATGCCACGCCCCTTTAAGCTGATACCATGTCCCTCTCAGCCAACACCAGGCCCCTCTCAGCTGATGCCACGCCCCTTTAAGTTGATACCACGCCCCTTTAAGCTGATACCACACCTCTCTCAGCTGATAACACGCCCCTACGCCAAGTCAGGGTTAAAAGTCTAAAACTGAAAAACAGATTAAAAAAAAAAGTGACTGACATAAATATGAGCTGGATCCACTGCAACTTGCATTTGAAAGTGAGAAATGAAAATAAAACATAAAAATAATCCAGAATTTAATAAAAATATTTAAACTGAAAAAATCTTTAATACACTATTTTTTAAATTTGAAAACATTGGACTTTTTATTTTAAATTCATCATCAAAACATTTGATACGTTAACACGGCGAATACGTGATTCATTAAAATGCACGGTAATTTCTTGTGACTGCAGCGCAAATCCTAATATCTTAAGGTATGAATTTTACTGCCACAGAAACAATTGCTAGACAGAACGTGACGCAACAAATACACACTGATAAATAACAGGAACAGTAACCAACTAATAACTTCAAATCATCAAAGGATCGTATCACTGTACAGTACATTTAATGGGTATCTGAGTCTTTAGGCTGCAGCGGTTCCTTTGTTCTCTATGTGGGGACTTTCATTTTCATCTTTTTTTTGATGCATTTTCTCCCTGTGATGTACTTCAATAATGCATCAGTTTGCTGTTATTTCCCATAAGAGGGCAGTGTTCCAGAAACACACTGTGATCTGTGTTCAAACTTAAAGGTCCGTTCAGAATCCCAGCAGTGTTTTAGTTTCATCAGGGGATCCGAAAGTTTTAACACCTTTTAGGGAGAAATAGAGCCCCACAAAATCCAGAGGATAGTGGCCAGCCGGGTGACCCGAGGGGGGCTTTTCCTCCCAGAACACACGCCATAAGGAGGGGAGCCGATATTTACAAGGTATTTTATGCTTTTGTATTTTTTTCAATGGTTTGGTCATTATCATTTGTTGTATGTATGATATATGTTTTGTATGTATGTCTTATATGTATTGTTTGAATGCAGGGTTTTGAAATAGGTGTACAATACAAAGGTAAATATATTGAATAAAAAAAGTACATATATAAAAATGTCTATGGCAGACTGTAAGGTATAAAGTGACATGTGCTTTCCAGGTATGAAAACATTGCTTAGCAGCACTATGATATGAAGCGTGACAGACAGGGTAGCGGTGTAACCGCACAGTTTACTCACGGTTCACTTGAATAGATGATTCAGGGCTCACGGTTCAATACTCTCACAAGACGTCTAAATTAGACAGGGGGGAGAGAAACAAACACGCCGCCAGCAGAGGCAGCAGCACAGAATGTGGAGCTCAGCACTAGAGAATGGGGAGGGACGTCAGAGTAAGAATCCACCTTTCCACTGTGTGCAGTGATATATCTGTATTGCTGCAATGCCGCTGTGAGTGTATTGTGGGACACAGCAGAATTGTTTGTTTTACTCATTTCTCAGTTTATGGGTGTTTGACTGTGAATATTCTTCCTTGCTTTGTGGGACTTCAGTCCTGCTTCTAGGAGCCTGATGTGTACTGTCCTGGCAGTGCACTTCACACCAGCACTTACTGTAATATTTCCCATTCCTTTGGAAGGTCATTTGTCACCCTGCGATTAATGAGAAACTGTCAGATAAGTTAATGTTCATCTCTGGCTGGTTTCTGGTCGTTCCCAAAAATAGAACATATGCTTCTTTTGATTATTTGTAATCACATACAGTGCATCACTGATGATCAGACATGTAGTGAAATCAGGAGGCTATCCACATTAGTCTTAAGTAAAAATCGGCTGCAGTCAGAACTCAGTTATGTCCATTCTCGTTGTGAATAAGATCATTCAAAATAGATTCACTTTTTTATTTTAATTTTTAACGGTTTAGTTTAGAGTAATTTTTATCAGGTTAATGTTTTACTCCAAGTTAAATGATGACTGTGCATGTTAACCACATCTGACGTGTTGTGATGTGGACGTTAATTGAGGGAACGTAGCGTCTCACATCCTGGGACCGACGGGAAACCCGCAGTTACCTCAGGACAGCAGTAGGGGGCGAACGTAAGAGCTGCTCTCTCAAGTTAAACCCTATTTTTTGAGAAGTAAAAATATATGTTGTTAAAAAAAAATTACTTATTGGCATTAATTTAAGTAGTAAGGGCATTAATTCGGTTTGTGATCCTTTCCCTGTATTTTAATAGATGTGAGAGAGACGCTGCAGGATAATTAGTTTGTCGATTGTCAGTTATGACAGTTCACTGTTTTAGTTAGGAAATTTTTATTTTTGTATTTTGGTCATTTAATTAAACTTGTGTTACTAATGTGATTTACTATGTTTTTAAGTTTTTAACTTTAAAATATTTCTTCCTAACTTTCTTCTTGATTTCCAGTTAATAAAATCCGCAGATTAAGCATTACTGAGTTATGCATTGGGCAGCGCTGAACATTAACAGGATAGAATAAGAAATCTTTATTGTCAATGTACAGGCAGAAAATACAATAGAGACAGAAATATATTAAATGTACATATATGGGGGTACGCCCCCCACTCATCAGGATTACATTTCATTATATTTTAATCAGATAGAATGTTCGTTTTTGCATATTTGTTTTATTTGTTGATTTGTTGATTGATTTGTTCTATTTTTCCCAGTTACTTATTTTTGTCTAACATACGTTACACTTCAGACAGAGTAAAAAGGGTTATACTGGTTATAAAGCAGAGATTTTACATTTTTGCGACGGAGAAGCAGCGACATGTGACACTCTGATAAGGTAAAAATGATTCCTCCAGCACACAGTGAGCTATCCCAGCATGCACAGCTACACAGAGGAGTTTGTATAAACCCAAAACCCTAGGTAGAGGGGTTCAGTGAATGAGGAGGTGAAGCTGTACAGGAGGGTCAGTCCATCAGAGGAGACTCTGTAGAAGGACAGAGTACCAGCCGCCTGGTCCAGATACACTCCTACTCTGCGGGAGCCTGAGGGCTCTATAGGTATGACAGTATGTTTATTATTATGACAGACAGAGTAGCAATCAAGATCACAGCACAGACTCCATGACTTGTCATTGGCTCCAAGTTCACAGTTAACACTGTCTCCTTTCCTCCCAATTCCTTTATAAGTCACTCCTATCCAGGCTTCTTCTCCACTCCACTCAGCCTCCCAGTAACAGCGACCAGTCAGACTCTCTCTGCACAGAACTTGGGGCCACCAGTCAAATCTCTCTGGATGATCAGGATATGGCTGCTCTGCCCCCCGTGTCACCTTCCTGTTCCCCTCTGACAGAGACAGGCGTCTGTTTGCTGTGTTGGGGTCCAGCGTCAGCTGGCAGGAGTCTGTAAGCAAGAGGAAGAGCAATTAATCCCATGACGAAGCCCAGCATCTCCATCATTATTACTGTCACACCTCACACACTCACTAACACAGAACTCGCTCCAATACACACAATACGATGCAATATTGATTCCTTAAGCCAACAATTCGATTTTTTTGATCGAAAGTCTAATGGGTAGATAGACAAGAATATTACCATTTGTAAAGAATGTTTACAAAAAGACCTCAGAAATTCCCACAATACGATTCCGTTCAGTTGAATACTGGGGTTAGTAGTCAAAATGATGAAATTTCACACAATCCTTTACATTTTAATGAATTAACAAAAGCAAATACAATTACCATTTTATCATATTTTATTGGGAAACAATATCTAGTCCACATTACAAAAGTGTAGTCAAGTATGTCCCATAAAACAAGCAAAAAAAAGGTAAAAATAAAAACTTTGGATGGATGTAGATTAACATGGTGACTAATTTGTATTTTGAATCAAGTCTTCTCCAGACAAATACAAAAGTGTAACAAAAAGTAAAATAAAGTGCAATAAAGCAAAAAAAAAAAAAAAACTTTACATGGATAGACATGTAGAATGAGGGAGATTAACACGACTGACTTCTGTGGTGAAACAAGTATGTTAGTGTCATGACCTGCGCGTCCAGTCCTCGATGTGCCACGCCCCCTCATCATCCACATGTGCTTCCCCGATTGTGCCCAGCTGTTCCCTGTTATTTTGCCCTGTTTTGTGTATATCAGTCCGCGTCTTCCTCAGTTGGGTGTCCGTCATTAACGTTATGTGATGTTCATAGCCGTCTCCCCCTCAATAAATCCCCGGTTTTCCCCATGGTTTGCCTGCCTGCCTCATCCTTCCCCACTTCCTGCCAACCTGTTCACCCGTCCAGCCCCGCGGTTCATAACAGTCAGTAGTCTTTTTTGAGAGGACTTTTTTAAGAAAAATTAAATGGCCAATATTTTCAGGAGATAGGATGCTACGCTCAGAGCACACAATGTCACCTGCCGTACTAAACACATGCTACCTGTATACACAAGTAAGTCTTAGCCAGGTCTATCAAGATTGGAAACTCTGTTTGATGAGTTCTCCACCACTCTAACACCTTACCATCTAAGCTCAAAGACATAACCTCATTGTACTTAACAATTTCGTCATGGGCTAGATCTGGATGTTTTGATTATCTGACTTGGGTCCACAGAGTTGAAGGTGTCACCAAAGAGACCTTTGAGCATCTTTGATTTCTTGGAAACAAGAACACATTCTACAAAGACACAAAATAATAATAAAAACAATATAGCCACAAGCGGCAATAGGTGGGACAAGCTTAAGTAGCAATAAGCAGCACAATAGCAGCTGATGCAGTCAGAAGTCAAAATTACAAAAAGAAAGTTCTATTATGACATCATACAAAATTATGTAGCATTATGTACCAATTGTTCAAATAGTATCACTGTATATTTCCCTGTTCTATATCTTAGTTTTGATTAAGTGCATTAATCATATCATGACATAAAGAGTTGCACACGGAAATTTGTGACTGGTAGTGAAACTTCTTTTTTGTTATTGTAAGCCATTGAGTATAATTTGTGGCCTTTCACACCATTCATTATTCTCATTCGTACAGTCCATTATACTGTTCCTCATATCTTTGCAAATGAAATATGAGATTGCATTTGTAATACTTATTGTTCTCTTTGAAGTGTGGGTCAATTTTTGTTGAAAAAATGTGGTCAATAGGACAGTAGAAGTCTCTCTCCTGTCTGGGCCACGAGCTCCAACACCATGGCGCCTTTTCAGGTGGGCTGACAAGTTTGCGGTGTTGCCTGAATATCTGAGTTCGGTCTTACATTCTTTACAAATGGTAATGTTCTTGTCTATCTGCCCATTAGACTTTCGAAAACCAAAATACTTCCACACCCACGATTTATTCCCGGCTGGAGACTGTAACACATTATCGCTACTCGCTTGCTGCTGCATTGTTCAAACACCACAGACTGAAACAAATAGGTGCCACTGCATGATGCTACCTGCAGACATTATACTATGTACCTCCACCTACAGCGTAAAAGTGTAAACCATGTGTTCATTGGAGTGGATAATAAAAACAATACCAGAACGGGCGAGAAAATAAAAATGCATGCATAAACAGTTATGTGGTCGCGTTGATGCACTGGATCGTTCACCATTTAATCGATACATCGAGAAAAATCGATGCATTGTTACACCCCTAGTAGCCGCCCGAGTCTGCGGCGCTCCAGCTGCCCCCTGCGCTGTGAGACACGCCGCGCTGAGAGACTCACTGGGGACCCAACTGCAGTTTAGCCTGCGCTCCATTATTCTGTACGGTACATAAAATATAAAAACGAAGCAGAAATCAAGTATGTGAAAAAGCTCAGGAAATGTCTGACACCGACGCAATGCAGGCGGGAAAACGCACCGAAATGCAGCGTGTGTTAGATTAACAGGCTTTATTACAGGTAAATAAGATTACAATCAAGATTATTAAAAAATATTAACTCTTCATACCTGACAAAAGCAAAATGCATTGATTTTCGCACGCATTATTCTCAGGCTCGTAACTTTGAATAGGTATAACACAGACATGAATCGCCTCTTTGCGATTGAGAGAATTTACCTGATACGGGTTACAAATATCATATCACGATGCCCGTCTGCCTGCTCCATCATCTCTGCCTGCAGCTTTGCCAACGTCAGAGGTTAGTTTGTCTGCTGCAGCGCCTACTCCTGAGGCTAGTCTGTCCACTGCAGCACCTGCGGCTGAGGCTAGTCTGTCCACTGCAGCACCTGCGGCTGAGGCTAGTCTGTCCACTGCAGCACATGCACCGGAGACCCTGGCCCAGCAATTCTTTGCTCTCTGGTATCTATACTGGCAGATGAATGGGGATTCGGTGAAGCAAAACTCCCCAGAGTCTGGCCTGCTCTGTAAGCAGCTCCAAAGGGAGTTAGCCACCTTTACCCCCACTTCCCTGCATTAATGGTGGAGATGGTGGAGAGCCTGCAGAAGCTGCTCCACTATAGAACAGAGCAGGCCTTCCCCGAGGCGCACCCTTCTACTCTGCCCCCAGAGGTTCCTGCAGCACCCCTTGTGGTTCCTAAGTCGGCAGTACCGGCAACACCCCCCCAAGATTCCAGTGTTGGTGGTGCCTGCTCTGCCCCCAGAGGTGCTTGCTCTGCTCTCTGCTCCTGTCCCTGTGGTTCCTGTCTTCGAGGTCCCTGCTTCACCCCCGGTGGTTCCAGTTCCTGCTTCAGCCCCGGTGGTTCCAGTTCCTGCTTCATTCCCCATGGTTCCAGTACCTGCTTCGCCCCCAGTGGTTCCAGTTCCTGCTCAAAACCTGACGGCTTCGGCTGTGCCCTCGGAGGTTTGTGCACCGCATATTCCGGTGGTGCCCCCGGAGGTCCCTGTGCTGCTGTCACCAGCCAAGGTCCCGGTGCCTCCCGCAGTGGCCTCTGTGGTTCCTGGCCCAGTGCCTCTCAGAGCACCCTCTGTGGTTCCTGGCCCGATGTATCCTGCACCACCTCCTGAAGTTCCTGTTCTGGCACCCGAGGCCCCTGCACCCCAGGTTCCCATTCCAGCACTCGAGGCCCCTGTACCCGAGGCCCCTGTTCCACCGCCCCCCAGCAGCTCCAGTCCCCGCAGCCGACGCACTGCCCTTCGAGGCTCCAATCCCGACAGCAGGCATGCCACCCTTCGAGGCTCCCATCCTGCTGAACGACATTCTGTCCCCAGCGGTTCCCGTGCCGGTGGATGATGCTCCAGCCACAGAGATCCCCATACCTCCCAAGTTCCCTGTCTCTGCGGATGACACTCCGGCCCCAGTGGTTCCCGTGACAGAGGTCCAGTCTGCTGCGGCCCTAATCCGGACGGATAATGCACAGCCCTCCGCAACTCCAGTCTGGGCAGCTGACGCTCCACCTTCCCTGGTTCCAGATCCCTCAGCCTCAGTTCCCCTGGTCCCCGATCCCCTGGTTTCAGTCCCCCAGGTACCCGACCCTCTGGTTCCAGTCTCCTTGGTTCCTGACCCCACTCCTGTGTTCCTGGCTTCGATGGCCCCAGTCCCTGTCCCCAAGGTGGTCCCTGGGGGCTTGAATAACGTTCCTCCCTCCTTGATGGAGCTGGCAGAGGAGATACAGTGGGACCCCTCAGGGATTGCTCTGACTGCTCCAGTGTACCCCTCCACAGGGTCACCCCAGCCGCCACCACCTTATCGTGGAAGATCCCTGTCGACTGCCTATCTCTCGGTCTTCCAGAGTGGAAGAGGACACCGGCATCGGGGTCGACTCCCTGACCTACCTTCGCTCCCCCAAGTTTCGGCTCTCCAGATGCCTCCTGCAGGTCCTCCGCCGGCGTCTCATCGACAGCTTGCAGGTCCCCTGACTGTGACACACCGTCACCTGCGTCTGGGCCAGCTGTGGCTGTGCCCTCACCTGCTATGGCTATGGTTCCCTCCTCCCCTCCGCCACTGTCCCTTTCGCCTCCCTCCTCGTCTTCTCCGGCAGCCTTTTCGCCTTCCTCCTCACCACATTAGGTGCTCCATTCAACTGCAGCTCCGGCCTGGAAGTTGCCGGCTGCCCCTCTGGCTTCCGCCCCATGCCCACCGAAGGTCCCTTGCCCCCGGTATTCATTTCTCGTCCTGGTCCAACGTCGTTCCCCTCTAGTTCCTTCATGTCCCCTGTGTTTGCCCCCCATCCCTTTGTTCCCTTTTGTTTCCTTTGTGCCCCCTGTGTGTCATTCCAGTCCTCTGTGTCTTTGTTCCCTGCTGGTCCCTCTGTGCTCCCTGTGTTTCTTCATCCCTGTGTGCTTTCGTTCCCTGTTGGTTCCTTCGTGCCTCCGATTGGCTTGTCTCATGGTGGTGTCCCTCTGTTGTTCCCTCTAGTGTCTTTTGGTGCCCCTGTGTCTGTCTGCTTTTCCCGTGGTTTGTCGCTTTTTGTCTGAGTTATTCTCCTTGTGCCTGTTCTGTGTGTTTGTGCTGTTCCCAGTGTCTCATTAATGGTTTTTTGACTTGTGTTTCCCCAGGTTTCATTGTACCCGGTCTCTTTGCTTCACTCCCCTTAGACGTCCCCGGAGTGCGTGCCTTTGGGGGGTGACCCTGTCCTGCCCCGATCGTTCGCTCCTTCCGTGTGCCACGCCCCCTCGTTTACTCCATGTGGATTCCTTGTGTTTATCAGCTGTTTCTGATTATTTTCAATAGTCCTATGTATTTAGTCCACATTTCAGATTGTTTCCCCAGTCCGGTTATTGTATTATCTGACTGTATTTCATTTGCCTTCCCTTTGCCTAATCCCCGTATTCCCCGATTCTTTGCGTCCTGCTTTTTTTTGTCCTGCCTTCTGGTCCTTAGCTGGAAGGAATGGAAAAGTGAAAGTACCAAATATACTGTACCTGGTGCAGCGGAAAACACCCTGAATGAACTTGTCTTGCTTTGTAATTGGATCCAAAGTTTACTGACAAAATCAGCTCATTAAAATGTGAAAAGCCAGGAAGATCCCCCAGCAAAAGAAAATCAAAGACAATAAAACACACTCCAGCTCATACAGAGACAGAGAAGCATGTGTGTGAACAGACTCACATTGCAAGAATTCTGCTCTGGTCCTGGGCACTAATACCGGTGAGATCGCGTCTTTGGTAACTAGAAGGAGAGAAACAGGGATGTGAGTAAAAGGAATTTACTTGTGGGAGATGGACGTCACTCACTGTGGAGACACCAACAGTAGGGTATTATCATTATGAGGCACAATAACAGGCATTTTAACAAACTACAAATCATTGTAAGTTACTCATAACACAGAGATTTGGATTCTGTAATGCAGAAGAAACATGATTCCTGTGATCTGGGTTTTGCAGCCTGTAGAACGTGGAGCTAAATCATCAGTTTTCACAAAGATTTAGTCTTATTGAAAAGAGAAACTGACTTGGTCACACAAATGTGAGGCTGACTGTACTGCATACTCTCTCTGCATGGTCTATATTTACATGAACAGACAGGAAAATGTATTTATTTGTTAACCTGTGGGATGGATCTCAGCCATTTTCTTTTCCCAACTAATTTCCAGTAGATCTTTCAGTTCAGAAACCATCTTCCTCACGTTCTCAAAAGACCGGCGTGGATAGACAGAGATTCTGGGTCCAAATCCAGCTTCAGGGACAACAGGAAGACTCTGGCACCTCTACAGACACACAGTCTGATTAAACAGCTTCATCATAACAAATATGTATTGTAATGGAATGAGCAGGACCATTAACATCTGACAAATGACAGACTGGTTGAAATACAAATGAGAACATGCATCCATTTGAATGCTGTGGTTTTCTTATTGCCAAAGAAGCTGTTCTGATACCTGGAGGAAATGGATGTGATCCTCTGTGTGTGAAAGCTGCTCCAGCTCAGAGTGTCTCCTCTTCAGTTCATCAATATCCTGCTTCAGTCTCTCCATGTCTCTCTCAGCCTGACTCACTGCACCCTTCTCCTGATCTCTGATCAGCTTTGTCACCTCAGAGCGTCTTCTCTCAATGGAGCGGATCATCTCAGTGAAGATCCTCTCACTGTCCTCCACTGCTGACTGTGCTGAACTCTGTTGGTGACACAGGGAGCAGAGGACAGTAAATTACAATTGGCCCCTTTTGAGACTCCAGAGAGCCTCATTGTACAATAGAGATGTGAGCTGACAGGAGGTATAAAAACAGCACAGGGCTGGGGTTTGGAGCGTCACCATGCTGGATGCCTCAGGTACTGAAACCCAGCCAGCACTGATTGGAAATGATCACTAATTAAGCTCATACACTGTCAGCTGCAGGGATTTGGCAAAAACTGGTGGCAAGTTGGGTGTTACCTTTAGGTCTCAGCTTAATTGGTAACTTTATGGTGTTTATTTACATTGCACAGGTATATGAAAACTTGCTGTTTCTCAAATGAGCATTAAATGGTATTTTTGCAAATAAATAGGATTAGCCCTGTAACCCCAGATTAGTTGCAATGCAATGCAATTTTATTTATATAGCGCATTATCACAACATTACATTGTCTCAATGCGCTTTACATTTCTGCCACGTATAGACCCCCCAGTGAGTAAGCCAAAGGCAACGGTGGCAAGGAAAAACTCCCTAAGAGGAAGAAACCTTGGGAGGAACCAGACCCAAAGGGGGGGCCCATCCTCCAGGGGCCAGCAGAAAAATCAAACAAAACAAGAATTATATAGTTTAAGCTAATATGCAGGGGAGGAAGGAGAGGCATCCGTGAGCCAAGGGCAGGCAGGCTGGAGGGTAGTTGCCGGAAGTGGAGGTAGTGGTCTTGCAGGCAGCAGAAGCATAAATTCCTCGATGTTATGGTTCTCCGGGTTAAACCCTGTTTGTGATCATGAGCCCAGATCGCTTACAGGAACCATGCCCCCCAGCCCGATGTATCTCACCTGAATACTGACAGCTGCTTCCTTTTAGTCCTGGTTACTGATAATATAAAACCGGATAAACTGGGTAAACTGGCTTTATTGATGTTTTCATCTTATCATGCTAGACTGCTGAGCGTTTCTCTGCCCCGTTTCTCCCTAGTTCTGTCAGGTTCCTCCTGTGACTCTTTGTCTGCCTGATCTCCCAGACCCTCCCACCCAAGCAGCCGCTGATCCCGACCCCCATCTAGGTGAGCCTGAGTTTCTCCCATTCACCGTGTCCCATGAGTGTTCCCCTTTTCCCTCACTCCCCTGGGTAGATTAACCCGCTTTCCGATCTCTGTTAGCAACCCCGACTTTAATTCCCATACTGTGATTTGACTCTTTGACTGCACCCTGTCTGGGTGCCCTGTTCCTGTTCTGTCTCGTGACACTGTTATCTGGCACCTTTGTCCCACCAAACCTCTGACCCAGAATAACCCAGAGTGACCTTAGTATGATTAATCCACACAACTCTATAAATCTGTTGACTCTGGGGAGGAGTCGAGATTCAAGATGATCACAAGCCTGCTGATATCTTCTCTACAGGTTCATACTCACTCTGAATGAGCCCACAGCCTCTCTCAGCTCCTGCAGCTCCTTCTCTCTCGTCTGAATTCTCTGCTGAAATTCCTCCTGTGTTTCTCGCATTTGTTTCTACAGATAGCAAACACGATGACAAAACAAGTTTGTTTCATTAGCTGAGATAAAATGCCTTAATCATCCTGTCCAGGGTGGACCCCAGCCTTGTGCCCTATGCTGCCTGGGAAAGGCTGCAGGTGCTGCATATCACCCTGACCAGGATAAGTGGTTACGGGATGGATGGATGGATGGAGGGAGAGATATTCTTTAATGATTTATTGACTGTACGTAGGATAAACTGGACATAGACCCATTGACTCACCACCATTGTACTGAGCTGTTATTTTTGCACTTGTGACCCTCCTGTTATCTGTAACAAGTCTGGCTGTTCTCCTCTGACTTCTCTCATTAACAAGGTATTTTCACCCACAGACCCAACACAGGTGTTTATGTTTATTGCACCATCCTCAGTAAACTCTACACACTGCAGTGTGTTAAAATCCCAGGATGGTGGCTGTTTCTGAGATGCTGGACCCACAGCATTTGGCAGCAACAATCACACCACAACCTCTTAGCTCAGACATCTCAGCCATTCAGATGCTCAGCCAAACAGTAAGTGAACCTCTGAACCCTGTTTGCTTGCTGTATGTATCCAGCTGCAGACACTTGATTCACTGTTTAAAGGAGTTTTCAGTAGGAATTCAATGAGAACGTTTTTATACTTTAGAACATTTGCATTTTCAGTTCACTTTACTTTCACTTGCCCAAACCAGACTTGATCTTGGTGTCTCAGCCAGCAATGCATAAAGACACAAGCTATTTTTATTTTAAATAATTTTTACAATTTATATTAAATGTTTCTGGCCTGACCTGTATCTCCGTCCTTCCTGCAACAGCTGAGACTGTATCATGGCCTCTGTGTTCATCCATCGTACAAAGATAACAGATACACTGTTGGTCGGTACAGCAATAGACCTCCAGGGGTTTGTCATGCTGGGAACAGACCTTGTCCTGCAGATGTCCAGTGGCATCAGTCAGCTTGTGCTTCTTAAAAGCTGGAGACTCATAGTGAGGCTGGAGGTGAGATTCACAGTAAGAGGCCAGACACACCAGGCAGGACTTGACAGCTTTGTGTTTTCTCCCAGTACAGACGTCACACTCCACATCTCCAGGTCCAGCATAATGGTCAGCAGGAGTAGCTGTTTGTAGTCCAGTCTTCTTCAGTTTCTCTATCACTTCAGCCAGTATGGTGTTTCTGTACAGAACAGGTCTGGGTATGAAAGTATGTCTGCACTGGGGGCATCTGTAAACTCCAAGATGATCCTCCTGATCCCAGTAGCTCTTAATGCAGTTCATACAGTAACTGTGTCCACAGGCTGTAGTCACTGGATCCTTTAGTTGATCCAGACAGATTGGACAGCTGAACTGGTTCGGATCCAGTGCTGAACTGGCTTCTGCCATTTTACCACGAACACTGACAGGCTTCAGTTTCGTTTTCTCTCTCAGTCGTCTGTGTGTGAGAGTGGGAGAAACTTCCTGCTTCTGAGGCTGCAGTAGATGTGGTTTTGGACTGAGGCCAGACTTAGGAGAGCAGACTGGGCAAACACTGGAGTTGGACTTTATGAATAAAATATTACATTATACAAGATATACACACAACAGACATTAATTTAGCTTTTATGAGTATAAATGTTACTGACATTTCCCACAGACAAGCTATAAACTGGGGCGACATGGTGGTGCAGAGGTTAGCACTGTTGCCTCACACCTTTGGGACCCGGGTTCGAGTCTCCGCATGTTTGCATGTTCTCCCCATGTCGTCATGGGGTTTCCTCCGGGTACTCCGGTTTCCCCCCACAGTCCAAAAACATGCGGAGGCTAATTGGAGTTGCTAAATTGTGTGTGTGTGTGTGTGTGTGTGTGTGAGTGAATGGTGCGTGTGTATGTGCCCTGCGATGGGCTGGCCCCCCATCCTGGGTTGTTCCCTGCCTTGTGCCCATTGTTTCCGGGATAGACTCCAGATCCCCTGCAACAAAGTAAGATAAGCGGTTTGAAAAATGGATGGAAGCTATAAACTTACTATTTGATTATTTTAGGTAGAAATTACTTAGAAAGGTAGGAGTGAGCAGTTCTATTGACAATGAATTTCTGTGTCCGTTTAGAAGATTGTCTTTGCTTTTTTCTCCAGATCAAGCAGATTTCCTGCAAAAAAGTTATGGAATCTGAAACAATCATGTGGTATCAGGTGTAACACGCAGGTGCATGCGATCCTGACATAGGCCAGGACATCTCATTTGACACCTGCGCGATCAGTGCATTATCTGAATGTGTTGCTAACACTGGCAAATGTGACTGTGGAAAGATGCTCTGCTTTGAATCCAGTGACCCTCCTTCCCATGGGGGTGAACAGATTGTTTGCAGGTGACTGCGTGTACAGACCTAGGCTGGATCTGACTGACATCCCACTGGAAGGAGGCAACATCCTGTTTGTCGATGGAAGTTCTTTGAGGCTGGAGGATGGATTGCCAGCGACCTCCTATGCCGTGGTGCTGCAAGATGGATCACTTGTAGATGGAGGGCATCTGCCCAGACACAGGCGGCTGAGCTGTTTGCACTGCAACAGGCCTGCAGACTGGCTGAAGGACAAAAAGTCACTATCTACACAAACTCAAGATACGCCTTCGGGGTGTGTCATGATCATGGTGCATTGTGGAAGCAGAGAGGTTTTCGCACCAACACTGGAAAACCCATTAAGCATCATGAGTTAGTGGAACAATTACTGGACGCTCTCATGCTACCTGAACAGGTGGTAATAGTGGAGTGCCAGGCCCACACAAAGCGGACTGATGAAATCTGTCAGGGGAATGACCTTGCAGAGCAGTGGGCTAAAAGTTTAGCTAAGGACTCCACTGGGTTTGGGAATAAGGTTTTACTGGCAAAGGATGTTGATAAACCATGCGCTGAAAATGACCTTGTTTTGATTCAAACAGGTGCAACGGAGGCTGAGCTCCGCGGCTGGAAACGGAGCGGGGCATGGAGTGATAGAGAAGGCGTGTGGCGACATTCTGAGACTAACCGACCTTATCTCCCTAGATCTGCGTATCCAGGGATGGCCAAAGCCGTTCATGGCCTGGATCATGTGTCTCGGGACGGGATGGTGGCAGCTGTGACTCGGGTGTGGCATGCCCCTGGGTTTGCCGCAGCTGCTGCCCAATTCTGCGGGAAGTGTATGGTGTGCATGAAATTCAGTGTGGGAAAGGGCACTCCAACCGGCCCTGCAGTGACCCCGAGTCCCCAAAGCCCATTCGATCACCTGCAGATGGATTTCAATGAGCTAACGCCGTGCAGGGGATATAAGTATTGCTTGGTGATTGTAGATCTGTTTTCTGGATGGGTGGAAGCATTCCCTTGCCGTTGCCCTGATGCTCTGAGTGTGCCTAAATGTCTGCTTAAGGAGGTGATTCCTTGATGGGGCATTCCATTTAAAATCACCACAGACAATGGTCCTGCGTTCATCGCAGACACCCTGGCTAAGTTGTCCCAGTGGATGCAAATTGATTTAAAGCATTATTGTGCCTATCACCCCTCAAGTGGAGGGATAGTGGAGAGGGCAAATCAGACACTTAAACTGAAATTGGAAAAAATTTCATGAGTTAGTGGAACAATCTCATGAGCTGGGTGTTGGTTCGTGACCTGAAGAGGAAGAGATGGAACACACTGAGATGGAGGGGACCACACCAGATCTTGATGGTGACCCCTCACGCAGTAAAAGTGGAGGGAATCAACGCCTGGGTTCATAATGTCCACTACAGACGTGTGTCCAACCCTGGTGGTTCTTTTGAGACTGGCTCCTGAGAGGGTCACAACTGTGTTGCCTTTCAATGATAGCCATTTTTGTTGTGACAGTTGCATGTGGTATCGATGCTATTTTGTGGTGGAGAACTGCTGTTTCCAGCTGTGCCACCCACTGTACTCCAACAATGCCCACGGCAGGTTTTGGATCGAGGGAAAAGGGACATGATGGATGCCAGTGCTGTGGACAATAACCGCTTATCCAGTACAGTTTTATGGGATACAGTCTGGAGCCTGTCACAGGAAGCACAGGGTACAAGGCAGGGACACTCTGGATGCTGAGGACAATTTAGAGACACTAATTCACCAAACTGCATGATCTTGGACAGCAGGAGGAAACCTGAGGAAACCCACAGGAATACGGGGAGAACGTGCAAGCTGTACATGCAGAACCAGGAGTGGGAACCACACCCACAAGCCTGGAGGCGTGAAGTGAGAGCAGCTGGTCTGAAGTCCTGAAGGGAGCTGGAGCGCCCTTTCTTTGGAACAGTGTGGAGCCGTCCTCCATTACTGCGCGTATCCTGTACAGGGGGGTGGGGAATTACGCCCTTGATTTACCGGTTTCCCCACCCTTTACCTAAGCAGGCATGATGTCTGTACCTTCAAAGCAGATATACTTGCTTGTCTATGTTTATATTTACATTTCTAGTACGTGGTAGATACTGTTGCCAAAAGTGGCAAACAAATGAGGCAAACATCACATTACAAACATACAGCTGTCAAGGTGTTGCCTCGGCACAAGTGCAGCTTGGCTGATATTTCTGGGGTCTGCAGATATATGACAGGGGCTTGGAGCTCAGGCTAGGGTTAGGATTAGGGTTAGGGTTAAGTATGGATTATCCTGTGACTTTCTTGCAGAACCCTGGGGCTAGATGGAAGTAGTGGGAGATCCTTGAACTCTTAGGAGGTGAAAGAGGCTCCCAACCTGAAGAAAGGTTCACCGGAGCCCCAGTGCTTGATAGTAAATATAGGTCCTGGGTCCAAGGCCTGGGCTGAGTCCCTGGGCTGGATGGACATCCTTCTTCTCTTAGCTGGGGAAAGAGGCTCCCAACCCGGGGAGACTTTCACTGGAACCTTGGTGCTCCATGGGTCTTGGTACTAGTCCTGTTGCTAAAATCTAATGTAAATAAATTCCACCTGTCCAAGTCACAATAAATGTTTTCAGTGACTGGGGTATAACTCACTTCATATAGTTTGGAAATATTACAGTGCAGCTACCCTCCAAGATATTTAATATATTTCAAATGCCAATTAAGGGGGTATCCACATTAAGGTTTTAATGAAGGGGTATGAATAAATAAAATTTGAGTTTCATTGACTTTTAACAAATAACCTGTTAATTGGCCATATATATCTAAAAGCTGCATTTGGGCTGGAAGGCTGAGCTCTGGATTGCTGAGATACACCATCACATCACCAGCATGCACAGAAACCTTGTGTTCTCTTTCCCTTATTGTTACACCCTCTACAGAGAGATCTTGTCTTATAGCTTCGGACAGCAGTTCTATATACAAGTTAGAAAGGGTCAGTGAGAGCGGACACCCCTGCCTCGTCCCCCTATCCAGGGTGATAACGCGTAATATGTGTTTAATTCTGGCAGTTGGGGCTGAAAATATTGTTTTAATTCACTGTATAAATTCCATACTAAAACTAAACTTTCCCTTGACCTGGTATAAATATTCCCAACGTACAGAATCACGCTGGGAATATTCTCTGCATCACGCTGCCTTCTCTGCATCTAGGCTGACTAACACAGTGCTAGTGTTTTCCCTGATGACCTGGTCAATCACATGTCCATCTTATACTGTCCTGTGCTTGTCTGTGTTTAATGAAGCCAGTCTGGTTCACACCAACCAGGTCTGGAACCACCAATTTTAATCTTTTGGCCAGAATCAAAGCAGATAATTTATTATCCACATTTAGGAGACTAATTGGTTGGTATGCATTACATTCTAATTTATTTTTACCTCCCTTAGGTGTCCTAATATGATGGACTCACTCCAAGATGTTGGGATCTCTCTCTTTCTGAGAGTCCATGTAAAAGATAACGTTACCTCCTGGTGATCTATCTTACCCTTAATAATTATGCAACATCTCTCCTTATCTTTCAATTCTGAAACTAATTTGAAGACAACTAAATTTGAAAATTACAATAAACAGAATAATTCATGTTCCTAAAGTCTGTTTTTCAAAATTTGTGATTCTCAGAGTCTGACAGTCTTGTCTAGTGTAGAGAAATTATTTGTATCTTCTCCCTCTTCATTTTTATAATTGCCCAGTGCAACCAGTTAGCCCATTCACATTCAAGGATATGACTTTATATTCCTGAAACATTGCTTGAATTTTTTTTTTTAATTCTCCCAGAAATCAGTTTTAGCATTGATGCAGCCATACACATTCTTAAACTGATAATACAGAATGGTAAGGGATGTATAAAACTTAATTTGATCTATATCCATTTGTAAGACCTTCTAATAAGGTGTGTAGTTCCTTCCTCTCAAAGCTGAGGGGAAAGAGCCTGTCAGTAGAATGGGGCCCCTCATACAGCTTTGGGGGGGACATATGGTCACCTCTTCATTGGTGGAAAAAGCAAAAAAATAAATAAAAGAAAACATCAAAATTCACTGCAAATGGTTAGTCCCCAATTTGCTCAAATATTAAGCTAAAGATGAAGTCAAATTATGTAACTGCTGTGGAACAACCGAGAGAACAAGACCATGTAGACACTGTTCATCAAAAATAAATTTGGCCCTGAGCCTAAAAATGAGACACAACTTTTAAATACCCAAAACTGTCCCCTCGAGCTTTCACTGTGCTGTGTTTGTTCCTCTCTGGAATCGACAGATTTTCCTTCGAATTCGTTGCTGGCAGAATGATCATTCTTCATGCCCACAGCTGCCCTCCACCTCCTCCCAAGCTAAGAGCTGCTTCTGTCTCTCCTGCTGCCTGTCAGGCATTTTCATTGGATCCATTTGGAAGCCTTTCCTCTTTAAATCCTCGGCTGCCTCTTCAGCGCTGTCATAAAGAACGGTGCTGCTGATCAGAAACACTCACATCCCAGCTGGTTACGGCGTCTGGAAGTGTATTCCCTTCGCTTTTAATGCCGCTTAGGGCTGTGTTCTTTCCTCTTCCTAAGTATATCTACTGCATAGTCATTAAGGTGCATCAAACACCCTAAGACTGAAAGATGAGACTGTCCCTATTCTAGTTTTTTTTTCTTTTCACATGTCTTGCAAACATATAAAATTTTGGGCAGACAGAATTTAGTTGATGGGCTCCTCCTGTCCTGCGATGGGTTTGGCAACATTTCACAGGAAGGACAGAATATTGGCTGGCTGTGTGACACATCTGTTGAGCTCGCAACACGCCTCAAAATGACTCCTTCACAGCAGGTCATTAACACCATAGCTTTGATTGAGGAAGCCCAGGGAGATAATTCAAAGGTTTCAACATCTTAGGCCACTACAGACAGATGATGTTACAAGGGAACTAAGTCAGCAGCAGAGTCAATAAGACAGCAGTGGATTCCACCTGAAATGGCAGCACTTCTGTAAGGGCTCGCACGGAAGCAAACCACGATAACAGCTCTGAAAGCTAATTACTCCCGATATAAGCATATACCCCCACTACATACATTCATTCTACCAACATGGGAGACAATGCGGATATGGTGAGGAAGGACACAACAGAAACTTAAAATGCAGATTGTTTATTTGAACACCATTACACAACCCACACAGGCACTCGTACACAGCGTCCCTGCCACTTGTATACATACACACACATACGATAAAACCAACACTAATTACGGAAAAACCACTTCATTACAAAAACACAACACTACTGACAGCAGAGCAAAAGCAATGATAAACGCACATATAGGGTCAGTCGTTAAAGCACAGCAATACAATGGTGTTCCAAACATTCTCTCACAATTGCAACAGTTAAAAAGCATCTTTCGCAATCAACAAGGATAAAAGCTGGGAAAACACCCGTCAATTCCAATCAGAAGCGTTACCCGTCCGCTTTACCTCCCCTGTCAGGCCCAGCTCATCCGATCCTCGTGTGTGCCACGCCCCCTATCATCCACGTGTGCTCGCCCGATTATGCCCATCTGTTTTCTATCAGTCTGATGTGTTCTGTGTATTTAGTCCGCATCTGAGTCTATATTCCCTAGATCTGTCATTGATGTTCGTCGCCCTATTCACCTAAATAAACCCTCGTGTCCAGCATTCTCTCCTACCTGCCTCATCCTTCCCCTCTTCTCGCCTGCCTGTCCACCCGCGATCACAACACCCCCTTTCGAGATCCTACCATAGAGACTTCTTAAATTTAGCGGCTGCGTCTTACCAGCTGGACCAAACTCCCCATCCATTATACTTCTGCACTATTGATACATCCAGGAGACCGAAAACCTTAATAACCGCAACTGGGTGCTGAGGCCAGACCTCAGCCCTCTCCTGACACACACCCATCAAAATAAGAGTCCCCCCAAATAAGATCCCGAATATCACACACCACTGTACTGTATGTCCCCTTACACTTCATTGGGACTTCAAGATCATGTCCTCACTGCATGATAAATGCAAAACAGAAGAGGTTGCTATAGTAGGCAATGCTGACAGAGTACAGCTTCTGGGTGCAACTAAATTTCAGCTTGACATTTGAAAATGTCATAACATTTGATACAACTGGGTCTAACACTGCTAATGTTTCTGCTGCTTGTGTATGGAATGCCTTCAGATATATGGAATTATGGATGGAATGTTCATCTGCAGCTTGTGTCTTTATCAACATCTGCTCTGATATGAAACTGTGAATGAAGAAACCTCATGAAATGCCATCAGAGCATCCTACGCCATCTTTGGTACCTGACTGTGGAGACACCAGACACCAAAGGCCAGACACTCACTGACAGATTGCTCGCCGTTAAGCTGGATATTGACGTTGTCATGCCAGGCACCAGGTTTGGTGCCAGATCTGGGAAGCCAAAATTACTAAGTGATCTTTCTGCAACCACAACACTAGCTGACTCTGGACTCATGGTTTGTTTTCAGTCTTCTGCACTTGAAGTCAATTTTATCAAAGTCAAAGTTAATAAGACTTTCAGATAGTAAGTTTGCCTGGCCAGAGTCAATTGAAAAGTCTGTGCCTGAGTCAGTACGGCATAAACAGTGTGTGGCACCCTTATAGTCAGAGGAGGTAGCTGTACCAAATCAGTCCCAACCATCACTGCTTCACTGGAGGCTGCCACAGGCTGCAAACAAGCTGACAACACACTCGCCACAGCGTCCAACTCCTAGAATAATATGCCACAGGCCTGTATCAGTGTCCCAGTGTCCTGGCTCAGCCCTGCCCTCCTCCCGGTGCCTCGGCTCAGCCCTGCCCTACACCCGGTGCCCTGGCTCAGCCCTGCCCTCCTCTTGGTGCCTCGGCTCATACCTGCCCTCCTCCTGATGTCCCGGCTCAGCCCTGCCCTCCTCCCAGTGTCCCGGTTCAGCCCTGCCCTCCTCCTGGTGTCCCGGTTCAGCCCTGCCCTCCTCCTGGTGTCCCGGTTCAGCCCTGCCCTCCTCCTGGTGTCCCGGTTCAGCCCTGCCCTCCTCCCGATGCCTCTGCTCAGCCCTGCCCTCCTCCCAGTGTCCCAGACAACAAGTTACATCATGGTGATTATCAATATCATTTGATATGAAAAAAATCATGATAAAATATTTTGTCGTATCGCCCAGCCCTTGGCTGATATAATTTATTTATACACAATTGTTTTACATGCTATTTTTCTGTCATTATACATTGCAGCAGTAATTAAATAAAACAATAAATGATAAAACAATACGATTAGGAAGCGATTGATCCTTTATACATGATCAGCCAGAAAATATTTGCATGCATCTGAACTTTTATATGCTTTAAACTGCACATGTGTATTGGGATGTGCCGTTAACTAGATAGTTGACAATGATGCCATAATACTTCAGGTCTGGGATGTCGCCCACGCTACAGCAGAGGTACGAAAAGATTATTATTATTATTATCTTACATACTGTAAAAGATCACTGTGAACTGCAGGTGTGTCACTATTGCAATTTTTTTTGACCAACAAAATGGTGCGGGGGGGGGCTTCAAATCATCTTTGTCTCTGGGCACAGACAAGACACATGGTGGGCCTGGGGGTTAAGGGCCCAGCTCAAGCACCCAAAGGTGACATCACTCTGCAGCTACACGTCACCACGAGAAACAGAGATTGATGGGAAGACCTGATAACCACTAATATCCACATGAACCCAATCCCAACCGCCAGGGCCGGGTTGGTGGCTCGGGAGACAGCAGGTCCTGCCTGTGTTTGCTGGGGTTAATTCTGGAAGATCTGGTTTCCACCCACAGTTTAAAAACATGCAGTTAGAGAAAGCAGCTAATCATACTGGCTGACGGGTGTGAGTGTGTGTCCTGTGAGAGACTGGCATCCTGCTCTGAGTGGGCCCTGCCCTCTGATTACTGAGGAAGGCAATAGGTCCTCAGTGATGGATGTATGGAGTATATAAGTAAGGCTGTGTACATCTACCAGAAAGTTTACATTGGGTCTGTTGTGTCCCTAGAACATCATTCCTGTAGTTTTGTGGGACATCTGCCTGGTCTTTATCCTACCTCTCATTGAACATCACTCTTGTTCAGTATCTCTTTGGATTTGGTCATTGTGCGGTTGAACATTTGATGAACAGTGGGTAACCACCACAGTGTGGTTTCTTTCAGGTCAAATCTATACCTGACTCCAGTTCTCTTCTTTCTAAGAGGCCCTAATCTGAGGGGTTCACCTGCTTTTTCCGTTTACTGACCTTGATTCTGTAATCCCATGTTGGATAAACAATACAGCAATATGGAGTGTGTTAACAACGACAGCCTTTATTTATTATTAAATCAATCTCACTGGATTTTTAAGATACAGTGTGATTTTTGGGTTAGATCTGACAAGTAATCTACATAATCTCACTGCATGATACAGGCCACAGGTCTCAAGGAGCAATTCTTGCAGAAAATCAGATAATTTCTAAACTGTTGTGTTTATTTTGTGGCTGGTCTCTCTGTGTTTATGTAGTGGGTTTGATGTTCATGAGAACCAGCCACCTCTGTCATGATTCTCTACCTACCACCACGATGGACACACTCAAGTTCTCCTTCTCGTTCAACAACCTCCTTGTCCTGTGCGTGGTCTGCATCGCTGTGACTTTTGGTTACATTCCCTGAGTGATGCACATCAGGTTATGGGATCAGGTTACACTGTAGGGTATGCAGCTACGCTGTACTTAAGCTGAACGGACAGCATAGATTGGTAAACCTCTCTTACTGTTAAACTCAAATCAAAAGTTTCTCAGGTTGTTAATCAGGCCAGATAACAGGGGCAGCTCAGCTTTCACTGCCTGAGTTGTTCTCTCTTGGTCAGCCTTTAGGAAAGACACCCTTTTAATACAGGACTCACCACAGGACCCATAAGTTTTATGTGTGGAAAATGGCTACAACATCATGTGAAGGTTTTGTAATAAATATCAGGTGAAACATCTGTACTGAGGTAATTGTTTTGAAGACAGAAATGTCTGTGTTTGTGTCACCAGAGGGATAAATATCCCTGTTTGCATGTGTGTCACTGTCTGTAAGTGTATCACAGATGTGAAAGAAATGCTTGTGCATATAGGCTGTAAACCCTCATGCTCATGCATTTCAGTCCCTGTAAGTGTTACATTCCGGCTGCTGTCAGACGCAGCATAAACGGACTCAGACCCGGGATGCTGGATTGTCAGGGGTGATTTATTAACAAAGAGCACAAACAGGAGAGAACAGAACAGAAAAGGAGAATGAAACACTGATGCAGAGCCGAAGCCGGCGTGGTGGCTGCCACAGGATCGATTCCTCCCCCCTTAGGGGGACCCACCTTATACACCCACCCCCAGGGGAACAAGTGCACCACGTCTAAATTAGACAGGGGGGAGAGAAACAAACACACGGCCAGCAGAGGCAGCAGCACAGAATGTGGAGACCAGAGGATGGGGAGGGACGTCAGAGTAAGAATCCACCTTTTCACTGTGTTCAGTGATATATCTGTATTGCTGCAATGCCACTGTGAGTGTATTGTGGGTCACAGCAGAATAGTTTGTTTTACTCATTTCTCAGTTTATGGGTGTTTGCCTGTGAATAATTTATATATTTGCAAACTGCGGCCTGGTTCTTCTAATTCTCATTAAAGGGCTTCTTCCTTGCTTTGTGGGACTTCAGTCCTGCTTCTAGGAGCCTGATGTGAACTGTCCTAGCAGTGCACTTCACACCTGCACTTAATGTTTCCCATTCCTTTTGAAGGTCACTTGATGTCATCCTACGATTCATGAGAAACTGTCAGATAATTAATGGTTATCTCTGGCTGGTTTTTGGTCGTTCCCAGTGTCTCCTGCTTCACCTTATTCTTGTTACTGCTGTCTTAGAAATTTCAAACCGGGAAGTAAACCTCCTGCTCAGTGTGGTCTTCTGCTACACTAAATTTTGTTTTAAAATATAGAGTGCTTTCTTAATTTTTTCCACCTACTGATGTAAATCAGGAAACTCTCCACATTAGTCTAAGTAAAACTAGGCTGCAGTCAGAACAGCAAATCAACTCAAGTATGTACATTCTCCTTGATATTAAAAAAGCTCATTTAAGAAAGATTTACTGTATTTAAATTTTACAGGTTTACTTTCGAGTAAATTTATCAGGATAATTTTTTATTGTGCATTAAATAATGACTGTACCCGTTAACCATATCTGGCGTGTTGTCATAAGGACGTTAACTGAGGGACCGCAGCGTCTCAGGAGCTGCGACCGACGGAAAACCCGCAGTTACCTCAGGGTGGCAGTAGGGGGCGTGCGGCTCTGCCGTCTGAAGTTAAACCGTATTTTTAATGAGATGTGTTACGCTTTATTTTTAATTACTTGTGTAATTATTTACTTAAGTAGTAATTGTCATGATATGTTAATAATCTATAGTTATCCTGATGCACAGATGGATGATGGGAGTGACGGGGCGGAGCTCAGAAAAATAAAGATGAACAGCTGAAGCCAGTACACTCGGCTTACGTGTCTGTTCACCAAATAATATCAAAACAGTAAGGACTTATTTCGGCTTTTAATGATTCTTTTCCCGTGTTTTAATTGGGGCGAGAGAGATGCCATTTGCTAATTAGCTTGTCGATTGTCATCGTTTTAGTTACGAAATTGTTATTCTTGCTTGTAGTATTTTGATCTAGTAATTTAATCTAACGTGTAACTAACGCGATTCATAACTTTTTTTTTAACTCTATGAATATTTTTTGCTTTTACTGTTATGTCTTCCATCTCCTTTTACATGGTTATTATATATACTGATTTAATCTAATCGTGTAAGTTATGTTCAATTACAGTAAAGTGAATTTATTTAATTGTATTATACGTTATGTTACACATTTACACTTTGAGCAGAGCTGAACCAGGACATTAACAGGAAAGAATATGAAGCCTTTATTGTCAGTGTAAAGGTAAGAAATACAATATACATACAGAAATATATAAAATGTACAAATACAAGGGAGGGCAACCCCCCCCCCCCAATCAGGATTACATTTCATTATATTTTAATCGGAGAGAAAAACAGTCATTTTGCATGTTTGTTCAGTTTGCTGAACCCACTCACTTATTTTGTCTAACATACAGTACGTCACACTTCAGACAGAGTAAAAAGGGTTATACTGGTTATAAAGCAGAGATTTTACCTTTTTGCCACGGAGAAGCAGCGACATGTGACACTCTGATAAGGTAAAAATGATCCCTCCAGCACACAGTGAGCTATCCCAGCATGCACAGCGACACAGGGGAGTTTACATAATAAACCCCAAACCCTGGATAGAGGGGTTCAGTGAATGAGGAGGTGAAGCTGTACAGGAGGGTCAGTCCATCAGAGGAGACTCTGTAGAAGGACAGAGTACCAGCCGCCTGGTCCAGATACACTCCTACTCTGCGGGAGCCTGAGGGCTTTATGGGTATGACAGTCTGTTTATTATTGTGCCAGACAGAGTAACTGTCATGAGAGCAGCACAGCATCCATGACTTGTCATTGGCTCCAAGCTGACAGTCAGCACTGTCTCCTTTCCTGCCGATTCCTTTATAAGTCACTCCTATTTCAGCTCCATCTCCACTCCACTCAGCCTCCCAGTAACAGCGACCAGTCAGACTTTCTCTGCACAGAACTTGGGGCCAGCAGTGAAATCTTCTTGGATGATCAGGATATGGCTGCTCTGCCCCCCGTGTCACCTTCCTGTTCTCCTCTGACAGAGACAGGTATCTGTTTGCTGTGTTGGGGTCCAGCGTCAGCTGGCAGGAGTCTGTAGGCAAGAGGAAGAGCGATTAATCCCATGACGAAGCCCAGCATCTCCATCATTATCACTGTCACACCTCACACACTCACTAACACAGAATTCGCTCCAATACACACATTTTATTCCCAATATACTCATGTAGCCGCCCGAGTCTGCGGCGCTCCGGCTGCCCCCTGCGCTGTGAGACACGCCGCGCTGAGAGACTCGTTGGGGACCCAACTGCACTTTAGCCTGAAAGCTATTATTCTGTACGATACATAAAATATGCAAACGAAGCGGGAATTCAAGTATGTGAAATAGCTCAGGAAATGTCGGACGCCCGCGCGACGCAGGCGGGAAGACGCGCCGAAATGCTGCGCGTGCAAATTAACAGGGTTAATTACAGGTTAATAAAACTATAAACTTTCATCAAAAAAATAACCCTTAAAACCCGACAAAAGCAAAATGCGCTGCTTTTCGTGCTCAGTCTCAGGCTGGTAACTTTGAATAGATATAACACAGAGACATGATCGAGGGGCGGCATGGTGGTGCAGTGGTTAGCACTGTTGCCTCACACCTCTGGGACCCGGGTTTGAATCTCTGCCTGGGTCATATGTGTGTGGAGTTTGCATGTTCTCCCCATGTCGTCGTGGGGTTTCCTCCGGGTACTCCGGTTTCCCCCCACAGTCCAAAAACATGCTGAGGCTAATTGAACTTGCTAAATTGCCCGTAGGAATGCATGTGAGAGTGAATGGTGTGTGAGTGTGCCCTGCGATGGGCTGGCCCCCCATCCTGGGTTGTTCCCAGCCTCGTGCCCATTGCTTCCGGGATAGGCTCTGGACCCCCCACGACCCAATAGGATAGGCGGTTTGGAAAATGGATGGATGGATGGACATGATCGAGAGAATTGACCTGATCCGGATGACCAAGATGCAACATTGTGCGCTAAAGTATTCCAGAGTAACCCTGTGTGCAATGAGGCATATATTTTAATTGACTAAAATGTGAGAAATTTCAATAGGCGCTAGTAGTTTATCTTCATACAAAAATGACATCAATGATGTCAAGACAAAAAAATAACAAGACTGCGTCAGCATTAACACATCAACTTATGACATATCAGAGTAGCCCAGAATATCCTGAAAACAAAACATAACTCATATACATAATGTATAATAAACCTAAAATGAAATGCATAGAAATATTCTCAAAATGGATAAATTTCAAATGCTTAACCATATAATTGTACACCAAACATTACTGTTAAAAGTGAGTTTGTCTTTACATCATAATAGGAACATCCTGTGAACCACTTCACACACTCACCTCCCTACAGCAGCGCTAAGCGCAGACTGAGGAGATGCTCTGTGTCACAGCCAATTTGGGGGAAACTATGGGTGCCGACTTAGGACAATACTAACGATTCTCAATAAAGGTATACTCAGTGCACAAAAAAGTCTTTTTTCAATTACCAATTAAAACTACCATTTTTAAGAAACTAGTCATCTTTAGACACAAACCTACCATATTTGTAAAAAGAGAAAAAAGAAACTGACAAATTAAATTAAGTGATTTTCTGTTTCAGTGGATCTTTGGATGTTCTCTAAAATCACACTCACACAGAAATTCACCTGAACGCATGAAAATCCACCTGCATACAGGAAAAAAAACACACAGATCAAAATAACTGTGTAAACAATAAGAACAGTATCTAAATAAATGTAACTTTCTTACTCCTTTTTAACATCACTCCTCACCCAGTGTCTTGTGCTCTCATTGGCTGTAACTCATTATCAGCCACGACACTTTCACACCTACAGGATTTGGAGTCGTCAACAAAGTCGAGATATTTACAGCTCCAAATATCTGGTGGGTGTCTGCAATGCAACAGTGCCTCCATCAGGTCGCATCTCTGAACTGTCACAAATGGTGATTGAGCTCTGACTTGCTGGCACGAATCAAACACTGATTTTGGCTGCGATCTGGGGTTTTGACAGCGATGTGAAGCAGAAAATTACGGCTAAAATTATGTAGTGTGAACTTACTTTAAGGATGTAGATAAAAGGCCTTGATTAGTTGTTACTGTGTGGGACCAAAAAGTTCCTGCTACCCAAACAAAGCGAGGGCAGCGTCCCTGCTTTCAGCATTACAGTGCAGGCTGACATCTAGGACAGATGGTTACTTGGTTTGGATCCACTGCTGTAGCTACAGCCCACACTAGGCAGTGAGCAGTAGCCCCAGTGTCAGCCATTCCTGTTCTGACTGACTTCAGGGGGAACAAAGTGCATCAAAGCCCACAGCTACTCCATCTAATCTGACTCCAGTTGTGTGTCACCTACAGACTGGGTCAGACAATGTGTTTAATACATTAATCTTAGCTTTACTGAATATTAGGTCTTTGGCTGGCAAATCACTATATGTGGCACTTTTCCACCCCCTAGATCGGCAGGTCGGCAACCTTTTTAAAGCAAAGAGCCATTTTATCCTAAATGTCTGACCTAAGATTTACAAAGATGGTAGGGAAGGGGGTTTGAGATACGATTTTTAATGCAATATCAGTGTATATGCATTTAACACAAAGACAAAACTTCAAGTACTTACAAAAAATAAAGACTATTTCAGGGGGGAGGGGGGCATCTCAGTTTTAAATCACTCGCACATGTAACCTTGCAAAGGTGACTAATACTACGACATTGTTCAGTTCTGTACCGATAGTCTTCACCCTCACACCTCCTGTCCTGACCTGCTCGTCCGATCCACCTGTTTGCCACGCCCCCCTAGTTACCTCATGTGAATTCCTGATTGTTCTCAGCTGTTCTGCACTTCCGACCCTTAGTCATGTGTATTTAGTCTGCACTCAAGTCAGTTTACCCAAGTCCGGTCAATAAAAGTGTTGTGAAGTGTTCTCCGTGTTTATGTGCTTAGCCCGCATTAAACTCCGTTTTGGGACTTCTGTCTGCCTGACTCCCCGCTCCCGGTTCGCTCGCCCTGCACACAGACGTCACCCCTCCTCTCTTGAGTAAATTTCCTTTGGCTCTGCAGTTGTCTGTCCTTCACTCTGCACTTCACTACTGTAACTGCTGACCGAGCAGCGCAAAATATCCTCACCACTCCGAACTCAGCTGGATATAATAAGTAAATCAGAGAAAATATACCGGATTTTATGAAGATTTGGGAAGAAATGATAACAATCTACTACAGAAAGTATAATAAAACATTAGGAATCCCAAAAAGCACTGAAGCGTACATCCAATCTCAGTTACTGAGGAAAACTCCGGAGAGAATATCATTTCACCAGAGACATAATCTCGTCGAAGAGAATGACGCTGAGGAAGATGTAAATGATGTAGTTAAGACATTATAGAAGAGCGCAATGGACCACCCTCCATAAATATTAAGCCATAAATAATTTATTATAATATGTTAAGACATGAAAATGTGAATGTGTCTGTCATTCTGAGAAGAGCCGCAGCCACGAGGTCAAAGAGCCGCATGTGGATCGCGAGTCACAGGTTACTGACCCTTGACCTAGACCATGTAGCCTTGACAGAAACTGTTCAACACCTTAGGCCTCCAGCCAGCTGCCTTGACACTCTACTTACAAGCTCCTTTAATGCTGATGTTTTTAATTTTACAGCATCAGATGTGCTATAAATAGTCAATAGTTCTCTTCAGTCAGGCCTTTTTCCAAGGGCCCTGAAGACCTGAGTTATCAAACCTCTTTTAGAAAAGTCCAACCTAGATGTCTCAGTAGTAAGTAACTATTTCCTATTGCCTATTTCCAACCTACTTTTATTAGTGTAGCAGGAGGAGAAAACGAGGTGGGTGCCCAATTAAGTTCTGGTGGTGAGTAGCCAATAGGCGAGGGCGCTCAGACTATAAGGGTTACCCCGGCACAGACGCTCTATGCTCCCTTTCGGCAGTCAGTTCAATTGCTGGATTCCCTGTTCGTCCGTGGACTAGTGGTTGGGACCTCTCATACCGGCGTCTTTAGCTCCCTGACGGTGAATGTTACAAGCTGTGATAGGACGCCTGACGCTGGGATTAATACGGCTGGATTTCTCCCAAGGTGTGAGTTAAACATCTTTTCCTGGTTTGTATGTGGGCAGATAGCGTGTTATTATAATCAGCCCTTACCCTATTTTATTACAGGGTCCCGTGTGTTGTGGTGCGGCGGTGACTGCTGCTTCATCTGACGTGGAATCACTGCTGCTCTGCCTAGCGGCGGCTCCGCTCTGCCTTAATGCTGCTGTTTAGTGACGCTCGCACGGTCTCGCGCTTTGTGCGTTTTCGGTTTGTCTTGTACTCCGTTCAGCCTATAGCAGGTTGATTCGTCAGCGGGTCCTTAGCTGGGGGGAACTGTTTGGCTGGGTGTGCGTCCAACTGCGTGAGAGCGGGTGTTGGAGGGGCTGACTGGTCCCCCGCTTTTCAAAGGTCTGTGTTTTCTTTTTCTTGTTTTAATGATATTATGTTTGTTTGTTATATTTGGTGTCATGTTCTGAATGAGTAATGTCCTTATCGTGTATCAATGTAATGGTCATGTATTTTATTTTTGTTTGGTTGACTTTCCTTTTTAGACTGCAGTGTTTTTCTTCTTGGTTTTAGTGTGATTACTATTGTGGTTTGCCGTTGTATCTTGTTTTCCCTCCCCACCTGTGACCGCATGATTCTTGCGGGTTCGGCTGTGCGGTCTTGGGTTCCAGCGCCCAGCCTTAGACTGGCGAGAAGTGGCTGCTGGTACGCGGGCGGTATTTCAAGCCTACGGCGCTCTGATTGGTGGACTGATCACCTTATGGTTTTAACTTAAGTGTGTTTTGGAACAACGTCTCTCCGCTTTTATGGTAACGGACTAGTGCGCCCTTGCCCGGGGGGTAGGGCGATTGAACTTTCTCTGGGTGCAATACCAGGGGTGGGGTAGTCAGGCTAAGCAGTGGCTTCTTGGTACCATTGTTTGGTACTATTTAGCAGTATTGCATTACACCACTCGCTACATTAGGAAGTATCATTGGAAAAGGTTGTTTCTTAGCAACTTAGTTCGTTCATGGTGCAAACAATGACCTTAAATGCTTTTCAGTCTGGATTTCGACCACAGCATAGCACTGACACAACAGGTGTTAAGGGTTTAAATGACATCCATCACAGCAGTGATGAATCACAAATCTTCATTTTGATTTGTATTATTGTATCTCAGTGCTGCGTTCAGCATGGTTGACCATAAGATAATATTACATAAGAGCATATTACACCTGGTCCTTAAATCACTGCACTGGCTTCCTGAGTGATACAGGTTTCGTTGTAAAATATTATTCTTGTGTACTAATTGGTTTCGGACATAAATATATTTCTGATTTCCTTTAACGTCACGCAGCATGCAGACCCCTGAGGGCATCTGGGAAAGGTTTACTCAGTGTCCCAGAATCAAGACCAAACAAGGTGAAGCAGCTTTTAGTCTCTATGCTCCCCGTCTGTGGAACAAGCTTCCTGAAGACCTGAGGTCGGCTAACACTGTCAGCTCATCATAAACAGGACTTAAAATATTAATGTTTGCTGTATATTTTCAATGCACTAAATCAGCAGCAGTTTAGTCATACGCTGCCTCTACAATGTAACTTCTTTTTAATTAACTATTTGTTTCTTTTAGACAATGAATGTGTTTACAAGTCCCACCTCAAGTACCAAGTACCAAAAAAGTACCCAATTTGCTTTGGTACTTTGGGTACAGGAACTTTTAATAATAATTGATACTTTTTATTGATCCCTGTGGGGAAATTCTCTTTTTATGCCTCCCTCACCTTGCTCTTTGTAGAGTAAGTTGTGTGGGAAGAGCTACCACCTGTAGTGGTGCCCAGGGAGCTGGGAGTTAAGGGCCTTGTTCAGGGACCCACAGACATGCTAAGGGTGGGTTTCAACTGGCGGCCGTCGGATTACAGGGACACAGGCTTTGCCCACTGAGCCACACGCTGCCCTTTTGGTCATTAGCTGGAAGTCAGTGGAAAAGGTAAAGTACCAAATGTACCATTCCTGGTGTGTGGAAAAGCCCTAGAATGAACTTGCCTCACGATTGGATCCAAAGGCTACTGACATAAACAGCTCATGTAAATGTGAAAGGAGGCAGCAGGATAGAGAAAGAGAAGCTCCCCTAGCAGAAGAAAACGAAAGACAATAAAACACAGTAAAACACACTCCACCTCATACAGGGAGAGAGAAGCGTGTGTGTGAACAGACTCACATTGTAAGAATTCTGCTCTGGTCCTGGGCACTAATGCTGATAGGACGGTGTCTTTGGTAACTAGAAGGAGAGAGAGAGAAACAGGGATGTGATTAAATTTACTTGTGGGAGATGGATGTCACTCACTGTGGAGACACCAGCAGTAGAGTATTATCATTATGAGGGACAGTAACGGGCATTTAACAAGCTGTAAATCATTATAAGTTACTTATAATACAGATGTTTGGATTCTATAAAGCAGAAGAAACATGATTCCTGTGATCTGGGTTTTGCAGCCTGTAAAATGTGGAGCTAAATCATCAGTTTTCACAAAGATTGAGTCTTATTGGAAACAGAAACTGACTTGGTCACACAAACATGAGGCTGACTGCACCGCATACTCTCTGTGCATCGTCTATATTAACAGGAACAGACTGTAAAATGTATTTATTTATTAACCTGTATAATGGATCTCTGCTGTTTTCTTTTCACAACCATTTTCCAGTTGATCCTTCAGTTTAGAAACCACCATCCTCACGTTCTCAAAAGAGCAGCGTGGATAGACAGAGATTCTGGGTCCAAATCCAGCTTCAGGGACAACAGGAACATCCTGGCAACTCTTCAGAAACACAGTCTGATTAAACAGCTTCATCACAACAAATGTCTGTTGTAATGGAATGAGCAGGACCATTAACATTTGACAAATGACAGACTAGTTGAAATACAATTGAGACCATGCATAGATTTGAATACTCTGGTTTTCTTATTGCCAAAGTAGCTGTTCTGTTACCTGGAGGAAATGGATGTGATCCTGTGTGTGTGAAAGCTGCTCCAGCTCAGAGTGTCTCCTCTTCAGTTCATCAATCTCCTGCTTCAATATCTCCATGTCTCTCTCAGCCTGACTCATTGCAGCCTTCTCTTGATCTCTGATCAGCTTTGTCACCTCAGAGCGTCTTCTCTCAATGGAGTGGATCATCTCAGTGAAGATCCTCTCACTGTCCTCCACTGCTGATTTTGCTGAGCTCTGTTGGTGACACAGTGAGCAAAGGACTGTAAATTGCAATTGGTCCCTAATGTTTTCATCTTATCATGCTAGACTGCTGAGCGTTTCTCTGCCCTATGTCTCCCTGGTTCTGTGAGGTCCCTCCTGTGACTCTTTGTCTGCCTGATCTCCCAGACCCTCCCACCCAAGTGACTGCTGACCCCGACCCCCATCTAGGTGAGCCTGAGTGTCTCCCCTTCACCGTGTCCCCATGACTGTTCCCCTTTTCCCTCACTCCCCTGGGTAGATTAACCCGCTTTCCCATCTCTGTTAGCAACCCCAACTTTGATTCCCATACTGTGATTTGGCTCTTTGACTGCACCCTGTCTGGATGCCCTGTTCCTGTTCTGTCTCGTGACACTGTTATCTGGCACATTTGTCCCACCAAACCACTGACCCAGAATAACCCACAGTGACCTTAGTATGATTAATCCACACAACTCGATAAATCTGTTGACTCTGGGGAGGAGTCGAGATTCAAAATGATTACAAGCCAGCTGTTATCTTCTCTTCAGGTTCATACTCACTCTGAATGAGCCCACAGCCTCTCTCAGCTCCTGCAGCTCCTTCTCTCTCATCTGAATTCTCTGCTGAAATTCCTTCTGTGTTTCTCCCATTTGTTTCTACAGACAGGAAACAAGATGACAAAACAAGTTTGTTTCATTAACGGAGATAAAATTCCTTAATCATCCTGTCCAGGGTGGACCTCAGCATTGTGCCATATGCTTCCTGGGAAAGGCTGCAGGTGCTCCATATGACCCTGACAAGTGGTTACGGGATGGATGGATGGATGGATGGATGGATGGATGGATGGATGGATGAATGGATATTCTTAAATGACTGATTGACTGTCGGTACGTAGGATAAACTGGACATAGACCCATTGACTCACCACCATTGTACTGAGCTGTTATTTTTGCACTTGTGACCCTCCTGTTAGCTGTAACAGTCTGGCTATTCTCCTCTGACTTCTCTCATTAACAAGGTATTTTCACCCACAGACCCACCACATGTGTTTATGTTTATTGCACCATCCTCAGTAAACTCTACACACTGCAGTGTGTTAAATTCCCAGGATGGTGGCTGTTTCTGAGATGCTGGACCCACAGCATTTGGCAGCAACAATCACACCACAACCTCTTAGCTCAGACATCTCAGCCATTCAGATGCTCAGCCAAACAGTAAGTGAACCTCTGAACCCTGTTTGCTTGCTGTATGTATCCAGCTGCAGCCACATGATTCACTGTTTAAAGGAGTTTTCAGTAGGAATTCAATGAGAACTTTTTAAATTTAATAAGAATTTTTTAATTCATTTTACTTTCACTTTCTCAAACCAGACTTGATCCTGGTGTTTTCAGAGCAGATAAACTCAAATACATTAAAGGGAAGAGTTTGAAAGTAAGAGTATTTCTGGCCTGACCTGTATCTCCATCCTTCCTTCAGCAGCTGAGACTGTATCATGATCTCTGTGTTCATACATTGTACAGAGATTACAGATACACTGCTGGTCGGTACGGCAGTAGACCTCCAGGGGTTTATCATGGTGGGAACAGACCTTGTCCTGGAGATGTCCAATGGGATCAGTCAGCTTGTGCTTCTTAAAAGCTGGAGACTCATAGTGAGGCTGGAGGTGAGATTCACAGTAAGAGACCAGACACACGAGGCAGGACTTGGCAGCTTTGCGTTTTCTCCCAGTACAGGAATCACACTCCACATCTCCAGGTCCAGCATAATGGTCAGCAGGAGTAGCTGCTTGTAGTCCAGTCTTCAGTTTCTCCATCACTTCAGCCAGTATGGTGTTTCTGTACAGAAGAGGTCTGGGTGTGAAGGTCTGTCTGCACTGGGGGCATCTGTAAACTCCAGCATGATCCTCCTGATCCCAGTAGCTCTTAATGCAGCTCATACAGTAACTGTGTCCACAGGCTATAGTCACTGGATCCTTCAGTTGATCCAGACAGATTGGACAGCCAAACTGGTTCGGATCTGCTGCAACACTGGCTTCTGCCATTTTACTATAAACCCTGATAGGTTTCAGTTTCGTTTTCTCTCTCAGTCACGTGTGTGTGACAGTGGGAGGAACTTCCTGCTTCTGCAGTAAGTATGATTTGCAGTAGATGTGGTTTTGGATTGAGGCCAGACTGAGAAGAACAGACTGGGCGAACACTGGAGTTGGAGTTTTTGCATAAAATATTACATTATACAAACTGTACAGGCAACAGACATTAATTTAGATTTTATGAGCATAACTGTTACTGATTTCCCACAGACAAGCTATACTCTTTCGATTTAATTTTTTAGATAGAAGTTAGCTAGATTCAAGATTCTTTATTCATCACATACATAGTTATAACAAGTACAACATATAGTGAAATGTCCCCTGACCAATCCAAAGACACGGTTGTTTAAGTTCTTCCTCAATTCCAAGAACAAAAATTAAATTACAATATGCAATTGTTGAGAATATAAAAAGTGCAGACAATATAAAACTGACTTTAACAATATATACATAGAATAAAATGGAAAATAGAAGAAAAAAGAAGAAAAGAGGCATCTTGGATTTCACTATGAACAACTGACTGTACATTGACTGCAAATGTGCGTAAAGTGGCAAGTGGTGACAGATGAAGTGATTGTTTTGTAATGTACAGTGAACAGGAATAAGTGATGTATTTAAAGTGCAGTGTGCATTGACCTAGGAGAGTATATACACACAGTTGTATATACAGTTGGCAGTTTATGCATCAGCTGTATAATTTTTAAGAGGCAGTGGTGTCATGTCCTGGTTAAGAAGTCTTACGGCATGAGGATAGAAGCTCCTCTTGAGTCTCTCCGTTTTTGCCATAATATTCCTAAAGCGTTGGCCGGATTTTAGCAGCTCGGAAAGACAGTGACTGGGGTGAGACGAGTCTTTGATGATCCTGATCGCTCTGCTCCGACATCTGCTAGTGTACAAGTCCTGCAGAGACGGTAGAGCAGATCTGGTGCAGCGTGATCTGCTGCCCGAATCACCCTCTGCAGTCCCTTTAAGTCCTGGACATGGCTGCTTCCATACCAGGACGTGATGTTCTGGGTCAGGACATTTTCCACTGCACCGGAGTAAAACGACTTCAGGAGAGACATGAAACTTTCTCAGGTGTTAGAGACGCTGCCTCGCCTGGTTGCAATGGCTCCTGATGTGTTTTGTGCATGTCAGGTCCTCGTTAATGCGAACGCCCAGGTATCTGAAATTGCTCACTCGCTCCACTGCAGCCTCGTTGATGTAGATGGGGGAGTAGGAGCGCTCCTTCCTCATGCTGAAGTCCACCACCAGTTCCTTTGTCTTGCTGATGTTGAGTTGGAGGCAGTTCTCCTGGCACCACAATGTCAGGTTGTCCACCTCCTCCTTGTAGGCTGCCTCGTCGTCATTGGAGATGAGCACCAGCGCTACTGTGTTGTCAGAAAATTTGATGATGTAGTCGGAGCTGTGTATGGCCTCGCAGTCTCTGGTGTAGAGTGTGTAGAGCAGTGGGCTGAGAACGCATCCTTGAGGTGCACCTGTGTTAAGTGTGATGGAGTTGGAGACACAGCCACCTACTCTCACCAGCTGTGGTCTGCCTGTGAGGAAGTTGTGGATCCAGGCACACAGGTGGCTGTTCAGTCCTACCTCCTGCAGCTTAATAAACAGTCGGTGAGGGACTATGGTGTTGAACACTGAGCTGTAGTCAATTAACAACAGCCTTACATAGTTCCCATGCATCTTATCCACATGGCTGAGGGTGATGTACAGGACGTGAGATATGGCATCATCTGTTGATCGACTGGGGCGATAGGCGAACTGGAGTGGGTCTGTGGAGCGTGGGATGGAGGCGATAATAAAGACCTTAATGAGTCTCTCAAAGACCTTCATGATCATGTGAAAAAAGCAGGGGCTGGACAGGCCCCCACCTCATTAAGGGGATGTAAACACTCAGGCGTGCAGATGGAAAGAAACAAGGTACAGATCCAGTCGTCTTTGCCAAAAAGTAGAGAACTTTATTTGAAATACCGTTCCAGCCTCATGTCAAGCTGTTATCCCCAATACTGCCATTCAATCAATCAGTACAGGCCACATAGGCAAAAGAAAAAAGACTCTCTTACTCTAACCCTCTTTCCTTATATAACGGTTCCCAATAGGTTAATAGGGACACTTCCTTATAAACTACAGGGGGAAACAGTTTTGAGTATCATATGCTTACAACTTACAAAACATACTTTTACCACCAAACAGAACAGAATAGCTGGCCATTAGCCCCCTATTTTCCCTGACCTTTCAAACAGTACATCAAACATTGCACAACAAAACAATAATATACATAACATCACTCACCCCCCCGTGCCAAAACATCCCCTTCCCTTGTTCCACAATTGGCAATAAGGGAACCTTCCCACTGCGGCGCCCGCTTCCACAGGGAACCAGTATGCCGAGGGACCAGAGAAAGCAGCAACCGGTGTGGAAGCTGGTGAGAGTTGTCTGCATGTTTGCATACGGTTCTAAATTTGCTATGGAAGGTGGATGAAGCTGAAACAGTGGGTACCTCACTGTTCAAAGATGTTTCCATAAATAAATGAGCTGAGCAGCAAACTAATGTGTGGAGCTTTACTGTTTTGTGAGCAGGGGATGATGGGAAATGTAGTCTATACAAATGTAATGTTTAACTAAAGAGGCAAAGAGGAACCAAACTGGGAGCAAGCCAGTGGGTGATGGGTCTCAGCAAGGGTTGCAGATGGGTATGGAGCTGAGCAACAAACTCTGAGTCCATTTAAGGGAGGTGAGAGAAAACATTCAGTAGGGTTAAATACCATCCATAATTTGCTTATAGTGTTTGCGCGAGTGTGTGTGTTTGTGTGATCATGTACATATTGGATTGTATGGAACGATATCAAAAAAATGTGATAAATAACTGTTATTTTGACCTTGTCAGGACATTTTTGGTCCCCATAGAGGAACACTCAGTTATTAAAAACAAAAAAGTCAATCAAAGTCAATCAAAATGCCAAAATTACCTAAAAAAAGTCTTTTATTTATTTTGATTACTTGGGATTATACTGTAATTAGGGTTCGGTAGGGGAAATATTGTTATAGTCTAGGTTTACGCAAATAGAAAGTAATAGACCCCACAGTGTGTGCATGTTCCATGCAATGGACTAGTATCCCATCCAGGGGGAGTATTCCTGACTTCGGGCTTTTAATGTTTTGTGCCACTTGAATTATCCTACTCAAAAGTCCCAGAAGGCTAATCAAGCCCTTAAGATGAGAACCAAGAAGCTTGTCTGCTCCGGAACTGTAAAAACCTCATGGTTTGCAGCCTTTGGGAAGGGGTGGGGCAGGATGTTATGCAATTATAGTACCATCCATCCATCCATTTTCTGAACCGCTTATCCTTCTGGGTCGTGGGGGTTCCGGAGCCTATCCCAGAAGCTATGGGCACGAGGCAGGAAACAACCCAGGAAGGGGGGCCAGCCCATCACAGGGCACACTCAAATACCATTCACTCACACATACACTATTACAGTACCATATAAGGACAAATACTCATACTCTCCGATACTGCAGGTGGCGATAGTTGAAATAATATACACGAGTAGAAAAAGAATGAGAAAACACAATACTTTGCGCATTACAATTGATAACCTGTCAGCGGTATGCAAAAATATTATTTCTTGATTCACTCAGTGGTACCGGTTTCCATGACAAAAGCCACACCAAAATATTAAGGTTCTTAGGAGGAAGTTAAATAGAGTTGGGGCTGTTCTGCTATAAGCCTACGTTCCTTATTGGCTGTTCTGCTGTAAGCCTACGTTCCTTATTGGCTGTTCTACTGTAAGCCTACGTTCCTTATAGGCTGTTCTGCTGTAAGCCTACGTTCCTTATAGGCTGTTCTGCTGTAAGCCTACGTTCCTTATAGGCTGTTCTGCTGTAAGCCTACGTTCCTTATAGGCTGTTCTGCTGTAAGCCTACGTTCCTTATAGGCTGTTCTGCTGTAAGCCTACGTTCCTTATAGGCGGTTCTGATGTAAGGCTACGTTCCTTATAGGCGGTTCTGCTGTAAGCCTACGTTCCTTATAGGCTGTTCTATTTTTTATTAGCCTACACTCCTAACTAAATATAAAAGTCGACTATATTATTCATGAAACTGCATTTTCATTCCTTTAGACTTAGAGCACTTATCTGGCCTTTAAGAAATTCCATAATGCTTTTTGTCAGCACACAGAGCACCTAAGTGTGGGCTGGAACATGCATCACTAACCCCCGTAAATTTACCTTTCCTGTCCAGTAATGTACCAGTAACACAATTTTGCATAGTTTGCACAAAAGTATTAGTGGTTCTTATTCTCTCTTGCTCTCCATTACATGTACCAGGCAAACACAGTTATTTAACATCCTTCCTCTAACGTAAAGCTGAAACCATTTTTTAATCCAAACACCATTTGAGATATGATGCAAGGTGCTTCTTTCATTTTCTATGTGGCTTATTGCCATCAACCAACATCCAAGTGTTTTCGTCTCGATCTTAGTTATTTTGACATTAGCTCATTTGAGGATTTCAAAGGCTGTTGTTACACTATCTATCAAGCTTTTACAGAATAAAGAATGTGATATATTCATGAATACAGAAGAGCTTATGGAAATTAATTTCATTGATCATGTACACTAGGTGGTCTATACACAAAGCAGCTTTAGGAAAGTGATTACATAAAAGATGAGGCTTTATTTGATGGCAGGAAATTGAGGCTTATTTTATTGTACAAAAAAGCATTACAAAATTATAATGTATGTATATTTATAAAGAGCATAGAGATATGAATTATACTACACCCCTCTCAGCTGATACCACGTCTCTCTCAGCTGATACCACGTCTCTCTCAGCTGATACCATCCTCCCCCCCCAGCTGATACCACGTCTCTCTCAGCTGATACCATGTCTCTCTCAGCTGATACCACAACCCCCCTCAGCTGATACCACACCCCCCCCCCCCAGCTGATACCAGGTCCCCCTCAGCTGATACCACAACCCCCCTCAGCTGATACCACGTCTCTCTCAGTTGATACCAACCCCCCCAGCTGATACCACGTCTCTCTCAGCTACCACACCGCCCCCCCAGTTGATACCAGGCCCCTTTCAGTTGATGCCACACCACTCCAGCTGATACCACGTCCCTCTCAGCTGATACCACGCCCCTCTCAGCTGATGCCATGCCCCTCTCAGCTGATGCCACGCCCCTCTCAGCTGATGCCACGCCCCTCTCAGTTGATACCAGGCCCCTCTCAGCTGATGCCACGCCCCTCTCAGCTGATGCCACACCCCTCTCAGCTGATGCCACGCTCCTCTCAGCTGATGCGACACCCCTCTCAGCTGATGTCACACCCCCTCTCAGCTGATGCCACGCCCCTCTCAGCTGATGCCACACCCCTCTCAGCTGATGCCACGCACCTCTCAGCTCATGCCACGCCCCTTTAAGCTGATACCACAGCTCTCTCAGCTGATGACACGCCCCTCTCAGCTGATAACACGCCCCTACGCCAAGTCAGGGTCAAAAGTCTGAAACTGAAAAACATCTGAAACCGAAAAAATAAGTGACTGACATAAATATGAGCTGGATCCACTGCAACTTGCATATGAAAGTGAGAAATGCAAATAAAACGTAAAAATAATCCAGAATTTAATAAAAATATTTAAACTGAAAAAAACTTTAATACACTATTTTTAAAATTTGAATACATTGTAGTTTTTATTTTAAATTCAACATCAAAACTTGAGCATTTGAACCTTAACACGGCGAATACGTGATTCATTAAAATGCACAGTAATTTCTTGTGACTGCAGCGCAAATCCTAATATCTTAAGGTATGAATTTTACTGCCACAGAAACAATTGCTAGACAGAACGTAACGCAATAAATACACACTGATAAATAACAGGAACAGTAACCAACTAATAACTTCAAATCATCAAAGGATCGTATCACTGTACAGTACATTTAATGGGTGTCTGAGTCTTTAGGCTGCAGGGGTTCCTTTGTGCTCTATGTGGGGACTTTCATTTTCATTTTTTTAATGCGTTTTCTCCCTGTGATGTACTTCAATAATGCATCAGTTTGCTGTTATTTCCCATAAGAGGGCAGTGTTCCAGAAACACACTGTGATCTGTGTTCAAACTTAAAGGTCCGTTCAGAATCCCAGCAGTGTTTTAGTTTCATCAGGGGATCCGAAAGTTTTAACACCTTTTAGGGGGAAATAGAGCCCCACAAAATCCAGAGGATAGTGGACAGCCGGGTGACCCGAGGGGGGCTTTTCCTCCCAGAACACACGCCATAAGGAGGGGAGCCGATATTTACAAGGTATTTTATGCTTTTGTATTTTTTTCACTGGTTTGGTCTTTATCATTTGTTGTATGTATGATATATGTTTTGTATGTATGTCTTATATGTATTGTTTGAATGCAGGGTTTTGAAATAGGTGTACAATACAAAGGTAAATATCCATCCATCCATTTTCGAAACCGCTTATCCTATTGGGTCGCGGGGGGTCCGGAGCCTATCCCGGAATCAATGGGCACGAGGCAGGGAACAACCCAGGATGGGGGGCCAGCCCATCGCAGGGCACACTCACACACCAGTCACTCACACATGCACACCTACGGGCAATTCAGCAACTCCAATTAGCCTCAGCATGTTTTTGGACTGTGGGGGGAAACCGGAGTACCCAGAGGAAACCCCACGACGACACAGGGAGAACATGCAAACTCCGCACACATGTGACCCAGGCGGAGACTCGAACCCGGGTCCCAGAGGTGTGTGGCGACAGTGCTAACCACTGCACCACCATGCCGCCCCCAAAAGGTAAATATATTGAATAAAAAAAGTACATATGTCTATGGCAGACTGTGAGGTATAAAGTGACATGTGCTTTCCAGGTATGAAAACATTGCTTAGCAGCACTATGATATGAAGCGTGACAGACATGGTAGCGGTGTAACCACACAGTTTACTCACGGTTCACTTGAATAGATGATTCAGGGCTCACGGTTCAATACTCTCACAAGACGTCTAAATTAGACAGGGGGGAGAGAAACAAACACGCCGCCAGCAGAGGCAGCAGCACAGAATGTGGAGCTCAGCACTAGAGGATGGGGAGGGACGTCAGAGTAAGAATCCACCTTTCCACTGTGTGCAGTGATATATCTGTATTGCTGCGATGCCACTGTGAGTGTATTGTGGGACACAGCAGAATTGTTTGTTTTACTCATTTCTCAGTTTATGGGTGTTTGCCTGTGAATATTCTTCCTTGCTTTGTGGGACTTCAGTCCTGCTTCTAGGAGCCTGATGTGTACTGTCCTGGCAGTGCACTTCACACCAGCACTTACTGTAATATTTCCCATTCCTTTGGAAGGTCATTTGTCACCCTGCGATTAATAAGAAACTGTCAGATAAGTTAATGTTCATCTCTGGCTGGTTTCTGGTCGTTCCCAAAAATAGAACATATGCTTCTTTTGATTATTTGTAATCACATACAGTGCATCACTGATGATCAGACATGTAGTGAAATCAGGAGGCTATCCACATTAGTCTTAAGTAAAAATCGGCTGCAGTCAGAACTCAGTTATGTCCATTCTCGTTGTGAATAAGATCATTCAAAATAGATTCACTTTTTTATTTTAATTTTTAACGGTTTAGTTTAGAGTAATTTTTATCAGGTTAATGTTTTACTGCAAGTTAAATGATGACTGTGCATGTTAACCACATCTGACGTGTTGTGATGTGGACGTTAATTGAGGGAACATAGCGTCTCACATCCTGGGACCGACGGGAAACCCGCAGTTACCTTAGGACGGCAGTAGGGGGCGAACGTGAGAGCTGCTCTATCAAGTTAAACCCTATTTTTTAACAAAATATATTTTGTTAAAAAAAATAATTACTTATTGGCATTAATTTAAGTAGTAAGGGCTTTGATTCGGTTTGATGATCCTTTCCCTGTATTTTAATAGATGTGAGAGAGACGCCGCAGGATAATTAGTTTGTCGATTGTCAGCTATGACAGTTCACTGTTTTAGTTAGGAAATTTTTATATTTGTATTTTGGTCATTTAATTAAACTTGTGTTACTAATGTGATTTACTATGTTTTTAAATTTTTAACTTTAAAATATTTCTTCCTAACTTTCTTCTCGATTTCCAGTTAATAAGATCCGTAGATTAAGCATTACTGAGTTATGTATTGGGCTGCGCTGAACATTAACAGGATAGAATAGGAAATCTTTATTGTCAAGGTACAGGCAGAAAATACAATAGAGAAAGAAACCCCCATGTACAAATATGGAGGTACGCCCCCCACTCATCAGGATTACATTTCAATATATTTTAATCAGACGGAATGTTAGTTTTTGCAAATTTTTGCATATTTGTTCTATTTGTCCCAGTTACTTATTTTTGTCTAACATACGTTACACTTCAGACAGAGTAAAAAAGGTTATACTGGTTGAAAAGCAGAGATTTTACCTTTTTGCCACGGAGAAGCAGCGACATGTGACACTCAGGTAAAAATGATTCCTCCAGCACACAGTGAGCTATCCCAGCATGCACAGGGACACTGAGGAGTCTGGAATAAAATACAATCCTGAATAAACCCAAAACCCTGGATAGAGGGGTTCAGTGAATGAAGAGGTGAAGCTGTACAGGAGAGTCAGTCCATCAGAGGAGACTCTGTAGAAGGACAGAGTACCAGCTGCCTGGTCCAGATACACTCCTACTCTGCGGGAGCCTGAGGGCTCTATGGGTATGTCAGTCTCTTTATAATTGTGCCAGACAGAGTAACTGTCAGCAGAGCAGCGCAGCATCCATGACTTATCATTGAATCCAAGCCGACAGTCAAGACTGTCTCCTTTCCTCCCAATTCCTTTATAAGTCACTCCTATTTCAGCTCCATTTCCACTCCACTCAGCCTCCCAGTAACAGCGACCAGTCAGACTCTCGCTGCACAGAACTTGGCACCACCAGCTGTCAAATCTCTCTGGATGATCAGGATATGGCTGCTCTGTATCCCCTGTTACCTTCCTGTTCCCCTCTGACAGAGACAGGCGTCTGTTTGCTGTGTTGGGGTCCAGCGTCAGTGGGCAGGAGTCTGTAGGCAAGAGGAAGAGTGATTAATCCCATGACGAAGCCCAGCATCTCCATCATTATCACTCTCACACCTCACACACTCACTAACACAGAACTCGCTCCAATACACACATTTTATTCCCAATATACTCATGTAGCCGCCCGAGTCTGCGGCGCTCCGGCTGCCCCCTGCACTGTGAGACACGCCGCGCTGAGAGACTCCCTGGGGACCCAACTGCACTTTAGCCCGAAAGCTATTATTCTGTACGATACATAAAATATAAAAACGAAGCGGGAATTCAAGTATGTGAAATAGCTCAGGAAATGTCGGACGGCGCGTGCTAAACTAACAGGATGAATTTCAGGTTAATAAAACTATAAACTTTCGTCAAAAAATAACCCTTAAAACCCGACAAAAGCAAAATGCGTTGCTTTTCGCACTCAGTATCAGGCTGGTAACTTTGAATAGATATAACACACAGACATGATCGAGAGAATTTACCTCATCCGGGTGTCCAAGATGCAACATTGTGCGCTAAAATATTCCAGAGTAACCCTGTGCGCAATGAGGCATATATTTTAATTTACTAAAATGTGAGAAATTTCAATAGGCGCTAGTAGTTAATCTTCATACAAAAATGACATCAATGATGTCAAGACAAAAAAATGTAGACTGTCAGCATTAACACATCAACTTATGACATATCAGAGTAGCCCAGAATATACTGAAAACAAAAACATAACTCATGTACATACTGTATAATAAACATAAAGTGAAATGCATAGAAACATTCTCAAAATGGATAAATTTCAAATGCTTAACCATATAATTGTACACCAAACATTACTGTTAAATGTGAGTTTGTCTTTACATTATAATATGAACATCCTGTGAACCACTTTGCACACTCAACTCCATCCAGCAGCGCTAAGCGCAGATGCTCTGTGTCACAGCCAGTTTGGGGGGGACTATGGGTGCCGACTTAGGACAATACTAACGATTCTCAAAAAATGTATACTCAGCGTATGTGCAAAAAGAACAAATATAAAAGGTTTTTTGTTTTAAATTACCAATTAAAATGACCATTTTCAAATAAGGAACGAGTCATCTTTAGATGCAAACCTGCCCTATTTGTTAAAAGTTAAAAAAAGAGACTGAAAAATGAAATTAAGTTATTTTCTGTTTCAGTGGATCTTTGGATGTTGTCTAAAATCACACTCACACAGAAATTCACCTGAACGCTTGAAAACCCATCTACATATAGGACAAAAAACACACACATCACAATAACTACATGAATGTATAATCACATACACATTCCTGAACACTAAGAACAGTATACTGTATAAACTAATTTAACTTTGTACACCTATTTAGCACCAATCACCCCATGTCTTACTCTATAATTGGCTGCTCATTGCTCATTATCGGCCACCAAAAAGTGTCGTCAAGCAGAAAATTGTGGCTAAAATCATGTACTGTGAACTTGGCTTAAGAATGTAGATAAAAGGCCTTGATTAGTTGTTACTGTGTGGCACCAAAAAGTTCCTGCTACCCAAACAAAGTGAGGGCAGCCTCCCTGCTTTCAGCATTACAGTGCAGGCTGACATCTAGGACAGCCTGGGCCCTTAAGCCCCACCCCGCTTACTTGGTTTGGATCGCGAGTCGCAGGTTACTGACACCTGACCTAGACCATGCAGCCTTGACAGAAACTGTTCAGCACCTTAGGCCTCCAGCCAGCTGCCTTGACACTCTACCTACAAGCTCCTTTAATGCTGATGTTTTTAATTGTACAGAATCAGATGAGCTACAAATAGTCAATAGTTCTCTTCAGTCAGGCCTTTTTCCAAGGGCCCTGAAGACCTGAGTTATCAAACCTCTTTTAGAAAAGTCCAACTTAGATTCCTTATTAGTAAGTAACTATTGGCCTATTTCCAACCTACTTTTATTAGGAAGGATCATTGAAAAGGTTGCTTTTTAGCAACTTAGTTCATTCATGGTGCAAAACAATGACCTTAAATGCTTTTCAGTCTGGATTTCGACCACAGAATAGCACTGACACTACAGGTGTTAAGGTTTTAAATGACATCCATCTCAGCAGTGATGAATCACAAATCTTAATTTTGATTTGTATTATTGGATAATGCTGCAGCTTTTCAATAAATTAAATCAGGAGTTTAGTCATACGCTGCCTCTACAATGTAACTTCTTTTTAATTAACTATATGTTTGTTTCTTTGTTTTAGGCAATGAACGTGTTTGCAAGTCCCACCTCAAGTACCAAGAACCAAAAAAGTACCGCAGCTGCTTTGGTACTTTGGGTACAGGAACTTTTAATAATAAATTGATACTTTTTATTGATCCCTGTGGGGAAATTCTCTTTTTATGCCTCTCTCACCTTGCTCTTTGTAGAGTAAGTTGTCTGTGAAGAGCTACCACCTGTAGTGGTGCCCAGGGAGCTGGGAGTTAAGGGCCTTGCTCAGGGTCCCACAGACATGCTAAGGGTGGGTTTGAACTGGCGACCGTCAGATTACAGGCACACAGGCTTTGCCCACTGAGCCACACGCTGCCCTATTGGTCATTAGCTGGAAGTCAGTGGAAAAGGTAAAGTACCAAATGTACCATTCCTGGTGTGTGGAAAAGTCCCAGAATGAACTTGCCTTACAATTGGATCTAAAGGCTACTGACATAAACAGCTCATGTAAATGTGAAAGGAGGCAGCAGGAGAGAGAAAGAGAAGCTCCCCTAGCAGAAGAAAAAGAAACACAATAAAACACACTCCACCTCATACAGGGAGAGAGAAGCGTGTGTGTGAACAGACTCACATTGTAAGAATTCTGCTCTGGTCCTGGGCACTAATACTGGTAGGACGGCGTCTTTGGTAACTAGAAGGAGACAGAGAGGAACAGGGATGTGAGTAAAAGGAATTTACTTGTGGGAGATGGACTTCACTCACTGTGGAGACACCAGCAGTACAGTATTATCATTATGAGGGACAATAACAGGCATTTTATCAAACTGCAAATTATGGTAAGTTACACATAATACAGATTTTTTTTGGATTCTGTAATGTAGAAGAAACAGAAATCGTGTTCTGAGTTTTGCAGCCTGTAGATTTTAGAGCTCACAGGTTTTCATAAAGATTTAGTCTTATTGGAAACAGAAACTGACTTGGCCACCCCAACGTGAGGCTGACTGCACTGCATACTCTCTCTGCATGGTGTATAATAACAAGAACTGACTGAAAAATGTTTGTATTTATCAACCTGTATGATGAATCTCTGCCATTTTCTTTTCGCAAACATTCTCCAGTTGATCCTTCAGCTCAGAAACAACCTTCCTCATATTCTCAAAAGAGCAGCGTGGACTGACGGAGATTCTGGGTCCAAATCCAGCTTCAGGGGTGACAGGAAGACCCTGGTACCTCTACAGACACACAGTCTGATTAAACAGCTTCATCATAACAAATGTGTATTATAATGGAATGCACAGGACCATTAACATCTGACAAATGACAGACTAGTTGAAGTACAAATGAGTACATGCATCCATTTGAATACTCTGTGTAACCCACATGACCAAAGGTCATTAAATCCTTTACAAAATGTCACAATGATGATCAACGTGAAGAGCGCGGGTTGTTTTTTTGCAGAAGGGGTTGAGACTGGCTGTAGCACGTGCTGCCATAGGATTTAGAATTACGGTAAAAAGAAAACTTGCTAAATATGACTTAACAGCTTATGTGGTATATCAAGATTTTTTAAATTGATATCTGAATGTACAGTTAGAATATGATGGACTGAAGTGAACAGTATATTTGGATATTGTTATGCCTGAATTGCATACGATGTGATTTTGTGTTTATTTTTCCTTTATAAGTGTTGAATTTTGAGTTTAGATATTTGGGGTGGGGTTACTGATTTAAAAAATATAAATAGGATGATTACAAATAGATAAAAAATAACTATTTCATATAATCTGTACGCAGTCAACAAAAGGCAAAAGTCAACTAGGATATAACTATATTTAGGATTAACTAGGAATAAACTGATTTAACCACTGAATTCAGAACCCAAAACAATATATGATTCCATACTTTATAAAGAGAGACGTTTACGTTTTTCCATTTGAATGTAAATGTATATAAATGTATTCAAGATGGGGGCGGCATGGTGGTGCAGTGGTTAGCACTGTTGCCTCACACCTCTGGGACCCGGGTTCGAGTCTCCACCTGGGTCACAGGTGTGCGGAGTTTGCATGTTCTCCCCATGTCATTGTGGGGTTTCCTCCGGGTACTCCGGTTTCACCCCAGAATCCAAAAACATGCTGAGGCTATTTGGAGTTGCTAAATTGCCCATAGGTGTGCATGTGTGAATGAATGGTGTGTGAGTGTGGCCTGTGATGGGCTGGCCCCCCATCCTGGGTTGTTCCCTGCCTCATGCCCATTGCTTCCGGAATAGGCTCCAGACCCCCCGCAACCCAGTAGGATGAGCAGTTTGGGAAATGGATGGATGGATTATCTCTCTCCTTCCCCCCACTCCCATCGAATCTAGAACTGGCCAGTTGCACTACAAAATGGACCAAAAATAGGGTCATAAGTATTACATCTGGTTTTCTTATTGTCAAAGTAGCTGTTCTGTTACCTGGAGGAAATGGATGTGATCCTCTGTGTGTGAAAGCTGCTCCAGCTCAGAGTGTCTCCTCTTCAGTTCATCAATCTCCTGCTTCATTCTCTCCATGTCTCTCTCAGCCTGACTCACTACAGCCTTCTCCTGATCTCTGATCAGCTTTGTCACCTCAGAGTGTCTTCTCTCAATGGAGCTTATCATCTCAGTGAAGATCCTCTCACTGTCCTCCACTGCTGACTGTGCTGAGCTCTGTTGGTGACACAGGGAGCAGAGGACGGTAAATTACAATTGGCCCCTTTTGGGACTCCAGAGAGCCTCATTGTACAATAGAGATGTGAGCTGACAGGAGGTATAAAAGCAGCACAGGGCTGGGGTTTGGAGAGTCACCATGCTGGATGCCTCAGCTACTGAAACCCAGCCAGCACTGATTGGAAATGATCACTCATTAAGCTCATACACTGTCAGCTGCAGGGATTTGGCAGAGACTGGTGGCAGGTTGGGTGTCACCTTTAGGTCTCAGTTTAATCGGTAACTTCATGCTGTTTATTTCCACTGTATGAAAACCTGCTGTTTCTCAAATGAGCCTTAAATGGCATTTTTCCAAATAAATAGAATAAGCCCTGTAACTCCAAGTGACTTAAACCCTGTTTGTGAGAATGACCCTGAATCGCTTGCAGGAACCACGCCCCCCAGCCAGATGTATCTCACCTGAATACTGACAGCTGCTTCCTTTCAGTCCTGGTTACTGGTAATATAAAACCAGGTAAACCGGATAAACTGGGTTAACTGGCTTTATTAATGTTTTCATCTTATCATGCTAGACTGCTGAGCGTTTCTCTGCCCCAGGTCTCCCTGGTTCTGTGAGGTTCCCCCTGTGACTCTTGTCTGCCCCGGTTCTCCCTGGTTCTGTGCGGTTCCTCCTGTGACTCTTGTCTGCCCCGGTTCTCCCTGGTTCTGTGCGGTTCCTCCTGTGACTCTTGTCTGCCCGATCTCCCAGACCCTCCCACCCAAGTGACTGCTGACCCCGACCCCCATCTAGGTGAGCCTGAGTGTCTCCCCTTCACCGTGTCCCCATGACTGTTCCCCTTTTCCCTCACTCCCCTGGGTAGATTAACCTGCTTTCCGATCTCTGTTAGCAACCCCAACTTTGATTCCCATACTGTGATTTGGCTCTTTGACTGCACCCTGTCTGGGTGCCCTGTTCCTGTTCTGTCTTGGGACACTGTTATCTGGCACATTTGTCCCACCAAACCTCTGACCCAGAATAACCCACAGTGACCTTAATGTGATTAATCCACACAGCTCTATAAATCTGTTGACTCTGGGGAAGAGTCGAGATTTAAGATGATTACAAGCCAGCTGTTATCTTCTCTTCAGGTTCATACTTACTCTGAATGAGCCCACAGCCTCTCTCAGCTCCTGCAGCTCCTTCTCTCTCATCTGAATTCTCTGCTGAAATTCCCTCTGTGTTTCTCCCATTTGTTTCTACAGACAGGAAACAAGATGACAAAACAAGTTTGTTTCATTAGCTGGGATAAAATTCTTTAATCATCCTGTACAGGGTGGACCCCAGGTTTATCCCCTATGCTGCCTGGGAAAGGCTCCAGGCACTACACATGACCCTGACCAGGATAAGCGGTTAGGAGATGGATGGATGGATGGATGGGTGGATGGATGGATGGAGGGAGGGATGGATGGATGGATATTCTTAAATGACTGATTGACTGTATGTAGAATAAACTGGACATAGACCCTTTGACTCACCACCATTGTACTGAGCTGTTATTTTTGCACTTGTGACCCTCCTGTTAGCTGTAACAGTCTGGCTATTCTCCTCTGACTTCTCTCATTAACAAGGTATTTTCACCCACAGACCCACCAAAGGTGTTTATGTTTATTGCACCATCCTCAGTAAACTCTACACACTGCAGTGTGTTAAAATCCCAGGATGGTGGCTGTTTCTGAGATGCTGGACCCACAGCATTTGGCAGCAACAATCACACCACAACCTCTTAGCTCAGACATCTCAGGCAAACAGTAAGTGAACCTCTGAACCCTGTTTGCTTGCTGTATGTATCCATCCATCCATTTTCCAAACCGCTTATCCTATTGGGTCGCGGGGGGTCCGGAGCCTATCCCGGAAGCAATGGGAACGAGGCATGGAACAACCCAGGATGGGGGGCCAGCCCATCACAGGGCACACTCACACACCATTCACTCTCACATGCATTTTTACGGGCAATTTAGCAAGTCCAATTAGCCTCAGCATGTTTTTGCAAGTCCAATTAGCCTCAGCATGTTTTTGGACTGTGGGGGGAAACCGGAGTACCCGGAGGAAACCCCACGACGACATGGGGAGAACATGCAAACTGCACACACATATGACCCAGGCAGAGATTCAAACCCGGGTCCCAGAGGTGTGAGGCAACAGTGCTAACCACTGCACCACCATGCCGCCCCTCGATCATGTCTCTGTGTTATATCTATTCAAAGTTACCAGCCTGAGACTGAGCACGAAAAGCAGCGCATTTTGCTTTTGTCGGGTTTTAAGGGTTATTTTTTTGATGAAAGTTTATAGTTTTATTAACCTGTAATTAACCCTGTTAATTTGCACGCGCAGCATTTCGGCGCGTCTTCCCGCCTGCGTCGCGCGGGTGTCCGACATTTCCTGAGCTATTTCACATACTTGAATTCCCGCTTCGTTTGCATATTTTATGTATCGTACAGAATAATAGCTTTCAGGCTAAAGTGCAGTTGGGTCCCCAACGAGTCTCTCAGCGCGGCGTGTCTCACAGCGCAGGGGGCAGCCGGAGCGCCGCATGAGTATATTGGGAATAAAATGTGTGTATTGGACCCAGGCGGAGATTTGAACCCGGGTCCCAGAGGTGTGAGACAACACTGCTAACCACTGCACCACCATGCCACCCCTGTATGTATCCAGCTGCAGGCAAATGATTCACTGTTTAAAGGATTTTTCAGTAGGAATTCAATGAGAATTTTTAAACCTAATAAGAAAATTTTGTATTTTTAATTTATTTTACTTTCACTTTCCCAAACCAGACTTGAGACTCGTGTCTTCAGAGCAGATAAACTCAAATACATTAAGACAAAACCCATTTTTATTTCAAATAAATGTTATAATTTTATGAGAGTATTTCTTGCCTGACCTGTATCTCTGTCCTTCCTGTAGCAGCTGAGACTGTATCATGGCCTCTGTGTTCATCCATCACACACAGCAGGCAGATACACTGCTGGTCGGTACGGCAGTAGACCTCCAGGGGTTTGTCATGCTGGGAACAGACCTTGTCCTGCAGATGTCCAGTGGTATCAATCAGCTTGTGCTTCTTAAAAGCTGGAGACTCATAGTGAGGCTGGAGGTGAGTTTCACAGTAAGAGGCCAGACACACCAGGCAGGACTTTACAGCTTTGTGTTTTCTCCCAGTACAGACGTCACACTCCACATCTCCAGGTCCAGCATAATGGTCAGTAGGAGCAGTTGTTTGTAGTCCAGTCTTCTTCAATTTCTCCATCACCTCAGCCAGTATGGTGTTTCTGTACAGAACAGGTTTGTGTGTGAAGGTCTGTCTGCACTGGGGGCAGCTGTAAACTCCAAGATGATCCTCCTGATCTCAGCAGCTCTTAATACAGCTCATACAGTAACTGTGTCCACAGGCTGTAATCACTGAATTTTTCGATTGATCCAGACACACTGGACAGCTGAACTCATTCTGATCCAGTGTGACACTGGCTTTTGCCATATGGATTAGTTTTCGTTTTCATTTACAATTGTTTTTATTTGTGAGAGTGGGAGGAGCTTCCTTCTTCTGCAGTAGGTGTGGTTTGCAGTAGGTGTGGTTTTGGACTGAGGCCAGACTGAGAACAACAGACTGGACAAACACTGGATTACAAGTGTATGAATATAATATTACATCATAATAATTTTTGTCATGACCTGCTCGTCGGCTCCTCGTGTGTGCCACGCCCCCTGATTACCTGCGTGTGCTTCCCTGATTGTTTCCAGCCTTGTCTGATTACTTTGCTTAGTCTTGTCCTGTTTTAAGTCCTGGTCCTGCCTGGTACCCTGGTCCGTCATTGTGGATGCGTTGTCAATCCCTGTCCGATGCTCCCTAACCCTCGTTTCCTGAATAAAACCCCGTCATTCCCCGTACCTGGCTTCCCTTGCCTGTTTCCAGCACGATCGCCGCCACCTGTATTCCCTGATCGTGAAAATTTTACACACAACAAACATTTATTTAGCTTTTATGAATACAAGTGTTACTGAGATCGATTTCCCACAGAGAAGCTGTAATCTTACTACTTGTTTTATTTTTTGGTAGAAATTATATATAAAGGACTGAGAGAGCAATTCTACTGAGAACGAAAGTCTGTGTCCGTTTAGAAGATTGTCTTTGCTGTTTTTCTCCAGATGAAGCAGATTTATTGCAAAAAAATAATGGGACTTGATACTATCATGTGATATCAGGTGTGACATGCAGGTCTGTGCAATTATAGGTTTAGACATAAATTTTATTAAACACTATTAAGTTAAAATCTCACATTTAAGCCACAAGTTAATGGATCAGCTTCATCCAACCCCAGGGACAAAAAGATTAAATACTAGATAAAATATCTAACAAATGCCAATAACCGCTTATCCAGTACAGGGTTATGGGACACAACCTGGAGCCTGTCACAGGAAGCACAGGGCACAAGGCAGGGACACCCTGGATGGGATGCCAGTCCATTGCAGGGCAAACACTCACTCACAGGCTGAGGACAATTTAGAGACACTAATTCATCAAACTGCATGATCTTGGACAGCAGGAGGAAACCCATAGGAACACGGGGAGAACATGCAAACTTCATACACAGAGTGTCTGTGGGGGGGGGGGGGACATGCCCAAAGCCAGAGGTTACACCCTGAAGCCCCATACCCCCCCACACTCACACATACTGTTAGGATTTATTTAAAGTCACAATTAAATGCCAGAGAATTTTGTATTAGTATGAACTTAATTTTCAACTGTGTTGGAATGTTAGCTGACTATTAGAATTTTAACTTACAGGATTGACCTGTTTCCCCACCCTTTACCTACGCAGGCGTGATCTCTGTGTCTTCAAAGCAGACATACTTGGTTACCTATATTTACATTTGTAGTATGTAGCAGATACTGTTGCCAAAAGTGACAAACAAATGAGGCAAATATCACATTGCAAACATACAGCTGTTAAGATGTTGCCTCGGCACAAGCACAGCTTGGCTGATATTTCTGGCGTCTGCAGATATATATGACAGGGGCTTGGGGCTCAGGCTAGGGTTAGAGTTAGGGTTAAGTATAGATTATCCTGGGACTTTCCTCTAGAACCCTGGGGCTGGATGGAAGTAGCGGGAGATCCTTAAACACTTACTTGGGGAAGGAGGCTCCAGAGCCCTGACCTCCAAGCCTGGAAGTGCCCTGAGCCCATGGAGCCTTTGCCTGAACACTGGCCCATAGACTTAAGGGGTAATTAAGGGGTGGTTAATGGATGCCTAGAAATCCTCAATTCAAGCCACTTTAGATAGAAGTTTGGGGGCATAATCAGGGCTCACTTAAGTATTACTGACTTCTTTTCTTAACTTTGTTTTTAATTAAGTTTGGAGAGGAGTCATGTGTCATGGCTGCAGTTGGAAAAGAAGATCATATACCATCATAATTCTCAGAACCAAGTTCCACATTTTCCTGGGTCAAATAACTGGTCCATTTCCACCAAAGTTTCTGTCCTGTTTATTCTTCCAGTCTTAACATAAAGGTTATACTTTCCATATTAAACATCTCCTTAACAATACTGATCCATTCAGACACTGTGGGTGGTTTTTCATTAAGTCATCTCATTGCCGTCTTACTTGCAGCTCACAGAACCTTTAACAAGTATTTATCACGGTTGTATAATTCTTTAAGTCGGGGACAGAGGTAGAAAAATACAAAAGTATTATCAATATTAAAGCCCATTATCTTACAAAGCAAATTACAAGTTTCATTCCAGTATGGTTGAATATATACGTGCATGATCTACCATTACTGACCCACTTGCCTCCAGCAAGGACAAAGAGTTTTAACCATCATCCCCTGTTAGTTTAGGTGTTATAATGAAAACATACACAATTCTTATGGCAAAATTCTCTCCAAACTTTTGAATTGTTGGAGCTAATTTGGATTTCCAGCCTTTCTCCCATACTTCCTCAGAAAATTGTGTCCCACATTCCTTTTCCTGTCTCTTATTAAATTTATTATTGTTTTTTCAATAATAGAATACCTTGATAAAATCTCTATATAATTTATAATTACCTTCTGATTTGTACTCTTCAATAAATGTCTGGATAAGATAGTACTACCCAGCTAAATTTCTTGCAGAAAATAACGGTGAAATTGCAGATACCTGTAGAAATCTGATTTGCCCAAATGTTATTTATGCACCAGGTCCTAAAAACTTTCAGTTTCTATCTTCAATCTAAATCTCTATATCTAAAATCCAATGATGCTGGTAGAAACTGTGGATCATACAGTACATCATCTTAAAAATCTAATCTCTTTATCTATCTGGTAGCATCTTATTGTCACAGAACGAGGCGGTTCGGGCACGAGGGTGAGGCATGATGCAGACACAAAAGCTTGACGGCCTACTTGCGGCTCACAATCCAAAACTGAATTTTTATTAAATGAACTACAACCACAATAAACAGTAACAAAACAAAGGACCACAAGGGGTCAAAAGTAAATGGAATAAACAAGACTAATAACAAAAACAGGACAGGTAAGCAGAACACACATCTAACACCGAGAATCACAATCAACAAACCACTGGGGAACTGAACAGAAACAGGGACTAAAATACTAAGGGATAATGAGACTAACACTGGCCAGGTGAGGCTGATTAACAAAAACTGGAAAACAGGGCAGATGAAACTAATTAAAAGGAACTAAAACAGGCAAACTAAAAACTAAGCAAGAAACAGGGAAACAGAATCTAACACTGGGGAATTAGACAGGTAATAACACAAGCAGGGGCACAAGGAACGAAACCGAAACCAAATACAAAATCACCAGACGCAAGAACTAGAAAAACTCGTACAAATGAAACACTAGGGAGTAAAATACGAAAACAGAGAAAACAGGATTTGAACATGCCACAGAGAGGTGCAGATAACTGCATGCTCATCAAGCTGGGCCATGTGGCTGACAAGGAACAGAGGAAACACTATAGACTGATAACAGGGGAAGACAGGAAAGACTGACAACACGTGGGACGGGATGACCAGCGACACCTGCTGGCCAAACAGGGAAGGGACACAGAATGGCACGACAGGGGTTAACCCTGACACTTACTAACATTAAACATTAAACCAAGTTCTAAGGGTAACATTAACCCATGGATTTTTTTTACTAAGCACCTCCTCTGCTGAATGTTGGCTCCCCAAAATTTACAAAAAAGTTTATCAATTAGAGAGAACTCCAGCTCTTTCAATCTGGATTCAAACCCCATGTTACACCAGCAGAGCAGGAGCCTTAATTGAGCAGCATTAATATAACCTTTAATACACCCTAAGTCGATTCAGATTTCCAAGAGCAATCATTTGGGAGCTGAGTGCTGACCTGGGGCCAGCATTACAAAGGCAGACGATGAGGAATTGCGCCATACCTGTTCCTTTACAAGTTCTGTCCACTCTCAGGTTCTTAGCCACAGGTGGTTTTCAGCGAGGACTTGCAGACCGATCGGGTATTTCTCAGTCAACACTAAGACGTGCCATGCCAGCTGTATGGGACGGCATAAACTGCTTGTCACCCACATATATAAAATTTCCTTACACTGTGGTTGAACAGGCAAACATTAAAGCGCGATTTGCAGCGATGTCCGGTTTTCCCAATGTAAATGGAGCCATCGACTGCACTCACATTGCCATAAAGGCACCTTCAGAGAACGAACTTGCTTATGTAAATAGAAATCACTTTCACTCTATTAATGTACAAATTACGTGCGATTCCAACATGCGTCTCATTAATGCATGGACGTCGCCGCCATTAAATCTGAGGGGAACGTGCCCCCCACCCCAAATTCAAAATGCTTCTAACGCCCCTGCATTAATGTTGCGGCTAGATGGCCTGGCTCAACCCATGATTCGTTCATTCTCAGAAACAGTAGTGATGGAAACAAACTTGAAAATGGGGTGGTACTGTCATGATCGGTAGTGGTGCACGGACTGGGGGAGCAAGCGAAAGACAGAAAGGCTGGGGCAAAAAGGGATTTAATGGGGCAATGGAGAGGCATACGGGGCAAAATCAGCATAGCACAACGTTAATGACGGATCTGGGGTTACAAACTCTGACGTGGACTTAAATACACAAGACTAAGGGAAGGAAATGCAGAACAGCTGAGAATCATCAGGAATTCACATGAGGTAATGAGGGAGGCGTGGCAAACAGTTGGATCGGACGAGCAGGTGATGACAGGTACGTGATGGCTGGCTGCTCGGTAAGAAGATTTTTCCAATTTATAACTTGGTCCAATATTATAAGCTTTGTTTGATTTAACCATTTGAAAGTTCCTTAGGGGACAGTAGGTGCCCACTGAAGTCGTGGCTTCTCACACCGCTTGCAAACCCTGAGAATGAACAGGAGCAGCGTAATAATGATGCCCCCCATTCTTGGGCTCGGTCAGTGGCAGAGTGCACTATAGGGCAGCTTAAAGGCCGCTGGTGCTGCCTGGACAAGACTGGTGGGGTGCCGCTATACAGTCCTCAGAAAGTGTCGCATTGTACATGCATGTAGCACAAAAGCGTGACTTGCCAGTATCTGAAGAGCTCAGGCAAGATGAACCTGAGCCACCAAATGGAACAGCATTACAACTTCATTTGAATGTAATAGCAAGAATGTAAAGCAGGTAACCAAACACCGCATTCATTTTTTTTTTACTAATTCTTTTAATGTGTTGTTAATATCACACAGCGTATCATTTAGATGTTTTAATTCATTTGCAACATCTCTTACAGCATGTGCTATTGCATTTTGTGACTGCAGCACAGCTTCAGTCAGCACACGGCCAGATGGATTTTCCAAACCGCTTATCCTACTGGGTCGCAGGGGGTCCGGAGCCTATCCCGGAAGCAATGGGCACGAGGCAGGGAACAACCCAGGATGGGGGGCCAGTCCATCGCAGGGCACACTCACACACCATTAACTCATACATGCACACCTACGGGCAATTTAGCAACTCCAATTAGCCTCAGCATGTTTTTGGACTGTGGGGGGAAACCGGAGTACCCAGAGGAAACCCCACGATGACATGGGGAGAACATGCAAACTCCACACATCTGTGAACCAGGCGGAGACTCGAACCCGGGTCCCAGAGGACCACCATGCCGCCACTTAAGAATAAACATCCATCCATCCATCCATTTTCCAAACCGCTTATCCTACTGGGTCGCGGGGGGTCCGGAGCCTATCCCCGAAGCAATGGGCACGAGGCAGGGAATAACCCAGGATGGGGGGCCAGCCCATCGCAAGGCACACTCACACACCATTCACTCATGCAAGCACACCTACGGGCAGTTTAGCAACTCCAATTAGCCTCAGCATGTTTTTGGACTGTGGGGGGAAACCGGAGTACCCAGAGGAAACCCCACGACGACATGGGGAGAACATGCAAACTCCGCACACCTGTGACCCAGGCGGAGACTCGAACCCGAGTCCCAGAGGACCACCATGCCGCCACTTAAGAATAAACAAACAAGTTAAATTCCCAATAAAAATGTGTCCCCAATCATTGCAGCAACTCGTTGCTCAAAGGGTGTGTTATACATGAGGCCCCTGGTCAATCACATGCAGAGTCCTACTTATACTGTTCTGAGTTGTGTTTAATGAAGCCAGTCTGGTCCTCACCAACCAGGTCTGGTATGACTTTTGGCCAAAATTGAAGCATATAATTTATAATCCACATTTAGGACACTAATTGGTCGGTTCGCACTAATTTATTTTTTACCTTCCTTAGGTATCACTGACATGGTGGCCTTCATCATCACAAGATGTTGGGATCTCTCTTTTTCTGTGAGTCCAGGTAAAAGACGCCTGGACTAAATGTGTTATTCTTGTTCTAAGGATTCCGTATCACTCAAAGGGGAAGCAGTCAGTCCCTGGGAACTTATTAGTTTTCAGCTTAGAGTCGGCCTTTTTAATTTCATCTATTGTTACATCAGAAGGAAGCCTGTCATTCTGTTCTCTCCCTATGGAGTTACAACATTTGCAGTATTCCCTAGTTCTCTGCTTGTTAATTGTTCCACCTCTTGCTCATTGTCCTGCTCCTTCTGTAACTGGTTTATTTGATTATGATTTATACCTGTCCCTTGTTTTCCCTGAGTTTCTGTGCATTTAAGTGCCTGTTCCGTTCCTCAACGGTTCATTGTAATTGCATGTTAGTCTTCAGAATTTTTTGTTAGTGTGTTTTGCTTATTTTTTTCCCCTAGTCTTGCTCCCTTAGTTATTTTCTTTTTTATCTCATCCATGTAAATTTTATTCAGCTTCTGTTCTGTTCCCCAAGATTTGGAGATCATTAGTCCCACTATGAATCTGTTCCAAAGTTTTCAATGACTCTTGCAGTTTTTGTGCCTTTATTTTTTTTTTACTGCAGATATTTTCTCCCTCATTACCGCTTTTGCTGTGTCCCATAACACGGCTGGTGAGACCCTCCCCAGTCTCATTGTTCTGCATAGAAGAGACAAATTCTTATTCCATCTGTCTTATAAATGTTTTATCATTTAAAAGACTAGTACTAAACTTCCACAATGTTCTTATGCCGACTTCCTAAATGAAATGTTATGTACAGGCATGAATGATCTAAGTCTCACTGACCTATTTGACAATTTTTCACATCATGTCTATCTGTGCAATGCATAAAAAATGACCTGCAGAACAGAAGGTATACTCCTTCACCGACCCACTGACATCTCACCATATGTCTGTCAGACCTTGTTCTAGAAGCATCATTCTAGCCTTAACTTTAATGTGTTTATTTTCTCTTTTCATTTGGCACTTATAAAGCCTGGAATTTAGAACAATATTACAATCTCCCCCACGTTTGATGGTACCGTATGATTCCAGAGCAATTAGGTCAAATACTCTCTTATAATAACTCTTATCACTCCCTGGTGCATATATGTAGGATAATTTTACCTCCTGTGATTTATCTTAACCTTAATAATTATATAACATTCCTCATCTTTCAATTCTGAAGCTAATCCAAAGACAATTGAATTTGACAATAGCATTACAACTCCCTGTGAACAGAGCTTCATATAAGAAGAATGTGCTCCTAAACCCCATTTTTGTCACACCCCGATCCTCCTGTGCCACGCCCCCCCTCGTTAACCACATGTAGATTCCCTAGTGATGACCAGCTGTTTCGAATTGTCTTCTTTTGTTTGGTGTATTTAAGTGCACGTCAGAGTTTGTTTTCCTAGTTCTGTCATTGTAGGGTTATGTGATGTTATGGTGATTCTGTTTCGTATGCCCTCCATATTAAACCCCTTTTACCTCAGTTTATATCTCCTTTGCCTGCTTTCCCGGTCAGCACCTTACCTCTCATGACAATTTGTTTAAGTTTGTCATGCTCAGACTTTGACAATTTTGCTGCCTTTAGAAAGATTATTTGTATCTTCTCTCTCTTCATTTTTGTAATTACTCAGTGTCTTTTAGACCAACCAGTTAGCCTATTCACATTCAATGATATGATTTTACAATCCTGACACACTGTTTGAAAAATTATGCAATGAAATTCTACCAAAAAAATCATATTAGCATTGACGCAGAGAGACACATCCTTACTGATAACATAAAATGGTAAGGGAAGTACAAAACTTAATTTAAACTATGTACATTTCCAAGACATTTGCAATCTGAAAGCTGAGAGGAAAGAGTCTGTCTGCAGATTGGGGCCCCTCATACAGCTTTGGGAGGGACATGTGGTCACCTCTTCAATCTTACAATATCATACTGTAGGATTATAGCTGGTTTGGGGGAAAAAAACAATCTCAGTAACAGTTATACTCATAAAAGCTAAATGTCTCTTGTGTGTGTAGTTTGTATAACATATTTTATTCATAAACTCCAACTATAGTGTTTAGCCTGTCTGCTCTTCTCAGTCTGGCCTCAGTCCAAAACCACACCTACTACAGCCTGGTTTTGGCTGGTTTCCGGTCATTCCTAGTGTCTCCTGCTTCACCTTATTCTTGTTACTGCTGTCTTAGAAATTTTGAACCGGGAAGTAAACCTGCTGCTCAGTGTGATCTTCTGCTACACTAAATTTTGTTTTAAAATATAGAGAGCTTTCTTAATTTTTTCCACCTCTGTTGTATCTGATAATCTTATCAGGCCTTGAGGCAACAAAACACAGGGCAAAGAAAACAATGTATTGGCCCTCTATATGTGCTGATTTAGAAAGAGAACTTTCCTGCTGTGCACCCTGCAATGCACTGAGACCCCATCAGACAGAGGAACCTCTGCAGCTGCATGACGTTCCAGGCCTTTCCTGGTCCATAACGGCAGCGGACATATTCGAGTGGAGGGGCAGAATGTATTTGGTTCTCGTTGACTCCTATTCTGGCTGGTATGAGCTGGATTACCTCCATGACATGACAAGCCGCACAGTTATTGCGAAACTCAAGAGGCACTTTGCCACCCATGGGGTTCCCTCCACCCTGATGACGGACAACACTAGCCAGTTTGTTTGCAAGGACTTCTTTGACTTCACCCACTCATGGGACTTCAAACATATCCGCAGCAGTCCCCACTATCCTCAATCCAATGGCTTAGCAGAACGGGCAGTTCGATCCGCGAAACATCTGCTGGAGAAATGCCACCGTGAGAAGATGGACATTCAGGCTGCTCTTCTGCAAACCCGCAATCTGCCCCAGGATGCCCTTCCCTCTCCGTCTCAGAGATTCCTCTCCAGACAGAATAGAACCTTCATCCCTGTGAGCAAGGCTGCCCTGACACCAGTCATCCAAACCCAGGTGAAAGCTGCCATTCGGCATAAGTGACTTCAAGCCAAAGCTTATTATGACAGGTCAGCGCACCAGCTCCCAGCTTTGACAGCAGGGCAGAAAGTCCAGATGCAGACTCCCTGTGGGTATGACCGATTATCAGTAATGCGCAGCCCTGCACCTCAGCCTAACGGTTATATTGTGGTCTCACGTGGTACTGCCTGTCAGGAACAGGCGACAACTCCTCCAGGTTCCGGAACCTGCTCCCGTGGAGGAGGAAGACACACTGCCAACTCCTTCCCAAGGCGCATCTGCTGCTGCTGCTCCTGTTGCTGAACCTGAACCTCCATCATCTACCCCTTCAGCACATACAACTGTGTGCCCAGCGGGTCCAGTGAACAGCCAGCCTTATGTTACCCGGTCAGGGAGAATTAGTCATCCCAACCAATGCTATCAGGACTACATAGTGTCATAAGTTAACATATTAAACCTCTCATTAATAAATGAATAAATATATAAATACTTGCTGTAATTAACCTACCAGTTCTTTGGCATTCCTGGTAATTGTTAAATTCCCCTCATGTATTACATCACTGTTGGGTTGATATTATCTTTTAAGAGTTTCTTTTCTTTCTAACCCTCACCCAGTTTATGGGTGTTTGCCTGTGAATAATTTATATATTTGCAAACTGCGGCCTGGTTCTTCTCTGATTCTCATTAATGAAGGGCTTCTTCCTTGTTTTTTGGGACTTCAGTCCTGCTTCTAGGAGCCTGATGTGAACTGTCCTAGCAGTGCACTTCACACCTGCACTTAATGTTTCCCATTCCTTTTAAAGGTCACTTGATGTCATCCTATGATTCATGAGAAACTGTCAGATAAGTTAATGGTCATCTCTGGCTGGTTTCTGGTTGTTCCCAGTGTATCCTGCTGCTCAGTGTGGTCTTCTGCTACACAAAAATTTGTTTTAAAATATAGAGTGCTTTCCTAATTTTTTCCACCTACTGATGTAAATCAGAAAGCTCTCCACATTAGTCTAAGTAAAACTAGGCTGCAGTCAGAACAGCAAATCAACTCAAGTATGTCCATTCTCGTTGATATTAAAAAAGCTCATTCAAGAAAGATTTACTGTATTTTAATTTTACAGCTTTACTTTCGAGTAATTTTATCAGGTAAATGTTTTATTGTGCGTTAAATAATGACTGTACCCGTTAACCATATCTGGCGTGTTGTCATAAGGACGTTAACTGAGGGACCGCAGCGTCTCACGTGCTGCGACCGACGGGAAACCTGCAGTTACCTCAGGACGGCAGTAGGGGGCGTGCGGCTCAGCTGTCTGAAGTTAAACCGTATTTTTAATGAGTAAAAATGTGTTACGCTTTATTTTAAATTACTTGTGTAATTATTTACTTAGGTAGTAAGTGTCATAATATGTAAATAAACTATAGTTATCCTGATGCACAGATGGATGATGGGAGTGACGGGGCGGAGCTCAGAAACATAAAGATGGACAGCGGAAGCCAGTACACTCGGCTTACGTGTCTGTTCACAAAACAATATCAAAACAGTGAGGACTTAGTTCGGCTTTTAATGATTCTTTTCCCGTGTTTTAATTGGGGCGAGAGAGATGCCATTTGCTAATTAGCTTGTCGATTGTCATCGTTTTAGTTACGAAATTGTTATTCTTGCTTGTAGTATTTTGATCTAGTAATTTAATCTAACGTGTAACTAACGCGATTTATAACTTTTTTTTTTAACTCTATGAATATTTTTTGCTTTTACTGTTACGTCTTCCATCTCCTTTTACATGGCTATTATATATACTGATTTAATCTAATCGTGTTAGTTATGTTCAATTACAGTAAAGTGAATTTATTTAATTGTATTATACGTTATGTGACTCATATACACTTTGAGCAGAGCTGAACCAGGACATTAATAGGATAGGATATGAAGCCTTTATTGTCAGTGTAAAGGTAGCAAATACAATATACATACAGAAATATATAAAATGCACCCCCCCCCCCCCCCAATCAGGATTACATTTCATTACATTTCAATCGGAGAGAAAAACTCATTTTGCATGTTTGTTCAGGTTCCTGAACCCAGTCACTTATTTTGTCTAACATACGTCACACTTCAGACACAGTAAAAAGGGTCATACTCGTTAAAAAGCGGAGATTTTACCTTTTTTTGTCACGGAGAAGCAGCAACATGTGACACTCTGATAAGGTAAAAATGATTCCGCCAGCGCACAGTGAGCTATCCCAGCATGCACAGCGACACGGGGGAGTTTACATGAACCCAAAACCCCGGATAGAGGGGTTCAGTGAATGAGGAGGTGAAGCTGTACAGGAGGGTCAGTCCATCAGAGGAGACTCTGTAGAAGGACAGAGTACCAGCCGCCTGGTCCAGATACACTCCTACTCTGCGGGAGCCTGAGGGCTCTATGGGTATGACAGTCCGTTTATTATTGTGACAGACAGAGTAACTGTCAGGAGAGCAGCGCAGCATCCATGACTTGTTATTGTCTCCAAGCCCACAGTCAGCACTCGCTCCTTTCCTCCTGATTCCTTTATAAGTCACTCCTATCCAGGCTCCATCTCCACTCCATTCAGCCTCCCAGTAACAGCGACCAGTCAGACTCTCTCTACACAGAACTTGGCTCCAGTAGTCAAATCTCTCTGGATGATCAGGATATGGCTGCTGCTGCCACACAAATGTCACCTTCCTGTTCCCATCTGACAGAGACAAGACTCTGTTTGCTGTGTTGGGGTCCAGCGTCAGCTGGCAGGAATCTGTAAGCAAAAGGAATAGCGAATAATCCCATGACGAAGCGCAGCATCTCCATCATTATCACTGTCACACCTCACACACTCACTAACATAAAACTCGCTCCAATACACACATTTTATTCCCAATAGTCATGTAGCCGCCCGAGTCTGCGGCGCTCCGGCTGCCCCCTGCGCTGTGAGACACGCCGCGCTGAGAGACTCGCTGGGGACCCAACTGCACTTTAGCCCGAAAGCTATTATTCTGTACGATACATAAAGTATAAAAACGAAGCGAGAATTCAAGTAAGTGAAATAGCTCAGGAAATGTCGGACACCCGCGCGACGCAGGCGGAAAGACGCGCCGAAATGCTGCGCATGCTAAATAAACAGGCTTAATTCCAGGTTAATAAAACTATAAACAACTTTCGTCAAAAAAATAATCATTAAAACCCGACAAATGCAAAATGCATTGTTATATTGTAACTTTGATGATGATGAAGGTGAATAGATACATCCGTAGATGCCCTGGGACACATCATCAGTGATGTTTCCTGAGATCTTTGGGTGTTTCGGGTCTCGCAACATCAGACACCCTCCTTCAGGCGACCCAGCCAGGGCTGATCAGGCCCCAACTTGTGTCCCAGCAGCATTGGCCCACGTTTCAGACCTCTTCATCCAAGTCCACCTGGAGGCTCTCTCTGCAGCCTCTGTGGTGGACTTGATGGCTTTTCTTTTTGCAGCTCCAGTGATGCCAAGTAAGGTGTAGACTTTACATAGGGAGCGAGCCGCAAAGCCTCGACATCCCACCTCTATTGGCTCGCAGCGGGCTTTCCAGCCTCTTCTCCGACATTCCTCTATAAGCTCTTGGTATTTAAGCCGCTTCCGTTCGTTGGCTTCTTCCATGCGGTCCTCCCAAGGGACTGTTAATTCTAATAAGAGGACTTGCTTAGAAGAGACAGAAGTCAGCACTACATCTGGTCTCAATGAGGTTGATGTAACATACTCTGGAAACTTGAGCTGCTTGCCCAAGTAAACTCGCAGTTCCCAGTCTGATGCCGATAAAAGTAGGCTGGATGTTGGAATTGACTGTGGTCGTGACTTCTCTCCAGCTTTCACAAAGGGTACTACCCTCCGGCTTCGGGTGTGTATATTGTTAGCCACTGCAGTAGCTATGGTCTCAGCTACTGTCTTCAGCACCTGGTCATGGCGCCAGCGGTAGCGTCCCCCTCCAAGGGCTGCTGGGCAGCTGCTAAGGATGTGCTCCAATGTGCCCCTTCCTGGGCATTGGGGACACGTTGAAAGGTCGCACTTCCCCCAGACGTATAAGTTAGCAGGGCTTGGTAGCACATCGTACACAGCTTGGACCATGAACTTGATACGCTGTGGCTCTGCCTTCCAGATGTCATTCCAGGTCAGCTTCCTCCCCAGCGCTCCTTCCCATCTTGCTGATGCTCCTTGCTGCTGCATGCTCACCATCCTGCTGGTCCTCACCTCCTCAACACCTGCCCGTACCTCCTCCAGGACAAGGTGGCGTCTGTCCTTTCCCTGGGCCCGGTGGAACCGTGGCTGTGGGAATAACCCCAGCCCTGCTCGTCCAACGGCCACCGTGCCCACCAAAGCCCTGTGCCTTAGACGAGATTCTGCCAGTTCTAGCCCCTCTTGAGCTCTGAACTTCCTGCCGGTCTTCACCACAATGCCTGCTGAAGCAACTCTGGAGTCGCTGGATTCTCGATAAACAAGTGCCTCTCTTGTACGAGAAACTCTAAATTCCTCCTCCAGGCTGCTGAAAGGAAGCTGGAGTTTGTTGCTTCTGCTGTATAATGCTGCACTAGTTAGACTGCGTGGCAGGCCCAGCCATCTTCGGAGGAAAGAGCTGATCTTTCTCTCCAGGGTCTCAACAGTGGACATAGTCACCTCATACACTAACAGCGGCCAGAGGATGCGGGGCAGAATGCCATGTTGGTATAACCATGCCTTGAACCTGCCAGGAAGGCCAGATTTATCTACTGTGGACAACCAGGCTTCAAGCTTCTTAATGGTGATTCGGACCGATGCTGTGTCTCTGAGGCTGCAGTCGAAAACCTTGCCTAGGCTTACGACTGGTTTCTCAGTGATCGTTGGTATCGTTACACCGTCCACACAGAAGCGAAACTTGTCCACCACTTTCCCTCTCTTCAGGACCATGGACCTTGATTTGATTGGTTTAAAGCTCATCCTAGCCCAACAAATGAGCTTTTCCAGGCCTTGAAGGATCCACCGGCATCCAGGCACTGACGTAGTGGTAACTGTCAGGTCATCCATGAAGGCTCGAATGGGGGGCTGACGAATTCCAGACTTGGACAGGGGGCCTCTACACTCCATCTCAGCTGCCTTCACCAACATATTCATGGCAAGGGCAAACAGGATAACTGAGATTGTGCAACCAGTTATAATCCCTTTCTCGAGCCGATACCAATTGGATGTTGTGCTCCCTGATGTCACTCTCAACCTGAAGTTCCCATAATAGTTCAGGATGAGGTCCTTGATCTTATCGGGTATGTAATGACGGTCCAGAGTGGTTTCCACCAGCTTGTGGGGAATTGACCCATATGCGTTAGCTAGGTCCAGCCACAGCACTGCCAGGTCCCCCTTCCCTTCTCGTGCCTCCCTGATCAGCTGGGTAATTACTCCGGTGTGTTCTAGGCAGCCAGGAACTCCAGGAATGCCACCTTTCTGTACTGAGGTGTCGATGTACTTGTTCTTCAAGAGGAAGTCTGTCATCCTTCTGGAAAGGATACTGAAGAAGACCTTCCCCTCCACACTGAGAAGTGAAATGGATCGGAACTGCTCCAGCCTGGTTGAGTTCTCCTCCTTTGGTATCCAGACACCCTCCGCCTGTCTCCATTGGTCTGCAATGGTTCCCCTCCGCCAAATCACTCGCAGCAACTTCCATAGAATTCTGAGGAGGTTTGGACAGCGCTTGTACACCTTATAGGGTACTTGACTGGGGCCTGGAGTGGAGCTGGCTCTGGCTGCTGTTACCACCTCCTGGACTTCCTTCCAAGTGGGTTCTGAGGTGTTAAACTCCACTGTAGGGGTTGGCATGACCCTAAGGGCTGTCTGTGGTCCAAGTTCTTGCTCTCTGACTGGGTCGCTGAGGGTATTGTGCAGAAAGTTGTCCACCTCTTCCTGGGAACACTCAAGACGTCCGCTTCGTTTCTGTCCCAACAACTGCTTAGCAAAACGAAAGGGGTTGGCTATGAAGGAACTTCGCTTCCTGGCTCTCTCCACCCTCCGTCTCCTATGCCATTCAGCTCTGCGCAGGGTCTTAAGCTGCTTCCGGATAGTGTGTCGAAGCTCCGCGAGAGGTGGCTTTTCCTCTTCATCTGCTACCTTGAACTGCTTTGCCAGTGTACGCAGTTCTTTTCGTAAATGGTGGACTTTGTCTGCCCTCCGGTTGTTGATGTAAGTGGGCTTACTGGACTTGGCCTGCTCGACGCCAAACCTTTCGGCCCCAAAACTTGTTATAATGGTGGTCAGGTACTTCAGTCGGCTTTCTACGCCTCCCTTTGCTGTTGAGTTGACAATTCTAGATGTATCATCATCAAACTGCTGCCACAACCCATGCTGCTTCGCTTGAGGCCACTTAATACGATGATTCTGGACTACTCTGCTGGGAGTTGGAGTGCTGGGCACTTGGAGGTTCTGGGCACTGTGGGTTGTCTCCGGGCCAGGCTCCTCCTGCGTCTCACCAGGCGTTATTCCTGTGCGTTGTGCTGCGCTCTCCTGCTCCAAGCATTTCATCCGGCTCTGATGGATCTTTAGGCCTCGGGCGTTCTTGCAGACCTTGCCGCAAAAGCATCTGCTCGTCGTCGATATTCCGTTTTCAGAAGTTGTCGTCATTAGGTCCGTCCTAATGGGGTGCTCATCCTCCCCCCCTCTCGGGCTCCCCTGGGGGTGTTTATCTGTGGGTTGATCTGTAGCTTATTTTGGGTTCTCCCTCACAGGAGATGCAGGTTGGGCTGCTAACCCTTCCTGCCCCGACTGCCGTCTTTCCGTGCTGTCACTGTCTCTCCAGTTGTCACCAATCTTACTTGGTTGTCACCCAGTCTCTTCCTGGGGGTCACTGGTCACGCCAGTTAAAAAGGTGAATAGATACATCCGTAGATGCCCTGGGACACATCATCAGTGATGTTTCCTGAGATCTTTGGGTGTTTCGGGTCTCGCAACATCAGACACCCTCCTTCAGGCGACCCAGCCAGGGCTGATCAGGCCCCAACTTGTGTCCCAGCAGCATTGGCCCACGTTTCAGACCTCTTCATCCAAATCCACCTGGAGGCTCTCTCTGCAGCCTCTGTGGTGGACTTGATGGCTTTTCTTTTTGCAGCTCCAGTGATGCCAAGTAAGGTGTAGACTTTACATAGGGAGCGAGCCGCAAAGCCTCGACATCCCACCTCTATTGGCTCGCAGCGGGCTTTCCAGCCTCTTCTCCGACATTCCTCTATAAGCTCTTGGTATTTAAGCCGCTTCCGTTCGTTGGCTTCTTCCATGCGGTCCTCCCAAGGGACTGTTAATTCTAATAAGAGGACTTGCTTAGAAGAGACAGAAGTCAGCACTACATCTGGTCTCAATGAGGTTGATGTAACATACTCTGGAAACTTGAGCTGCTTGCCCAAGTAAACTCGCAGTTCCCAGTCTGATGCCGATAAAAGTAGGCTGGATGTTGGAATTGACTGTGGTCGTGACTTCTCTCCAGCTTTCACAAAGGGTACTACCCTCCGGCTTCGGGTGTGTATATTGTTAGCCACTGCAGTAGCTATGGTCTCAGCTACTGTCTTCAGCACCTGGTCATGGCGCCAGCGGTAGCGTCCCCCTCCAAGGGCTGCTGGGCAGCTGCTAAGGATGTGCTCCAATGTGCCCCTTCCTGGGCATTGGGGACACGTTGAAAGGTCGCACTTCCCCCAGACGTATAAGTTAGCAGGGCTTGGTAGCACATCGTACACAGCTTGGACCATGAACTTGATACGCTGTGGCTCTGCCTTCCAGATGTCATTCTAGGTCAGCTTCCTCCCCAGCGCTCCTTCCCATCTTGCTGATGCTCCTTGCTGCTGCATGCTCACCATCCTGCTGGTCCTCACCTCCTCAACACCTGCCCGTACCTCCTCCAGGACAAGGTGGCGTCTGTCCTTTCCCTGGGCCCGGTGGAACCGTGGCTGTGGGAATAACCCCAGCCCTGCTCGTCCAACGGCCACCGTGCCCATGCGTTGCTTTTCGCACTCAGTCTCAGGCTGGTAACTTTGAATAGATATAACGCACAGACATGATCGAGAGAATTTACCTGATCCGGGTGTCCAAGATGCAACATTGTGCGCTAAAGTATTCCAGAGTAACCCTGTGCGCAATGAGGCATATATTTTAACTTACTAAAATCTGAGAAATTTCAATAGGCGCTAGTAGTTTATCTTCATACAAAAATTACATCAATGATGTCAAGAAAAAGAAATTTCAAGATTGCGTCAGCATTAACACATCAACTTATGACATATCAGAGTAGCCCAGAATATCCTGAAAACAAAAACATAACTCATGTAGACACTGTATAATAAACCTAAGATGAAAGGCATAGAAACCTTCCCAAAATGGATAGATTTTAAATGCTTAACCATATAATTGTTCACCAAACATTACTGTTAAAAGTGAGTTTGTCTTTACATCATAATATGAACATCCTACGAACCACTTCGCACACTCACCTCCCTCCAGCAGCGCTAAGCGCAGACTGAGGAGATGCTCTGTGTCACAGCCAGTTTGGGGGAGACTATGGGTGCCGACTTAGGACAATACTAACGAATCTCAATAAAGGTATACTCAGCGTATGTGCAAAAAGAACAAATATAAAGGGTTTTTTGTTTTAAATTACCTATTAAAATAACCATTTTCAAATAACGAACTAGTCATCTTTACATGCAAACCTTCCCTGTTTGTAAAAAATGAAAAAAGAAACTGACAAATGAAATTAAGTGATTTTCTGTTTCAGTGGATCTTTGGATGTTGTCTAAAATGACACTCACACAAAAATTCACCTGAACGCATGAAAATCCATCTACATACAGGACAAAAAACACACACATCACAATAAAGACATGAATGTATAATCACATACACATTCCTGAATACTAAGAACAGTATACTGTATAAACTAATTTAACTTTTTACACCTCTTTAGCACCAATCACCCCATGTCTTACGCTATAATTGGCTGCTCATTGCTCATTATCGGCCACCAAAAAGTGTCATCAAGCAGAAAATTGTGGCTAAAATCATGTAGTGTGAACTTGGCTTAAGGATGCAGATAAAAGGCCTTGATTAGTTGTTACTGTGTGGGACCAAAAAGTTCCTGATACCCAAACAAAGCGAGGGCAGCCTCCCTGCTTTCAGCATTACAGTGCAGGCTGACATCTAGGACAGCCTGGGCCCTTAAGCCCCACCCCCCCGCTTACTTGGTTTGGATCCACTGCTGTAGCTACAGCCCACACTAGGCAGTGAGCAGTAGCCCCAGTGTCAGCCATTCCTGTTCTGACTGACTTCAGGGGGAACAAAGTGCATCAAAGCGCACAGCTACTCTATCTAATCTGACTGCAGTTGAGTGACACCTACAGACTGGGTCAGACAATGTGTTTAATACATTAATCTTAACTTTACTGAGTATCAGGTCTTTGGCTGGCAAATCACTATACGTTGCACTTTTCCATCCCCTAGATCGGCAGGTTGGCAACCTTTTTAAAGCAAAGAGCCATTTCATCCTAAATGTCTGACCCGAGATTTACAAAGAGGGTAGGGACAGGGGTTTGAGATACGATTTTTAATGCAATATCAGTGTATATGCATTTAACACAAAGACAAAACTTCAAGTACTTACTAAAAATAAAGACTATTTCAGGGGGGAGGGGGGTATCTCAGTTTTAAATCACTCGCACATGTAACAGCGCGAAGGTGACTAATATTACAACATTGTTCAGTTCTGTGCCGATAGTCTTCACCCTCACACCTCCTGTCATGACCTGCTCGTCCGATCCACCTGTTTGCCACGCCCCCCTCGTTACCTCATCTGAATTCCTGATTGTTCTCAGCTGTTCTGCATTTCCGTCCCCAAGTCATATATATTTAGTCTGCATTCAATTCAGTTTACCCAAGTCCGGTCAATAAAAGTGTTGTGAAGTGTTCTCCGTGTTTCTTCTCTCTTGAGTAAAGTTCCTTTGGCTCTGCAGTTGTCTGCCCTTCACTCTGCACTTCACTCCGAACTCAGCTGATTATAATAAGTAAATCAGAGAAAATATACTGGTTTTTATGAAAACTCAGGAAATAATGGTAACAATTTACTACAGGAAGTACAAGAAAGAATTAGGAATCCCAAAAAGCACTGAAGCATACATCCAATCTCAGTTACTGAAGAAAACTGCGGAGAGCATATCATTTCACCAGAGACATAATCTCGTCACAGAGCATGTGTAACCGGTCAGTCCCTGCCTATACTCTTCGTTGTGTTTTAGGGTATTATCAGGTGTGTGTGGCTGCAGGAGGAAGGGATATTACAGACGCCGTTGTCGTTCCCGAATTTTTTTATTGAACCTGTTGGGAACAATAGGTAAAGGGGTAAACTTCATATGCTCTGGCCCTCTCGCTCTCTCTGCACAAAGTAAAACAATGTATATACTTATGTATAGACATATTTTCTATCCCCTACTTGATGAATAATAAATCAAATAATTATACAACAACTGATTTATTAACTCGGGGGACCCTGCCACTAGATTCTCACCTCTTCCCACGTGTGCAATACACCAAAGGGAAGAGGAAATGAGGTCGGGACCCTTATAAAGGGGAAAAGACTGAGGAAGGGGCGATGCAGGACAAGAGCATCATGGGAAGTTTAAGGGATATTGTACCCATCAGGTTAAACAGAAAAAGGAAAACAGAATCTTGTATAATTATAAAGTAAAAGTAAAATAATAACCTGTTACACATAACGTTGAGGAAGATGTAAATGATGTAGTTAAGACATTACAGAAGCGTGGAATGGACCACCCTCCATAAATATTAAGCCATAAATAATTTATTATCATAATATGTTAAGACATGAAAATGTGAATGTGTCTGTCATTCTGAGAAGAGCCGCAGCCACGAGGTCAAAGAGCCGCATGTGGATCGCGAGTCACAGGTTACTGACCCCTGACCTAGACCATGCAGCCTTGACAGAAACTGTTCAACACCTTAGGCCTCCAGCCAGCTGCCTTGACACTCTACCTACAAGCTCCTTTAATGCTGATGTTTTTAATTGTACAGCACCAGATGTGCTACAAATTGTCAATAGTTCTCTTCAGTCAGGCCTTTTCCAAGGGCCCTGAAGACCTGAGATATCAAACCTCTTTTGGAAAAGTCCAACCTAGATGTCTCAGTAGTAAGTAACTATTGGCTTATTTCCAACATACCTTTTTTAGGAAAGATCATTGAAAAGGTTGATTTTTTAGCAACTTAGTTCTTTCATGGTGCAAAACAATGACCTTAAATGCTTTTTAGTCTGGATTTCGACCACAGCATAGCACTGACACTACAGGTGTTAAGGTTTTAAACGACATCCATCTCAGCAGTGATGAATCACAAATCTTGGTTTTTATTTGTATTATTGGATGTCAGTGCTGCGTTCAGTACGGTTCACCATAAGATAATATTACATAATAGCATAAGAGCATATTACACCTGGTCCTTAAATTACTGCACTGGCTTCCTGAGCGTCACAGGATTTGTTGAAAAATATTATTCTTGTGTGAAGAGTTACCACCTGTAGTGGTGCCCAGGGAGCTGGGAGTTAAGGGCCTTGCTCAGGGACCCACAGACAGGCTAAGGGTGGGTTTGAACTGGCGACCGACAGATTACAAGCACACAGGCTTTGCCCACTGAGCCACACTCTGCCCTTTTGGTCATTCGCTGGAAGTCAGTGGAAAAGGTAAAGTACCAAATGTACCATTCCTGGTGCTGTGGAAAAGCCCCTGAATGAACTTGCCTTGCAATTTGACCCAACGGCTACTGACATAAACAGCTCATGTAAATGTGAAAGGAGGCAGCAGGAGAGAGAAAGAGAAGCTCCCCTAGCAGAAGAAAACGAAAGACAATAAAACACAATAAAACACACTCCACCTCATACAGGGAGAGAGAAGCGTGTGTGTGAACAGACTCACATTGTAAGAATTCTGCTCTGGTCCTGGGCACTAATGCTGGTAGGACGGTGTCTTTGGTAACTAGAAGGAGAGAGAGAGAAACATGGATGTGATTAAAAGGAATTTACTTGTGGGAGATGGACTTCACTCACTGTGGAGACACCAGCAGTAGGCTATTATCATTATGAGGGACAATAACAGGCATTTTAACAAGCTGTAAATCATTGTAAGTTAGACATAATACAGATTTATGGATTCTATAAAGCAGAAGAAACATGATTCCTGTGATCTGGGTTTTGCAGCCTGTAGAATGTGGAGCTAAATCATCAGTTTTCGCAAAGATTGAGTCTTATTGGAAACAGAAACTGACTTGGTCACACAAACATGAGGCTGACTGCACTGCATACTCTATCTGCATGGTCTATATTAACATGAACAGACAGGAAAATGTATTTATTTGTTAACCTGTGTGATGGATGTCTGCTGTTTTCTTTTTGCAAACATTTTCCAGAAGATCCTTCAGTTCAGAAACCACCTTTCTCACGTTCTTAAAAGAGCGGCATGGACTGACGGAGATTCTAGGTCCAAATCCAGCTTCAGGGACAACAGGAAGACTCTGGCAACTCTACAGACACTCAGTGTCATGAAACAGCTTCATCATAACAAATGTGAATTGCAATTGAATAAGCAAGACCATTATCATCTGACAATTGACAGACTAGTTACATTACAAATGAGAACATGCATCCATTTGAATACTCTGGTTTTTTTATTGCCAAAGTAGCTGTTCTGTTACCTGGAGGAAATGGATGTGATCCTCTGTGTGTGAAAGCTGCTCCAGCTCAGAGTGTCTCCTCTTCAGTTCATCAATCTCCTTCTCTAGTATCTCCATGTCTCTCTCAGCTTGACTCACTACAGCCTTCTCCTGATCTCTGATCAGCTTTGTCAGCTCAGAGCGTCTTCTCTCAATGGAGCAGACAATCTCAGTGAAGATCCTCTCACTGTCCTCCACTGCTGACTGTGCTGAGCTCTGTTGGTGACACAGTAAGTTACAATTGGCCCCTTTTGAGACTCCAGAGAGCCTCATTGTACAATAGAGATGTGAGCTGACAGGAGGTATAAAAACAGCACAGGGCTGGGGTTTGGAGCGTCACCATGCTGGATGCCTCAGGAACTGAAACCCAGTCAGCACTGATTGGAAATGATCACTCATTAAGCTCATACACTGTCAGCTGCAGGGATTTGGCAGAGACTGGTGGCAAGTTGGGTGTCACCTTTAGGTCTCAGTTTAATTGGTAACTTCATGCTGTTTATTTCCATTGCACAGGTATATGAAAACTTGCTGTTTCTCAAATGAGCATTAATTGGCATTTTTCTAAATAAATAGGACAACCCCTGTAACCTCAGGTTAGTTAATCCCTGTTTGTGAACATGAGCCCGGATCGCTTGCAGGAACCACGCCTCCCAGCCCAATGTACCTCGCCTGAATACTGACAGCTGCTTCCTTTTAGTCCTTGTTACTGGTAGAATAAAACCGGATAAACTGGGTAAACGGGCTTTATCGATGTTTTCGTCTAATTATGCTAGTCTGCTAAGCATTTCTTTGCCCCGTTTCTCCCTGGTTCTGTCAGGTTCCTCCTGTGACTCTTTGTGTGCCTGATCTCCCAGATCCTGCCATCCAAGTGACTGCTGATCCCGACCCCCATCTAGGTGAGCCTGAGTGTCTCCCCTTCACCGTGTCCCCATGACTGTTCCCATTTTCCCTCACTCCCCTGGGTAGATTAACCCGCTTTCCCATCTCTGTTACAACCCCGACTTTGACTCCCATACTGTGATTTGGCTCTTTGACTGCACCCTGTCTGGGTGCCCTGTTCCTGTTCTGTCTCGTGACACTGTTATCTGGCACCTTTGTCTCACCAAACCTCTGACCCAGAATGACCCACAGTGACCTTATTATGATTAATCCCTATAAGTCCGTAAATCTGCAATTTGTTTTCTCTGGGGAAGAGTCCTGATTGAAGATGATCACAAGCCTGCTGTTATCTTCTCTTCAGGTTCATACTCACTCTGAATGAGCCCACAGCCTCTCTCAGCTCCTGCAGCTCCTTCTCTCTCATCTGAATTCTCTGCTGAAATTCCCTCTGTGTTTCTCCCATTTGTTTCTACAGACAGCAAACAAGATGACAAAACAAGTTTGTTTCATTAGCACAAATAAAATGCCTTAATCATCCTGTCCAGGGTGGACCTCAGCCTTGTGCCCTATGCTGCCTGGGAAAGGCTCCACGCACTCCCTATGACCCTGACCGGGATAAACAATGGATGGATGAAGATTGATGGATGGATGGATGGATGGGTGGATGGATGGATGGATGGATAGATGGATGGAGGGAGGGAGGGAGGGAGGGAGGGATGAATGGATATTCTTAAATGACTGATTGACTGTCGGTACGTAGGATAAACTGGACATAGACCCATTGACTCACCACCATTGTACTGAGCTGTTATTTTTGCACTTGTGACCCTCCTGTTAGCTGTAACAGTCTGGCTATTCTCCTCTGACTTCTCTCATTAACAAGGTATTTTCACCCACAGACCCACCACAGGTCTTTATGTTTATTGCACCATCCTCAGTAAACTCTACACACTGTAGTGTGTTAAAACCCAGGATGGTGGCTGTTTCTGAGATGCTGGACCCACAGCATTTGGCAGTAACAATCACACCACAGCCTCTTAGCTCAGACATCTCAGCCATTCAGATGCTCAGCCAAACAGTAAGTGAACCTCTGAACCCTGTTTGCTTTCTGTATGTATCCAGCTGCAGCCACATGATTCACTTTTTAAAGGAGGTTTCAGTAGGAATTCAATGAGAACTTTTTAAACTTTAAAACAACATTTTGCATTTTTAGTTCATTTTCATTTCACTTTCCCAAACCAGACTTGATCTTAATGTCTTCAGAGCAAATAGACTCGAATGTATTAAGAAAAAAGCCATTTTTATTTCAAATAAATGTTATAATTTATATAAGAGTATTTCTGGCCTGACCTGTATCTCCGCCCTTCCTGCAGCAGCTGAGACTGTATCATGGCCTCTGTGTTCATCCATCGTACAGAGATAACAGATACACTGCTGGTCGGTACGGCAGTAGACCTCCATGGGTTTGTCATGCTGGGAACAGAGCTTGTCCTGCAGATGTCCAATGGGATCAGTCAGCTTGTGCTTCTTAAAAGCTGGAGACCCATAGTGAGGCTGGAGGTGAGATTCACAGTAAGAAGCCAGACACACCAGGCAGGACTTGGCAGCTTTGCGTTTTCTCCCAGTACAGAAATCACACTCCACATCTCCAGGTTCAGCATAATGGTCTGCAGGCGTAGCTGCTTGTAGTCCAGTCTTCAGTTTCAGCATCACTTCAGCCAGTATGGTGTTTCTGTACAGAACAGGTCTGGGTGTGAAGGTCTGTCTGCACTGGGGGCATCTGTAAACTCCAAGATGATCCTCCTGATCCCAGCAGCTCTTAATGCAGCTCATACAGTAACTGTGTCCACAGGCTGTAGTTACGGGATACTTCAGTTCATCCAGACAGACTGGACAGCTGAACTGGTTCGGATCTACTGCAACACTGGCTTCTGCTATTTTACCACAAACCCTGATAGGTTTCAGTTTCGTTTTCTCTCTCAGTCGTCTGTGTGTGAGAGTGGGAGGAACTTCCTGCTTCTCAGGCTGCAGATGTGGTTTTTGAATAAGGCTAAACTTCTTCTTAATTAACTATTTATTTGTTTGTTTGGCTTTTAGGCTTTTTAAAATGTCTTTTAAATCGATAATGAATGTGTTTGCAAGTCCCACCCTAAGTACCAAATACCAAAAAATTACCCCAGCTGCTTTGGTATTTTAGGTACAGGAACTTTTGGTACTGCTCATTAGCTGGAAGTCAATGGAAAAGGAAAAGTACCAAATGTACCAAAACCCCTGAATGAACTTGCCTTGCAATTGGATGCAAAGGATACTGACATAAACAGCTCATATTGTCACGCCTGGCTCGTACGATCCTCGTGTGTGCCACGCCCCCTGATTATCCACATGTGCTTCCCCAATCTAGCCAAGCTGTGTCTGATTATTTTCGCCCAGTCCTGTCTATTTCAGTCCATGTCTTGCATTATTTTCTTGTCCGTCATTGATGTTAGTCGATGTTCGAGCTTTTGTTCTGTTCCGTTACATCCTGCCCTGCCCGTACTTGAATAAACCCCCAGTTTTTCCCCGTATTCTGCCTGCCTGCCTGCCTGCTTTCTGCTCGCATCACCTGCCCATGCGATCACCCGTTTAACCAGCACGATCGCCACGCACCGTGACACATGTAATTTAATTCATGAATTTTCAGTTCATTTTACTTTTGCTTTTCCAAACCAGACTTGATCTTGGTGTCTTCAGAACAGATAAACTTAGTAGTTACTGGATCGTTTAGTTCATCCAGACAGACTGGACAGCTGAACTCGTTCGGATCTAATGCAACACTGGCTTCTTCCTGCCAGTTGAAGAAGTTGGAGGCAGGAACTTCCTGCTTCTCAGGCTGCAGTAGGTATGATTTGCAGTAGATGTGGTTTTGAACTGAGGTCAGACTGAGAAGAGCAGACTGGGCAAACACTGGAGTTGGAGTTTTTGAATAAAATATTACATTATACAAACTGTACACACAACAGACATTAATTTAGTTTTTATGAGCATAACTGTTACTGATTTTCCACAGACAAGCTATAATCTTACGATTTAACTTTTTAGGTAGAAGTTACATAGATTCAAGATTCAAGATTCTTTATTCGTCACAAACATAGTTATAACAAGTACAACATGTAGTGAAATGAACCCGGACCGATCCAAAGACTGTGCAAACAAGCACAAGAATTAAATTCAAATTTACAATAGTTGAGAACATAAAAAGTGCAGACAATATAAAAATGACTTTAACAATATATACATAGAATAAAATAGAAAATAGAAGAAAAAAGAAAAGAGACATCTTAGATTGCACTATGAACAACTGACTGTACATTGACTGCAAATGTGCGTAAAGTGGCAAGTGGTGACAGATGAAGTGATTGCAATGTATAGTGAACAGGTATAAGTGATGGTCCATAATGCTGATGACGTCACTGTGCTCCTGCAGCAGGCTGGGGCCAGTGTTAGCCGAGTGGCTAGCGCTAGCATGATTAGCCTCGAACCGGGTATAGAACGCTTTGAGCTCGTTGGCAAAAGCAGAGTCGACGCTCGGAGCCGTGGTGGTTTTGCCTTTAAAGTCCGTGATTGTTCGCTGTCTGTGCCACAGCGCGCACGTGTTGCCCTGATGAAAGTGGTTATGGATGCGTTCGCTGTAGCATTGTTTTGCTAACCTCACTATGTGCCATACTCCATACGATGCCACTTTGTAAGCGCTCATATCGCCAATGGTGAGTCCTGCGTCGTACGCAGCGGTACGGGAGTTCACAGCCTCACAAATGGTTGCATCCACCCACGGTTTTTGGTTGGCGAACGCCTTTACTATTGCCATGGGGACGATGTCATTAGCAAGTGTGCTAATAAAGCTTAATGCTACTTCTGTAAACTCGTCCACATCTGCTGTGCATGACTGGAACATATCTCAGTCTACGTCATCGAGCGTGTCCTGCAGCGTGGCTTCTGATTGGACAGACCAGCGTTTTACCTCCCTCAAGGCCGGATCTTGCTGGAGATGCTTTTGTTTATATTTCGGTATGGGAAAAATGGCAGAGTGATCAGATTTCCCGAATGCGGGCTGTTACACGGCTTTATAAGCTAGCTTAAACGGAGTGTAGCAGTGGTTCAGTATGTTAGCACCCCTAGTTACACACGTAACATGTTGGTAATAGTTTGGCATGACTTCTGTGAGGTTTGCTTTATTAAAGTCCCCCACTACAATGAGCGCTGCGTCCACGTGTTTGTTTTGAGTCGCACTAAGTACATCATGTAGTTGAGACAAAGCCGTACCTGTGTCAGCTTGAAGTGGGATGTACACCGCCGTTGTGATGACCGAGCTGAACTCTCGGGGCAGGTAAATTGGACGACATTTGATGCTCAAATATTCCATATGAGGCGAGTAGGAGTGCGATAGAATTGAGACATTCTTTGCCTCGCACCATGCTGTGTTCACCATGAAACAGACTCCTCCACCCTTACATTTCTTTGCCTCGCACTACGCTGTGTTCACCATGAAACAGACTCCTCCACCCTTACATTTCTTTGCCTCGCACTACGCTGTGTTCACCATGAAATAGACTCCTCCACCCTTACATTTCTTTGCCTCTGCCGTTCTATCCATGTGAAACACAGAAAAAGAATCCGAAGGAGTTACTGTTCTGCTGTGCCTGTTTAGATGATTGTCTCTGTTTTTTTTTTCTCCAGATGAAGCAGATTTACTGGAAAAAAGTAATTTGATTTGGAATTGAAAATATCATGTGGTATCAGTGTGACACGCCGGTCTATGCAATTTTGGGTTAAGACATCGGTTTCATTAAATGCTATTAAGTTAAAATCTCATATTTAAGCCAAAAGTCAAGGGACCGCTTCAACCATCCCCAGTCTTAGAGCCAAATTATAGGAAAATATCCATCCATCCATTTTCCAAACCGCTTATCCTACTGGGTCGCGGGGGGTCCAGAGCCTATTCCTGAAGCATTGGGCACGAGGCAGGGAACAACCCAGGATGGGGGGCCAGCCCACACTCACACACCATTCACTAACACATGCACACCTACGGGCAATTTAGCAACTCCAATTAGCCTCAGCATGTTTTTGGACTGTGGGGGGAAACCGGAGTACCCGGAGGAAACCCCATGACGACATGGAGAGAACATGCAAACTCCGCAGACATGTGACCCAAGCAGAGACTCCAACCCGGGTCCCAGAGGTGTGAGGCAACAGTGCTAACCACTGCATAACCATGCCGCTCCCATAGGAAAATATCTTCTTAATATTTTTTGTTAATATTTCGAATTTGAATATTATTTCATGCATTCTTAACAATGGGTAAAAATCATTAAAGACCTAGACCTGAACCATGACATGCTACCTATGGAAAGAGCCTTAGGTGTTTTATGGTGCCCTGAATCTGACTCATTTACGTTTAAGATCAGAGTTAAAGAAAAATCCATCACAAGGCGCGGAATTCTCTCAGTCACAAGTTCCATCTATGACCCGCTGGGATTTCTTGCCCCAGCAACTCTTCCTGCAAAGATGATTTTACAGCAACTGTGCAGGGAGGGACTTGCTTGGGACAATGAGATTCCAGAAGAGCTAGGTCGAAAGAGTAACAACTGGCTTCAAGAGCTATGTCAACTGTCGGTTGTGTGCCATTCCCAGATGCATTTTATCCGTGGATTGAGGGCCTGTTGCAACAGTGGAGCTTCATCACTTCTCTGATGGAAGTGGGTATGGAACGACATCTTACCTGAGGTTGATAGGTGAAAATGGGCATGGTCATTGTGCTTTCATGATGGGCAAATTACGTGAGGGCCCGCTGAAGCAGATCACTATTCCACGCATCGAGTTGACAGCACCAATGACTGCTATAAAGACAGACAAAATGTTAAGAAGTGAGCTTCAGATGGATTTTCTCGATTCAATATACTGGACTGTTTGCACAACAGTGTTAAAATACATGATGATAAGCTTCACTTTAAAATATTTGTTTCCAATCGCATTGCTGTCATTGGACAGCTAACCAAGCCTCATCAATGGACATATGTCAGCACAGCAACTAATCCAGCTGATTGTGCATCCAGAGGGATTGCACCAACCAACCTCATAAAAAACTCGAGCTGGTTCCATGGTCCAGCCTTCCTAAAAGAACCAGAAAATTGCAGGCCTAAAAGACCTGGGGCCTCATGTATAACGACGTGCGTAGAATTCACACTAAAACATGGCGTACGGACAAAACTAGTAATGTGCGTAAGCAAGAAAAAATCCAGATGCATAAAACTTTGCGTAAGCACAGATCGACGCACATTCCCTTTATAAATGCCAATGAGCGCGAAATTTTACGTACGTGAACGAGCCCACAGCCACCCCCCGACCTGCCCATGATTATGCATATTTGCATATGTAAATCTGTATAAATACCCACTTTGTTCTGTTTTTCTTAAACAACAATGGATAAACCACGTGGGAAAAATAAGTATTTTAGTGAGTTTGAAGTGGAGGTCATGTTAACAGAAATCGAGGAAAGAAAAATGATATTATTTGGTGGTTTAATTAGTGGCATCAGCACTAAAGTTGACGGAGCGGCAGAACGCGGTGGAGTCAGTTAAAAGTGTTTTTATGTATTCGCACGGTGGCCGAAATTAAAAAGAAGTGGTCGGACATTAAAGTCGACGTGACAAAACGATTGGCCGCTCACCGTAAGAGTCTTAACAGCACCGCTGGCTGCACACATTCCCGTGCCTCGGAAACCGGGGGGCGACCGTCCGGCCGTATGCTGACTGAAGCTGTGCTGCAGTCACAAAATGCAATAGCACATGCTGTAAGAGATGTTGCCAATGAATTAAAACATCTAAATGATACGATATGTGATATTAACAACACATTAAAAGAATTAGTTAAAAAAATAAATGCGGTGTTCGTTCTCTGAAGGTTCTTTTATAGCAATGTGAGTGCAGTCGATGGCTCCGATTACATTGGGAAAACCGGACATCGCTGCAAATTACACTTTAATGTTTGCCTGTTCGACCACAGTGTAAGAAAATTTTATATATCTTGGTGACAAGCGGATTATGCCGTCGCATACAGCAGGCATGACGCGACTTGGTGTTGATTAAATCACCTGACTATGATCCCTGAATACGCGCTCTCTTCCAATTCTTCCATAAGCTACGTCTTCCAATAACGCAAGAGCTGCCACCGCAGTTGTAATAGTTCGGTCATTTTCTGCACCGTTTTATTGTTACAAATTGAATAAAAACCAGGTTCCGTACATTTGTAAACAACATACAATTAATGTCGGTGTATTGGATAAAGTCAGCGTCATGATTGTGAATTTAAAAAAGGCAAACCACAGTAGCAATGATTTACCACTGAGAGCCGTCCGTGTACAAAACCGAGCAGAAACGTGCGTACGCCATGTGTGGAGCTGCGTGAGAATGTGCGTAGCGGTACGTCAAGTTTCGTTTTTATACATCTCGACGTGAGCGTGGAAACGGACGTACGCAACATTTTCGTACGTACGCACCGTTTATACATGAGGCCCCTGATGAATGAAAGATTGCTGAGGACGACAATGAAGGGAGACACACTGCCACAGTACATCTGACAAACGCAGCTGAAGAAGGTCATACTGTGAACAAACTGATCAACCACTACTCCAGCTGGTACCGTTTGAAGAGAGCTGTGGCCTGGGTCCTTAAACTCAATAACCTACTTCTTCAACATTGTAGGAAGAAGAATGAACAGACAACCATCAAACTGCACCGACAAGACGACCAATCAGTAAAGACAAGCACGATTTTTACTGTAGAAGATCTGATGCAAGCAGAAACAAAAATCATCAAGTTCTTTCAAGGGCAATGGTTTCGAGAAGAAATTTTCATGTTAATGAAAGGCAATAGCATGAAGAAAACCAGCCACTTGAGGAAACTCGATCTAGTAAATCAGGATGGGGTATTGAGAGTTGGAGGCCGTCTCTCTGCTGCTGCAATGCAGGAGTATGTGAAGCATCCAATTATCATCCCAAAGAACCTACATTTCACCACACTAATCTTATGAGATACGCATGAAAGGATTGGACACTGCGGAAGACTCCACATGCTTTCACAGCTGTGCCAAAAATATTGGATCGCTTCTGCTAATTCAGTGGTGAGGAAGTTTCTGTCAATATGTGTGATCTGCAGGAAAGTTAAAGGCAAAGCTTTGGAACAGAAAATGGGAGATTTGCCAAAAGACAGGCTTTTGTCCGACAAACCCCCCTTTACTAACGTAAATTGTATGATTATTTTGGGCCATATGATGTAAAACAAGGCCGAAGCCTTCAAACGATATGGTGTGCTGTTCATCTGTCTCACAACGAGAGCGGTGCACATTGAGATTGCGCACACATTGGACACTGACTCTTGTCTGAATGCCATCAGACGCTTTGTGTGCAGAAGAGGGCAAGTAGCCATTTTGTGCTCAGATAGCAGAGTATCTCCAACCAAAAAGTGAAATGAAGGAAATTGCTTATATACCTTAAAACTATAGGCCTAGGGACATCCCCTTCCATTCTATTGCAGGGTTTGGTCAGGCTTTCATCTCATGGGGCCTGCATGATCCCTCACATCCAGCCTCCTACACTTTTAACAGCATGTTTTACAGCTCCAGTCATCTCAACGCCCTGAGATCATGCACCACACCACACACTAGGCACGCCATCCATGCAACTCCTTTACTAAGCTGCAATATTGCTGTAAAATCATGATTAACGCGTGATTGAGGAAGCTTCTCTCTCTTGGCAAGGTCGCAGGCACAGGCAAACAACCTCTGTACCAATAGCTTAAGCACAGCACAAGGACAGTATGTTCAGACCTTGATCTTGGTGCCTAAGACCTAAAACACAAGTGAATCACACTAAGCACCCATCCAGGCTACCCCACACTTAGTTCCCTCAAAAATCCTTCCACACCAAAATGCCCCATGGTCATGGCACACCCCAAAAGCATACAGAGAAGCAGTGAATACAATCAGTCTCTTCCCTGTTCTAAGATGACACTCTTAGGTCAATGTAACAATTCAGCAGCCTGGGCTTCCCACTGGGAGGGGACTTTAGCTCCCTCCACCAGGTGGCCATACAGTATGGCCAGGCTACCATCCTCCAACCAGAGGGAGCACCCATCCATAAACAATACGTCTCCACCCTCCAATCCACCCTTGGCTTGCTGGGGACCTCAATAATCTGCAAACAATCATGTAGTGACCCTTCAACAATGAGGAGAGTCAATGGATTAAGGGTGTTATTTCAGTCCAATGTCACATTTTCCAAATTTAATAACATATTCTGATGGTAAGTTTGCCTGTCCAGAGTCAATTCCAAAATTGTGCTTGAGTCAGTACAGCATAAACATTGTGCGGCACCCTTACAGTCAGAGGATGTAGCCGTACCAAATCAGCCCCAGAAAACAAGCTTACAACACACTAGTCACAGCATCCAAGCTCTTAGAATAATATTCTGCCTGTATGAGTGTCCCGGTGTCCCAGCTCAGCCCTGCCCTCTTCCCGGTGTCCTGGCTTAGCCCTGCCCTCCTCCTGGTGTCCCGGCTCAGCCCTGCCGTTCTCCTGGTGTCCCGGCTCAGCCCTGCCCTCCTCCCGGTGTCCCGGCTTAGCCCTGCCCTCCTCCCGGTGTCCCAGCTCAGCCCTGCCCTTCTCCCGGTATCCCGGCTCAGCCCTGCCCTCCTCCCGGTGTCCCGGCTCAGCCCTGCCCTTCTCCCGATGCCCCGCCTCAACCCTGCCCTCCTCCCGGTACCCCGGCTCAGCCCTGCCTCCTCCCGGTATCCCGCCTCAGCCCTGCACTCCTCCCGGTGTCCCGGCTCAGCCCTGCCCTCCTCCCGGTGTCCCGGCTCAGCCCTGCCCTCCTCCCATTGTCCTGGCTCAACCCTGCCCTTCTTCACTTCGCTCATCCACAGGTAACTAATCTTTGCATTAAATAAGGATCAAATAATTTTATTACAGCAAAATTGCTAAAGAATGTAGGCTACTACTCAATTATCTGCAAGAAATCAATGAAAAGTACTAAAGAACAAAAAGAATCTGAACAAGGCTCTGATGAAAATATCCAACATTGTAACAAAAGGCATTTATATAAAAAGTACCTGTCACGCCCGGTTCTGTCATTGATGTCGTTTGCTGTGTTTTGCCTCGTCTGTTAGTTCTACCTAATAAACCCTGTGTTCCTGATCCTCCGCTCCCTGCTTGCTCAATGGTGATCGTGATAGAATGACAGATCTCAAAGAAGAAGCGCCTCACCTAACCGAAAGCCAACGCATCGGTTTACTACAAGAGGTGATATACTGGCTGAGTCAGCCCGACGTCCGGAGCGACCCCGTTGCGTTGGCTCTAGCCAGCCGGAGTGGGAGCGTCTTGCAGGAGATGTCTCTACCTGGGAACGTGCACCTAGTTGGCGAGGTGCACGATACTCTCCGGCAGCTGGTGCAGAGGGTGACGGAGACAAGGACCCGCCAGGGAGCTCTTGTCGTCAGGCTACCCTCCGCTTCACCATTGGAGCTCCCTGAAACACCCCAACCTCTGCCAACAACTGCCAACCAAAGGAGAAAGAAGAAGCAGAAAGAGCGGAGATTAGAGAAGGAGCCGACGATCTTCATGGGGGCCGTCTCCATTGCCGCTTATACTCCCGCTGGATAACAGGAGGAACCCCTCCCGATACTAAATTCAGCAGCGTTCACCCCAGATGTCGCTAATACTACTTCATGCGTACAGGTGCCCCAGGCCCGCATCGCTACCGCAAAGCTGCCACTGCTGGCAGCTTACCCCTTCCAGGGAACGCGTCTGGCCCTTAAAGGGGCCAGGTCACTTTGGGATGCAATACCACGGGTCCCAAAGGTCCTTAAAGGGACCATGCCTGCTGCTGAGGCGCAGAACCTGGTTCCAGCCCTTGTGGTTCTTGTGCCGGCAGTTCCTGCAGCGCCCCCTGTGGTCCCTGTGCCACTCCGCCTGAGGTCTCTACGTAGCCTCCCGAGGTCCCTGCACCACCCGTTCCGGCTGTGCCCCCTGACGTTCCTGTACTGGTGGACAATGCTCCGTCCCCTGCTATTCCTGTGACTCGTAAGCCCACCCCTGTGACTCATGCCCCTCTTTCAGTGACTATTGCACTTCCCCCTGAGGTTCCAACATTGCCCCTTGAGGACCCTGCCACACTCTCTAATTCCCTGGCTCCAGATCCAGTCCACCCGGCTCCAGATACTGTCCCCCAAGCTCTTAATCCTCCAGTTTCTGACCCTGCTCCTATGCACGCTGCTCCCCTGGCCCCAGTCCCTGTCCCCGAGGAGATCCCCAATTGCCAGACCATTGCGTCTCCTTCCTTGATGGAAGGTTCCAGTCGGACCCTTCGTGGATTTCCCTGATGTCCCCGATGGACCGCTCTGGTACTGTAGGTCCATCCCGACCATCACCCCAGCGTGGTTGTTCCCGCCTAGGTCCCCGCCTCTCGGTCTCCCGGAGCGGACAAGGACACCTGCGCCGGGGTCATGTCCCACCCGCCCTGTCCCCTGGCTCACCCTCAGTCCCTGTGGCTCGCTGGCTGCCTGCAGGTCCCCTCACTCCGGCTCATCGCTGGCTCTGGCTGCGCCATTGCCTGCCATGGCTTCCCCTCTCTCCGTACCTTCGCCGAGGTCCCCTCCGACTTCCTCCTCGCCTCCCCTGGTGTTCCCTCCAACTTCCTCCTTGCCTCCTCTGCCTGTCCCTCCATCTACCTCCTCGCCCCCTACGAGGTTTCCTCCTTCTCCGGCCTCGTGGTCACCGAGGGTTTCTCCTACTCCGGTCGTCTGTGGCCCCTACAGCTGCCCCCTTTCACCTACTGGGGTTCCCTCGGGCTCCCTATTGTTCCCAGTCCTTTCGCTTCCACCCCGTGTGAAATCCCGATGTTTCATTAAGTCTGGTGTACTTAAGTCCATGTCAGAGTGTATATCCCCAGTACCGTCACTGAAGTCTTCACTGTATTGTACCTCGTTTGCTTGTTCTGCCTAGTAAAACCCTCTTTCCTGGATCTCCATCTCCCCAACCCTGATTCTCTGTTCCCTGCTCGACCTGCGGATGTTAAAAGGCATCTTAAATGTCGATGCCTTCTGCAAGATCTTCCCCTTTAATTGTCCAAAAGCTCATGTATCACGACAACAGTTGCTGCTCCCAAAATATGTTGAGAGAAAACCATGGTTGTTTAAATATATCTCTGTTTGCAGATATCTATTCTGTACATAAAATATGTCATATATCTATACTTATTCATATAGTATGTATGTCACATATCTGTACAAACTGGTCAGTATTCATAGTGTAGTGTGGAGGTACTGGCGGGCAGCGCAGCTGGTTGGACTGATGCCAGCTTTGTAAATAGTTCTCAGTAATTGCCCGTGTTGTTGTAAATGTGCTGTGTGTTATGTCATGTACAGTGGTTAATGTTTATTGCCTAATGAGGCAGTGTTAAGGACTCACACTCTGATCTCTAACTTCCATGCATCCTTCACCTCCTCTCACACCCCCTGGTGGCCAACAGGCCCAAGTGCAGGGCATGGTGTTATTACAGTGCCTTGCATAAGTACTCAACCCTGCTGAGACCTTTGGTCCTGTTACAGCCTCTGATGGCAATGGATTACACTGGGATGTTATGTATAGGGCCCACACAAAATATTCCCTATTGTAATTGGTGGGACAGAGGATATTACATAGTCATAACCCTGTAGGATACTGGTATGGGGACTTATTTCTTCACATTATGTATGTTTGCTTATTTTGTTTTATTATTGACTTTCTTTGTACTTTTGGTTACTGTGTGAGACAAAAGGGTTAAACTTGGTCCTAACCTCTGTAGAGTGAGCTGACTGGTCCATGATCATGTGAAAGGGGGGAAACCAACGGCGGGAAGCAGAGTGGCGGGAAAATGAGAAATAAATAGGGGAGAGAACGGGGCTAGAGAGGCAGAGGAGTGACATCAGAATAAACGGACGGACAGTTTTGCTAGAGTAAAGGCGTTTATCAGTAAGTGTACCTGCTGTGTATCCGGTTCATGGAGCTGTGGAGTGAATCTGATGTGAGGGAGGGGTGAGTATCTTCTGGAGCTTGAAGGTTCTTTTTATTTTATTGGCTTTTTAAAGCAGAGCAGCTGTTTGTTTTTTGCCTCATCACAACTAAGAGCTGTGCTGTGGGGGCAGGAGGCAGAATGATTTTCCCCACTCACACCTTTCTCCCTCTAAGGCTGATTTATACCTCTGTGTCGAGCTCACACACAGCTTTTACCAGGGACTATGCGATTGGCCTCCGCCATCGTGAGCATTCACGATGCTTAGTTGATGATTGGTTGTTGGTTGTTGATTCACGATGATTGGGCTCTTAACGCCTGCTCTTAGCTCCCTGCACTGGCTTCCTGTGAGGTTCAGGATTGACTTCAAAGTTCTCCTACTCACATATAAAGCACTTAAAGGCCTATCACCTAGCTACCTAACAGAGTTACTCCAAGTTTACAGCCCGCACCGTCCACTCAGGTCGCAGAATGCAGGTTTCCTTGTAGTCCCACATATAACTAAAGTGACTGTTGGTGGCAAAGCATTCTGCTACAGGGCCCCTATACTGTGGAATGGCTTACCAGCCTATGTTCGGGATGCTGAATCGGTCTCAGTCTTTAAATCTCGACTAAAGACCTATTATTTCAGTTTAGCTTACCCACAAGTTAACACTTAACACCGTAATTATGGCTGCTGATGCTGCTGTACATGCCATTTTTACCTACCGTGCTTGTCCATTAATGTATCAGTGTACTCTTTGACACCTACACTCTCTGCCTTCCTTCCCACATGTCTGGAGGGTGCCCGAGGGGGCACCTTCTGAGCTGCCATCAGGGTCTACGGAAGGGTGCCATCATAAATGTGACCTGCGATTTATGACGATGTTGGTGCAGCTTCCATCCTGCTACCCGACACAGGCCTATGTGGAGGACTGTCTCACTGATGGACTTTAACTAGGACCGGATCACAGTTGACACCTTGCTCTAAGAAAACAATCCGGCTACTTCTTTACCTTTGTCCTGTAATGTTAGCATGCCCAGGGGGGGTAGGGTTGCCAGTTGACCTTGGACCCCCAGAGGTTTTTTTTCTCCCTACTTGGGAGTTTTTGGTTCCTCTCCTCCGCTGTCATCTGGCTTTCTTTCATTTTTCCATTTTCACTGTTTCTGTGTTCTGTGGTTATTGTTAAGGATGTTCCACAACACACTCCTGTAAAGCGCATTGGGGCAACCTTGTTGTGAAAAGCGCTATATAAAAATAAATTGAATTGGATTGAAAAATCAGAAGTTTCTCAGGTTGTTAATCAGGCCAGATAACAGGGGCAGCTCAGCTTTCACTGCCTGAGTTGTTCTCTTTTAATCAGTCTCTAGGAAAGACACCCTTGTAAAACCCATAGGTTTTATGTGTGGAAAAAGGCTACAGCCCTATGTGAAGCCTATGCTTTATATTACAATGAATCAGAGAGTGAGGGAGAGACCTCAGGGGAATTTGAGGGTCATTATGCAGATGGTGATATGGACAGTTTGTCATTGGTGGGTGCACTGAGTGACTGGGCTGTCAGGTTTGGTATATCTTTAAGTGCTTTGTCTGCCCTTCTGAGAATTCTCACAATTCACCACCCATACCTACCCAAGGATGCCAGGACACGACTCAAAACAAAAACCTTGTATAATGGGCAAAATGTGGCTGCCGGTCATCACTATTGTTTTAAGTAGCTTTGGCAAAACAATGGAGAGGATGTAGTCCAAAGTTACTGAGAGACATGTTTTTTCATTAAAGCTGAACTTCGTTGGTCTGCCACCATTTAAAAAATATAGTCTTCAGTTCTGGCCGATCCTAGGGAGGTTTCATTGCTCTTTTCTGTGGAAATTCAAAACCGAATTCCCTATGTGACTATTTGAGTGGCCTTGTTCATGAACTTCAGGAGCCAAGCAAGGCTTCCTGATCAGTGGAAACCAGGTATTTCTAACTGTCTCCTCTGTTGTATGTGATGCTCCATCTAGGGCATATATCAAAGGAATTATGTCTCATACTGGTTACTGTGTATGGATGTTCTCCAACTTACAGGGAAATTTGGGGGTTGGTGGCAGGATTGGCACTCCAGCCACCGGACTACTATCGTGCTGAGGTATCACCCACTGCACAGCTGCGCTCAGGTTCTCATCCCTGAGGTGGTTTGTCATGTGGTGGGTGTGGCAAAGGGCTGTCATCAGCACACGCCCCTTACCCTACCTTACTTGATTACTCTGGTTGTGACAAATGCATCCAAGAAGGTATTTATGTAAACCACAGGATGACATTTCCTGAGGTAAATAGTCCTCATAGAACTGATTCTTCATTTATCAGCTTGTCTGATGAGGGTCACCATGTCCAAAGCTCCTCTTTAAGGGAGGCATCTATTGGAATGGTGTCATGTTTTCTGCATTATTATATGCACCTGGTCTGCCTTGGGGTGATGTGAAAATTGTTAGATTTGTGGCTGGCTGTAGGACCTCTCTGTTGTCAAGTTTCTTCTCATCAGAGTGAACTAATCTTAAATCCAAAGCATGAAAGATTACGTTCATGTACACTTTGCTCAGAAACCTAGGGGAGTGTCAGAGAGGCTAAGATGGAAGGTAACAGAATTAAGGCAGTTCTTGTATATTTGTCCTGTGGTTCTTTCTGATGTGCTCTCCTTGCCAGTGTACAAAAATGTTATGTTGTTACTGTATCAGTTGACATTTTTATACTTTCAAGTCCAGTGTTATGTCAGGCTCTGAATGACTTTGCCCTCCATCTCCTGGTGTCATTTGTGGAGCACTTCAGACAGTTGTATGGTCCTGAACATGTTTGTACATGGTCTGACTCATCTTTGTGAAGATGTGAAATTACATGGGAATCTGGATTTAATATCAGGATTTCCTTATGATGACTATTTAGGGCAGATTAAGAAAATGATTAGAACCCCACATCATTCATTGTCACAGATCATACGATTAATTTCAGAATCCAACAGTGACCCAACGGATGATGAATTGGCACATGGAAAACAGATGTAGAAAAAAGTTTGGCAGTTTGAAGAAGTAGTCCTAGATAATACAATACGGCTCTTGCTTAAGCACAAAGCTGCAGGGATTTTAGGAACTGTAGCAGCTTGGATCGACAACTGGTTAACAAACAGTAAGCAGCGAGTATGTTGATGCTTCCATGTCCCACTCTCGCCAGTGTGGGGAAGCAATGAAAAAGGCCAATATAATGTTGGGTTATATCTCTAGGTGAGTGGAGTTTAAGTCAAGGGAGGTGATGCTACGATTATATAATTCTGTGGTAAGACCCCACATAGAATACTGTGTGCAGGATTGGTCACCAAACCTTAAGAAGGACATTGCTGCCTTGGAAAGGGTGCAACGTAGGGCTACAAGAATGATTCCTGGTCTTAGAGTAATGTCTTATGAGGAGAGGTTAGCCGAGCTGAATCTGTTTAGCCTCGATCGAAGGAGACTAAGGGGGGACATGATCCAGGTATATAAGATTCTAACAGGTCTCGATGTTGTTCAGTAAAAATGGCTATTTCAATATTAGTTTAAATACTAGAACTCATTGCCATAAGTGGAAATTAGCGGGAGAACATTTTAAAATGAATTTGAAGAAGCACTTCTTAACACAGCATGTGGTTAGAGTATGGAATGGTCTTCCTACTAGTGTAGCGCAAGCTAAAACCCTGGGTTCCTTTAAATCAGAGCTAGATAAGATTTTAACTGCGCTATTATTTACTGTACGAGCTTGATGGGTTGAATGGCCTCCTCTCGTTTGTAAATTATGTTCTTATGTTTAACATTAAATGTGTCTAAGGTAGAAAGTAAGATTGATGATTGCAGTGCGTTGGTTGCCATTATTCTGGAGTTAAAAGGCAAAGTTTATGTTGTGATTAAGGAAAATCAGGAGAAGAAATCATTTTATGAGAACCTTTAAAGTTGTGTGAACTTGGGATCTACAGTATGTTGTCAACAATCTACCGTTGACTCTCAAAACAACATTAAAACTTAATAAATGCTCACATAAATATGTCAGATTGTCATACATAGGTAAATTTGTAGCTGTGCCTCTCCTTCATTTGAGCAAGTGGAATTCTGGCAACAACTAAGGTTCCATCTACAAGGCTTCCATATAAATGTGTCCATAATGACAATTTAGGATTTGGAGTTTGTAGTTTGAAGACACTGTAAATTATGTAGTGCTGATGCCGGTGTGGCCCTGCGATGGGCTGACCCCCCATCCTGGGTTGTTCCCTGCCTCATGCCCATTGCTTCCGGGACAGGCTCCGGACCCCCCGCGACCCAGTAGGATAAGCGGTTTGGAAAATGGATGAATGAATGGATGTTCAAAATCGTGGAGTTTAAGGACACAGATTAGGTAGAATTGGGGCCTGGTGTGTGGATGAAAAATGGTGTCCATCACTGATCCCCCTATAAAGGGAAGCAGTTGGATTCAGCAATTAAGCATCTGGTGACTCCAGACCACAGCTGGATACAGTGGGAAGTCAGAGTGATGTTTATAACAGAGAGTTATGAGGAAGGGAGACGAAAATTACGGGAAGTTGAACAACGGTCAGACCTCCAGTCAGAAGCAGAAGAGCCTGGAAAAAAGAAAAGGAGAAAAATGTACGTATTCGTCTTTCAGTATTTATGGTTCTTAATTTTTTATTTCCTCAAGAAAAAAAATAGTTTTTTGACGATTTTCAAATGTTTAATGTCTTAATTCCAGGTAGCAGACTTCTGGACGGTGCTTTGAGTGACAGTGAAGAGGAAGCAGGACTGCAGCAGAGTCACAGATGTTTACCTGAGGCCCCACAATCAGCTAAAGTTAAAATATTAACCCCCTTGCAGGCTGCTAATGTCGGAAGTCGCAGGACTTTTCCCTGGGTGAAGAACCCACCCCTCCCTGTGGAAATGATGTGGCAACCTATAGATGCCCTACGTGGAGAGCATGACCTAAACAAAAGGCAGTAACCGGAGCTCGGTGACCACTACGAGATTATGTGCGGCTCGGCATTTGCCAGATATAGATGCATTTCCCCCTGCTTTTCTCTTTATTTTCTTAAGCAGATTATTTTCTTTGATTATCCAGAAGTAGACATTGAATAATTACCAGTTCATTATTTTATTTAAGCTATGGAATTGTTATTCCCCCTTCTGCTTTGTTTTTCCAAGACCATGCAGACTTGTTTTCCCTACTACCACTTCAACCACAGCCTTCACAAATCAGAAGTCCTGGATACCATCTGAAGGTAATTCTCATATGTGAACAATTTAGGTATTTATGAATGTAAACTCTCAAAAGGATTAGTATAATCTGAAAACTAAAATATGATGTTTAGAATAGTATAATTAACCAGTGTTGTTGAATTGATTCTCAATTTCCATTATATTGCATGCATCATCTGAAAGCTGTGTACAACGCTGCGATATGGTTTAATGCCGTGTACCGCACTGCGAAATGGCTTAATGTCATATACCGCGCTGCGATATGGTTTAATGATGAGTACCACGCTGCGATATGGTTTAATGCTGTGTACCGCGCTGCGATATGGTTTAATGCCGGGTACCGCACTGCGAAATGGTTTAATGTCATATACCGCGCTGCGATATGGTTTAATGATGAGTACCACGCTGCGATATGGTTTAATGCTGTGTACCGCGCTGCGATATGGTTTAATGCCGGGTACCGCACTGCGAAATGGTTTAATGTCATATACCGCGCTGCGATATGGTTTAATGATGAGTACCACACTGCGATATGGTTTAATGCTGTGTACCACGCTGCGATATGGTTTAATGATGAGTACCACACTGCGATATGGTTTAATGCTGTGTACCATGCTGCAATATGGTTTAATACTGTGTACCACACTGCCATACGGATTAATGCTGTGTACCGCGCTGCGATATGGTTTAATGCCTGGTTTGAAATACCTGACGTAGTACTTCTGTATTCTTACTCGGCTCTTTTTCTGGTGTGTGTTAAAAAAAAAAAAAAATTCTGCACTTTCTCAACGGAGTTTTCAGACAGATGGTATTCATAGCCTGGGTCCTTATTGAGCTAGCATCGGAATTTCATCGCAGAGTCTCAAAGCACTTATGTAAGTCGCTCTGGCTAAGGGCGTCTGCCAAATACTGTAAATGTAAATGTAATGCCGAGTACGGCACTGCGATATGGTTTAATGTCAAATACCTCGCTGCGATATGGTTTAATGCTGTGTACCATGCTGCAATATGGTTTAATACTGTGTACCACACTGCGATACGGATTAATGCTATGTACCGCGCTGCGATATGGTTTAATGCCGAGTACCGCACTGCGAAATGGTTTAATGTCATATACCGCGCTGCGATATGGTTTAATGCCGTTTACCGCGCTGCGATATGGTTTAATGATGAGTACCACACTGCAATATGGTTTAATGCTGTGTACCATGCGGCGATATGGTTCAATTCCGTGTAATGCGCTGCGATATCGTTTAATGCCGTACAACGCGCTCTGATATGGTTTAATGCTGTGTACTGCGCTGCGGTATAGTTTAATGCCGTGTACCACACTGCAATACGGTTTAATGCTGTGTACCACGCTGCGATATGGTTTAATGCTGAGTATCACGCTGCGATATGGTTTAATGCTGTGTAGCACGCTGCGATTTGGTTTAATGCTGAGTACTGCGCTGCAATATGATTTAATGCTGTGTACCGCGCTGCGATATAGTTTAATGCTGTGCACCACACTGCAATACGGTTTAATGCTGTGTACCACGCTGCGTTATGATTTAATGCTGTGTACCATGCTGTTATATGGTTTAACACTTTAGCATTTAATGTGACACCCCCTGGCACAGCAATACCTGCTGGAAGGCCGTGTTCTGCTCCGCTTAGAGCAGAGCTGAACCAGGACATTGATAGGATAGAATATGAAGCCTTCATTGTCAGTGTACAGGCAGCAAATGCAATATACATAAAGAAATATATAAAATGTACATTTACAGGGGAGGGGAACCGCCCCAATCAGGATTACATTTCATTACATTTTAATCAGAGAGAAAAACATTTTCCATGTTTGTTCAGCTTGCTGAACCCGGTCACATTTTGTTTACTATACGTCACACGTCAGACAGAGTAAAAAGGGTTATACTGGTTAAAAAGCAGAGATTTTACCTTTTTCCCATAGAGAGGCAGAGATATGTGACACTCTGATAAGGTAAAAATGATTCCTCCAGCACACAGTGAGCTATCCCAGCATGCACAGCGACACTGAGGAGTTATAATAAACCCTAAACCCTGGATAGAGGGGTTCAGAGAATGAGGAGGTGAGGCTGTACATGAAAGTCAGTCTATCAGAGGAGACTCTGTAGAAGGACAGAGTACCAGCCGCCTGGTCCAGATACACTCCTACTCTGCGGGAGCCTGAGGGCTCTATGGGTATGACAGTCTGTTTATTATTCTGCAGGACAGAGTAACTGTCAGGAGAGCAGATCAGCATCCATGACTTGTCATTGGCTCCAAGCCCACAGTCAGCACTTTCCCCTTTCCTCCCGATTCCTTTATAAGTCACTCCTATCCGGGCTCCACGTCTACGCCACTCAGCCTCCCAGTAACAGCGACCAGTCAGACTCTCTCTGCACAGAACTTGGGGCCACCAGTCAAATCTCTCTGGATGGTCAGGATATGGCTGCTCCTCTCCCCCCCGTGTCACCTTCCTGTTCCCCTCTGACAGAGACAGGAACCTGTTTGCTGTGTTGGGGTCCAGCGTCAGCTGGCAGGAGTCTGTAGGCAAGAGGAAGAGCGATTAATCCCATGACGAAGCCCAGCAACTCCATCATTATCACTGTCACACCTCACACACTCAGTAACACAGAACTCGCTCCAATACACACATTTTATTCCCAATATACTCATGTAGCCGCCCGAGTCTGCGGCGCTCCGGCTGCCCCCTGCGCTGTGAGACACGCCGTGCTGAGAGACTCACTGGGGACCCAACTGCACTTTAGCCCGAAAGCTATTATTCATAAAATATAAAAACGAAGCAGAAATTCAATTATATGAAATAGCTCAGGAAATGTCAGATGGCACGTGCTAAACTAACAGGATGCATTTCAGGTTAATAAAACTATAAACAACATTTATCAAAAAAATAACCCTTAAAATCCGACAAAAGCAAAATGCGTTGCTTTTCGCACTCAACCTCAGGCTGGTAACTTTGAAGAGATATAACACACAGACACGATCGAGAGAATTTACCTGATCCGGGTGTCCAAGACGCAACATTGTGCGCTAAAGTATTCCAGAGTAACCCTGTGCGCAATGAGGCATATATTTTAATTTACTAAAATCTGAGAAATTTCAATATGCGCTAGTAGTTTATCTTCATAGAAAAATGACATCGATGATGTCAAGACAAAAAAATATCAAGACTGCATCAGCATTTGTCATGCCCTGCTTGTCCGATCCTCGTGTGTGCCACGCCCCCCTGATTATCCACGTGTGCTTCCCCAATCCTACCCAGCTGTTCCTTGTTATTTCGCCTTGTCTTTTCTTTATTAGTCCACGTCTTGCCCTGCCTGGTTGTCCGTCATTGATGTTAGTTAATGTCAGTGCTAGTGTTCCGACCTGTTCTGTCCTGCACCTTAATAAATCCCCGTTTATCCCGACTTTCGCCTCCTTGCCTGCTTCCTGCCCGCTTGCCTGCTAGTCCGCTTACCCGGCGAACCTGACAGATCTAGAGAAATAACAAGGAACAGCTGGGTACGACTGGGGAAGCACACGTGGATAATCAGGGGGCGTGGCACACACGAGGATCGGACGAGCCGGGCGTGACAGCATTAACACATCAGCTTATGACTTATCAGAGTAGTCCAGAATATCCTGAAAACAACTGGTCGAATATTATATTATTAATATAAATTATATTATATTATAACTCCTCAGTGTCGCTGTACATAAATCTGAACCCCTCTATCCAGGTTTTAGGGTTTATTATAACTCCTCAGTGTCGCTTATGTACATAAGTGAAATGCATAGAAACATGCTCAAAATGGATACATTTCAAATGCTTAACCATATAATTGTACACCAAACATTACTGTTAAAAGTGAATTTGTCTTTACATCATAATATGAACATCCTGTGAACCACTTCGCACACTCACCTCCCTCCAGCAGCGCTAAGCGCAGACTGAGGAGATGCTCTGTGTCACAGCCAGTTTGGGGGAGACTATGGGTGCCGACTTAGGACAATACTAACGAATCTCAATAAAGGTATACTCAGCGTATGTGCAAAAAGAACAAATATAAAGGGTTTTTTGTTTTAAATTACCTATTAAAATAACCATTTTCAAATAACGAACTAGTCATCTTTACATGCAAACCTTCCCTGTTTGTAAAAAATGAAAAAAGAAACTGACAAATGAAATTAAGTGATTTTCTGTTTCAGTGGATCTTTGGATGTTGTCTAAAATGACACTCACACAAAAATTCACCTGAACGCATGAAAATCCATCTACATACAGGACAAAAAACACACACATCACAATAAAGACATGAATGTATAATCACATACACATTCCTGAATACTAAGAACAGTATACTGTATAAACTAATTTAACTTTTTACACCTCTTTAGCACCAATCACCCCATGTCTTACGCTATAATTGGCTGCTCATTGCTCATTATCGGCCACCAAAAAGTGTCATCAAGCAGAAAATTGTGGCTAAAATCATGTAGTGTGAACTTGGCTTAAGGATGCAGATAAAAGGCCTTGATTAGTTGTTACTGTGTGGGACCAAAAAGTTCCTGATACCCAAACAAAGCGAGGGCAGCCTCCCTGCTTTCAGCATTACAGTGCAGGCTGACATCTAGGACAGCCTGGGCCCTTAAGCCCCACCCCCCCGCTTACTTGGTTTGGATCCACTGCTGTAGCTACAGCCCACACTAGGCAGTGAGCAGTAGCCCCAGTGTCAGCCATTCCTGTTCTGACTGACTTCAGGGGGAACAAAGTGCATCAAAGCGCACAGCTACTCTATCTAATCTGACTGCAGTTGAGTGACACCTACAGACTGGGTCAGACAATGTGTTTAATACATTAATCTTAACTTTACTGAGTATCAGGTCTTTGGCTGGCAAATCACTATACGTTGCACTTTTCCACCCCCTAGATCGGTAGGTTGGCAACCTTTTTAAAGCAAAGAGCCATTTTATCCTGAATGTCTGACCGAAGAATTACAAAGAGCTGCTGGGTAGAGAAGGGGGTTTGAGATACGACTTTTTAATGGTATAGAGGTGTACATGCATTTAAGGCAAAAACAAAACTAGACGTATTTACAAAAAAGAAAGACAGATAGTTTTTTTTTTTTGGGGGGGGGGGGCATGTCAGTTGTAAATCACTCGAACATGCAAGAGCGCAAAGGTGACTAATATTACCACATTGTTCAGCTCTGTAGTGATAGTATTCACCCTCACACCCCCTCTCTTGAGTAAAGAGTGGGGGTGTGTCTAACAAACACTAAAAAATTTGATCATATTACACCGGTCTTATCCTCTCTTCATTGGCTGCCAGTTAAGTCTCGAATTGACTATAAAATACTGCTATTAACTTATAAAGCACTAAATGGCCTTGCACCAGAATACCTTAGTAAACTGCTGACCACATACAACCCTCCACGCTTGCTTCGCTCTCAAGCCATGGGATATCTGTTAGTGCCTAGGGTAGAAAGAGCTACGGCAGGCTGCAGAGCTTTCTCCTACAAAGCTCCTCAGCTGTGGAATGGTCTTCCACCGGATGTGCGGGTTTCAGGTTCACTCTCAATATTCAAGTCCAGACTAAAAACACACCTGTTTAGTTTAGCGTATAGGGACACTAGTTCTAGCCCTAGCTAACTCTTCACTCCCAGTCAGACCTGTAGTGTGAGGTGTAGAGCTGGGTGGGGATCGGTGCCATTGGCTTTGGATGAACTGGATTGTCAGTGCTGTCACTCTAGCTTTGCAATCTCTTGTGGAACTGGAGTGCTGACATTTCAGGGACTCCCCATGCCGGCATTCCCACTTGCCTCTCCCTCCTACTGATGCTGCCATAGCCATATCTGCCGGAGCTTGCAGATTGCACTTCATATTGTACTCACCTAGCTTTTAGCACTGCCAATAGCCTCCTCTACTATGCCTAATTGTACATTTTATTTCCCCTACTCCTCCTGGGGGGTGATGCCTGGAGACCTCAATCTATCAAGATATCCAGCACACCTGACCACCACCAGTGACGTCCCTGCATCCAGCTCGCCGTTCTGATCTTCCATGTATGACCCGCTGCCTTACCTCTGGTTGCCTGGCAATTGGAAGAAGACTCGGCTTCGGCATTGGCTTATCTTCCTTGCTCTCCTCTCTCTATTTGACTATCCCTGCCGGCCCCTGGAGGATGGGCTTCCCCTTTGAGTCTGGTCCCTCTCAAGGTTTCTTCCTTCTAGGGAGTTTTTCCTTGCCACTGTCGCCTATGGCTTACTCACTGGGGGCTTTGGGTGAGGATACTGTAAAGCGCTTTGAGACAATGTAATGTTGTGATAATGCGCTATATAAAAATAAATTTGTTGTTGTTGTTGTTGTAAAGTTCCTTTGACTCTGCAGTTGTCTGCAGTTGCCCTTCACTCTGCACTTCACTACTGTAACTGCTGACCGAGCAGCGCAAAATGTCCTCACCACTCTGAACTCAGCTGCTATAATATGTAAGTCAAAGAGGATATGCCAGTTTTTTACAAAGACTTGGGAACGAATGGTGATGATTTACTACAAAAAGTAGTCAAGGTCGCTGACCCCTGACCTAGACTGGTCAACCTTGTCAGAAATTGTTCAACAGCTTAGGCCTACAGCTAGCTGCCTTGATACTCAATCTGCAAGTTCCTTTGATGTTGATATTTTTAATCATCAGATGTGCTACAAATAGTCAATAGTTCAGTCAAGTATGATTGGATCTCAGTGCTGCCTTCAGCCCGGTTTACCATAAGATAATATTACATAATAGCATAAGAGCACATTACATCGGTCTTTAAATCACTGCACTGGCTTCCTGAGCATCACAGGATTCGTTGTAAAATATTACTCCTTTGTGCAAAGTACTAATTGGTCTCAGACATAAATACATTTCTGATTTCCTTTAATGTTACGCAGCATGCAGACCCCTGAGGGCATCTGGGAAAGGTTTACTCAGTGTCCCAGAATCAAGACCAAGCAGGGTGAAGCGGCTTTTAGTCTCTATGCTCCCTGTCTGTGGAACAAGCTTCCTGAAGACCTGAGGTCGGCTAACACTGTCAGCTCATTATAATCAGGGCTTAAAGTGTTACTGTTTGCTGCTGCTTATCAATGTATTAAATCTGTAATAGTTTAGTCATACGCTGCCTCTACAAAATAACTTCTTTTTAGTTAACTATTTATTTGTTTGTTTAGCTTTTAGGCTTTTTTTAAAATGTCTTTTAAATTAACAGTGAACGTGTTTGCAAGTCCCACCTCAAGTATGAAATACCAAAAAAGTACCTCAGCTACTTTGGCTACAGGAACTTTTGGTACTGGTCCGTAGCTGGAAGGCAATGGAAAAGGTAAAGTACAAAATGTACCATTCCTGGTGCTGTGGGAAAGCCCCTGAATGAACTTGCCTTGCAATTGGATCCAAAGGCTACTGACATAAACAGCTCATGTAAATGTGAAAGACCAGGAGTCAGCAGGAGAGAGAAAGAGAAGCTCCTCTAGCAGAAGAAAACAAAATACAATAAAACACACTCCACCTCATACAGGGAGAGAGAAGCGTGTGTGTGAACAGACTCACATTGTAAGAATTCTGCTCTGGTCCTGGGCACTAATGCTGATAGGACGGCGTCTTTGGTAACTAGAAGGAGACAGAGAGAAACAGGGATGTGAGTAAAAGGAATTTACTTCTGGGAGATGGACGTCACTCACTGTGGAGACACCAGCAGTAGGGTATTATCATTATGAGGGACAATAACAGGCAGTTTTGGATTCTGTAATGCAAAACAAACATGATTCATGTGATCTGCGTTTTACAGCCTGTAGAATGTGGAGCTAAATCATCAGTTTTCACAAAGATTTAGTCTTATTGGAAACAGAAACTGACTTGTTCACACAAATGTGAGGCTGACTGCACTGCATACTCTCTGCATGGTCTATATATTTATATGAACAGATAGGAAAATATATTTATTTGTTAACCTGTGTGATGGATCTCTGCTGTTTTCTTTTCGCAAACATTTTCCAGTTGATACTTCAGTTGAGAAATCACCTTCCTCAATTTCTTAAAAGAGCGGTGTGGATAGACAGAGATTCTGGGTCCAAATCCAGCTTCAGGGACGACAGTAAGATCCTGGCACCTCTACAGACACACAGTCTGATTAAACAGCTTCATAATAACAAATGTGTATTGTAATGGAATGAGCAGGACCATTAACATTTGACAAATGACTAGTTGAAATACAAATGAGAACATGCATCCATTTGAATACTCTGGTTTTCTTATTGCCAAATTAGCTGTTCTGTTACCTTGAGGAAATGGATGTGATCCTCTGTGTGTGAAAGCTGCTCCAGCTCAGAGTGTCTCCTCTTCAGTTCATCAATCTCCTGCTTCAGTATCTCCATGTGTCCTTCAGCCTGACTCACTACAGCCTTCTCCTGATCTCTGATCAGCTGTATCACCTCAGAGCGTCTTCTCTCAATGGAGCGGATCATCTCAGTGAAGGTCCTCTCGCTGTCCTTCACTGCTGACTGTGCTGAGCTCTGTTGGTGACACAGGGAGCAGAGGACAGTAATTTACAATTGGCCCATTTTGAGACTTCAGAGAGCCTCATTGTACAATGTACCTGACAGGAGGTATAAAAACAGCACAGGGCTGGGGTTTGGAGCGTCACCATGCTGGATGCCTCAGGTACTGAAACCCAGCCAGCACTGATTAGAAATGATCACTCATTAAGCTCATACATTGTCAGCTGCAGGGATCTGGCAGAGACTGGTGGCAGGTTGGGTGTCACCTTTAGGTCTCAGTTTAATTGGTAACCTCATGGTGTTCATTTGTATGAAAATTTTCTGTTTCTCAAACCATCCATCATGGCCATCCATTTTCCATTTATCTTACTGGATTGCAGGGGGATCTGGAGCCTATTGCGGAAGCAATGGGCATGAAACAGGGAGCAACCCAACCCCACAACATGCAAACTCCACACACGTAACCCAGGCGGAGACTCGAACCCGGGCCCCAGAGGTGTGAGGCAACAATCCTAACCACTGCACCACCATGCCACCCCTACCTTAAATGGCATTTTTCCAAATGAGTAGGACAACCCCTGTAACCTGGTAAAGCTGCTAAAATGGCTTTATCAATGTTTTCATCTTATTATGCTAGACTGCTGAGCGTTTCTCTGCCCCGGTTCTCCCTGGTTCTGTGAGGTTCCTCCTGTGACTCTGTCTGCCTGATCTCCCAGACTCTCCCACCCAAGTGACTGCTGATCCCGACCCCCATCTAGGTGAGCCTGAGTGTCTCGCCTTCACTGTGTCCCCATGAATGTTCCCCTTTTCCCTCAATTCCCTGGGTAGATTAACCCGCTTTCCCATCTCTGTTAGCAACCCCGACTTTGATTCCCATACTGTGATTTGGCTCTTTGACTGCACCCTGTCTGGGTGCCCTGTTCCTGTTCTGTCTCGTGACACTGATATCTGGCACCTTTGTCCCATCAAACCTCTGACCCAGAATAACCCACAGTGGCCTTAGTATGATTAATCCACATGACTCTATAAATCTGTTGACTCTGGGGAAGAGTCTTAATTCAAGATGATCACAAGCCAGCTGTTATCTTCTCCTCAGGTTCATACTCACTCTGAATGAGCCCACAGCCTCTCTCAGCTCCTGCAGCTCCTTCTCTCTCATTTGTATTATCTGCTGAAATTCCTTCTGTGTTTCTCCCATTTGTTTCTACAGACAGGAAACAAGATGACAAAACAAGTTTATTTCATTAGCAGAGATAAAATTCTTTAACCATCCTGTCCAGGGTGGATCCCAGGTTTATACCCTATGCTGCCTGGAAAAGGCTCCAGGTGCTCCCCATGGCCCTGACCGTCAATAAGTAATGGATGGATGGATTGATGGAGATGGATGAATATTCTTAAATGATTGATTGACTGTAGGTAGGATAAACTGGACATAGAGCCTTTATCTAACCACCATTGCACTGAGCTGAAAAAAATATTATGTGGTACTTTGGGCAGAGCTTAATGCTCTTCCCATCTATTACGTCACAAGCAGGAGGGGGCATGTCTCTTATTATGATTGGTCAGGGGCTTATCTCCATACTACACATGCTTATGCCACGTGTTATTGATAGGGAGACATATGGTTTGGGTAATAAGGGTTGCTGTTAAACTTTAATAGAATGAAAATACATTACGTTCTTAAGGAATAATAAAACATATAGCAGGATGAATGCACGCTAGCGCATACACGTCCAGCGTGGGGTCCGTCCAGCCGTAACCACGTGTTGTTAGTAGGCAGAAACGCCACGGCATATTTTAAAAGAAAGTATCAAAATGTTTTAAAGAATAAAAACTTTAGCGTTATTTTAAGAGAAAGAAAAGCAGGCAGAATATAAACAAGTACAAGCATGCCCGAAAGAAACAGAAGACCAAATGCTGTGCTTAAACAAGCACAAGCGAAACCAATAAACATACAGCACGTCGTTTTAAAAGAAGGAAACACTTAAACTCATTACATTTAACCAACATTAAAAGAAAGACTTTAGCGGTATTTACCAGTGTTAGGTTGAATAAAGCATTTAAACAGCAAACGTTTAGAAGAAATAGGTCGAAATGAGAAAGTCCCAGAGCTCGGATACATGCGACCGGCCTGTTTGAACAACGCGGCTGAAATAATTGCCTGAGACGGCCCCGATCTTGCGCATGCGCACTCACGCAGACACACATTTCAAAATGGCGACACCAGCGGAGCGCCTGTTATTTCAAATAAAACCCTATAACCATAACGTTTTTTTAAGTAATGAAGCACTTTTTCTGCCAATGTGAATAATAAAGTAAAACGCTCTAAGCATTTCAACAACAAGAATCAAGGAGTAACGCGGTTAATTCTTGTTTAAATAAGCGTATGTGCTCTCTTTCTCTCTGTCTCGCTCTCCTGTAGCGCCACACAGTATTTTCTTTAAAGAGCCGACTTCTTGTATCAAGAAACAGAAAACAAGAAACAAAATGGCTACCAGCGGAAATTGTCGTGATGCTAACTGTTGACTCTGGATTGTGAGAAGCACGTCACCATCCTGGCAGAATGCACATTAACTCTATATGTTAGTCTTGTTTATTTGTAAATAATATAAAATAATCTATTTCTAATTTAAATAAAAGTAGATCTCTAACACAACACCTCGTATTGTTTAGCTATATTTAGCTAAATTTATCTATGTCTGGTTAATCAAATGGAATAAAACACTATTACTTGAAAATATGTATGACACATTAGTATACATTTTTAAACAATAACATTTAAGGAATAAAAACTATTTAGTTGTATTTTGTTTATTATTTTTGTTGTGTTAGTTTATTATTAATTTAATAACTGTAGGAACTAGTGAACGATATTTAGCAACATACATCAAAAAACACTTTAATAACTTTGGTAGATTAAACCCCCAAGCGCCCAGACTATGTACTGTCATGCTAGATAGGTTAGATAAGCAGAGGGGTTTTTTCTTATCGTGTAGCAACGGGTGGGCGGTGTAGAAACGGCCAAGAATTTAGGACCTATTTAGCTCTTTTTGTTATTGTCACGATCGGGTACAAGCAGGCAGGCGATCGTGCGGGCAAGGCGTGCAAGGAGCAAGCGGACAGGTAAAAACGGGACAAAACGGGAGTTTTAATTGGGAAGCGTGGACAGGGAAACATCTCACGCATACAAACATCAATGACAGACAATGCTAACAGGTAAGACCAGGACTTAAAACCAGACAAGACTAATCAAAGTAATCAGATACAGCGGGGTACAATCAGGGAAATACACGTGGGAAGGCAGGGGGCGTGGCACACACGAGGAGCGGACGAGCCGGGCATGACAGAGCCCGCCCCCAAAGGCGCGCTTCACCGGGCGCGCCCAGGAGGAGGCGACGAACGGGACGAGGGGACCAAGACCTGAAAAACAAAACCCAAAACCATGAACAAGAGACCGGGAATTAAACAGAAAGACAGAACAGGCACAAAGACAGGACCAGGGACAAAACCTGACAGAGGACGGGGAACACGGACCGACAGAGAAAGAGAGGGGACACAGAAGGAACAGGCGGGACACAAGGGCCAGGAGTGAACGGAGGGTACAGAGGAGGACGGGTAGCAAAGACTGGAGGAACAGAGCCAGAGGGAGCAGAGAGAGGCGGGACAAAGGCGGAAGGAGGAGAGAGGACCTAAGGGACAAAGGGAGGAGCGAAGGGAGACAAGGAAGGGGAACAGAGGGGAGCCCGAGGGAAACCCAGCGGGCGACGGGTGGCAGCCGGAGGGGCCGCAGGCGGCCGGGAGGCCGGAGGCGGAGGGGAACTCGGAGGGGCCGAGGAGACAGGGCGAGGGACCCGCGGAGGGGCCAGGGAGGGAGCAGGAGGGAGCACCAGGGAAGGGGACGAGGGAGCTGGAAGGGGCCAGGGCGAAGGCAAGGAGAGGGGGGGAGCCGCCGCAGGCGGCGACGTCCTCCGACGGGCCGAAGGTGGGGGCCCCGCAGGCGACCGAGGAGCCGCCGTCAGGGAGTCCCCCGGCGACCAACCAGGCACCGGAGGGGGGAGCGAGGCAGGGCGACGAGGCATCGGAGGGGGACCCGCAGGCGACAGCCGACCCGGAGGGCCAGGAACCGCAGGCGCCCCCCGAGCCCCAGCGCAGGCGACGGAGGGCGAGCCAGGGGGCAGGGCGGGCGGGACCCCCGTCCTGCGTCTGTGTCCCCTCCCCTTACGGGACACAGACATTATGACCCTCGGTCGGGGTCGAGTTCGCCGGAGCGAGGGACAAGGGGTCACAGGAGCGGGGCCACGGACAGGAGCGGGGCCAGGGACAGGAGCGGGGCCAGGGACAGGAGCGGGGCCAGGGACAGGGACAGGGACCCGAACAGGGTCAACAGGCAGAGGGAGCACCTCTGGAGCTGCAGCAGGGAACGCCGGGACAGGAACAGGAGTGCGGTCAGGAACAGGAGCGCAGTCAGGAACAGGAGCGCGGTCAGGCTGTGGGGGCGCCGGCCCGGGAGCTGCAGGTGGCTGCAGAGGGGGCGCCGGCCCGGGAGCTGCAGGTGGCTGCAGAGGGGGCGCCGGCCCGGGAGCTGCAGGTGGCTGCAGAGGGGGCGGCGGCCGCACGGGATAGGGATCCGCCGGCAATGGCGGCTGCACGGGATAGGGATCCGCCGGCAATGGCGGCTGCACGGGATAGGGATCCGCCGGCAATGGCGGCTGCACGGGATAGGGGTCCGCCGGCAATGGCGGCTGCACGGGAGCGGGGTCCGCCGGCGGCGGCGGCTGCACGGGAGCGGGGTCCGCGGGCGGCGGCGGCTGCATGGGAGCGGGGTCCGTGGGCGGCGGCGGCTGCTCCAGCTCGGGGACTGACGCCTTTTGGAGCAGGATCAGCTGCCTAAAGTCCCCTGCTAACCCTTCGAGTTTTTCTGGACCAGAGGCGGCTGTAAACGCGTCGAAGCCTCTCGTTAAACGCGTTATAAGTTCCTCCATCTTCCGGTCTCCCGGGGGTGTCGGCCTCTCCAACACCCTTATAAAGAGACCCTGGAGGGTGAAAAACTGGTCCACCAGGGTAGCCGTCCTCCCTGGGAGAGGCGCGGTGAACGCCTCCGGGGTGGCTGCCGCTGGTAGCGGGGTAGGCAAGTCCGGCGCGGGTGAGGTTAGCGTGGCCCGAGTAGGGAAGCGGGGCACACGCGGGATGGCGTCTCTCCCGGTCCGGATCCCTCTCCTGTTGTCCAGTCTTTCCAGCCGGTAGTTGCACCGCTCGAGGGGCGGTAGGAGGACGGAGTCTTTCGGCTCCGAATCCGCGAGAAGGAGGACCTGTTCCTCCTCTTTCTCAGACGGGAGCCATAGCCTGGATAGCATGCAGGCTCCCAGATTGATGTCCGTCTCCTCTGGGATCCGTTTAGCCCGCTTGCTCTTCTTTTTGTGGTCAGTCATTCTGTCACGATCGGGTACAAGCAGGCAGGCGATCGTGCGGGCAAGGCGTGCAAGGAGCAAGCGGACAGGTAAAAACGGGGCAAAACGGGAGTTTTAATTGGGAAGCATGGGCAGGGAAACATCTCACGCATACAAACATCAATGACAGACAATGCTAACAGGTAAGACCAGGACTTAAAACCAGACAAGACTAATCAAAGTAATCAGATACAGTGGGGTACAATCAGGGAAATACACGTGGGAAGGCAGGGGGAGTGGCACACACGAGGAGCGGACGAGCCGGGCATGACAGTTATAGCTATTTTAAATTAGTATGAGTGGGATATAAATCATTTAGACAATGACAATTGATGAAGAACCTAAATAACCATGTATCAGCTTCAGTAATGGTTCAACAAACAGCGCAGTTCTGGTACGTGTGACAAGCCTGTTTGAACAACGCGGTTGAAATGATTGCCCGAGACTGCACCAATCTCGCGCATGTGCACTCACGCAGACACATATTTCAAAATGGCGACAACAACGGGGACACATGCTGCTCTTTTATTTCAAATAAGCCCCTTTAACCACATCGTTTTTTAAGTAATGAAACTCTTTTTTGGCTAATGTGTTATTTAAAATAAAACATCCTAAGCATTTCAACAACAAGAATCAAGGAATAACACAGGCGATCCTTGTTAAAATAACTCTTGCTCTCTCTCCATGTTGCGCTTGTGCGTAGAGCCACGATCCCCACACATCACTGTCTTTTATTGAAAACAGCTGAGGCAAATCGTTTTCTGAATTTTAAAGTGTGTATAAAATAAGTAAACGTGTGTAAAAGAAGTATAAAATGTGTTATAAAGCATACAGCCAACGATAATTAATAAAGAATCTAAGCATAATGTCCCAGACGTACCACGGCCTATAGCCGGTAGAAATGACGCTATCCTACGGCCTACAAGATAAAAGCATATGGCACCAAATTGGAATCAATAGTCTTTAAAAGAATAAAATACATTACATGAATTTATTAATGCAACCCTTTAAATATATTTTAAGGCATAATAAAACTTTTAACAATAATTTTAACGGGGTAACCGGATGCGTCAAGCTTTTCTAGCTAGAGAGGAGAGTCTGGCAGTTTTGAACAGTAAAAGCAGTAGTTGTGTATTGTTAACAGATTATTTTTAACAAAATGTCCTATTATATATCGCTAAAAACACAGCAATCCTGTTTTTATGGGGGGATTTATGCGTATTGCATGTCTAGGCACGTCGGTCAGCTAATGTCCGCGGCAGTGGGGAACGGGGCGTCGGCGTAAGAGCTTTTGGAGTCGTGAGCGATAAGCCTATGAGAAGGAAGCGTCAATGAAACAAAATGGCTGCCGGTTGACAAATTGTTGCAGGGGGCCTGCAGAGTGACTGTAACATCTCGTTTAACTGCTGGTCCTGAGTGTGAGAAGCAGATAAACTCAAATGCATTAAGACAAAACCCATTTTTATTTCAAATAAATGTTATAATTTATATAATATATATAATTAATATATATAATTATTTATATAAATTTTTGGCCTGACCTGTATCTCCGTCCTTCCTGCATCAGCTGAGACTGTATCATGGCCTCTGTGTTCATACATTGTACAGATATCACAGATACACTGCTGGTCAGTACGGCAGTAGACCTCCAGGGGTTTGTCATGCTGGGAACAGAGCTTGTCCTGCAGATGTCCAGTGGCATCAGTCAGCTTGTGCTTCTTAAAAGCTGGAGACTCATAGTGAGGCTGGAGGTGAGTTTCACAGTAAGAGACCAGACACACGAGGCAGGACTTGGCAGCTTTGCGTTTTCTCCCAGCACAGAAATCACACTCCACATCTCCAGGTCCAGCATAATGGTCAGCAGGCGTAGCTGTTTGTAGTCCAGTCTTCTTCAGTTTCTCCACCACTTCAGCCAGTATGGTGTTTCTGCACAGAACAGGTCTGGGTGTGAAGGTATGTCTGCACTGGGGGCAGCTGTACACTCCAAGATGATCATCCTGATCCCAGAAGCTCTTTATGCAGCTCATACAGTAACTGTGTCCACATGCTATACTCACTGGATCCTTCAGTTGATCCAGACAGATTGGACAGCTGAACTGGTTCGGATCCAGTGCTTCTGCCATTTTTACCAGAAACTCTGATAGGTTTCAGTTTCGTTTTCTCTCTCAGTCGTCTGTGTGTGAGAGTGGGAGGAGCTTCCTGCTTCTCAGGCGGCAATAGGTGTGGTTTTGGACTGAGGCCAGAGTTAGTTTATGTTCTTCCTTAATTCCAAGAACAAGAATTAAATTACAATTTACAATAGTTGAGGATATAAAAAGTGCAGACAATATAAAAATGACTTTAACAATATATACATAGAATAGAATAAAATAGAAAATAGAAGAAAAAAGAAGAAAAGAGGCATCTTGGATTGCACTATGAACAACTGACTGTACATTGACTGCAAATGTGCGTATAGTGGCAAGTGGTGACAGATGAAGTGATTGTTTTGCAATGTACAGTGAACAGGAATAAGTGATGTATTTAAAGTGCAGTGTGCATTGACCTAGGAGAGTAGATACACACAGTTGTATATACAGTTGACAGTTTATGCATCAGCTGTATAATTTTTAAGAGGTAGTGGTGTCATGTCCTGGTTAAGAAGTCTTACGGCATGAGGATAGAAGCTCCTCCTGAGTCTCTCCGTTTTTGCCATAATATTCCTAAAGCGTTGGCCGGATTTTAGCAGCTCGAAAAGACAGTGACTGGGGTGAGACGAGTCTTTGATGATCCTGATCGCTATCTACTAGTGTACAAGTCCTGCAGAGACGGTAGAGTAGATCTAGCATTGTTTTGCTAACCTCACTGTGCGCTGAACTCCATACGATGCCACTTTGTAAGCGCTCATATCGCCGGTGGTGAGTCCTGCGTTGTACACAGCGGTACGGGAGTTCACAGCCTCGCAGATGGTTGCATCCACCCACGGTTTTTGGTTGGCGAACTGTTACTCTTGCCATAGGGACGATGTCATTTGAAGTGTACTAATAAAGCTTAATGCTACTTCTGCAAACTCGTCGACATCAGCTGTGCACGACCGGAATATATCTTATTCTACGTCATCGGGCGCACCCTGTAGCGTAAAACCAGCGTTTTACCTCCCTCAAGGCCGGGGTTTGCTGGAGATGCTTTTGTTTATATTTCGGTATGAGAGAAATGGCAGAGTGATCAGATTTCCTGAATGCGGGCTGTTACACGCTAGCTTAAACGGAGTGTAGCAGTGGTTCAGAATGTTAATACCCCTAGTTACACACGTAACATGTTGGTAATAGTTTGGCATGACTTCCGTGAGGTTTGCTTTATTAAAGTCCCCCACTACAATGAGCGCCGCGTCCACGTGTTTGTTTTGAGTCGCACTAAGCACATCATGTAGTTGAGACAAAGCCGTACCTGTGTCAGCTTGAAGTGGGATGTACACCACCGTTGTGATGACCGAGCTGAACTCTCGGGGCAGGTAAAATGGACGACATGTGATGCTCAAATATTCCATATGAGGCGAGCAGGAGCGCGATACAATGGAGACATTCTTTGCCTCGCACGACGCTGTGTTCACCATGAAACACACTCCTCCACCCTTACAGATATAGCCACTTGAATTTTCTCCTGTTTCCATGATGGGGCCTTGGCTGGTCCTTGGCTGGTCCTTGGCTGGCCCCTGTTGGGTCCTGGGTGGGACCTTGACTATAATGAGATCCCCCACGATGATGTAACGAACAAGGGGGCCAGCATGATCCGCCCCTTGCCTCTCTGTGTGTAAAGTACTTGCAATGATTTATCCATCCACCAGCGAGAGCAGTGATTATGAAAGCTGAAGTGACTTACCTGAAATCAGGTATTGTAACTCCAGTGCAAAAAATGAAAATCTAAGCAAGTATAATTTTCTTATATTAAAACAAAATTCCGATTTCATTAATAAATTGACTATACTGCAATAAATGGCCTGTGAAATTTAAGAAATTGTTTCTGTTGCGAGGCAAAGATGGCCTAAAACTAGCACAATGTGTTTTTAGTCAGTTTATTGATGAAATTAGAATTTTGTATTTTACTTCACCTTTTGGAGATGAGGCGGACCCACGATGTGTGCTGTTGGAGAAAGCGCCAAAGCTTTACACTCCAACTCTGCACACACTATTAATTACGAGACAACACACTTAAAGTTTTACTTGCGCAAGGGTACCCACACTCTCAGCAGAATGTGCTACAGCAGAATGTGCTACAAAGGGTGGTTCCCCTTGGCTCCTTTATTTATAGTCAGTAGGAGGTCCAGGGGTCTCGCAAAATAGGGAGGTGAGAGCAAGAAGAGAAAGTTCTGCTTTTGCTTAGGTGGGCAGCTGTTGAGCACATACTCAGGGTACGTGCAAGCTGAATGCTATTATTAATATAATCTAAAGTATGAAGGTAAAGTAAAACAAAATAACGTATATACATATTTACACTCATTGCTGATTATACAGAAATGATAACAAATGATTAATAACAGTTTATTCAACCTAACATGTACAGTATAATAATTACAGACCTAAACAAAGTAATAAGATTGATATTGTCAAGCAATGAGGGACAGTGTGGTATATGACAATTAAACAGATTTGAAGCCCATCGAGCTTGTTTGCCACATGATGAATTAGTCATCTGCAAGGAGGCCAAGCCAGGCAGTTTTTCTGAATTGCTAAAACACATTTCCTAGAATATCCTCTCCTTTAATCAAACCACTAAGCACAAACCCTAAAATTCAAGCTAAACTCACAAAAAAATTAAAACTCTACCAGTCAAAATAGTTGTTGGCATGGAAATTACAAACTGTAAGACTACAATAAAAAAAAGTATAGTCGTCTACCAAAAATATTTGTATATTGTACAGTCATGACTGTAGGTAGCCGCCCACTGGTCCAATGGCGCAGCCGAAGGCTATGAATGTGTGTTGGTCCTTCTGAGCGCTCCTGGAAATTACTTACCATTTTTAATATATAAAGTATTCTTTTAGACACAGACCTGACTCCATTTCATTAATGACCTTATTTCAGTATATTGTAGTCATGACGTTTATGTTGTTCGGATTACTTCGGAACTCTCCGTTATATTACCAACTCTAACTTACCCCTGACGGACGTGTCCGCCAGATTCACCTCGGCCGATAGGGCGATCCGCAGGCTTGCTCCACAGGGTTTGTCTTAGAGGTATGGAAATCGCCACCATTTAAGACAATGTCAGCCTCTGATTATTCGGGTTCCTCGACCTATATAACTACCCAAAGGGTCAGTATCTGCCGACACTGAGCTTGTGGGTGCCTCGGAGATTAAGCCGATGTTTACCCAAACTACACGTACGTCCACCTCAGGGGCACAGCTGGGGGCAGCCCATATTATAACATGTGTCAACCTCATTGGCAGTGAAGGCGCCCGTTTCGTAGCGGTAGTTTGTACGAGGCTCTCTTTGGGCTTGTCTCAGGGACTCCGCCGATGCTACCCGGTATCTACCTTGTGAACGTCTCAGGGACTATGCCCGGTGCCTAGGAACATAGTTTGTACGTTCCTCAGGGGGTAGACCAGTACCTTTCATCAGCTTGTGTTGACCTCAGAGGTTACGTCGGCCCGTAACTGAGCTTGTGCAAACTCCAGAGGTGTAGTTCTGGTATCCACCATAACTTAACCTGGGCAGTCGAGTTTGGGACCTGGATAAAGGAGATTTAACCCAGAGGCTGCAAGATAGTATTTACCACTTTGGTCCTAATCAGGATAGAAATCCAATCTATAAAGTTTATAAAGAAGTTAGCAACTCAGACAGTCATAAAGTAATCAAAACAACATTTATTAAACATACTACAATATACAGTCATTGACAGGTGGCCACATACTCTTAAATACAGTTTCATCAGGACAAATACAATATTAAACAATAATATATCTCAGCTGAGAGTGCACAAAGTTCTGCGGAAAGTATCTGACTACAAATGGACTTTCACACAGTTCTCTGTGGGAGCTCTGATTACAGAGTGACTCCCCGACCTCTTCTGAGGCCCTTCCTTAAGTATCCAAACCAGGTGATGGCATGTCTCTGAAGACTGACCAATTTCGGTCAATGGTTAATTTTACGGGAATTGCTGACCTTGGTTCTCAGGTCCTCAGCCAATAAGATTACTTTAGGGGGCGGTTGTAATTCTCTTGTTCTACCATGTGAGAGGCTCTCTCAGTTTGGTGGGTTTAGCCGAAGTTTCTATATTTCTCTTAGGGAAAGCTATACTGCCTTAAATCTGAGAGTATAATACTCCTCGTCTCATGCCTATTCAAACGAGACCAAACATGAGTGTATTTGTCCCTAACATCTATCTGTGGTGAGTTATCCTGTTTATCATGGAAAAGGTGTCTGTGTCTGGAGGCTGACAGCTGTTGTTGCTGTAGATTGACTGTGGAGCTCTGGTCCAGTGGGATCCAGTAAAGTTATGGTCACGGATCCTTTTCTTGGAGCTCTGAAATGCAGGCTTATCAGAGTTGGGGCCTGTGGGGCCTATAAGTTTTATGTCCTTACCTGACTGATAACTAATATGTAACGTTTGCTGTATTCAGTACTCCAGAAAAGTTACTATAAAGGGCAAAGCCAAAAAATAAACAAATGAGAGGCATATTACAGTAAAATGTTGTGCAACTGACAAGCAGGAGTCACGGAAAGAAAGAATCCTCTGTGTGACCCATTTGTATCTTGACGTCGAAATTCAGCTCCTATTCACCTATGGCACATGTTCGAGTCACTCTTTGGCTTCTTCAAATGTTTAGAAATGTGTGTGAACAGCAATGAGTCATTGTGTTTAAATGACTACTGTGTGCTGGCTGCTGTTGGAGTCAGTCTCCGCCGAGTCCGTTGATGAGGAAAGAGATGCACACGTGAGGCGAAGGATGGTTGTAAGTCAGCTCTCTTTATTCCTTCAGAACAGATCGCGATCTGGGAGCCACACTCAGATGCACAAACAGTACATACCTGAGGAAGCTCAAACTCTGTTGTTTGTGTCTGGCTTATATAGCCCGTCTGGGGCGTTTGCTGGTCTTGGTATTTTCCACTCCCGTGATATACGTGACATACAACTCCATTTTGACATTTGCTGTTCTTTAGTACCCACACCCACGCTTTTGTCTCATCTTTTGCAGCGTTAGCGACCCCATCCCTTGTTAGGCCCAGTAGGGCAAGCGCAAGCATAATGTCACAATAACCCTGCAACACACACCTTCTGCTTTTTCTGTTACACCACAGTCTAGGGTGAGGCCCCCTGCCCTGCCTGCCTACAAGTTGATTCCTACTTTTAGCGTGACAAAGTTTAGCACAAAGTTTAGCCCCTCAATTTCCGCCTTTTGATCTCTACTCAGAGATCACCCCCGGTTATACTGATTCATGGAAAGTTTGCAGTATCCTCCTTTTGATCTCCACAAGGAGATCACCCTTCTTAGGGGGGACGCTCCAGACCAGCCCATGATACCCCGTCCGTCCCTGCACCATCCGAGGTCGCTAGGAGGGCATGTACGTGTGGGCGTCGCTCTTCTCTATAGTGGACACGATTAGCCGAATTGGGAGAGCACGCAGGCAAGGAATGCAGCAACACCCACAGGTAACTAGTTTAGCAGAGAATGTAGCAATCGACAATAATAGCAAAGCCACCAAGCCTTTCCACTGCCCAAACATGGAGGTTATCCAGTCATCCCAGAGGTTCTCTATTCCGGGGTGTTTGTGCATGGTTTTGGAGAGTGTGCGGAGACCCTCTAATGCCTTAGTTACGGATCCGTTGTGGGGCAGTGTTATTTGGGATGAAAGTGTAGCAGACATCCCCAAACATGGCACACACACCCCCTTTTTCTGCCAGCAACATGTCTAGAGCAAGTCTGTTCTGCACGGCCATCAGGGAGGTGGGGCCTAGTTGCTCAGCTAAACCCTCTAACCGCGTCTCCTGTGAGATTGGAAAGACGGAGCACGTTATAGTGGATGTAGTTGATGCGGTCCGCGTTCTTATTTTGGCTTACGGGAAAGATAGCTACCACTATCGGGATGTTCTCGAACCCCGCAGCCACTTGGTCTGCCAGCTTGTATTCGTCGGGGACACCCCTCGGAATACCTATTTCATCTATATAAGTTGGAGAGTCCATGGTGGGGTCAAAGTTGTGAGCACTCTGTTTTCCTAGAACATGTCTCCTCCTACACCTAGTTAATGAGGAGGGGGTAGTGCCCTTTAGCCTAGTGGGTCATTCGCCTATCAGCACCAGAGGGGTTCCCAACCTAACCATAGCACACACTCCGTGACAGCTGTAGGGCATCCGGACTCGGAGTTTGTTTTGACCACAGTACCAGTAAAAACCTGAGCGGGCCCAGTGCCCTATCTGACCTGTCCCTGTGACATTTTGCTGGTGGCACTTACACCAGTCGCTGGGCACCTCACCTATGGGGGGACCTGTCCCTGTGAAGTTAAAGTTAGCGGTATTCACCTTTACCCTTATGGGGTGTGAAGGGCCCCGCCTTTGTTCTGTTATTTATAGGTGGGTAGATGGATGCCAAAGTACCACAGTGTGTGGGGGTTGCTTCCCTGGTAAGGGCTAACGTGCAGGCATACCCCCAGGTGTCTTCTAGATGCAGTGGGGCCGGTTCTGTGTATAGCTGGGGCTTGGCCGCCGCACAGGCCACACAACCTTCCATGTGTTGTTCTCTGGCTGTCTGGGCTATCCAGTCCAGCCAGAGGTTACTGTCCCCATATCTGGTGGCTAGCTCGAGTATGTCTAGGGGATTTAATCTGTTATAGTCAACCTGCTATATTCTGGGGTCTTTGTGGGGCGGATGGGCTCTGATGGTGGGGTACCAGTAGGGATGTACTTTCCGCCCCTGGGCAGGTCTATGAACTGGATCCGTACCAGCCCCAAGAACATAAGAACATAAGAACCATACAAACGAGAGGAGGCCATTCGGCCCATCAAGCTCGCTTGGGGAGAACTAAACTAATAGCTCAGAGTCGTTAAAATCTTATCTAGCTCTGATTTAAAGGAACCCAAGGATTCAGCTTGCACTACATTATCAGGAAGGCTATTCCATACTCTGACTACACGCTGTGTAAAGAAGTGCTTCCTTAAATCCAGCTTGAAATGTTCTCCTGCTAATTTCCACCTATGGCCACGAGTTTGTGTATTTAAACTAATGCTGAAGTAACTATTTGGTTGAACAGCATCCAAACCTGTTAGAATCTTATATACCTGGATCATGTCCCCCCTCAGTCTCCTTTGCTTGAGACTGAACAGATTTAGCTCAAGTAACCGTTCCTCGTATGACATTCCTCTAAAACCAGGAATCATTTTTGTGGCCCTACGCTGCACCTTTTCTAAGGCCACAATGTCCTTTTTAAGATATGGTGACCAAACCTGCACACAATATTCTAGGTGAGGTCTCACCAAGGAATTGTATAATCTTAGCATTACCTCCCTGGACTTAAACTCCACACACCTGGAGATATACCCCAACATCCTATTGGCCTTTTTTATTGCTTCCCCACACTGGCGAGAATGGGACATGGAAGCATCAACATACACACCAAGGTCTTTCTCATGATCAGCTACCTTTATTTCAGTGACACCCATGAAATACCTGTACTTTATATTTCTGCTCCCTGGATGGAGTACCTTACATTTATCGACGTTAAATTTCATCTGCCAGGTATCGGCCCAGTCACTAATTAAATCAAGATCCCGCTGTAGCTGCTGAGCCGCTAATTCAGTATCTGCTACACCACCCACCTTGGTGTCATCTGCAAATTTCACCAGTTTACTGTATATATTGGTATCCATATCATTTATGAAAATTAGGAACAATAGTGGTCCTAAAATCGAACCCTGTGGTACCCCACTATGAACGCAAGCCCACTGTGACATTGTGCCTCTTATAACTACTCGCTGTTTCCTATCTGTTAACCAGTTATCAATCCAGGTCGCTACGGTACCTAAAATACCTGTCGCTTTGAGTTTAAGTAGGAGCCTCTTGTGGGGGACAACATCAAAAGGGATCCTGTCCGGACTGATCCACCCCTAGAGAGACATGTAGCACGTCTGCTCCATCTGGGCCGGAGTAGTAATTCCCCATTGACAGGGCCAACGGATTCAGACCGGATTTTCCTTTGTATCCTTCTCTGGAGAAGGACATGTTTCTCCACCACTCGATGTACTGCCGACCTCCTTTTCTGTCATGCATAGTCCCGTAGGGGACCCATGGTCCCGTGTACTTGGCCACCTGTTCCCATCCTGGGCAAATAGATGCAGTGACTCAGACCTTGCTGACAGCATTTGTTGAATCTTGGGGCAGCACACAGCAAAATGTTATACCCCCTGTAGGAAGCATTTTGACCTCCGCAATCGATCACGTTGCAGAGGTCGAAAAGGAAAGCGGTGCTAGTACCTCACGTGTATTGTAATAGGAGCCCTCCCCATGAATCCTCACACCTGATACCATCCCCCCATGCACTAACTTGGGAAGTGGAATGAAGTAAAAGCATCAACACAATTACCTTATACATGTCATACATTACTTGTGTTCCCCCCACAGTCCCCCCTTTTTATCTCGATTATCTTTATCCTGGTCCTGATCTTCCAGCTGGAGGATGAGGTGCTGGTTTCTTCTTTTCAGTCAGGGGTGGACTACCCTGCTGGTTGGCTCAGGTCAGGGGATTATTCTGCCCCTCTGCTAGGTCCTGAGTTGCTGCTGGTTCTGCTGGTTTGCTCTGCGCTGCTGGTTAGGACTTCTTTGATCTCGGTGAGAGATCTGCTGGGCTCTGCCACCTCTGCACACTGGCTACAATGGTACCACATATCACCTTTGCCTTTCAGCCACACTGTGTGGGAAGTCCGCTTGATGACTTGGAAGGGGCTGGTCCACCTGGGCTCTGACCACTTCCTCTTGATGACCTTCAGGAGGACCCACTCTGCCGTGTGAAGCTTAGCTGGTCGAACCTCTGGTCTTGCCTCCTGGACCTGCTTGGAGAAACCTGTAACGAGAACTTGTAATCCATCATAATATGCCCTGGCATTCCTTTCCCCTTTTGGTTCTGGTTCCCACTTGAGTTCTCCGTGGGGTCCAGGAAATTGTCGCCCCGTCTACAGTTCAAAGGGGGTGAACCCTGTACCTCGATTTATAGAGAGATAATGCATCAACCCAATTCAATTTAGTCTGTGCACAGATTTTTGCCAATATTTGTTTGATCGTCTGGTTCATGCGCTCTACCTTCCCCTGGGACTGTGGGTGATACACTGTCCCGAAAGCATGTCTTAGCCCCAATGTCGTTTCTGCTTTTTGCAGATCCTCGTTCTTGAAATGGGACCCATTATCTGACCTCACCCTCTCGGGAAACCCATGCCTGGGTATATATTGATTGATTTGGAACTTAACCACAGAGGCCCCATCCTCTCTCCTCAGGGGCCATGCCTCTGGCCATCCCGAGAACGCATCCACACACATCAGTACATAGCACATTCCCCGCACCGGGGTTACCATGTCTGGTCTGTGTAATCTATAACTATTTCCTCTCTGGTCCTGTAGCATGCCGGAAACTGACCCTTCTCTGGTTTTACCGTGGGCCTCGGGTTGTGCAGTGTGCAGATCTCACAGCTTTTCACAAACTCCTGCACCATTTCCTTCAGAAACGGATGCCACCATTAAGTTATTAAGCATTTGCCCCACCCCTACATGGCTCATGCCGTGAGCCTCCTCCAGGACCTGTTGCCTGATTCCCATAGGGAGGGCTGGCTTCCCCTCCTTGTTGCACCATAATCCCTCTGTCTGGATGCCGACTTTTTCCATCCATATGTTTCTCTCCTCTGGGGAGGCTTGATTCTGCATTTCGCAGACCCTATACGAGGGCAGCCTGCCCTCTCCCTTCAGTTCCTCTTCTACCGTGACCATATGTCTGCTTACCACGTATCCTGCGACTCGTTTCGCTTCCTCATCAGGTGCTTGATTCCCTTATGCTACCACCGTTCCTGACCGCCCATGTCCTTTACATTTCACCACTGCTACCCTTTTGGGGAGCATCAATGCTTCTGCTAGCTCTCTCATGTCTGCCTCGTGCTTAATTGGTTTGTTTCCTGCCGTTAAGAATCCAGTTACACCTGCACTGCCCCTACGGCATGCGCTGAGTCCGAATAGATGGTGACTTCTTTTCCTTCTGCTAGCTTCACGGCTTCGATGACAGCCCTGATTTTTGCTCTTTGGGCCGACTGGGCCCCCTCTAGTCTCTCCGCTTTCAGAGTTTTAAATCCTTGACCTTCCTTTGCTACCACTGCAAACCCTGCTTCCAACCCTCCGTTGTCTGTTCTAAAACAACATCCGTCTGTAAACCACTCCTCTGTTCCATCTGTCTTTTTGGCTGCAAGGTCCCCTCTGACCCTCTCCTCTTTCCTGACCCTCTCCTCGCATACATGTGGTTCTCCTCCCCCCATCCGGTCAGCCATGTTGATGCCTTCATGTGCGTAATTCAGATTGTGTGCCTCTAGAATTTTGCTGAGCCTCTGTTGTCTTGGCGACGTCATCATGAACGTTTGTGAGTTGACATAGGCCACCACACTGCGTGGTCAGGATGTGTAGGGCATGGCTCATTACAATGTCTGCCGTCTTTTGCATGGCCTTCGCCACTCCTGCCACATGTCTGGTGCATGGCAGATGTCGTTTTTCTGTGGTATCGAATTTGGTGCTAATATACATTAGTACCCTACTCTCTCCCCCTTTTTTCTGAAACAGGATGACGTTCACCATGTCATCTGTTTCAGAAACATCTAGATGAAATGGAAGAGAATAATCAGGTAGTGTGAGATCCGCAGCCTGGGGTAACCTCTGCTTGAGAGTGATGAAAGCCTCCTCTGCAGGCTGATCCCACGTCAGAGTGGCGCTGAGGCTCCGCAGGCCATGTGGCCACCCCAGAGCTCTCAGGGGTTGTGTAAGACCTGTGTAATTGGGAATATAGCTTCGACTGTAACCTGTAAGGCCTAGGAAGGAAAGAATGTCCTTCACAGTGACAGGTTTAGGGTGACTCAAGATGGCTGAGCGATGTGCTGGGGAGAGACCCGTCCCCTTCCCGGATAGGACCCTCCCGAGGAAGGACACCACCATCCAGGCCAACTGCAATTTGTCCTTACTGACCTTGAACCCTTTTTCTGCAAGGCGGAGGAGCACTAAGCTGGTTGCCTTGAGCGCCGCCTCTGCGGATGGGGCGGCAATAAGCAAGTCATCGACCACAAGGTTGTGACTTATCACCCCTCCTCTTCTCTGTGCACACAAACAGCATCTCATGCAGCACAGAAGGGATGGCACTGTTTAAATACCGGACCCCCCCAAAGTTGTATCTTATCTCCCCACTGTACCAGCAGGAAGTGAATAATCTGACCCAAACCTTTGCTGATCACTCACAACCAAAGAGTTGTGCTGTGGAGACAGAGATAAAGCATCGCCGATCTTCCAGCCACTCAGCATCCAGAGTCGGATGGTGGAACAGGTACAAGCTTTTAAGTATCTGGGAACAGAAATAGACACCTGCTTGTCTTTCTCTCAGCACATGGAAGCTATGTATTAAAAAAACAGCAACGTCTCCACCTGCTGAGGAAACACAGGACTTTCCAGGTCAATAAGGACATCCTGACCTTAGTCTACCACTCCCTGATTGAGTCAGTCCTCACCATCAACATCTCTTGCTGGTACAACCTTCTCACAATCAAACAAAAGGCATGACTATCCCGAATAATAAATCAATCCAGCAAAATAATAGGCACACTGCAACCCCTCTGTACATCCGTTCAGTGAACAGGGAAGCCACCCTGATCACTGAAGACTCCATGCACCCTCTACATTACTGTTTTCAGTTACTGCCATCAGGTAGATGGTACAAGGTACTTCTGGCCCGGAAAAATATCTACAAGAAATCCTTCATCCCCTCTGCAATAGCCATCCTAAAGAGCACAAAATGAACTGACTGTTTTCAATTTCCACCTTTCAAACAGTTTGTGTGTATGTGTGTGTAGGTATGTTTTACATGTGACTTTGAGTCTGTCAAAAGGGGAATTTCTGTTACCCTTGAGGAACAGACAATAAAGTATTCTATCTATTACTCTTCCATTATTTGTGTCTTCTCCCCGTTTGGCCAGCAGGTGTCGCTGGCCATCCTGTCCTCCCTGTTGTTAGCCTATAGTGTTTCCCCTCCTCCCTCTTGGCTGCATGGCTCAGTGAGCAGAAAATGCACCTACCTGTAAATCCTCCTGTCGTATGTTCTAATCCTGCCTCCTGTTTTTGGTATTTTGTTCCCTAGTGTTTCATTTGTATCAGTTTTTCTAGTTTCTGTGTTTTGTGATTTGTATTCGGTTTTGGTTTTTGCTTTTGTGCCCATGATTTTGTCCCCAGTGTTAGAATCGGTTTCCCTGTTTCTGTCAGTTTCTTAGGTTCCCCGTTTGATCCCCCAGTTCCTTTAATTATTAGTTTCACCTGTTTTCTTCTGCCAGTCCTTGTGTCCTGCCCCATTCCTGATTCATTAACTGTTTCATGTCTCAATCCTCCTATGTCTTTACCTGGTTCAGTTGTATATTTAGGTTCCTTCCTTAATTCAGTTCCTCAGTGGGTCATTGTATGTCAGTGGAGTACTTCAGTTGTATTGAGAATGTTCCCCTATGTAGTTTAATTTTTGTATTTTGCCTCCTACCTCCCTTCCTGCCTGCTCCTTGTTTCCTTTAACATTTTGTAGTTAGTCTTTGTTTTTCCTATTTTGCTTTTTGATCCCTCGAGGTCTGTTTTATTTTGTAGTGTTTTCAGTTTTAATAAACCCCTTTGTTCCACGAGCCGGCAGTGGTTCATCCACCCCCTTTCCCTGCCTGACCCATGCCCCACCCCCGTGCCAGAACCGCTCGGGTTCCTGACACAGGGCTCACAGTTCAATACTCACACATTATATATTCAAGAAAATTAGACTGAGAACAAATAGCTCACATTTCTTATTCGTTCCTTTTTATGCATGTACATTTACAACAAAAAGCTGTTTTCAAATAATTTTTCTGTCGCAGATTTTTCCTCATTCTGCAAACTCCAATGTAAAATGCAAAAACAAAATCTTAGTGTTTTATTATTTTCTGGATAGTTCTTTAGGCAGGGAATGTTAATGTCAAACTAAATCAGCATATTACACCTGACACCACTTTCTAATCGGCTTGGCTGAAGCCGGTCCTTTTAGTTTTGCTTAGATTTGATATTTTAACTTGACATTTCTTAATGGAAATCTAGAATACATTTTCATTACTACAACCTGATAACCTCTCACGACAAACAATCATTCAGAATCTGGTCACCTAAGACAATAACACGCCCAGCACAGACACAGAAAAAATAGAAGAAATACGACATTTATGTGCTGCATCCCTTATCATGTATAAAATGTACAAAACAATTCAGTCTTGGATTGACAATACTTAGAAAAGCGTGATCTCTCTAAGCCTGACAGTTTGTCTATACACTAACTGTATATAACTATGTTACACCTGTTGCTACATGACAGTTTCAAATCCCATCAGCTTTTTGCTGTGAATCTGCTTCATTTGGGGGAAAAAAACAAAAAGTCGAACAAAAGTCTAAATGGACAAAGATTCATTCTCAGTATAACTGCTCTGTCTGACAAGTCTGCCTTCTACATAATTTCTTTTTCCATCCAATTTCTATACTATATCCTATACAGAGTCGTGGGAGACTGGAGCCTATTGTAGAAGCTGCCCAGGATGGGGTGCTGACCCATTGCAGGTCACACTGACACTCACAGTCACACTGACACTCACAGTCACACTGACACTCACACCTATGGACTAACTAGTAACTCCAATTTACCTCAGCATGTTTTTGAACTTTGGGTAGAAATGGAGTACCTGAAGAAAACACCACGATTTCGGGAGAACATACAAACTCTACCACATGGAGCTGGGGCAGAGCTGTTGGCAACACTGCATGTAGCCCGTGGTAGACAGAAAGCATTCTGATTGGTTTACTTAGCAAAATAAGCCAATCAGATTGTAAGGAAGAGGACTCCCTTACTATTATTTTACTGTAATTGATAGCATGTTAGTGATACACTCTTTATTTTAATAACAGTATTTTATTTAGCATTGTACTTTACCCAGGGATTTGCATAGAACAGTGGCATACAAAGGTTTGCTTGTTTGTTGGATCTTGAAGTCAGTTGGTGGCCTTGTTTCAGATCCTGCGCAGTGGCTCCTCATCAAGGAAGGTGGTGGGGTCTGTGAAAAGGAATGGTGATTGAGGGAGAATAAGGTTACCAGTAAGAACAATTAATGCAAAGAAGTGATTGTAAGATGTGATTACTCATCTTTCTTTCCTGTATTTCTCCAAGGTGTTGTGTCCCCTGGGTCCAGACACCATTTAAATGTTCCGGGAGAGACCATGGCTTAAGGGAGAGTGGGGAATCTGTTGTGCAGGGGTTTTTGGGTTTTATAATATGGGGTGTCATATGGAGACCTGCAGCGGCTGGATTTACAGTGAGAAGACTTCCCCAAATGCAGTGGAACAACACATCTTTATTTTCCATGCAGCTCTTCCTACAAGAACTTCACATCTAGCATCTTTACAGCACAACAGAAGAACAGAAAAAACCCTCTGACAACTGGCAGCCTTAAATACTTCCAGCTGTCACCGACCAAACCATTCTTCCACTCACAGGTAGTTTCTTAAATTCCCCCCTTCCACCATAATACACAACACATCAACCTACATATATACTTAACTACATTTAACATTCATATTAATACATATCTCCCTCTTTAATCTTACACAAACCCCATATTATAAAACCCAAAATCCCCAGCACAACAGATTCCCCACTCTCCCTTAAGCCCTGGTCTCTCCCGGAACCTTTAAATGGTGTCTGGACCCAGGGGACATATTTGCCCAAACACCTTGGAGAAACACAAGAAGAAAGGTGAGTAACCACATCTTACAATCAGTTCTTTGCATCAATTGTTCTTACTGGTAAACACATTCTCCCTCAATCACCATTCCTTTTCACAGACCCCACCACCTTCCTTGATGAGGAGGCACTGCGCAGGATCTGAACCAAGGCCACCAACTGACTTCAAGATCCAATAAACCAGCAAACCCCTGTATGCCCCTGTTCTCCTATGCAAATCCCTGGGTAAAGTACCATGCTAAATAAAATACTATTTATTAAAATAAAGAAAGAGTGTATCACTAACATACTATCAATTACAATAAAATAGTAAGGGAATCCTCTCCCTTACATGGGGTTTTGTGTAAGATTAAAGAGGAAGATATGTATTAATATGGAAATGTTAAATGTAGTTAAGTATTTATTTATGTAGATTGATGTGTTGTGTATTATGGTGGAAGGGGGGGATTTAAGAAATTACCTGTGAGTGGAAGAATGGTTTAGTCTGTGACAGCTGAGAGTATTTAAGGCTGCCAGTTGTAATTAGAGGGTCTTTGGTTCTTCTGTTGTGCTGTGAAGATGCTTGATGTGTGAAGAGCTTGTAAGAAGAGCTGCATGGAAAATAAAGATGTGTTGTTCCACTGGATTTGGGGAAGTCTTTATCACTGAAAATCCAGCCGCTGCGGGTCTCCATATGACACAGATTTTAGTGCAGATGGGCTTTTATTAAACATCTTGAGGACAGTGTTGCCAACTTAGCGACTTTGTCGCTATATTTAGCGAGTTTTTAGACCCCTCTAGCGACTCATTTTAAAAAACTTGACTAGCAACAAATCTCAAATCTCTGTCTGATATCGACAGACTTTTTCTGGTGTTATTGGAGACTTTAGGAAACTCTGACGTGAAAGCACGTATCGTTCTTACTCTTCTCCCCGAGCAGCGGGTGCTGCCGTGGGTCCCCTCCCCTCCGGTCCCAAAGCGCTCACAGGCGTTCCAGTCCTCGCACAGCAGCCCTGCCCAGCTGCAGTCACAGCAGGAGATGTTCACCCCTCCGCATCCAGACTTCAAATGATCCGCGCATGCGCAAAGCCACCTCTGGTTGATCCTGCCCTGGCTGTCAAAATAGTAACTCATAGTAACCAGAGCAATCAAGACATAACTTATAAATGCAAAACACTTATTATTGAAAGATGTATTGATAATGGTTTTATTTTAGTTATTCAATTATTGAATGAAGAAAGTCTGTTGTTTACATATGAGAGGTTTTTGTCTTGTATTGTATGGTTATATATTGTATGGTTTTTTACGCGTTACATAGCGGGGAAGTCCTCCTGCTATCATCAGCTGTAAAGGGCAGAAATTGCAATCTCCTTCATCTAGTTCCTGAGGATCTGTTTATAGGCAACATGTGTCCTCTTCTGAGCAAAGAAGCGACCAACAAATGCATTAGACATGTAATTTAGAGGAATATTGTCTCTAAGCCAGCTGCAGTATTTTACTGGAATAATCTGTTTGGTGACATAGATTGGGAATCTACTTGGATGCTACCTTTAATTCATGTATTTTGGGATTGTAGATACAGTAAGATATTCTAGACAGACCTCAATAATTACATAAACACAGTTGTTGTTGTTTTAGTTCTCTTCTACCATTTATATTGTCACAGTGAACTATATCCAAAGATGTGCTTGTAAAATGTTTGTATATAGTATAGCATTAATAAAAAATTAATAATAATAAAAAAATTCCGCAAGAGTGTCTCTTTGGGGTCACTTTTGCTGGTCCGAAGCCTGGATATGGAGGAGGGTTGGAATTATATATATGTCATGCCCGGTTCATACGACCCTCGTGTGTGCCACGCCCCCCTGATTATCCACGTGTGCTTCCCCAATCGTACCCAGCTGTGTCCGATTATTTTCACCCAGTCCTGTCTATTTCAGTCCATGTCTTGCCTTTGTTCCTGGTCTGTCATTGACATTAGTTGACGTCTGTTTCCTGCCCCTAGTTTCTCCAATAAATCCCCGTTTCCCCGTATTCCTCTTGCCTGCCTGATTCTTGCCTGCTTGCCTGCCCGAACGGCCGCCCGCTTCACCCAGCGATCGCGACCTATCCTGACTATGTATGTATGTATATACACACACATACATACATACACACTTACCGGCCACTTTATTAGGCACACCTGTCCAACTGCTCGTTGACGCAAATTACTGATCAACCAATCACATGGTGGCAACTCAATGCATTTAGGCATGTTGACATTCAAACTGAGCTTCAGAATGGGTTAAGAAAGGTGATTTAAGTGACTTTGAACGTGGCATGGTGGTTGGTGCCAGACGGGCTGGTCTGAGTATTGCAAACTGCTGATCTTCTGGGATTATCACGCACAACCATCTCTAGGGTTTACAGAGAATGGTCAGAAAAAGGGAACATCCAGGGTGTGCCAGTTCTGTGGGCGAAAATGCCTTGTTGATGCTAGAAGTCAGAGGAGCCAGAGTGGCTCGAGCTGATAGAAAGGCAACAGTAACTCAAATAACCATTCGTTACAACCAAGGTATGCAGAAGAGCATCTCCAAATGCACAACATGTCGAAGCTTGAGGCAGATGGGCTACAGCAGCAGAAGACCACACCGGGTGACACTCCTGTCAGCAAAGAACAGGAAACTGAGCCTACAATTCACACAGGCTCACCGAAATTGGACAATAGAAGATTGGAAAAATGTTGCCTGGTCTGAGTTTCGATTTCTGCTGTGACATTTGGATGGTAGGGTCAGAATTTGGCGTCAACAACATGAAAGCATGGATCCATCCTGCCTTGTATCAATGGTTCAGGCTGGTGGTGGTGGTGTAATGGTGTGGGGGACATTTTCTTGGCACACTTTGGGCCCCTTAGTACTAATTTATCATCGTTGCAACGCCACAGCCTACCTTAGTATTGTTGCTGACCATGTCCACCCCTTTATGACCACAGTGTACCCATCTTATGATAGCTACTTCCAGCAGGATAATGCTATCCTGTCATATGTCATAAAGCTCGAATCATGTCAGACTGGTTTTTTGAACATGACAAAGAGTTCATTGTACTCAAATGGCCTCCACAGTCACCAGATCTCAATCCAATAGAGCACCTTTGGGATGTGGTGGAACGGGAGATTCGCATCATGGATGTGCAACCGACAAATCTGCAGCAACTGTGTGATGCTATCATGTCAATATGGACCAATATATCTGCCATGAATATCTATGCCACGAATGATTAAGGCAGTTCTGAAGGCAAAAGGGGGTCCAACCCAGTACTAGCAAGGTTTACCTAATGAAGTGGCCGGTGAGTGTGTATGTATGTGTATGTATGTTAAATGCAATGCATTTAAATGTAGCACAAGGAGTTGAATCAGGTGTGTTAAATGAGGGGAAACCTAAAAATGTGCAGGGCTCTGGCCCCCCAGGACTGGAGTTGGGTTTAGTTTGCTAATTAGCTTGTCGATTGTCAGGTATAGAACTTCATAGGTTTAGTTCCGAAATTTAAATTTTTTCTTGTAGTATTTTGATCGAGTGATTTAAATCTAACATGTAACTAATTGTGATGCCCGGCTCGTCCGCTCCTCCTGTGTGCCACGCCCCCTAATTACCCACGTGTTCTTTCCCGAACGTACCCAGCTGTGTCTGATTATTTTCAGTCAGTCCTGTGTATTTTAGTCCGTGTCTTACCTGAGTCCGTTGTCTGTCATTAGTGATGTTACCCAGTGTTCGTGGTGTGACATGTTTCCTGCTCCCGTCCCGGTTAATAAATCCCCGTTCGTTCTACTCTTGCCTGTGAGTCGCTTGCTTGGCTCATCTGCCCAGAGTCCCGAAGAGGATCGCGCCCGTTTCCCCCTTGCATGACTTGCGTGTCCAGTCTCCTGCGGTGGTCTCCTCCGAGTCGCCCCCTTCACCTCTGTCCGAGGAGAGGGAGACGCTTTACAATCAGTTCTTTGCCCTTCAAGGACTGTTTGTGACGGTTATGGCCGACCCAACCGCTCCCAGTGGACCCGAGGCCGAGCGGCTCATTGCTCGACTCCACCGGGGCCTCGGGGAGATCGCCCCTACCTCCGGGCGAGCTTCCCTTGAATGCCTCGCTGCGGACCTACAGAGGCTAGTTAGGTTCCGCAGGGCAATGGAGCTAGCGCCGGGACTAACGCCTCTGCCGGTGGACCCTGCGTCAGAGCATCCGCCCCTGTTGGCGGACCCCGCTCCCGAGCCACCGTCGCAGGGGTCGCCAGAACAACAGCGATCACCGCCGCTTGAGGGTCCAACGCAGCTACCTCGGCCACCAGCGCCACAGCCACCTCTGCAACCTGCACAGCCGGAGCAGCGATCAACGCCGCCCGACGGTTCTGCGCAGCATCCTCTCCCAGCGGCTGTAGCACAGGCATTGCTATCTGCAACCCCAGAGCCCGAGCAACCACCTTTGCTGCCGCTTATGGGCCTGGAGCGCGCTCAGCCGCTGCCGCCCGCACAGCCGCCCACTCAGCAGCTGTCGCCCGTGTGGGCTCATCAGTCTGCGCTACCTGCCGCTCACAAGCAGGCACTCCCAATGTCTGCAGCAACTCCCACGCCCAAAGTGCGCCCCGTGTCCGCTGCAGGTCACACTCCCGAGGCGTCCCTGACGCCTCCAAGGACTAGGCCCCCCGGGGTCCCTGTTTCCAGTCTTGTTCTGGTCCCTAGCCCTCCTTCAACCACGCCTGCCTTCGTCCCCGGGGAGGTCCCAGAGGACCCCACCGTAGCTCCTCCCTCTGCAGACGCAGAGGAGCTAGAATGGGACCCCTCGGGGATATCTCTCATCTCCCCAGTACCTGCACCCCAGCGAACTCGGCCCCGTAAGGGGGTCGCCATGTCTGTGTCCCACAAAGGGAGGGGACACAGACGACGGACTGGGGTCCCTCCCGCCCTGCCCCCTGGCTCGCCCTCCCTCGCCTGCGTGGTGGCTCGCTCGGCGCCTGCGGGTCCTTGCCCGCCGGGGCAGTAGGTCCCGGTGCGTCCCCTTCCGGCGCCTCGTCTCCGGGTCTCTCTTCCTCCTCCGGCGTCTCGTCGGGCTCCTGCCGGCCCCCCGACTGCGGCTCCTCGTTCACCTGCAGGGTCCCTACCTCCGGCTCGTCTGAGGACGTCGCCGCCTGCGGCGGCTCCCCCCCTCTCCTTACCTTCGCCGGGTCCCCCTCCAGCTTCCTCGGCCCCTTCCCCAGTGGCCCCTCCGGCCCCCTCCTCGGCCCCTTCACTGGACCCTCGCCCGGTCTCCTTGGCCCCTCCGGGGTCCGCCCCGGCTCCGGCCTCCCGGCCGTCTGCGGCCCCTCTGGCTGGCTCCCATCGCCCGCTGGGTCTCCCTCGGGCTCCCCTTCATTCCCCCGCCTTCTCTCCCTTCTTCCCTGCCTCTGTCCCTCCTTCGTTTGCTTCCCCTTTCTTTGTCCCTCGTCCCTTCGCTCCTCCTGTGCCTCCTTCTCCCTCTGGGTTCCCTTCGTTCACTCCCGGTCCTTTTGTCCTGCCTGTTCCCTCCGTGTCCCCTTTCCTGATCTGTTTGTCTGCCTTTCCCGTCCTGTGTCATGTCCTGTCTTGGCTTCTGCCGCCGGGTCAGTTTTGCCTGTCTGTCTTGTTCCCTGTCCCTCGTTGATGGTTTTGGTTCTTGTTTTTCAGGTCCTGGGTCCCCGGTCTCGTCCCGTCCATCGCCTCCCTCCGGGCGCGCCCAGTGAAGTGCGCCTTTGGGGGAGGGGGGGTTCTGTGATGCCCGGCTCGTCCGCTCCTCCTGTGTGCCAATGCCCCCTAATTACCCACATGTTCTTTCCCGATCGCACCCAGCTGTGTCTGATTATTTTCAGTCAGTCCTGTGTATTTTAGTCCGTGTCTTACCTGAGTCCGTTGTCTGTCATTAGTGATGTTACCCAGTGTTCGTGGTGTGACATGTTTCCTGCTCCCATCCCGGTTAATAAATCCCCGTTCGTTCTATTCTCGCCTGCGAGTCGCTTGCTTGGTCACTCGCACAGCCTGTGCGTTGCCCTGTCTCACACTACGCGTGACACTAATGTGATTTATAACTTTTTTGCTTTTAACTCCATAAACTTGCTTTTGCTGTTATGTCTCCCATCTCCTTTTACACGGTTATTATATATGCTGATTTAATCTAATTATGGTAGTTAAATTCAATTACAGTAAAGTTAATTTATTTAATTGTGTTATATGTTTTATTTTACGCTTTGAGCAGAGCTGAACAAGGACATTAATAGGATAAAATTGGAAGCCTTCATTGTCAGTGTACAGGCAGCAAATGCAGTATACATACAGAAATATATCAAATGTACATATAGAGGGGAGGGGGAAAGCCGCCCCTACTCATCAGGATTACATTTCATTACATTTTAATCAGAGAGAAAAACAGTCATTTTGCATGTTTGTTCAGCTTGCTGAACCCGGTCACATTTTGTTTACCATACGACACACTTCCGACAGAGGAAAAATGGTTATTCTGGTTAAAAAGCAGAGATTTTACCTTTTTGCCACAGAGAGGCAGAGATATGTGACACTCTGATAAGGGAAACATGATTCCGCCAGCACACAGTGAGCTATCCCAGCATGCATAGCGACACGGAGGAGTTAGAATAAACCCTAAACCCTGGATAGAGGGGTTCAGTGAATGAGGAGGTGAAGCTGTACAGGAGGGTCAGTCCATCAGAGGAGACTCTATAGAAGGACAGAGTACCAGCCGCCTGGTCCAGATACACTCCTACTCTGTGGGAACCTGAGGGCTTTATGGGTATGACAGTCCGTTTATTATTGTGATGGACAGAGTAACTGTCAGGAGAGCAGATCAGCATCCATGACTTGTCATTGGCTCCAAGCTGACAGTCAGCACTGTCTCCTTTCCTCGCGATTCCTTTATAAGTCACTCCTATCCAGGCTCCACGTCTACTCCACTCAGCCTCCCAGTAACAGCGACCAGTCAGACTCTCTCTGCACAGAACTTGCAACCACCACCAGTCAAATCTCTCTGGATGATCAGGATATGGCTGCCATGCCCCCCGTGTCACCTTCCTGTTCCCCTCTGACAGAGACAGGTATCCGTTTGCTGTGTTGGGGTCCAGCGTCAGCTGGCAGGAGTCTGTAGGCAAGAGGAAGAGCGATTAATCCCATGACGAAGCCCAGCATCTCCATCATTATCACTGTCACACCTCACACACTCACTAACACAGAACTCGCTCCAATACACACATTTTATTCCCAATATACTCATGTAGCCGCCCGAGTCTGCAGTGCTCTGTAGATAAAAGGCCTTGATTAGTAGTTACTGTGTGGCACCAAAAAGTTCCTGCTACCCAAACAAAGCGAGGGCAGCCTCCCTGCTTTCAGCATTACAGTGCAGGCTGACATCTAGGACAGCCTGGGCCCTTAAGCCCCACCCCCCCGCTTACTTGGTTTGGATGCACTGCTGTAGCTACAGCCCACACTAGGCAGTGAGGAGTAGCCCCAGTGTCAGCCATTCTTGTTCTGACTGACTTCAGGGGGAACAAAGTGCATCAAAGCCCACAGCTACTCTAAGACAACAGCACTGAAGCTTCCATCCAATTTCAGGCACTGAAGAAAACTCCGGAGAGCATATAATTTGACCAGAGACTTAATCTCGCTGTAGAGAATGACATCACTGAAGTGCGATATGGACTGAGTGACTCACATATAGCTAAAGAAATATCTAATTATCCCATAAATAAAAAATTTATATTTATGAAAGTATTACCATAATATGTTAAGACATGAAAATGTGAATGTGTCTGTCATTCTGAGAAGAGCCGCAGCCACGAGGTCAAAGAGCCGCATGTGGATTGCGAGTCGCAGGTTACTGACCCTTGACCTAGACCATGCAGCCTTGACAGAAACTGTTCAGCACCTTAGGCCTCCAGCCAGCTGCCTTGACACTATACCTACAAGCTCCTTTAATGCTGATGTTTTTAATTGTACAGTATCAGATGAGCTACAAATAGTCAATAGTTCTCTTTAGTCAGGCCTTTTTCCAAGGGCCCTGAAGGCTTGAGATATCAAATCTCTTTCATAAGACTCCAACCTAGATTCCTCGTTAGTAAGTAACTATAGACCTATTTCCAACCTACCTTTTTCAGGAAAGATCATTGAAAAGGTTATTTTTTAGCAACTTAATTCTTTCATGGTGCAAAACAAGGACCTTAAATGCTTTTCAGTCTGGATTTCGACCACAGCATAGCACTAACACTACAGGTGTTAAGGTTTTAAATGACATCCATCTCAGCAGTGATGAATCACAAATCTTCATTTTGATTTGTATTATTGGATCTCAGTGCTGCGTTCAGCACAGTTGACCATAAGATAATATTACATAATAGCATAAGAGCATATTACACCAGTCCTTAAATCTCTGCACTGGCTTCTTGAGCGTCACAGGATTTGTTGTGAAATATTATTCTTGTGAACAAAGTACTAATTGGTCTCAGACATAAATACATTTCTGATTTGCTTGAATTTTACGCAGCATGCAGACCCCTGAGGGCATCTGGGAAAGGTTTACTCAGTGTCCCAGAATCAAGACCAAGCAGGGTGAAGCAGCTTTTAGTCTCTATGCTCCCTGTCTGTGGAACAAGCTTCCTGAAGACCTGAGGTCTGCTAACACTGTCAGCTCATTATAATCAGGGCTTAACATATTAATGTTTGCCGTATATTTTCAATGGACTAACTCAGCAGGAGTTTAGTTATACACTGCCTCAACAATGTAACTTCTTTTTTAATTGACTATTTGTTTCTTTGGTTTTTAGGCAATGAATGTGTTTGCAAGTCCCACCCTAAGTACCAAATACCAAAAAAGTACCCCAGCTGCTTTGGTACTTTAGGTACAGGAACTTTTGGTACTGGTCATTAGCTGGAAGTCAATGGAAAAGGAAAAGTACCAAATGTAGCATTCCTGGTGTGTGGAATGAACTTGCCTTGCATTTAGATGCAAAGGCTACTGACATAAACAGCTCATGTAAATGTGAAAGGAGGCAGCAGGAGAGAGAAAGAGAAGCTCCACTAGCAGAAGAAAATAAAACACAATAAAACACAATAAAACACAATAAAACACAGTAAAACACAATAAAACACACTCCACCTCATACAGGGAGAGAGAAGTGTGTGTGTGAACAGACTCACATTGTAAGAATTCTGATCTGGTCCTGAGCACTAATACTGGTAGGACGGCGTCTTTGGGAACTAGAAGGAGACAGAGAGAAACAGGGATGTGAGTAAAAGGAATTTACTTGTGGGAGATGGACGTCACTCACTGCAGAGACACCAGCAATAGGGTATTATCATTATGAGGGACAATAACAGTCATTTTTGGATTCTGTAATGCAGAAGAAACATGATTTTTGTGATCTGGGTTTTGCAGCCTGTAGAATTTGGAGCTAAATCATCAGTTTTCACAAAGATTTAGTCTTATTTAAAACAGAAACTGACTTGGTTACACAAACATGAGGCTGACTGCACTACATACTATCTCTGCATGGTCTATAGTTACATGAACAGATAGGAAAATTTATTTATTTATTAACCTGTGAGATGGATCTCTGCTGTTTTCTTTTCGCAAACATTTTCCAGAAGATCCTTCAGTTCAGAAACCACCTTCCTCACGTTCTTAAAAGAGTGGTGTGGACTGACGGAGTTTCTGGGTCCAAATCCAGCTTCAAGGACAACAGGAAGACCCTGCCAACTCTACAGACACTCAGTGTCATTAAAAAGCAAATGTGAATTGTAATTGAATGAGCAGGACCAGTAACATATGACAGTTGACAGACTAGTTCAAATACAAATGAGACCATACATCCATTTGAATGCTCTGGTTTTCTTATTGCCAAAGTAGCTGTTCTGTTACCTGGAGAAAATGGATGTGATCCTCTGTGTGTGAAAGCTGCTCCAGCTCAGAGTGTCTCCTCTTCAGTTCATCGATCTCCTGCTTCAGTCTCTCTATGTCTCTCTCAGCTTGACTCACTGCAGCCTTCTCCTGATCTCTGATCAGCTTTGTCACCTCAGAGCGTCTTCTCTCAATTGAGCGGATCATCTCAGTGAAGATCCTCTCGCTGTCCTTCACTGCTGACTGTGCTGAGCTCTGTTGGTGACACAGGGAGCAGAGGACGGTAAATTACAAAGACTCCAGAGAGCCTCATTATACAATAGAGATGTGAGCTGACAGGAGGTATAAAAGCAGCACAGGGCTGGGGTTTGGAGCATCACCATGCTGGATGCCTCAGGTACTGAAACCCAGCCAGCACTGATTGGAAATGATCTTTCATTAAGCTCATACACTATCAGCTGCAGGGATTTGGCAGAGACTGGTGGCAGGTTGGGTGTCACCTTTAGGTCTCAGTTTAATTGGTAACTTCATGCTGTTTATTTCCATTGTACAGGCATATGTAAACCTGCTGTTTCTCAAATGAGCATTAAATGGTATTTTTCTATATAAACAGGTTAAGCCCTGTAACCCCAAGTTAGTTAATCCATGTTTGTGAGCATGAGCCCGGATCGTTTGCCAGAACCACGTCCCCCAGCCCAATGTACCTCGTCTGAATACTGACAGCAGCTTCCTATTTTGTCCTTGTTAATGGTAATATAAACCGCGTAAACTGGCTTTATGAATGTTTTCATCTTATTATGCTAGACTGCTGAGCGTTTCTCTGCCCTGGTTCTCCCTGGTTCTGTGAGGTTCCTCCTGTGACTCTTCGTGTGCCTGATCTCCCAGACCCTCCCACCCAAATGACTGCTGATCCCGACCCCCATCTAGGTGAGCCTGAGTGTCTCCCCTTCACCGTGTCCCCATGACTGTTCCCATTTTCCCTCACTCCCCTGGGTAGATTAACCCGCTTTCCCATCTCTGTTACAACCCCGACTTTGATTCCCATACTGTGATTTGGCTCTTTGACTGCACCCTGTCTGGGTGCCCTGTTCCTGTTCTGTCTCGTGACACTGTTATCTGGCACCTTTGTCCCACCAAACCTCTGACCCAGAATAACCCACAGTGACCTTAGTGTAATTAATCCACACAACTCTATAAATCTGTTGACTCTGGGGAAGAGTCTTGATTCAAGATGATCACAAGCAGCTGTTATCTTCTCTTCAGGTTCATACTCACTGTGAATGAGCCCAGAGCCTCTCTCAGCTCCTGCAGCTCCTTCTCTCTCATCTGAATTCTCTGCTGAAATTCCCTCTGTGTTTCTCCCATTGGTTTCTACAGACAGGAAACAAGACGACAAAACAAGTTTGTTTCGTTAGCACAGATACAATTTTTTAACCATCCTGTCCAGTGTGGACCCCAGGTTTATCCATTATGCTGCCTGGAAAAGGCTCCAGGTGCTTCCTATAATCCTGACCATCGATAATCGATGGATGGATGGATTGATGGAGATGGATGGAGGGATGGATGGATATTCTTAAATGACTGATTGACTGTATGTAGGATAAACTGGACATAGACCCGTTGACTCACCACCATTGTACTGAGCTGTTATTTTTGCACTTGTGACCCTCCTGTTAGCTGTAACAGTCTGGTTATTCTCCTCTGACTTCTCTCATTAACAAGGTATTTTCACCCACAGACCCACCACAGGTGTTTATGTTTATTGCAGCATCCTCAGTAAACTCTACACACTGCAGTGTGTTAAAATCCCAGGATAGTGGCTGTTTCTGAGATGCTGGACTCACAGCATTTGGCAGCAACAATCACACCACAGCCTCTTAGCTCAGACATCTCAGCCATTCAGATGCTCAGCCAAACTGTAAGTGAACCTCTGAACCCTGTTTGCTTGCTGTATGTATCCAGCTGCAGACACATGATTCACTGTTTAAAGGAGTTTCTCAGTAGGAATTCAATGAGAACTTTTTAAACTTTATGACATCATTTTGCATTTTTAGTTCATTTTACTTTCACTTTCCCAAACCAGACATGATGATCTTAGTCTCTTCAAAGTAGATAAACTCAAATGCACTAAGAAAAAAAGCCATTTTCATTCCAAATAAATTTTATAAATTATGTAAAAGCTTTTCTGGCCTGACCTGTATCTCCGTCCTTCCTGCAGCAGCTGAGACTGTATCATGGCCTCTGTGTTCATCCATCGTACAGAGATAACAGATACACTGCTGGTCGGTACGGCAGTAGACCTCCAGGGGTTTGTCATGCTGGGAACAGAGCTTGTCCTGCAGATGTCCAATGGGATCAGTCAGCTTGTGCTTCTTAAAAGCTGGAGACCCATAGTGAGGCTGGAGGTGAGTTTCACAGTAAGAGACCAGACACACGAGGCAGGACTTGGCAGCTTTGCGTTTTCTCCCAAAACAGAAATCACACTCCACATCTCCAGGTCCAGCATAATGGTCAGCAGGAGTAGCTGCTTGTAGTCCAGTCTTCTTCAGTTTCTCCATCACTTCAGCCAGTATGGTGTTTCTGTACAAAACAGGTCTGGGTGTGAAGGTCTGTCTGCACTGGGGGGAAGCTGTGATCCCAGCAGCTATTTATGCAACTCATACAGTAACTGTGTCCACAGGCTATAGTTACTGGATCCTTCAGTTCATCCAGACAGACTGGACAGCTGAACTGGTTCGGATCTACTGCAACACTGGCTGCTGCTATTTTACCAGAAACCTTGATAGGAGTGGGAGGAACTTCCTGCTTCTTAGGCTGCAGTAGATGTGGTTTGCAGTAGGTGTGGTTTGCAATAGATGTGGTTTTGGACTGAGGCCAGACTAAGAAGAGCAGACTGGGCAAACACTGGAGTTGGAGTTTTTGAATAAAATATTACATTATACAAACTGTACACACAACAGCCATTAATTTAGTTTTCATGAGCATAACTGTTACTGATTTCCCACAGTGTACAAGTCCTGCAGAGACGGTAGAGCAGATCCGGTGCTCTGCAGTCCCTTTAAGTCCTGCACATGGCTATTTCCATACCATAGAGCACACGTGTTGCCCTGATGAAAGTCGTTATGGATGCGTTCGCTGTAGTGTTGTTTTGCTAACCTCACTGCGCGCCGTACTACATACGATGCCACTTTGTAAGCGCTCATATCTCCGGTGGTGAGTCCTGCGTTGTACACAGCGGTACGGGAGTTCACAGTTTCGCAGATGGTTGCATCCACCCATGGTTTCTGGTTTTAATGTTGATGTTTTTAATTGTACAGCATCAGATGTGCTACAAATAGTCAATAGTTCTCTTTAGTCAGGCCTTTTTCCAAGGGTCATGATGACCTGAGATATCAAACCTCTTTTAGAAAAGTCCAACCTAGATGTTTCAGTAGTAAGTAACTATAGGCTTATTTCCAACGTACCTTTTCTAGGAAAGATCATTGAAAAGTTTGTTTTTTAGCAACTTAGTTCTTTCATGGTGCAAACCAAGGACTTTAAATGCTTTTCAGTCTAGATTTCGACCACAACATAGCACTGACACTACAGGTGTTAAGGTTTTAAATGACATCCATCTCAGCAGTGATGAATTACAAATGTTCATTTTGATTTGTATTATTGGATTTCAGTGCTGCGTTCAGCACAGTTGACCATAAGATAATATTACATAATAGCATAAGAGCATATTACACCAGTCCTTAAATCTCTGCACAGGCTTCCTGAGCGTCACAGGATTCGTTGTGAAATATTATTCTTGTGTACAAAGTACTAATTGGTCGCAGACATCTGATTCCCTTGAACGTTACTCAGCATGCAGACCACTGAGGGCATCTGGGAAAGGTTTACTCAGTGTCCCAGAATCAAGACCAAGCAGGGTGAAGCAACTTTTAGTCTCTATGCTGCCCATCTGTGGAACAAGCTTCCTGAAGACCTGAAGTCTGCTACACTGTCAGCTCATTATAATCAGGGCTTAAAACGTTACTGTTTGCTGCATTTTTTCAGTAAATTAAATCAGGAGGAGTTTAGTCATACGCTGCCTCTGCAATGTAACTTCTTTTTAATTAACTATTTATTTGTTTCTTTGGCTTTTAGGCTAAAATGTCTTTTAAATGGATAATGAAAATGTTTGCAAGTCCTACCTCAAGTACCAAATACCAAAAAAAGTACCCCAGCTGCTTCGGTATGTTAGGTATAGGAACTTTTGGTACTTGCCATTAGCTGGCAGTCAATGGAAAACGAAAAGTACCAAATGTACCATTTCTGGTGCTGTGGAAAAGCCCCTGAATGAACTTGCCTTGCAATTGGATGCAAAGGCTACTGACATAAATAGCTCCTGTAATTTAATTCATGAATTTTCAGTTCATTTTACTTTCACTTTTCCAAACCAGACTTGATCTTGGTGTCTTCAAAGCAGATAAACTTACTTAGTAGTTACTGGATCCTTCAGTTCATCCAGACAGACTGGACAGCTGAACTGGTTCGGATCTACTGCAACACTGGCTTCTGCCATTTTACCAGAAACCCTGATAGGTTTCAGTTTCGTTTTCTCTCTGTCGTCTGTGTGTGAGAGTGGGAGGAACTTCCTGCTTCTCAGACTGCAGTAGGTTTTGTTTTGGACTGAGGCCAGACTGAGAAGAGCAGACTGGGCAAATACTGGAGTTGGAGTTTTTGAATAAAGTTTTACATTATACAAACTGTACACACAACTGACATTAGTTTTTATGAACATAACTGTTACTGATTTCCCATAGACAAGCTATAATCTTATGATTTAACTTTTTAGGTAGAAGTTAGATAGATTCAAGATTCTTTATTCATCACATACATAGTTATAAAAAGTACATGTAGTGAAATGAACCCTGACCGATCCAAAGACTGTGCAAACAAGAACAAGAATTAAATTACAATTTTCAAAAGTTGAGAATATAAAAAGTGCAGACAATATAAAAATGAAAAATATATACATGGAATAGAATAAAATAAAAAAAAAAGATAAGAGGCATCTTGGATTGCAGCATGAACAACTGACTGTACATTGACTGCAAATGTGCGTATAGTGGCAAGTGGTGACAGATGAAGTGATTGTTTTGCAATGTACAGTGAACAGGAATAAGTGATGTATTTAAAGTGCAGTGTGCATTGACCTAGGAGAGTAGATACACACAGTTGTATATACAGTTGTCAGTTTATGCATCAGCTGTATAATTTTAAAGAGGTAGTGGTGTCATGTCCTGGTTAAGAAGTCTTACGGAATGAGGATAAAAGCTCCTCCTGAGTCTCTCAGTTTTTGCCATAATATTCCTAAAGCGTTGGCCGGATTTTAGCAGCTCGAAAAGACAGTGACTGGGGTGAGACGAGTCTTTGATGATCCTGATCGCTATGCTCCGACATCTCCTAGTGTACAAGTCCTGCAGAGACGGTAGAGCAGATCTGGTGCAGCGTGATCTGCTGCCCAAATCACCCTCTGCAGTCCAGTTAAGTCCTGGACATGGCTATTTCCATACCATGACATGATATTCTGGGTCAGGACATTTTCCACTGCACCGGAGTTAAACGACTTCAGGAGAGACACGAAACTTTCTCAGCTGTCTCAGGTGTTAGAGATGCTGCCTCGCCTTGCTGCTCTGGCTCTGGATGTGTTCTGTCCATGTCAGGTCCTCACTAATGCGAACGCCCAGGTATCTGAAACTGCTCACTTGCTCCACTGCAGCCTCGTTGATGTAGATGGGGGAGTAGGAGCGCTCCTTCCTCCTGCTGAAGTCCACCACCAGCTCCTTGGTCTTGCTGATGTTGAGTTGGAGGCAGTTCTCCTGGCACCACGGTGTCAGGTTGTCCACCTCCTCCTTGTAGGCTGCCTCGTCGTTATTGGAGATGAGAACCAGCGCTACTGTGTCGTCAGCAAATTTAATGATGTAGTCGGAGATGTGTATGGCTTCGCAGTCTCTGGTGTAGAACGTGTAGAGCAGTGGGCTGAGAACGCATCCTTGAGGTGCACCTGTGTTAAGCGTGATGGAGTTGGAGACACAGCCACCTACTCTCACCACCTGTGGTCTGTCTGTGAGGAAGTTGTGGATCCAGGCACACAGGTGGCTGTTCAATCCTACCTCCTGCAGCTTAATAAACAGTCGGTGAGGGACTATGGTGTTGAACACTGAGCTGTAGTCAATGAACAACAGCCTTACATAGTTCCCATGCTTCTTGTCCACGTGGCTGAGGGTGGTGTACAGGACGTGAGAGATGGCATCGTCTGTGGATCGACTGGGGCGAAAGGTGAACTGGAGTGGGTCTGTGGAGCATGGGATGGAGGCGATAATAAAGTCCTTAATGCGTCTCTCAAAGACCTTCATGACAACCGACGTAAGTGCAACTGGCCGTTAATCATTTAGGCATGAGGGCTTGCTGTTATTGGGGACTGGAACAATGGATCTTTTAAAGCAGATTGGGACCACAGACTGAGCCAGAGACTCATTGAAGTCTGATACTTCAACTCTGATAAGCCTGCATGAGTCCATTTCAGAGCACCAAGAAATGGATCCGCTGGCCCTGAAAAGACTGGACTCCACTAATCAGACCACCCCTTTTAAGGAAGTCAAAGGCCTGCTGGCTCCTGAGAGACTGGATAAATTAACTGGAGCAGCACAGGAAAAGCAAGACCTTTCACACCCGGAGGGACTAGAGCCCCACCGACAATCCATAGCAGCAACAGCTGTCAGCATCCAGACAGACACCTTTTCCACTTTAAACATGATAACTCACCACACATAGATGTTAGGGACAAATACACTCATTTTTGGTCTCATTTTAATGGGCATGAGACGGCGTGTATCATAATCTCAGATTTAAGGCAGTGTAACTTTCCTTAAGAGAAATATAGAACATTCGGCTAAACCCACCAAAAGGAGAGAGCCTCTCACATGGTAGAACAAGAGAATTACGACCCCCCCCTAAAGTGATTTGATTGGCTGGGGACCTGAGAACCAAGGTCAGCAATTCCCCTAAAATTAACCATTGATTAATTTAATATTGTATTTGTCATAATGAAAATGTATTTAAGAGTATGTGGCCACAAGTCAATGATTGTATATTGTTGTATGTTTAATAAATGTTGTTTTGATTACTTTATGATTATGATTTGCTGACTTCTTTATAAACTTCACAGATTGGATTTCTATCCTGATTAGGACTAAAGTGGTAAATACTATCTTGCAGCCTCTGGGTTAAATCCCCTTTATCCGGGTCCCAAACTCGACTGCCCGGGTTGAGTTATGGTGAAAACCAGAACTACACCTCTAAAGTCTGCACAAGCTCAGTTACAGGCCGACGTAACCTCTGAGGTCAACACAAGCTGGTGTAAGGTACTGGTATACCCCCTGAGGAACGTACAAACTATGTTCCTAGGCACCGGGCATAGTCCCTGAGACGTTCACAAGGTAGATACCGGGTAGCATCGGCGGAGTCCTTGAGACAAGCCCAAAGTGAGCTTCGTACAAACTACTGCTACGAAACATGCGCCTTCACTGCCACTGAGGTTGACACAAGTTATGATATGGGTTGCCCCGGCTGAGCCCCTGAGGTGGATGTACGTGTAGTTTGGGTAAACATCGACTTAATCTCCGAGGCACCAACAAGCTCAGTAATTGGCAGACACTGAGCCTTTGGGAAATTATATAGGTCGAGGGACCCGAATAATCAGAGGCTGACATTCTCTTAAATGGTGGCGATTTCCGTACCTCTAAGACAAACCCTGTGGAGCAGGCCTGCAGATCGCCCTATTAGCCGAGGCGAATCTGGCGGACTCCTCCATCAGGGGTAAATTAGAGTTGGTAATATAAAGGAGAGTCCCGAAGTAATCCGAACAACATAAACGTCATGACTACAATATGCTGAAATAAGGTCTTTAATAAAATTAAACATCGCTCGCGTCGGTATCCAATACAAAGGTCCGCTGGAGATCCGGGTAACCCAGTACGGGTGCAGAGATTAACACTGTCTGCAGCAAAACAAATGCGTGCTCGCAGTCACTGTCCCAGGAGAATGCTCGCCCCTTCTGCGTGAGCCGGTGTAGTGGGCTTGTGATAGTGGCAAAGTCTTTTACAAAGTGCCGGTAGTATGACGCTAAACCCAAGAAGCTCCGGAGCTGACGGACATTAGCGGGCATGGCCCGCTGCGATCTTCGCTGGGTCATTAGCTACTCCTCTCTCGCTAATCACATGCCCCAGGAATGTGATTTCGCGGCAGAACAGATGGCACTTTCTCGGATGCAGACGTAGATTAGCATGGCGTATCACCGCAAACACCTCGCGCAGATTGCACAGTTCAGTCTCAAAGTCTCTAGCGTGTACCAAGAGATCATCGAGGTACACCACAGCGCGAGCGTGGGATATTCCCAAGCACTTTTTCCATAAGCCGCTCGAACGTGGCCGGCGCGTTGCATAATTCGAATGGCATGACTTTGAATTGCCAAAGACCCTGTCCAATAGTAAATGCCATCTTCGCCCGCGCTTCTGGGGCTAACTCCACCTGCCAGTATCCGTTTCGGAGATCCAACGAGCTCAACCAGGAGAAGCCAGACACACAATCCAAGGCCTCGTCAATACGAGGAAGTGGATACGAGTCCTTCCGCGTAACTGCATTCAGCCGTCGGTCCACGCAGAATCGCCATGAATCGTCCTTTTTCTTCACCAGGACCACTGGAGCAGACCAAGGACTGTTAGACGGTTCAATCACCCCTACCTCCAGCATTTCCTGTACTTTCTGCTCCGCCGGAGCGCGCTTGGCTAGCGGCAACCGACGCGGATGCAGCCGAACAGGTGGTGCACTCCCAGTGTCTATGTGGTGGTGCACCAGGTTGGTATGTGTGCAGTCTCTCTCATCAACAGCAAAAATGTCCATGAAATGTCTAAAAGCTGGCGCAGTTTCTGCCTCTGTCCACTACTTAAACCTGCACAGCTCCGCTCAAACAGCTGGTCCACCACCTGCTGATTTGGTGATGAAACCGGGTGCCTTATGTCCCCATATGAGGGCCCAGACTATTCGCATGTCCGCATGGGCGGTGGAGCCAGAGAAACGCTCCGTGGCACTCTGTGCAACGGCAACTGCATGGGCCCACCCCCGAACTCTATGCCCACCCTGACAATGTCCACAATCGCCCCTAAACGCTGCAACAAATCCAGCCCCACTATGCAGCTGTCTTGTATTCCTCCCACGAGAAAAGGGTGTTCGAGCGCAATAGAGTCTATGATTATGCGCACCACTTTCCTGCCTGACATGGCTACCTTCTGTCCCGTGACCGTAGTAATCCTCCACTCGAAAGTCCCTTAGTTTGAGGTGCTCACAGAGTCCGCATCAGGCAGTAATCGTTCAAGGATTAATGAAATCGTGGACCCAGTATCGACCAGCGCACGGCACGGCACACCATTCAGTGTACAGTCCAGGTATAACCCATTCTGTCCCAAACGTGCACTTAGCCCAACATATGGGGAAGAAAACACCGAGGTGGGCGGCGGGTTCCCCTCCTCGCCGCCCCACCTCAGTTTAACTGCTGCTGGGGTATGTAGTCCACTGTCGTAGGAGCTGGGCAGCAGCGTGCAATGTACCCTAGCTCGCCACAGCAAAAACAACGGTGCTCTGCTCCAGATGCACCGCTCGGCGCTCCCCTCCGTCTCGACGTCTCCAACACTCGATACACTCTCTCATCCTCTTTGCTCACCTCGTAAGCTGCCTGCCGGACCTGCTCTGTTGCGACAGCGGAATGACGCTTCCTCACCAGAATGTGCTCGGCTTGCTCGGCTTTATCCACAGCTTCAACCAGCATGATGGGTGCGGTGAGCTGTACATGCTCGCGTAATCGCTCCGGCTGTAGCCCGCGCAGAAAAGCCTGCAGCGTCAGTTCCTCCTGGATCGCTGTCGGGAAATCAGGATGATCCCGCCGCGCTAGCTGGCGAAGATCAGCAGCGAAGGCTCCCAGCTTTTCCCCATCGTGATGTTGTTGACTGACGAGCTGGGCGCGTGCATCCTCCGCCGGGGCATGCCGGCCAAATCAGCGCTGTAAAGCGTTCTCTATATCCGCCCACAGGCTTTGCTCGTGCGGCAAGAGATCATCTAACGTCTTTAATGCCCTTCCCTCCAAGCATAAGGCGACCCGAACTGCCGTCTCCGCTGAGGTCCAGCCATTGAACGCCGCAGCTAGCCATAAATAGCCTTATTTACTGTATTTTAATTTCACAGGTTTACTTTCAAGTAATTTTATCAGGTTCATGTTTTATTGTACGTTAAATAATGACTGTACCCGTTAACCATATCTGGCGTGTTGTGATAAGGACCAGTGTTGCCAATTATTTTCAATGGAAAGTAGTTAAAGTCTGCTCGAAAAGTCGCCAAATGTCGCTAGATGACATCATGCGTATATTTGCATATTGATGACATAATTACGTCGTATTTGCATTCTGCGTGTTTTCCCTAATCCTTCCTCACGTGTCCAATATAAAACTGTTATCAATTGCGTTACATATTTTCCGCCACACAACACAATGGAACTTAGCCAGCAGTTACATCCTCTGCAATGAAATAATAAGAAAAAATAAATAAATAAGAAAAAATAAGAATAAACGGCCAAATTAAATAGTTTTGTTTCAAGCAAAGGAGAAGCAGGTAAGTGATTGGTCTGTGGCAACACCGTTTGCACATGCACAGCTCATTCACATCTATTTCAGCTGCCGTGCGGTCACGGGAATTTGCTGCTCCTTTCAGCCAGAGCTAGCGCTCACTGATCAGAGCAGACACAGGGAGATGAGTAACTATACCGGGAAAGCAAGACATCGTGCTTACAGGACAGTACTGGCGACATTTGGAAAGTTGCTAAGGTTTCTCCAAACGTCGCTATATTTGTCGCTAGACGCTTTTTTGAAAAAAAGTCGTCAAGGGGGTCTGAAAAATCGCTAAATCTAGCGACAAAGTCGCTAAGTTGGCAACACTGATAAGGGCGTTACCTGAGGGACCGCAGCGTCTCACGTGCTGCGACTGATGGGAAACCCGCAGTTACCTCAGGACGGCAGTAGGGGATGTGCGGCTCAGCCGTCTGAAGTTAAACCGTATTTTTAATAAGTAAAAATGTGTTACGCTTTATTTTTAATTACTTGTGTAATTATTTACTTAGGTAGTAAGTGTCATGATATGTAAATAATCTATAGTTATTCCGATGCACAAATGGATGATGGGAGTGACGGGGCGGAGCTCAGAAACATAAAGATGGACAGCTGAAGCCAGTACACTCGGCTTACGTGTCAAACAATATCAAAACAGTAAGGACTTAGTTCGGCTTTTAATGATTCTTTTCCCGTATTTTAATGGGGGTGAGAGAGACGCCATTTGCTAATCAGCTTGACGATTGTCATCGTTTTAGTTGCAAAATTTTTATTCTTGCTTGTTTTTTGATCGAGTGATTTAATCTAACGTGTAACTAATGTGATTTATAACTTTTCTTTTTTAACTCCATGAATATTTTTTGCTTTTGCTGTTATGTCTCCCATCTCCTTTTACACGGTTATCATATATGCTGATTTAATCTAACTGTGTTAGTTATGTTCAATTACAGTAAACTGAATTTATTTTATTGTATTATACATGTTACTCAATTACACTTTGAGCAGAGCTGAACCAGGACATTAATAGGATAGAATATGAAGCCTTTATTGTCAGTGTACAGATAGCAAATACAATATACATACAGAAATATATGAAATGTACATATACTGGGGAGGGGAACCCCCCCCCCAAACAGAATTACATTTTAATCAGAGAGAAAAACAGTCATGTTTGTCCAGTTTCCTGAACCCAGTCACTTATTTTGTCTAACATACGTCACACTTCAGACAGAGTAAAAAGGGTTATACTGGTTAAAAAGCAGAGATTTTACCTTTTTGCCACGGAGAAGCAGCGACATGTGACACTCTGATAAGGTAAGAATGATTCCTCCAGCACACAGTGAGCTATCCCAGCATGCACAGGGACACAGAGGATTTTGAATAATTAACATAAAACCCTGGGTAGAGGGGATCAGTGAATGAGGATGTGAAGCTGTACAGGAAGGTCAGTCCATCAGAGGAGACTCTGTAGAAGGACAGAGTACCAGCCGCCCGGTCCAGATACACTCCTACTCTGCGGGAGCCTGAGGGCTTTATGGGTATGACAGTCCGTTTATTATTGTGCCAGACAGAGTAACTGTCAGGAGAGCAGCGCAGCATCCATGACTTGTCATTGACTCCAAGAAGACAGTCAGTACTCTCTCCTTTCCTCCCGATTCCTTTATAAGTCACTCCAATCCAGGCTCCATTTCCACTCCACTCAGCCTCCCAGTAACAGCGACCAGTCAGACTCTCTCTACACAGAACTTGGCTCCAGTAGTCAAATCTCTCTGGATGATCAGGATATGGCTGCTTTGCCCCCTCTGTCACCTTCCTGTTCCCCTCTGACAAAGACAGGAATCTGTTTGCTGTGTTGGGGTCCAGCGTCAGCTGGCAGGAGTCTGTAGGTAAGAGGGAGAGCGATTAATCCCATGACGAAGCCCAGCATCTCCATCATTATCACTGGCACACCTCACACACTCAGTAACACAGAACTCGCTCCAATACACACATTTTATTCCCAATATACTCATGTAGCCGCCCGAGTCTGCGGCGCTCCGGCTGCCCCCTGCGCTGTGAGAGATGCCGCGCTGAGAGACTCGCTGGGGACCCAACTGCACTTTAGCCTGAAAGCTATTATTCTGTACGATACATAAAATATAAAAACGAAGCAGAAATTCAATTATGTGAAATAGCTCAGGAAATGTCGGACGGCACGTGCTAAACTAACAGGATGAATTTCAGGTTAATAAAACTTATAAACTTTTGTCAAAAAATAACCCTTAAAACCCGACAAAAGCAAAATGCGTTGCTTTTCGTACTCAGCCTCAGGCTGGTAACTTTGAATAGATATAACACACAGACATGACCGAGAGAATTTACCTGATCCGGGTGTCCAAGATGCAAAATTGTGCGCTAAAGTATTCCAGAGTAACCCTGTGCACAATGAGGCATATATTTTAATTTACTAAAATCTGAGAAATTTTAATAGGCACCTATAGTTTATCTTCATACAAAAATGACATTAATGATGTCAAGAAAAAGAAATTTCAAGACTCTTAGCATTAACACATCAACTTATGACATATAAGCGTAGCCCAGAATATCCTGAAAACAATAACATAACTCATGTAGATACTGTATAATAAACCTAAAATGAAATGCATAGAAACATTCTCAAAATGGATAGATTTTAAATGCTTAACCATATAATTGTACACCAAACATTACTGTTAAAAGTGAGTTTGTCTTTACATCATAATATGAACATCCTGTGAACCACTTCGCACACTCACCTCCCTCCAGCAGCGCTAAGCGCAGACTGAGGAGATGCTCTGTGTCACAGCCAGTTTGGGGGAGACTATGGGTGCCGACTTGGCATAATACCATCCATCCATCCATTTTCCAAACCGCTTATCCTACTGGGTCGTGGGGGGTCCGGAGCCTATTCCGGAAGCAATGGGCACGAGGCAGGGGACAACCCTGGATGGGGGGCCAGCCCATCGCAGGGCACACTCACACACCATTCATTCTCACACCTACGGGCAATTTAGCAAGTCCAATTACCCTCAGCATGGTTTGGACTGTGGAGGGAAACTGGAGTACCCGGAGGAAACCCCACAACGACATGGGGAGAAAATGCAAACTCCGCACACATGTGACCCAGGCGGAGACTCAAACCCAGGTCCCAGAGGTGTGAGGCAACAGTGCTAACCACTGCACCACCATGCCGCCCCTAGTGCAATACTAACCAATCTCAAAAAGGTATACTCAGAGCATAAAAAAATTTTTTTTTTTAATTCCCAATTAAAACTACAATTTTTAAGAAACTAGGCATCTTTAGACACAAACCTACCCTATTTGTAAAAAGAAAAAAGAAACTGACAAATGAAATTAAGTGATTTTCTGTTTCAGTGGATCTTTGGATGTTGTCTAAAATCACACTGACACAGAAATTCACCTGAACACATGAAAATCCATCTACATACAGGACAAAAAACACACACATCACAATAACTGTGTGAATGTATATACACGTACACATACCTGATCAATAAGAACAGTATCTAAATAAATGTAACTTTTTTCCCCCTTTTTAACATCACTCCTCACCCAGTGTCTTGTGCTCTCATTGGCTGTAGCTCATTATCAGCTACGTCACTTTAACCACTACAGGATTTGGAGTCGTCAACAAAATTGAGATATTTGGCGGGAGTCTGCAATGCAACAGCGCCTCCGTCAGGTCACATCTCTGAACAGTCACAAATACTGATTGAGCTCTGATTTGCCGGCACGAATCGAACACTGATTTTGCCTGAGATCTGGGTGTTTTGACAGCGATGTCAAGCAAAAAATTGTGGCTAAAATCATATAGTGTGAACTTAGCTTAAGGATGTAGATAAAAGGCCTTGATTAGTTGTTACTGTGTGGGACCAAAAAGTTCCTGCTACCCAAACAAAGCGAGGGCAGCCTCCCTGCTTTCAGTATTACAGTGCATGCTGACATCTTACTCCCAACCCCCCCCCCCCCCAGTACATGCTGACATCTAGGACAGCCTGGGCCCTTAAGCCCCACCCCCCGCTTACTTAGTTTGGATCCACTGCTATAGCTACAGCCCACACTAGGCAGTGAGCAGTAGCCCCAGTGTCAGCCATTCCTGTTCTGACTGACTTCAGGGGGAACAAAGTGCATCAAAGCCCACAGCTACTCTATCTAATCTGACTCCAGTTGTGTGTCACCTACAGTCTGGGTCAGACAATGTGTTTAATACATTAATCTCAGCTTTACTGAATATCAGGTCTTTGGCTGCAAATCACTATATGTGGCACTTTTCCACCCCCTAGATCGGCAGGTCGGCAACCTTTTTAAAGCAAAGAGCCATTTTATCCTAAATGTCTGACCCAAGATTTAGAAAGAAGGTAGGGAAGGGGGTTTAAGATACTTACAGTACTTACAAAAAATAAAGACTATTTCAGGGGGAGGGGGGCATCTCAGTTGTAAATCACTCGCACATGTAACAGCGCGAAGGTGACTAATATTACAACATTGTTCAGTTCTGTGCCGATAGTCTTCACCCTCACACCTCCTGTCATGACCTGCTCATCCGATCCACCTGTTTGCCACGCCCCCCTCGTTACCTCATGTGAATTCCTGATTGTTCTCACCTGTTCTGTTCTGTAAATGATGCAGTTAAGACATTACAGAACCGTGCAATGGACCACCCTCCATAAATATTAAGCCATAAATAATCTATTATCATAATATGTTAAGACATGAAAATGTGAATGTGTCTGTCATTCTGAGAAGAGCCGCAGCCACGAGGTCAAAGAGCCGCATGTGGATCGCGAGTCGCAGGTTACTGACCCCTGACCTAGACCATGCAGCCTTGACAGAAACTGTTCAACACCTTAGGCCTCCAGCCAGCTGCCTTGACACTCTACCTACAAGCTCCTTTAATGCTGATGTTTTTAATTGTACAGCATCAGAGGTGCTACAAATAGTCAATAGTTCTCTTCAGTCAGACCGCTTTCCAAGGGCCCTGAAGACCTATTATATCAAACCTCTTTTAGAAAAGTCCAACCTAGATGTCTCAGTAGTAAGTACCGATTGGCCTATTTCCAACCTACCTTTTTCAGGAAAGATCACTGAAAAGGCTGTTTTTTTAGCAACTTAGATCACTCATGGTGCAAAACAATGACCTTAAATGCTTTTCAGTCTTGATTTCGACCACAGCATAGCACTGACACTATAGGTGTTAAGGTTTTAAATGACATCCATCTCAGCAGTGATGAATCACAAATCTTCATTTTGATTTGTATTATTGGATGTCAGTGCTGCGTTCAGCACAGTTCACGATAAGATATTATTACATAATAACATAAGAGCATATTACACCGGTCCTTAAATCACTGCACTGGCTTGCTGAGCATCACAGGATTCGTTGTAAAATATTCTTGTGTACAAAGTATTATTTGGTCTCAGAAATAAATATATTTCTGATTTCCTTGAACGTTACACAGCATGCAGACCCCTGACGGCATCTGGGAAAGGTTTACTCAGTGTCCCAGAATCAAGATCAAGCAGGGTGAAGCAGCTTTTAGTCTCTATGCTCCCTGTCTGTGGAACAAGCTTCCTGAAGACCTGAGGTCTGCTAACACTGTCAGCTCATCATAAACAGGGCTTAAAAAATAATGTTTGCTGTATATTTTCAATGCACTAAATCAGTAGGAGTTTTGTTATAGGCAATGAACGTGTTTACAAGTCCCACCTCAAGTATCAAGAAAGTACTGCATCTACTTTGGTACTTTGGGTACAGGACCTTTTAATAATAATAATTGATCCCTGTGGGGAAATTCTCTTTTTATGCCCCCCTCACCTTCCTCTTTGTAGAGTAAGTTGTCTGTGAAGAGCTACCACCTGTAGTGACACCCAGGCAGCTGGGAGTTAAGGGCCTTGCTCAGGGACCCACAGACATGCTAAGGGTTTGAACTGGCGACCGTCGGATTACAGGCACACAGGCTTTGCCCACTGAGCCACACGCTGCCGTTTTGGTCATTAGCTGGAAGTCAGTGGAAAAGGTAAAGTACCAAATGTATCATTCCTGGTGTGTGGAAAAGTCCCAGAATGAAATTGCCTTGCAATTGGATCCAAAGGCTACTGACATAAACAGCTCATGTAAATGTGAAAGGAGGCGGCAGGAGAGAGAAAGAGAAGCTCCACTAGCAGAAGAAAACAAAAGACAATAAAACACAGTAAAACACAATAAAACACACTCCACCTCATACAGGGAGAGAGAGGTGTGTGTGTGAACAGACTCACATTGTAAGAATTCTGCTCTGGTCCTGGGCACTAATACTGGTAGGACGGTGTCTTTGGTAACTAGAAGGAGACAGAGAGAAACAGGGATGTGAGTAAAAGGAATTTACTTGTGGGAGATGGACGTCACTCATTGTGGAGACACCAGCAGTAGGGTATTATCATTATGAGGGACAATAACAGGCAGTTTAACAAGCTGTAAATCATTGTAAGTTACTTATGATGCAGATTTTTGGATTCTATAAAGCAGAAGAAACATGATTCCTGTGATCTGGGTTTTGCAGCCTGTAGAATGTGGAACTAAATCATCAGTTTTCACAATGATTTAGTCTTATTGAAAACCGAAACTCACTTGATCACACAAACATGAGGCTGACTGCATTGCATACTCTCTCTGCATGGTCAGTATTTACATGAACAGACAGGAAAATATATTTATTTGTTAACCTGTGTGATGGATCTCTGCTGTTTTCTTTTCGCAACCATTTTCCAGTTGATCCTTCAGTTCAGAAACCACCTTCCTCACATTCTCAAAAGAGCAGCGTGGATAGACAGAGATTCTGGGTCCAAATCCAGCGTCAGGGACAACAGGAAAACTCTGGCACCTCTACAGACACACAGTCTGATTAAACAACTTCATAATAACAAATGTGTATTGTAATGGAATGAGCAGGACCATTAATATCTGACTAATGACAGACTAGTTGAAATACAAATGAGAACATGCATCCATTTGAATACTCTGGTTTTCTTACTGCTAAAGTAGCTGTTCTGTTACCTGGAGGAAATGGCTGTGATCCTCTGTGTGTGAAAGTTGCTCCAGCTCAGAGTGTCTCCTCTTCAGTTCATCAATCTCCTGCTTCAGTCTCTCCATGTCTCTTTCAGCCTGACTCACTGCAGCCTTCTCCTGATCTCTGATCAGCTGTGTCACCTCAGAGCGTCTTCTCTCAATAGAGCGGATCATCTGAGTGAAGATCCTCTTGCTGTCCTTCACTGCTGACTGTGCTGATCTCTGTTGGTGACACAGGGAGCAGAGGACGGTAAATTACAATTGGCCCCTTTTGAGACTCCAGAGAGCCTCATTGTACAATAGTGATGTGAGCTGACAGGAGGTATAAAAGCAGCACAGGGCTGGGGTTTGGAGAGTCACCATGCTGGATGCCTCAGCTACTGAAACCCAGCAAACACTGATTGGAAATGATCACTAATTAAGCTCATACACTGTCAGCTGCAGGGATTTGGCAGAGACTGGTGGCAGGTTGGGTGTCACCTTTAGGTCTCAGTTTAATTGGTAACTTCATGGTGTTTATTTCTATTGCACAGGTATATGACAACTTGCTGTTTCTCAAATGAGCCTTAAATTGCATTTTTCCAAATAAATAGGATAAGGAAACCCTAGGTCAATTAATCCCTGTTTGTGTGCATGAGCCCAGATCGCTTGCAGGAACCACGCCCCCCAGCCGAATGTACCTTCCCTGAATACTGACAGCTACTTCCTTTTATTCTTGGTTACGTTACTGGTAATATACAACCGGGTAAACTGGGTAAACCAGCTTTATCGATGTTTTCGTATTACTATGCTAGACTGCTGAGCGTTTCTCTGCCCCGGTTCTCCCTGGTTCTGTGAGGTTCCTCCTGTGACTCTTTGTCTGCCTGATCTCCCAGACCCTCCCACCCAAGCAACCGCTGATTCCGACCCCCATCTAGGTGAGCCTGAGTGTCTCGCCTTCACCGTGTCCCCATGACTGTTCCCATTTTCCCTCACTCCCCTGGGTAGATTAACCCGCTTTCCCATCTCTGTTAGCAACCCCGACTTTGACTCCCATACTGTGATTTGGCTCTTTGACTGCACCCTGTCTGGGTGCCCTGTTCCTGTTCTGTCTCGTGACACTGTTATCTGGCACCTTTGTCCCACCAAACCTCTGACCAAGAGTAACCCAGAGTGACCTTAGTATGATTAATCCATACAACATTATAAATCTGTTGACTCTGGGGAAGAGTCTTGATTCAAGATGATCACAAGCCAGCTGTTATCTTCTCCTCAGGTTCATACTCACTCTGAATGAGCCCACAGCCTCTCTCAGCTCCTGCAGCTCCTTCTCTCTCATCTGAATTCTCTGCTGAAATTCCTTCTGTGTTTCTCCCATTTGTTTCTACAAACAGCAAACAAGATGACAAAAAAGTTTGTTTCATTAGCAGAGATAAAATGCCTTAATCATCCTGTCCAGGGTGGACCTCAGCCTTGTGCCCTATGCTGCCTGGGAAATGCTCCAGGCGCTACACATGTCCCTGACCAGGATAAGCGATCAGGGGATGTATAGATGGATGGATGAATGGATGGATATTTTTAAATGAACAATTGACTTTAGGTAGGATAAACTGGACATAGACCCATTGACTCACCACCATTGTACTGAGCTGTTATTTTTGCACTTGTGACCCTCCTGTTAGCTGTAACAGTCTGGCTGTTCTCCTCTGACTTCTCTCATTAACAAGGTATTTTCACCCACAGACCCGCCACAGGTGTTTATGTTTATTGCACCATCCTCAGTAAACTCTACACACTGCAGTGTGTTAAAATCCCAGGATGGTGGCTGTTTCTGAGATGCTGGACCCACAGCATTTGGCAGCAACAATCACATCACAGCCTCTTAGCTCAGACATCTCAGCCATTCAGATGTTCAGCCAAACAGTAAGTGAACCTCTGAACCCTGTTTGCTTGCTGTATGTATCCAGCTGCAGCCACATGATTCACTGTTTAAAGGAGTTTTCAGTAGGAATTCACTGAGAACGTTTTTACACTTTATAACAACATTTTGCATTTTTAGTTAATTTTTCTTTCATCTTTGATCGTATTATTTTGATCACTTGATCATAGCAGATAGACTCAAATGCACTAAGACAAAAGCCATTCTTTTCTGTTTTTTCAAATAAATGTTATAATTCATATGAGTATTTCTGGTCTGACCTGTCTCTCCACCCATCCAGCAGCAGCTGAGACTGTATCATGGCCTCTGTGTTCATACATCGTACAGAGATAACAGATACACTGCTGGTCGGTACGGCAGTAGACCTCCAGGGGTTTGTCATGCTGGGAACAGAGCTTGTCCTGCAGATGTCCAGTGGCATCAGTCAGCTTGTGCTTCTTAAAAGCTGGAGACTCATAGTGAGGCTGGAGGTGAGATTCACAGTAAGAGGCCAGACACACCAGGCAGGACTTGACAGCTTTGTGTTTTCTCCCAGTACAGACGTCACACTCCACATCTCCAGGTCCAGCATAATGGTCAGTAGGAGCAGTTGTTTGTAGTCCAGTCTTCTTCAGTTTCTCCACCACTTCAGCCAGTATGGTGTTTCTGCCCAGAACAGGTCTGGGTGTGAAGGTCTGTCTGCACTGGGGGCAGCTGTAAACTCCAAGATGATCCTTCTGATCCCAGCAGCTCTTAATGCAGCTCATACAGTAACTGTGTCCACAGGCTGTAGTCACTGGATTTTTCAGTTGATCCAGACAGACTGGACATCTGAACTCATTCTGATCCAGTGTGATATTGGCTTTTGCCATTTTCCAAAGAACACTGACTGGATAAGTTTTTGTTTTCATTTACAGTTAATTTTATTTGTGAAAGTGAGAGGAGCTTCCTGCTTCTGCAGTAGGTGTGGTTTGTAGTAGGTGTGGTTTGCAGTATGTCTGGTTTGCAGTAGGTGTGGTTTTGGACTGAGGCCAGACTGAAAAGAACAGACTGAACAAACACTGGAATTGTTTATGACATCAAAATATTACATCATACATACTACACACACATCAGACATTTATTTAGCTTTCATGAATGTAGCTCTTACTGTCATTGATTTCCCACAGACAAGCTATAATCTTACTATTTGATTCTTTTAGGTAGAAATTAGATAGACAGGTATGAGAGCAGTTCTATTGAGAATGAATGTCTGTCTGTTACGAAGATTGTCTTTCTGTAGTTTTTTTCTCCAGATGAAGCAGATTTACTGCAGAAAATGTAATGTTATACTATCATGTGGTATCAGGTGTGATATGCAGGACTGTGCGATTACACTGGTATACAGTAATTTTGGTGCCAAAGATGTCTGAACGGTTTTATATTAAGTTCATGGTGCTGATTAAGAATCTGACTTCAGTTTTGCCAGATTAGCTCTAGTTTCTGAGATATTTAATAGTTCATTAATTAATTAAAGCAATACTTTTGAAAAGCATTCAGAATTGCAAGAATATTTTTATTTTAGTTACAACTAGCACGTAAACAGTCTAACATCATGCAAAAAAGAAATGTAAAATATCTAACAGTGACAGGAAAATGTTATGTATGATTTGATTAATATTAATTAATTATTAATTGTTATTAATGTCAATGCTTTAAAAAAAAGTACTGTGGCTGGTTGAAAAAGACGACTAATGTCTACAAAGCGCGATTCAACCTTTGTAAAAAAGTCATCAAACTGACAACTGTGGACTCTAAAGCCATCGACTCACATATCAGGGGAGAGAAGCACAAGCGTTTTGTCGACATTCGGAATTTTTTAATTCAGCACCCTCAAAGCACCCTAAATACATCCAAAAAACCTTATCAGCTGAAAAAAAACAAACATTTTTTTGTAGATCTGTGTTATGGGTTTAGACATCGGTTTCCTTAAATACTATTGAGGTAAAGTCTTCCATTTAAGCCAAACATTAATGGATCAACTTCAGCCAACCGTAGGAAAAGAAAGATTAAAAACTACATAAAATATCCAACCAATTCCAATAGCCGCTTACCCAGTACAGGGTTATGGGACACAGCCTGGAGCCTGTCACAGGAAGCACAGGGCACAAGGCAGGGACACCCTGGATGGGATGCCAGTCCATCGCAGGGCAAACACTCACTCACAGACAGAGGACAATTTAGAGACACTAATTCACCAAACTGCATAATCTTGGACAGCGGGAGGAAACCTGAGGAAACCCACAGGAACACGAGGAGAACATGCAAGCTGTACATGCAGAACCAGGAGTGGTAACCACACCCACAAGCCTGGAGGCATGAAGTGAGAGCAGCTGGTCTGAAGTCCTGAAGGGAGCTGGAGCGCCCTTTCTTTGGAACAGTGTGGAGCCGTCCTCCATTACTGCTTATCCTGTACAGGGGGGTGGGGAGCCTGGAGCCTGTCCCAGGTGGCACAGGACGGGGGACACAATAGATAGGATACTAGTTTATAGCAGAGCACACACTCACACACACAATCACACACTGAGGGCAGCGTAGAGATCCCAATTGGCTGACCACATGTTTTCAGTCTCGGAAGGATGAATAGAAAACTCATGTTGGGGGGGGGACATGTAAACTTCACAAGTGGGGGGGGGGGGGGGGGCAAGCCCATACCTGAAGCCCCACACCACCCCACAATCACACATACTGTTAGGATTTATTTAAAGTCACAATTAAATGCTACAGAATTTTGAATTAGTATGAAATTAATTTTCAACTGTGTTGGAATGTTTTAGAAAGCTAACTTACAGGATTGACCTGTTTCCCCACCCTTTACCTAAGTAGGCGTGATCTTCAAAGCAGACATACTCACTTACATGTATTAACATTAACATTACTAGTATGTAGCAGATACTGTTCCTAAAAGTGACAAACATCACATTGCAAACATACAGCTGTTAAGATGTTACCTCAGCACAAGTGCAGCTTGGCTGATATTTCTGGCGTCTGCAGATATATGACAGGGGCTTGGGGCTCAGGCTAGGGTTAGAGTTAGGGTTAGGGTTAGGGTTAAGTATGGATTATCCTGGGACTTTCCTGCAGAACCTGAATGGAAGTAGCCGGAGATCCCTAAACCCTTTGCAGGTGAAAGAGGCTCCCAACCTGAAGAGAGGTTCACCGGAACCCAAGTAACTGATAGTAACTGTAGGTCCTGGGTCCAAGGCCAGAGTACCTGGGCTGGATCCCTTAGCTGGCTGTCACGCTTGGCTCGACCGATCCTCCTGTGTGCCAAGCCCCCTCATTTACCTTATGTGAAACCCTGATTGTTACCAGCTATTCCGCATTTCCTGCCTTCAGTCTTGTGTATTTAGTCCGTGTTTCCCGAGTCCTGTCATTGAAGTCTCTCGTGCGTAAGTACCAGTTTGTTGTTTATGCCTCTCTGCCTACCCATTAAAGTCCTCTTTCCCCTATCCTGCATCTCCCTCGCCTGCTTCCCTGGTCCGTACCCTGCACAACGTCACACTGGCAAATAAGGCTTCCTACCTGTGGAGGTTTTCACTGGAACCCTGTTGGTCCCTGGGTTTTGGTACCAGGGCTTCCTTGAATACATATCTGAGGAAAGAGGAACTTTAACCGATGAACTTAGGCTCCTACATTTACATTTCTAGAGCTAATTAAGTTTTTCCACCCATTGTCCCGTACTTCCTCAGAAATTTATATCACCAATCCCTTTTCCCATTTATTTCTAATATATCTTGCTAATGTTTTTCTCAATAATAAAATACCTTGATAAAACCTCTGTATAATGTCTAATTGCCTTCTGATAAATATCTGGATAAGATAGAACTGCACAGGTAATTTTTTCCTGCAGAAAATAATGGGAAAATTGCAAATACCTGTAAAAATCTGACTTCCCCACCTGTCCAAGTCACAGTAAATGTTTTTAGTGACTGGTGTATAACTCACCTCACATAGTTTGGAAATATTACCGTGCAGATACACTGCAAGATATTTAATGTATTTCAAAAGGCCAATTAAAGGGGTATATACATTTAAATTTTTCTGAAGGGAGAAAATCAAATAACAAAAACTGGGTTTTACTGGCATTCAACAAATAACTTGTTAATTGGTCAATAACTCCATTTGGGCTGGAAGGCTGAGCTCTGGATTGCTGAGATACGCCATGACATCACCAGCATGCACAGAAACCTTGTGCTCTCTTTCCCTTATTGTTACACCCTCTACAGAGAGATCTTGTCTTACAGCTTCGGACAGCAGTTCTATATACAAGTTAGAAAGGGTCAGTGAGAGCGGACACCCCTGCCTCGTCCCCCTATCCAGGGTGATAATGTGTCATATGTGTTTAATTCTGGCAGTTGGGGCTGAATATATTGTTTTAATTCACTGTATAAATTCCATACTAAAACCAAACTTTCCCTTGACCTGGTATAAATATTCCCAGCGTACAGAATCAGATGCCTTCTCTGCATCTAGGCTGACTAACACACTGCTAGACTTTTCCCTGATGACCTGGTCAATCACATGCAGAGTCCATCTTATACTGTCCTGTGCTTGTCTGTGTTTAATGTAGCCAGTCTGATTCACACCAACCAGGTCTGGAATCACCGATTCTAATCTTTTGGCCAGAATCAAAGCATATAATTTATAACCCACATTTAGGAGACTAATTGGTCAGCATGCACTACATTCTAATTTATTTTTACCTTCCTTAGGCATCACTGACATGGTGGCCTCCATCACCCCAAGATGTTGGGATCTCTCTCTTTCTGAGAGTCCAGGTAAAAGATGCCTGAAGCAAAAGTGTTATTTTTGTTTTAAGGATTCTATACCACTAAGAGAGGAAGCCATCAGTCCTTCTGCACTTATTAGCTTTCATCTTAGAGTCAGTCTTTTCAATTTCATCTATTGTTATATCACAAAGAAGCCTGTTATTCTGTTCTCTCCCTATGGATGGCAGATCCACATTCTCTATAAACTGATCCACATTCTGCATGTCAGCACATACAGGTACATAGATTTTTATTGTATACTTCAAATGCAGTTTGTATGTCTTCTAAGTTACTGTCAGTGTCAGTGCCTGTCTGACCCCGACCTCTGTGACCTTTCCCCGTTTTGGCCAGCAGTCATTGTTGGTCATTCTGCCTTTCCCCCTCTCTGTCATATAGTCCATCTCTGTCCTATGTGTTTAGTCCCCATTTGGGCAGCGGGTGTCGCCGACCATCTCGGTCTCTCCACACTCTTAGCCCTAAGGCCCCAGTGTAACTTCCTGTCTCCTTGAACCACTGTGTAGCTCAGTGGGTTGAGTGAGTGACTGGTAGACTGTTTAACTACCTAGTTGTAGGTTAAAGACTGGCCTCTAACCAGCCTCATATGTGTATTTCTCTTTATTAGTTTTGTTCCCTACTAGTTTTGTTTTTTTCTTTTCTTTTCTGTTTTCCAGGTTATAGGTTGTCTTACTGTTTTCCTATTCAGTTCTTGTCTTGTTTGTATGATTTAGTTCTGTAAATTATCCTAGTAGGGGCAGTGTGTGGACTAAGCCTGTGTACCTGTAATCACAAGCTCACTGATTCAAACCCAGCCTCACCATGTCTGTGGGTCCTTGAGCAAGCCCCTTAACCCTCCAGCAAACATGCCCATATGGGCCCTGTTTGGGTAGGTGTGGGTATACTGTGGGCCAGTGTGGACAGGACTAATCCCATGTGGGGCCCCCAGGAGTTTTGCCCTTTGGGGCCCCTATGTGGGTTTTCTGTGGGCCAACCTTCCCTCACTTGTGAACAAGACCCCGAGATACTTAAACTCCTCCACTTGGGGAAGGACCCCCCTCCCCGACCCAGAGAAAGCACTCTACCCTTTTCCGGCTGAGGACCATGGTCTCGGATTTGGAGGTGCTGATTTTTATCCCAGCCGCTTCACACTTGGCTGCTAACTGTTCCGGTGAGAGCCAAAGGTCACGGTCTGATGAGGCCAACAGAACCACATCATCTGCAAAAAGCAGAGACTTAATCCTGAGGTCACCGAACTGGACACCCTCAATGCCCTGGCTGCGCCTAGAAATTCTGTCCATAAAAGTTATGAACAGAATCGGTGACAAAGGGCAGCCCTGGTGAAATCCAACCCTCACTGGAAACGATTCCGACTTACTGCCGACAATGAGGACCAAGCTCTGACACCGGTCATACAGGGACCGAACAGCCCTTATAAGGTAGCCTGGCACCCTATACTCCCGGAGCCCCCCCCACAGGACTCCCCGAGGGACGCAGTCGAATGCCTTCTCTATGTCCACAAAGCACATGTAGACTGGTTGGGCAAACTCCCACACACCCTCTAGGTCCCTGCCGAAAGTATAGAGCTGGTCCACTGTTCCACTACCAGGGCAAAAACCACACTGCTCCTCCTGAATTCGTGGTTCAACAATCCGGCAGAGCCTCCTCTGTAGAACCCCTGAATAGACCTTACCAGGGAGGCTGAGGAGTGTGATCCTTCTATAGTTGGAACACACCCTCCGGTCCCCTTTCTTGAACAGGGGGTCCACCACCCCGGTCTGCCAATCCAGAGGCACCGCCTCCGATGTCCACTCGATGCTGCAGATGCGTGTCAACCAAGAAAGCCCCGCAACATCCAGAGCCTTAAGGAACTCCGGGCAGATCTCATCCACCCCCTGGACGGCCAGCCACTGAGGAGCTTTTTGACCACCTCAGCGACCTCTGCCCCAGAGATAGGTGAGTCCACCACTAAGTCCCCAGACTCTGCTTCCTCATTGGAAGGCGTGTCAGTGGGATTGAGGAGGTCTTCGAAGTGTTCCTTCCACTGACCCACAACGTCCCGAGCTGAGGTCAGCAGCTCACAATCCCCACCATAAACAGTGTTGATGCTGCACTGCTTTCCTGCCCCGAGCCGCCGGATGGACCACAATCTCTTCAAAGCTCTTCAAAGGAAGTCGTTCTCCATAGTCTTGCCAAACTCCTCCCATACCCGAGTTTTTGCAGCTACCTCCGGAATCCCACAGGCTAAAAAAGCCTGATAGGACTCCTTCTTCAGCTTGACGGCATCCCTCACCACCGGTGTCCACCAGCGGGTTCGGGGATTGCCGCCGTGACAGGCACCGAACACCTTACTGATACAGCTCCTGTCAGCTACCTCGACAATGGAGGCGCGGAACATGGCCCATTCGGACTCAATGTCCCCCGCCTCCCCTGGGATATACAGCAGAGGAGTAGGAGAAGTTCTGCCAGAGGTAGGAATTGAAACTCCTCCTGACAGGGGATTCCTCACTATACGCTTGGGCCTGCCAGGCCTGGTCGGCTTCCTCCCCCTCCAGCGGAGCCAATCCACTACCAGGTAGTGATCAGTTGACAGCTCCGCCCCTCGCTACACCCAAGTGTCCAAGACATATGGACGTAAGTCCAACGAGCTCAGGCTCCTTCCCCACCATAGAGGTGACATTCCATGTCCCTAGAGCTAGCTTCTGTAGCCGAGGATCAGACTGCCAAGGTCCTCGCCTTCGGCCACTGCCCAACTGGCACTGCACCCAACCCCTTTGGCTCCTCCTACAGGTGGTGAGCCCATTGGAGGGGGGAGCCATGTGCCTTCTTCGGGCTGTGCTCGACCAGGCCCCATGGGTGCAGACCACCAGGCCACCAGGCCACCTGGCCACCAGGCACTCGGCATCGAGCCCCACCCCCAGGCCTTGCTCCAGCAGTTGTGTTCTTTGGCTTTAGCATGTCTCAGGCAATGGGACCGCTTGGTAGGGCAGAATGGCATTTCATTTTGCCAGGTCTTCCATTCTGATGTTGTTTTGATGAAGGTGCATTAGAGGCATGGACACAAAAGGGGGTGAAGCGGACATTAGATTTGCTGCTGATACTATTAACCAGGAATGTCTTCAGATGTGTCCAACAGGTATCAGACTTGTGAAAGATGTCAAGTTGGCAAGGACCCCCAATTCATGGCTCGTAGTTACATGGGGCATTTGTTGGCTTCTCACCCTAATGAGATCCTTGCTATGGACTTTATAGTGTTGGAAGCAACTCATGATGGGGTTGAATATGTCCTAGATATGATGGATGTATTTAGTAAATATATGCTGGCTGTGGCCACTCGGAACAAACGGGCTTCTACTGTCACCCAGGTGTTGTTGACCGAGTGGTTCTTAAGGTTTGGTGTCCATTCGGTTACATTCAGATCAGGGCCGTAACTTCGAGAGTTCTCTTATCCAGCAGTTATGTACTCTTTATGGCATTGAGAAATCTCGCACTACACTGTATCATCCAGCTGGAAATGGCCAATGTGAGTGGTTTAACCGAACCCTTCACCATTTACTGCGCACCCTTCCGGTTTCTCAGAAGCGGGAGTAGAGTTCCTGCCTTCCACAACTTTTGTACTCATATAACACCACGCCTCACCCAACTGTTGGGGAGTCCCCTTTCTTTTTAATGTTAAGGCAAGACCCAAGGCTCCCAATGGATTTTCTGTTAGGTTGAGTCCAGGAACCAGTTAAGGGTACTGTCTATGACTGGTTTCAGGAACGTCACACCCAGTTGCAGATTTGCCTTTGAAGATGCCCGAGACGAGACAGGTTGCGAGTGGCAGCAGAGCGTCAAAAGAAAAAACAGATTAGCACATTACATCGAAATTCCGAGATATTAAGTTGAAATTTCTAGATACTAAGTCACTATTTTGAGATATTTTGACTTAAATTATTCAAAACAAAATGACCACGCTGGTGGAAACGGGCTTCCATAGTTTGGCCTACTCCTTTTAAGTCCTATTTTGTATGATGGCAATTTAAAATGTATTGATGCGCACACAAAGCAATATTACAACATTTTCAAGGAAATTTCAACTATGAAAACCAAACCTGTTTTTGTTACAGTAATAATTGTTGAAGGCGGTGCAAAACAAAACAAGGCAATCTGTGGAAATATCCGGACTAGGAAATGTCATTACTGTAGATGATGCAGTGATAAAAGGGGCATGTTTACCGACTTATCAACAGGGTTTGACAACTGGCAGAGAATCTCAGATAAATAAGTCAATATGGGAAGTGGCTAAGGTTGTGCTTGTGCATATTAATGAATTCTATGAGAAAGCTGGAACATAATCATAACACAAAGGAAAGCGTGCAAATGTATGGTGACATGTCTAGAGGAGAACAGCAAGCTGCACAGCATTCAACTGCAAAGAAGGGTGTCTCAAACAACAAGAAGATAATTGGAGTAGATGAACCTGAAGTTTTAGAAAACATTTCCTCTTTGGCCTGTAAATTCCATTAAGTTAAGAACCCAGAAGACTTAGCCTTCTTAAAACCAATGAAAGACGATCGCTTGACAGCATTTTGTGGAAACAACAAAATTTTGGCTGCCCACGTAAAGAAGAAGAAATAAAACAAAAACATGAAGGAAAGAAAAGTCAAGAACTGAACAAGAAAAACCCAGTTGCAACAAATCCTGTGCAGCAGAAGATCAGCTAGAAGACACCAGTGACTCTGCTGAAAACTCAGACTCTGCTGACAACAGCAATAGCAATAGACACTGAAACTAACAAATCACAGTGGAGGACGAGAAGCCATCATTGGATTTCAAAGCCAGGAACTCCAGTGCTTATACCACACAGTATTGTGAAGCACCCAAGAAATGTTGAGCTCGCAACACGCCTCAAGATGATGCCATCGCTGCAGGCTATTTACCCTATAGCTCTGATTGAGGAAGCCCAGGGAGATAATTCAAAGGAATCAACATCTTACAACATCTTACACCACTACAGACAGGTCACATTGCAAGGGAACTGAGTCAGCAGCAGAGTCAATAAGACAGCAATGGATTCCATCTGAAATTGTGACACTTCACTGGGACTTCAACATCATGTCCTCACTGCATGATAAATTCAAAACGGAAGAGTCCACAGAGAAATTAAACTTTGAATGTTTGTGTAACGTTTGTATATTAATATTTGCAAATAGTATCCAAACAGTGAACAAACAGTATACGAACATCAAATGAGAACAAACAATGTTTGTACATAAACGTTACAAAAACATTTGCAAACGATCCTAAAGCACACAAGCAAGAAATGAATGTTATATAAACCGTTATTTTTGCTAAAGTTTCAGTAGCTTTTGCATCCAGAAACATTAAGGTATTAAATAGGGTGGTAGTAGCTTAATGGGTAAGGCACTGTGCTGGGAATCAGGGGACCAGCATTCAAATCTACTACTATATGCTCCTACCCAAGGCACTTAACCCTAAGTTGCTATAGGGGAGATCACTTTCAACACAATATTTCTCTTCATGCGTGTTTGCTCTCGGAAATTTCATAAAGGCAATTAAGATGTTTTTTGTTTAAGTAGTATTACCATATATTTTCTTAGTGGGTTTTCTGTGATTGTATGTTTAAGAAATTATGATGGTTTATGTGACAGGCAATTATACTACAGTACGTGAGTGTCATGCCCTGCTCGTCGGCTCCTCATGTGTGCCACGCCCCCCTGCTTGCCAACGTGTGTTTCCCTGATTGTTTCCACCTATGTCCGATTACTGTGATCAGTCCTGTGTATTTAAGTCCGTGTCTTGCCTGTGATCGTTGTCTGTCATTACGTGATCTGTGCACATGGTGTTGGTCGTCCCTAGCCTCCCGTGTTTCCCTACCCCGAATAAACTCCGATTACCCCGATCTTGCTCGTCAGCCTGGTTTTCTGAACCACCGCCCGCACGATCGCCTGTCCACCCGAACCTTTCCGTGACAGTGTGAGAGTATAATTAAAAGGAAGTTAGTTTGATAAACCAGGAAGACAGTTTAAATTTTCATTACTTGATTGGCTACAGGATCTCAGTTTACATTCTCAATGCCTGATGGGAAAACAAAGCCTGCGCCGATTCAGAGCACTGCTAACTCATTTGGAGCTACATGGAGCCTATTAATCAAGCAGCAGCAACCTTACACATTTAAAATAGCAGAGTTTCAGTGATGATATTCCTACTTATTTACCTTCTCTTTCAAAGTTTTTGTTTATGGCGGTAAATGGTAATGAGGAGGGCGTTGTTATTTCTTTCACTAACACAATGAGCTGTGTTCAGACCATTATAAGGGAAACTGACAGCATGGGACATGACTGCATGGTTTTGGAAAGATTATTCCGTGATCTTAATGGATACACACAAACAATTTTTTTTCTTTCTTTCAATTAGCCAGCAGTTAGGAGGGGGTGACAGTCAGGGAAGTTTAGGTTCACCAGAGGCACTGTATGCATGTTTTTGTTTAATCATAAATCCAAATGATAACTTGAGATCACTGGAAATCAGACAAAAGGGTTATGTTTACTTCAAGAGCACCGTCAACAATCAGATCTGGTCAGCTTGGACGCCCTCAGTACAGTATACTACGTGAACAAATTAGCCACTGTTTGTTGCTTGGAATGAGTTGGTTAAGAATAGCTATATACTTGGGAATCAGCAGGAGGACATTGTACAATCACAGACAGCAACTTCAAATTGGACCACTGACCTATACAATGTCTGATGAGGCATTGACTGACCTTGTTAGTGAGATCCTTCAAACTACTCCAATTTCAGGAGAAAGGTATTTATAATGTTCAAACTCCCAATCAATGGTGGTGAGCTGTTTGTGATAATAAATCAAGTTGGCTCTTTTAATACACACAGTGGTAATATTGAGAGGTTCACTTACCTCAGCAGTGACATTCCTGTCACTGGAGACTCTACCTATAAAGTCATATTGGGAGAGCAATGGGGGATCATGAGGTCACTGGAAAGGGGTGTGTGGTGCTCCCCATATTTTTGTAAGAGGATGAAGGTCCAAGTCTTTAGAATCCTTGTTAGGGTTATCTTCTTCTGAAGATACGCTGGAAACAAACCAGTCTCTGAACACAGAACAACACAAACAGCTGTGATGACTTTTTACTTGCTGCAAGGGAAGTCCGGTCTCAACCTTGAGGTGTTAGCCTCTCAGCCTGACACAGCCAACTTCGAAAAAGGAACTCCCCTCGCAGTGTCTTTTATTGAGGTACACAAACAGGATATGCAAATAACATTCAACATTGTTTATCACCATGTATGGGGTGGAAATATTCAAGCGACAGTTCTTAAGAAGGGTTATTGCTAAATTAAGATCAAGCTGCTGCAGGGTGTTATTTCTAAGAAATGTCATCTAGCAAAATGACAATAAAAAAAGTACATATTTCTCTAACAGTCCTGGTTCTCCTTGTCTTGATGTATTGCAGTGGTATGAAACTAGCACTGGACACTATCCAGTGACCAGAAACAAAAACTGGACTCCTTCGGTACTGTGTCTCTTCAGAGAATCCTTGGGTACCGCTGATTTGACTTTGTTTCGAATGAGAGATTGCTAGAGGAGTCCCGAATGAGGAGCATTACCTGCATTGTGAGGGAGTGTCAGTTACAGCTGTAGAGCCATGTGGCGCGATTCCCTGAGGGTAATCTGGCTCACAGGATCCTCATTGCTGATGATCTGAGTGGCTGGACCAGGCCAAGGGGACACCCACATACTGTAATACCTGGCTGTGGCAGATATACTCCCCTTTCCAGAAGGTTGGACTGGACCACATGATGGCATGGAGGTTTTTCAACCGGGATCCTGAGATATTTTGTTGTGTTTTGGGTGCAGCAGTGCCCTGTACCAGTGCATGTGTGGCACCCAGGAGTATTTGTTTATAGAAAGGCAGCCCTTCAACAACGGTTCAGTTAATTATTTTGTTGTATTTTGTGTTTTCATTGTTTTTGCTGTGTGGCACACCCTCACACTGGCTTGCATGAACACTAACCTCTGGTGCTATACCCTTTTTGCGCCAGAGGGGGCAGTAATGGCGCCTGGGAGACAGAGAGACTGACTGCGAACCGTAGAAGCAGCTCAGATCGAGCGCGAGCTACGTTCAGCAGTCAGCACGGCGCAGCCTTTATGTTTGATTATTATTTTCTGTGATTACAGAATAAAAGCCGACCTGTTACACCCCAGCCAAATGCTTTTGTCGTAACGTGTGTAACATAATTTTGGCGAGCCAGCCAGGAGAGTTTAAAAAAAAATAAAAGAAATTAGCATCCTGAAACAACCTACTCGTGAGCCAAACCTAGACGTCACGCAAGAACAAGTATGGAGCAAGTACTGGATGAGACTATTGCGACATTGTGGAAACCAGAGCTCGTCAAAGTGTGCCAGCATCTCAAGTGCAGCGAACCGGCAGGTGAAGGGTTCAACGGACAGACCCGCCGCGCCCTGATGAAGATGGTGGAAATCACAATTGCCGAAATAGAAGATGGTGAAGATCCCCAGGTTTTCCAGCAGTTTGTTAGCGAACTCCAGTCAGTTGTCCAGACACTTAAAGCACATACTAAAGCTGAACCAGAATCACAAAAATCAGAAGTTATCGGCCTAGAAAAACTCAAGCAGGAATACGCGTGACTTCAGCAGGCGCAGGCAGACGAATGTCGCATCCTGGAGGAGAATATGGACGCTTTGACAGCGAGATTGGGTGGCGTGGCAGTAACTACTGCAAGAGAGGTGAGTCCACCTACAACACCCAGAGTGCCGGAAGTCACATTAAAGAGAGACTTCAAAATCTGGGGTCAGATCGGGGAAGCAGGACAGAAAGACAAGCTTTCTTTCACCAGTCTCAATAACCAGATCGAGTCAGGCATCAGGAAGGGATTCTCTGAAAATGAGATAATTGAAGCTGTCATCAAAGCAGTTAGCCCTGGCCTTCACCTCAGGGACTTGCTGGAAGTGAAGCGGGACCTCACGCTCCCCACTCTCAAAATTATATTAAGAGGACACTACAAAGTTGACTCATCATCAGACCTGCTACACAGACTCATGAATATATACCAAGACCCCAAAGAGTCTGCTCAAGCCTTCCTGTTTAGAGCAATAGAGCTGAGAGAGAAACTGCTCTGCAAATCTGGAGAAGACGACGAGGGGGAACGTAAATTCCTACGGTCACTCGAGACAGGTTTGTTAAATGAAGCAGTGAAGTTCCAGTTGAAACCTTACCTGAGCAACTTAAATGTACCGGATGAGGTGTTAATTGAAAAAATAAATGAAGCTGCTAGCCTTGAAATAGAGCGACAAAACAAACTTAAGAGACATGTATCAGCCAAACCACCCAGAGTAAACGAGATACAAGCAGAGGTGCAGTTCATTCACAATCATCCACCACAAGACATTGACAACGACACACTGGATGAAAGACGAAGTAAAGAAGGTGACAAAAGCAGTAGGAAGAAACCAGTGCAACATAGAGGACCAGATTCAGAGACTGTAAGGTTGATTGAGGGCCTAAGAGCAGATGTGCAAGAGATTAAGAAACTGTATACGGAGTCTGGGGCTGTGACACCAAAGCGCACATCCACTAGGGCAAAATGATGCCAAACATGCAGAGAAGCGGGGACGGGCGACACCTGTCGACACTGCTTCAGGTGTGGACAAGAAGGTCATCTCTCCCGCGGCTGCAGACAGAGGAACTTGCAGGGAAACGGGAAGCGGTTGCTGGAGGGGGACCAGCAGTAGCCCAGTCACGTTTCAGGTCCCACATTGACATTGCATCCTTACAGGCCAACTCTGAAGGCTCATTAAAGCCGTCAGGCGAGCCCGAAGAGAGAAAGACTCCCCCACATTCTGACGGTTACATGCCCTCTCAGCGCCAAACCAAGCTCATCAGCCTCATCGGAAGAAGATGTGTTGTCCGGTGCCGATTCGATAAAGTACCAGTGGACGCTCTATGGGACACCGGGGCCCAGGCAAGCTTAATAAACAATGACTGGAGGAAGAAACACCTCCCTCGCAGCACACTAAGGTCCCTTTCAGAACTCCTATCCGAACCACTGGTAGCCTTAGCAGCAAATGGTACTGAAATACCTTACCTGGGCTGGATAGAGGTGGAATTTCACTTGCATTGTGACACTTCTCCCACTAGGGCATTACTCGTTCCCATTTTAGTCTCTGGTGACTCTAATGTTGCAGAACAGCCTATTATAGGGTTCAATGTAATAGAAGAAATAGTGGGCAAGTGGGACAAAGGACACGGGGAAAGAAAGCGCATACAGCCCTCAGTCCTGACCAGCAGAAAATCGTAAAGCAGCTGCTACGAGAGGAGTGTCACGCGTTTGCTTATGACGACAAAGATGTAGGCTGTATCCCCTCTTTAAATATGCACATCACACTCCATGACACCACTCCTGTGAAAAAGACATATATTTCAATCCCAAAGCCCCTGCACCAGGAAGTTAAAGACTACCTGCAAGACTTGTTAAATAGGGGTTGGATTTCTGAGTCAAGGTCACCCTACTCATCTCCGATCGTTTGTGTCAAGAAAAAGTCAGGTGAACTGAGGCTGTGCTGCGATTACAGAGAACTCAACAGGAAATCCGTACCAGACAGGCACCCTATCCCGAGAATTCAGGACATGTTGGACTCTCTGCATGGCAGCTCCTGGTTCTCAGTGCTTGATCAGGGCAAAGCATACCATCAGGGCTTCTTGGATCCGGGGAGCCGCCCCCTGACAGCTTTCATTACTCCCTGGGGTCTATACCAATGGAATCGCATACCTTTTGGTCTCAGTTCGGCCCCAGCAGAGTTCCAACGGAGTATGGAGGACTGTTTGAAGGGATTGCGTGATGTTGTCTGTCAGCCCTACCTGGACGACAACTTAGTGCATTCACCATTATTCGAAACTCATGTCCAACATACCCGTGATGTGCTACAGAGGTACCAAACACATGGTGTCAAGCTCACTCCTCACAAATGTAGTGTTTTTAAGAGGCAGGTCCGGTTCCTGGGACGGATGGTGTCAGGGCAGGGGTACACGATGGATCTAGCGGAAATAGCCCCTGTCCAGGCACTCAAAGACAAGCCCCCAGCCACTGTAGGTGAGCTGAGCCGAGTCCTGTGTTTCCTGTCATACTACCGGTCATATATCCCAAACTTTTCCAAACTGGCCAAACCGCTTTACCAGCTCCTGACCCTGCCTGCAGACAAGCCACCACCACTGAAGACAAAAAAAATAGGGGTCAATAAAAAATACAGAGGACGGCCACCTCCTAGCACACCCATAACATGGACGGGAAGTCACCAAGAGACTCTGAACAAGCTCACAGACTGTTTAACAGAGCCACCCATTTTAGGGTATCCTGATTTCACGCAGTCCTTCATACTGCACTGCGATGCCTCCCAAGAGGGTCTAGGGGCAGTACTATATCAGCATCAAGCAGGCAAACTGAGGGTAATAGCCTACGGTGCGCGCACACTGACACCCCCAGAAAAGAACTATCATATGCATTCTGGGAAGTTAGAATTCTTAGCCTTAAAGTGGGCAATATGTGAGCGTTTTCGCGACTACCTCTTCTACGTCCCACATTTTGTTGTGTATACAGACAATAACCCCTTAACATACATTCTCACTACGGCAAAACTGAATGCAACTGGTCACCGCTGGGTAGGGGAATTGGCCGATTTCAACTTTACAATCCGATATAGGCCTGGAAAAAGAAACGCGGATGCAGATGGCCTGTCCAGGTTACCTCTGGATATAAATCAGTACATGGCACAATGTACAGCTGAAGTGGAACAGGATGACATCAAAGCAGCCACCGATAGTGTTTACTTGCAGAAAAGGAGCATGGGTCCAGAGAACTACATCATCAGTGAAAACGCCATCGGGTTAGTCCAAGATGCGGCGGCACCACCAGGCAAGACCCTCTCAACAGCTGAAATCAGGGCCAGTCAAGAACAGGACTCTGTTATCGGGCCTGTCCTGCACTACAAAAACAGTGAATACCTGCCCAAAGGCTAAGCCCTTAAGAAAGAGTCACCTGATGTTAGACTTCTCCTGAGACAGTGGAACAAACTATATGTGAATGAGGATGGCGTCCTCTACAGGCGAGTTAAGGGTAGAGGCCAGCTCCTACTTCCAAAAGTACACCATAGTCTTGTCTTTAGAGAACTGCACAAGGAGATGGGACACCTGGGGGCGGAAAGAACTTTGGGACTGATAAGGGAAAGATTTTACTGGCCAAGAATGCAAAAAGATGTAGAGCATTTTGTGATGCATGCCTGTGAGTGCATAAAAAGAAAACAACCCCATAGAACTCACAGAGCTCCACTAACCTCTATTACCACAATGTACCCTGTAAAAAAATCGATTTTTTGCATTTAGAGACATGCAAACACGGGTACGAATACATCCTGGTGGTAATGGACCATTTCACGCGCTTCAATGAAGCATATGCAACAAAGAACAAGTCGGGTAAGACAGTGGTGGACAAAATCTTTAACCATTTCTCTTTGAAGTATGGCTTTCCTGCGAGAATTCACCACGACATGGGCCGAGAGTTTGAAAACCAACTGTTTGCCCAGCTCCAGAAAGTCTGTGGTCTTCGTGGCTCCCACACAACGCCGTATCATCCACAGGGGAACGGGCAGGTGGAACGTTTTAATCGGACCCTGCTCTCCATGCTGAGAACCCTCACAGACAGTGAAAAAGCGGACTGGAAGGAATCGCTGGCAAAGGTAGTGCACGCCTATAATTGCACTAAGAGTGAAGCCACTGGGTTCTCCCCATATTATCTGCTTTTCGGCTGCACTCCCAGACTCCCAGTGGACATCCTGTTCAACTTGTCCAACCTAGAACAACAAGTCAGCTATGAGGAGTATGTGGAAAAATGGCAATCACAAATGAAAGCGGCCTACCAGATTGCGTCAAAAACAGCACAGAAAGAAGCTGCGAGGGGGAAACACTACTACGACCAAAAAACACATGGTGTTCAGCTGTACCCAGGGAACCGAGTCCTCCTTCGCAACCTCAAAGAGAGAGGGGGGCCTGGTAAGCTGCGTTCATATTGGGAAGATATGGTGTACATAATAGTTGCCCAAAAGAGCCCGGACATGCCTGTTTATGAAATAAAGTCGGAACAAGGGGGTAAAAGCCGTACAGTACACCGAAACCTGCTCCTTCCATGTGACAGCTTACCGGTGGAAAGACGGGACATCAAACAGCAAAACCAACAGAAGAAAAAGACACAAACAAAAGTATGGAGACAAAGAGAGACATTACAAGAGACTGTAGACACGGACAGTGATGAGGAAGGTGCTCTTGTCTGGAGGTCTCCTCGTCGACAAATTCATAAGGACAGCAGAACTCAGAGGCACATATCTGAGCCGGAGCAGCAGCTGGAGCAACCCCGAGCAGAGGACACTCATCACCTTGACGACCAGGCCTCGGAGGCAGAAGAGGATCGCCCGCCAACAGCAGAGGACGGAGCAGATCTGGAGCAGCCCAGTGATCATCCTTCAGACGAGAATGCGCCCCAGCAGAGAGGCAGAGACTCTAATGTCATGCCGTGGTCAGCACCTTCATCCCACATCCACCCACAGAGGGAGCGGCGGCGGCCCCAGGTCCTCTCCTATGATCAGCTCGGACACCCTACCAGGAGACCAGTGGGCTTGGACTGCATCGAGGTGAGTGTCTCACCCCCATGCTCACAGAACCTCTGGAGACCGTGGACATCAAACACCATGCGAGCAGCGTATGGAAGACTGAACTACTGATATGAACTCTATAAGACTGTGATGAGAAATACTAATGATTCCGAGAACACTGAAGTGCAATGCATAGAGACTAAGGGGACTGTATTACTTATGTCAGCAGTGTCTCCATTGAGATTATGTGGTAATATAGTAACAGACAAAGTGACAGAGTAGGCCGTGTATGTGTCTGGTCACTAGGATATAAGCAGTGAACACTGTAAGGTGAACTTGTGTATTCATCGGGAGAAACAACATGTGCTTCTTCCTACAGTACCTTTGGTATTGCGTGGTATGTGAAAAAGGTAATTGCAAGTTGCTCCTTACCAGTGGTACCAGAAAGGGGATGCGTGTATGTGTATATTTATGTTCATATACTCACCATATACGTTCAAGGGACACTGTTTGGATAATACAGCGTGGTCGATATTCAAAAAGAAAAAGAAAAAAAAAAACATTTTTTTTTCTTCTTTTGATAAGCAGGGGAGGGTGCGGCACCCAGGAGTATTTGTTTATAGAAAGGCAGCCCTTCAACAACGGTTCAGTTAATTATTTTGTTGTATTTTGTGTTTTCATTGTTTTTGCTGTGTGGCACACCCTCACACTGGCTTGCATGAACAGTAACCTCTGGTGCTATACCCTTTTTGCGCCAGAGGGGGCAGTAATGGCGCCTGGGAGACAGAGAGACTGACTGCGAACCGTAGAAGCAGCTCAGATCGAGCGCGAGCTACGTTCAGCAGTCAGCACGGCGCAGCCTTTATGTTTGATTATTATTTTCTGTGATTACAGGTGAGTTAAGTGCACAAGCATTAAATCGAACGTGTTCTTGGTAATATTTGTAAGTTTAATGACTATTTTTGTTGGTTTCGATTATACTTTTAGATCGTTTGTATGGTAGAAGCAGCTCAGATCGAGCGCGAGCTACGTTCAGCAGTCAGCACGGCGCAGCCTTTATGTTTGATTATTATTTTCTGTGATTACAGAATAAAAGCCGACCTGTTACACCCCAGCCAAATGCTTTTGTCGTAACGTGTGTAACACATGCTCCCCAAACTGACCTGACCTGGTAATATTGTGATGTACATCCACAGCAGTGCTGGAAGAAGTACTTACACCAAATTGTAGAAATGCTCTACTACAAAAGTTCAGTACTCAAATGCTCACTGTGTGCTTAAGACCTTTCTCTCACACAGTTCCTTCTCCATTGGATCTATTTATGCAAACCTACTGAAATTAAAGCCGAAACTTGTAGCATAGGCTGGACCATAAGTATGTCTGACAGCTGCACACGTTTTGTCCTTAGGCCACGACATTAAAGAGTCAAGCTCTACATTGGTTTATAATACTGAAGCTGCTCACAAAGCATTTATTAGATGTATGTCCTAATACTTTTGAACCTATATTTTATATTAATCTGCAACATAATGAAAGCTGTCAGAATAATGCAGTGGAGTAAAATGTACAGTATTTGCCTCCTAAATGCAGTGAAGTATCATTTAGCATAAAAGAGAAACTCAGTAAACTATTGTAAGGCTGACTTTGGGAACTTCAGCATTAGTTGTGTTTCAGGCCGTGTGTACAGAGGCGAGGCGGAGACAACATACCGTGCTAAACATGGAAGACTGACTTCTCCTTTATTTTTTCGCGCCAATACAGACAAATAGTACCGGCTCCTAACAACAAGAACTCTATCGCTCCACTCCCAAAGCGTCATATAGTTCCCTTATCTTTAGGTAATATAAATATAAAAGGATCTATACTAAAATAAACATGAAATTATAAGGTAATTAATCTTAATGAAAATAAATATCCTCTTACAGTATAAATACCTCAAAAATGGACAAACATCCCCATGCCCTTTCTATCATGAGAGCCAAAGCAGAAGAGAAAATGTAGTTGTGATTAATGGTGGCGCTTATGGACAGGTCAGAAATCACTAAAATTTTCAGTATTCATTTTATGGAGACCCAAATTTCAGGGTACACCACGGACTACTTGCCAGTCTATCACAGAGCTAAATGCAATAATAATTCCTGTCAGTTTTCTTCCCACGGGCATATAGATGGAAACGGTATTTGCTGCAGAGATGGATGAATAGATGCAGTGTCATTACTGGACGCGGTGTCCACAATCAGAGGATAGAACGGCTGTGGGCAGAGCTAAATGGAGTTGGCTCCTTCCACTTCAGTAACCTCTTCACCTTCATGGAAAACGAGGGCATACTGGATCCTACAGGTGAACTCCATACGTTTTGTTTGCACTACATCTACATGCCAAGAGTGTAGAGGGCAACTGCGGAATTCCAAAATCAGTGGAACAGCCGTGGACTATCTACACAGGGAGGACAAACACCTCTTCAGCAGGGGGTTCTTAATGGGGCTGGAGCTGGTGCAACTCAGGACATTTTTACAGGAAATTCATGAAGACACTCTACAGTTAGAGACTGAAAATAATATTGTTGCTCCAGGAAATGACTTTATTGTAAATCAAACTGTTATGAACAGAATTCAAGAAACAGTAGCTGGCTGATGATGGTAATTATGGCATATGGTTATTTTTAGGCCTGGTGAATTTTTGTTTTAGTTGGTCAAAAAATCTGACAGAAAAAAATAATTTTATATTACCTATAAATGTAAAAAGGCTTATAACTGAAAAAAGTTAACTTTTCCCTCAAATGAAGAAAAGTAGCTTGTATGTTCGTACATATTAAATGAGTACATGGAACACAGATAAACGTTTCCCACATTATTCTCTACCAAAACTTTGCGTGTTACTTAATGCAAAATCCATACTCTCCCTGAAATCCGCTCATGCAAGAAATCAATTAATGGTTGTGGAGAAGCCAACTGGAGGAATGACACTTGCAGCCATTGCAAAGTCTAGGATCTTATCGAGCTTTGAGGGCCCCACTTGCTCTAAAACTTAGGAAAACAAGCAAGAAAACGCCAATGACGATTCACAGCAATTATATCATAAAGCTAAAAGTAGGGCTGCCGTGATTCGTTGATGTAGTCGATGATATTGACGCTGAAAATGTGTTATCATTTTTAAAAATTGATAAAATTACCTTTTTCGATTTCTAAAATGCTTCAGTTCATTATAACGGATGTTTTCCTTCACTCCGTAAATATAGAAGCGGTTCAAATCATTACAAAACAAAAAGGTGGTTTGTACACTGTGCAAGGTTTTGATGGCATGACACAGCAGCACTGAAGATAAAATGCAGAGTCACTATTCTGCATGATGGACAGCCAGAAAAGGCAAACCCATCTTAAATGTTGTCTATTTATGTTTGTTAAATTACCATTAGTATGGAAAACTTTTTCTTACCTTTTGTACTTGTAGCTGCTATATACATTCATCATTGAAGCCATAAAGCTGTCTGCCTGCTACCTTACAATTTCCATTGAATAAGTGTCAGGAAATGTTTAGGCTGAAATCTGGGCTTATTCTACATTGATTGACAGTGCCAGTGTGTGTGTGTGCGCACATTGGGCTTGTTGGGACCAGTGATATCATCGTAAACTAACCAGAATCTATTTACCTTGTTTAATCACGATATCTCCTCTTTTAAAAGATGTTATTTGATCTGTCCCTTTCTTCACTGTGACATCAGTGCTTAAGGCTTCCATGATTTACCAAAACAATCACACGTGGCAACCAAATTTATTAAGCATAAAGACATGCTGAATTTATATAGATTACTATAACTTCTGGGCATCACACTACGCCTCATTAGTATTATAGGCTTACTACCAATCTGCTCTATTTTAGCAATCTAATGCTAAGTGTAAAGTGCAAGGTGTGTCTAACATTTATAGGCATGTCCACATCCATTTTGCTCTTTTGACAGCAGAAATAAACAGACTTTTCCCCAGCACAAGGCACAAAAAGTTGTCCTAATTCTCTGAATTATTCAGAGGTGTGTCTGGGGCGTAACATGCATTAAACCAATCGGAATGGCTTGTCACTTCACCTTTAAAAGGCAGGGGTGCATGATCTACTGTGGATTGCTATTACACTGGCGCGTTTGTCCAGCAAACCAGATCAGTTTTTGCCCAAGGAAATGCTCATGCAAGAGGTGAAAAGGCCCAAGCACGGGAGCACTGCTGTTCCACAAAAGTCTTCCACTATTTGCAAAACGTTCTGATGAACACCCTCAACCAACTGTGTTTACCCATGTGTGCAAATTGGTCAAACAGCCTATCATCAGTACATGATTCTGAACGATACAGTTTATTATTTACATAAATATGTGTGTGTGTGTGCATTTATGTGTGTGTTTGTCTGTGTGATCATATACCTATTAGATTGTAGAGAACAATATCCAAAAAATGTGATAAACAGTTGTTATTTTGAGATTGTCAGGACATTTTTGGTCCCCATAGAGGAAAACTCAGTTATTAAAAACCTGTAAAGGCAATCAAAATGCTAAAAATGCCAAAAGTCTTGTATTTATTTTGATTACTTGTGGCTATAATTAGGACTGGGTAGGGGTTATATTGTTATAGTTGGGATTAGGGTTACACCCATAGAAAGTAATAGATAGACCCCACAGTGTGTGCATGTTCCCTACAATGGACTAATATCCCATACAGGGGAAGTATTCCTGACTTCGGGCTTTTAATGTTTTGTGCCACTTGAATTATCCTTCGCAAAAGTCCCAGAAGGCTAATAAAGCCCTTAAGATGAGAACCAAGAAGCTTGTCTGCTCCTGAACTGTAAAAACCTCATGGTTTGCAGCCTTCGGGAAGGGGTGGGGAAGGATGTTACGCAATTACAGTACCATCCATCCATCCATTTTCCAAACCGCTTATCCTTCTGGGTCGCAGGGGTTCCGGAGTCTATGAGAATTTTACTGCCACATAAACAATTGCTAGACAGAACGTGACGTAACAAATACACACTGATAAATAAGAGAAACAGTAACCAACTAATAACTTCAAATCATCAAAGGATCGTATCTGTCATGACCTGCTCGTCGGCTCCTCATGTGTGCCACGCCACCCTGCTTACTCACGTGTGCTTCCCTGATTGTATCCAGCCCCGTCTGATTATGTTGCTCAGTCCTGTCCTATTTAAGTCCTGGTTTTGCTTGTCTCCCCTGTCTGTCATTGATGTTACCTAGTGTTTGTCGACTCGTGATCCCAAATAAACCCCAGTTTTCCCCGTTTTCCGCCTGCCTGCTTGTTCCTGATCGCTCGCGCTGTCTGAGCGATCTTCCGTCCGGCGTTTCCCGTGACAGAATGACAGACCCTAAAAAGACAAAGAGGAAGAAGAGGAGAGGAAAGCCCCTGCCTGAGCCCATCAGCCTGGGCACATGCTCCCTCGCCAACTCTTGGTCTCTCGCGGAGGACGAGAGAGAGGAGCTCGTCTGGGGCTCTGACCCTGAACCGCTCCATATGGGAGCTTACTTCCTGGCGAGGCTCGGGGCTTCCAGCGACGACGAGGAGGGCACTCCCTTCTCGCTCCCGGAGCTGGAGCCGATCACTCCGGATCAACTACCGCCCCTGAACCGGTATGATTACCGGCCCGAACGTCTGGCGAATTGGGGAGGTATCAGGGCTGTTAGGGACTCGATCCCTCGAGTGCCCCGGGTCCCGAAGAGGACCGCGCCCGTCTCCCGTTCCCGGGACTTGCCAGTCCCGCCTCCAGCGACTTTCCCTCTAGAGGCGCTCCCCTTGCCCTTGCCAGAGGAAGTGACAACTCTGGCAAACAAATTCTTCACTCTCCAAGGGCTCTATATGAGGGTGATGGACGACCCGGCGGCACCAGAGGGACCTGAGGCCCAGTAGCTCATCGCTCGACTAAACAGAGGCTTCGACACCTTCACTCCAGCCTCTGGTTGGGCGGCGCTTGAGAGCCTCACCGGGGACCTACAGCAGCTACTCCAGTTCCGGAGGGCTACGGACCCCGCACCGGAGCCACCACCCCTGCCTGTGGGACCCGCTTCTGAGCATTCGTGGTCACGGCTGTCTGCGCTATACGCACAGACACCGCCTCTGCAATCTGCGCAGCCAGGACAGCCACCTTCGCTGTCCGCCACGCTTGCGCAGCTTCCTCTGCCCACGGCTGTGGACTTCGTGCTGCCGCCCAGACCCACGGTCCCTCAGCACGTACAGCCTGCAGCTCCCGGGCTGGCGCCCCCTCCGCAACAGCCTGCAGCTCCCGGGCCGGCGCCCCCTCCATAACAGCCTGCAGCTCCCGGGCCGGCGCCCCCTCCATAACAGCCTGCAGCTCCCGGGCCGGCGCCCCCTCCATAACAGCCTGTAGCTCCCGGGCCGGCGCCCCCTCCACGACCTGCCTGTGTGACTATGCCCACTGTGACTCCTACGCCCTCACTCCGGCGGACTCGACCCCTTCCCTGGTGCTCCCTCCTGCTCCCTCCCTGGCCCCTCCGCTGGTCCCTCGCCCTGCCTCCTCTGCCCCTCCGAGGTCCCCTCTGGCTCCGGCCGCCTGCAGCCCCTCCGGCTGCCTCCCGTCGCCCGCTGGGGCTCCCTCGGGCTCCCCTTAGTTCCCCCTCCTTCTCTCCCTTCTTTCCTGCCCCGGTCCCGCCTGTGTTTGTTCCTCCTCCCGCCTCTGTCCCACTGTCCTCTGTTCCTGGTCCCTTTTTTCTGCCCCGCTCCGCTCCTGGTTTCCCGACGTTCCCTCCCGTCACTACCCGCTCCTTTTGTTCCGCCTGTTCCCTCTTTTCCACCCTTTCTAATCTGTCTCTCGGCGTTCCCTGCCCTTTGTCATGTCCTGTCTTACGTCTTATCCCTTGCCTTGTTCTGCGTCTCCGTCTTGTTCCCGGTCCTTCGTTGATGGTTCTGTTTTTTTTTTGTTCCAGCTCCCGGTTCCCGTGTCCCGTCTGTCGCCTCCTCCCTGGCGCGCCCGGTGAAGCGCGCCTTTGGGGGGGGGGGTTCTGTCATGACCTGCTCGTCGGCTCCTCATGTGTGCCACTCCCCCTGCTTACCCACGTGTGCTTCCCTGATTGTATCCAGCCCCGTCTGATTATGTTGCTCAGTCCTGTCCTATTTAAGTCCTGGTCCTGCTTGTCTCCCCTGTCTGTCATTGATGTTACCTGGTGTTTGTCGACCCGTGATCCCAAATAAACCCCAGTTTGCCCCGGTTTCCGCCTGCCTGCTCGTTCCTGATCGCTCGCGCTGTCTGAGCGATCTTCCGTCCGGCGTTTCCCGTGACAGTATCACTGTACTTCAATAATGCATTAGTTTTCTGTTATTTCCCATAAGAGGGCAGTGTTCCAGAAACACACTGTGATCTGTACTCAAACTTAAAGGTCCGTGCAGTGTTTTTGATTCATCAGGGGATCCGAAAGTTTTAACACCTTTTAGGGGGGAATAGAGCCCCACAAAATCCAGAGGATAGTGGCCAGCCGTGTGACCCGAGGGGGGCTTTTCCTCCCAGAACACACGCCATAAGGAGGGGAGCTGATATTTACAAGGTATTTTATGCTTCAGAAAAAAAATGAGAATAGCATCTGATTTTGTATTTTTTTCACTGTTTTGGTTCTTATCATGTGTTGTATGTATGATATATGTTTTGTATGTATGTCTTATATATATTGTTTGAATGCAGGGTTTTGAAATAAGTGTATAATACAAAGGTAAATATATTGAATAAAAACAGTACATATATAAAAATGTCTATGGCAGACTGTAAGGTATAAAGTGACATGTGCTTTCCAGGTATGAAAACATTGCTTAGCAGCACTATGATATGAAGTGTGACAGACAGGGTAGCGGTGTAACGGCAGTTTGCTCACGCTTCGCTTGAACAGATGATTCAGGGCTCATGGTTCGATACTCTCACAAGACGTCTAAATTAAACAGGGGGGAGAGAAACAAACACGCGGCCAGCAGAGGCAGCAGCACAGAATGTGGTGCTCGTCACTAGAGGATGGGGAGGGACGTCAGAGTAAGAATCCACCTTTCCACTGTGTTCAGTGATATATGTGTAGTGCTGCAATGCCGCTGTGAGTGTATTGTGGGACACAGCAGAACTGTTTGTTTTACTCATTTCTCAGTTTATGGGTGTTTGCCTGTGAATAATTTATATATTTGCAAACTGTGGCCTGGTTCTTCTCTGATTCTCATTAATGAAGGGCTCCTTCCTTGCTTTGTGGGACTTCAGTCCTGCTTCTAGGAGCCTGATGTGAACTGTCCTAGCAGTGCACTTCACACCTGCACTTAATGTTTCCCATTCCTTTGGAAGGTCACTTGATGTTATACTACGATTCATGAGAAACTGTCAGATAAGTTAACGGTCGTTTCTGGCATTAATATGTTGCTTCCCCCTTTACCTGGCTGGTTTCCGGTCGTTCCCAGTGTCTCCTGCTTCACCTTATTTTTGTTACTGCTGTCTTAGAAATTTCGAACCGGGAAGTAAACCTCCTGCTCAGTGTGGTCTTCTGCTACACTAAATTTTGTTTTTAAATATAGAGTGCTTTCTTAATTTTTTCCACCTCTGTTGTGTCTAATAATCTTATTCCTAAATTGTGTGGCTTAAAAAGACACTCAAATCATGATTTCTAAAAAAGGGAATATATGTTTGGTTTAGTAATTTGGAATCACATACAGTGTATTACTGATGTAAATCAGGAAGCTATTCACATTAGTCTTAATTAAAAATAGGCTGCAGTCAGAACAGCAAATCAACTCAAGTATGTCCATTCTCGTTGATATTAAATAAGCTCATTCAAGAAAGATTTATCCATCCAACCATTTTCCAAACCGCTTATCCTACTGGGTCGCGAGATTCCGGAGCCAGCAATGGGCACGAGGCAGGGAACAACCCAGGATGGGGGGCCAGCCCAACGCAGGGCACACTCACACACCATTAACACACGTGCACACCTATGGGCAATTTAGCAACTCCAATTAACCTCAGCATGCATGAGAAACCGGAGTACCCGGAGGAAACCTCACGACGACATGGGGAGAACATGCAAACTCCACACAAATGTGACCCAGGCAGAGACTTGAAACCGAGAGAAAGATTTACTGTATTTTAATTTTACATATTTACTTTAGAGTAATTTTAACAGCTTAATGCTTTATTGTGCGTTAAATAATGACTGTACCCGTTAACCATATAGGGCGTGTTGTCATAAGGACGTTAACTGAGGGACCGCAGCGTCTCACGTGCTGCGACCGACGGGAAACCCGCAGTTACCTCAGGACGGCAGTAGGGGGCGTGCGGCTCAGCCGTCTGAAGTTAAACCGTGTTTTTAATGAGTAAAAATTAAAAAAAGTAAAGTGTTACGCTTTATTTTTAATTACTTGTGTAATTATTTACTTAGGTAGCAAGTGTCATGATATGTCAATAATCTATAGTTGTCCTGATGCACAGATGGATGATGGGAGCGACGGGGCGGAGTTCAGAAACATAAAGATGGACAGCTGAAGCCAGTACACTCAGCTTACGTGTCTGTTCACCAAACAATATCAAAACAGTAAGGACTTAGTTCGGCTTTTAATTATTCTTTTACCGTATTTTCATGGGGGTGAGAGAGACGCCATTTGCTAATTAGCTTGTCGATTGTCAGGTGTAGCAGTTCATCGTTTTAGTTACAAAATTTTTATTCTTGCTTGTAGTATTTTGATCGAGTGATTTAATCTAACATGTGTAACTAATGTGATTTAAAACTTTTTTATTTTTATGAATATTTTTTGCTTTTGCTGTTATGTCTCCCGTCTCCTTTTACACGGTTATTATATATGCTGATTTAATGTAATCGTGTTAGTTATGTTCAGTTACAGTAAAGTGAATTTATTTAATTATATTATACGTTATGTTACTCATTTACGCTTTGAGCAGAGCTGAACCAGGACATTAATAGGATGGAATATGAAGCCTTTATTGTCAGTGTACCGGTAGCAAATACAGTATACATACAGAAATATATCAAATGTACATATACAGGGGAGGGGAAACCCCGACCCAAAATCAGTATTACATTTCATTACATTTTAATCGGAGAAAAACAGTCATTTTGTATGTATGTTCAGTTTCCTGAACCCAGTCACTGATTTTGTCTAATATACGTCACACTTCAGACAGAGTAAAAAGGGTTATACTGGTTAAAAAGCAGAGATTTTACCTTTTTGCCACTGAGAAGCAGTGACATGTGACACTCTGATAAGGTAAAAATGATTCCTCCAGCAGACAGTGAGCTATCCCAGCATGCACAGCGACACGGGGGAGTTTGCACAAACCCCAAACCCTGGATAGAGGGGTTCAGTGAATGAGGAGGTGAAGCTGTACAGGAGGGTCAGTCCATCAGAGGAGACTCTGTAGAAGGACAGAGTACCAGCCGCCCAGTCCAGATACACTCCTACTCTGCGGGAGCCCGACGGCTTTATGGGTATGAAAGTATGTTTATTATTGTGCCAGACAAAGTAACTGTCAGCAGAGCAGCGCAGCATCCATGACTTGTCATTGGATCCAAACCCACAGTCAGCACTGTCTCCTTTCCTCCTGATTCCTTTATAAGTCACTCCCATCAGGGCTCCATCTCCACTCCACTCAGCCTCCCAGTAACAGCGACCAGTCAGACTCTCTCTGCACAGAACTTGGGGCCAGCAGTCAAATCTCTCTGGATGATCAGGATATGGCTGCTGCTCTGCCCCCCGTGTCACCTTCCTGTTCCCCTCTGACAGAGACAGGAATCTGTGTGCTGTGTTGGGGTCCAGCGTCAGCTGGCAGGAGTCTGTAGGCAAGAGGAAGAGCGATTATTCCCATGATGAAGCCCAGCATCTCCATCATTATCACTGTCACACCTCACACACTCACTAACACAGAACTCGCTCCAATACACACATTTTATTCCCAATATACTCATGTAGCCGCCCGAGTCTGCGGCGCTCCGGCTGCCCCCTGCGCTGTGAGACACGCCGCGCTGAGAGACTCGATAGGGACCAAACTGCACTTTAGCCCGAAAGCTATTATTCTGTACGATACATAAAAACGAAAATATATAAACGAAATGGTAATTCAAGTATGTGAAATAGCTCTAGAAATGTGGGACACCTGCGGGACGCAGGCGGGAAGATGCGCAGAAATGCTGCGTGTGTTAAAATAACAGGGTTAATTACAGGCTCATAAAACTATAAACAACTTTCATCAAAAAAATAACCCTTAAAACCCGACAAAAGTAAAATGCGCTGCTTTTCGCACTCAGTCTCAGGATGGTACCTTTGAATAGATATAACACACAGACACGATCGAGAGAATTTACCTGATCCGGGTGTCCAAGATGCAACATTGTGCGCTAAAGTATTCCAGAGTAACCCTGTGCACAATGAGGCATATATTTTAATTTACTAAAATGTGAGAAATTTCATTAGGCGCTAGTAGTTTATCTTCATACAAAAATGACATCAATAATGTCAAGACAAAAAACTATCAAGACTGTCAGCATTAACACATCAACTTATGACATATCAGAGTAACCCAGAATATCTTGAAAACAAAAACATAACTCATGTACATACTGTATAATAAACCTAAAATGAAAGGCATAGAAACATTCTCGAAATGGTTAGATTTCAAATGCTTAACCATATAATTCTAAACGAAACATTACTGTTAAAAGTGAGTTTGTCTTTACATCATAATATGAACATCCTGTGAACCACTTCGCACACTCACCTCCCTCCAGCAGCGCTAAGCACAGACTGAGGAGATGCTCTGTATCACAGCCAGTTTGGGGGAGACTATGGGTGCCGACTTAGGACAATACTAACGATTCTCAATAAGAGTATACTCTAGTATCTATATCTAGAATCTAGTATCTAAATAAATGTAACTTTATTTCTCCTTTTTAACATCATTCCTCACCCAGTGTCTTGTGCTCTCATTGGCTGTAGCTCATTATCAGCCACGACACTTTCACACCTACAGGATTTGGAGTCGTCAACAAAGTCGAGATATTTACAACTCCAAATATCTGGTGGGTGTCTGCAATGCAACAGCGCCTCCGTCAGGTCGCATCTCTGAACTGTCACAAATAGTGGTTGAGCTCTGACTTTCCGGCACCAATCGAACACAGATTTTGGCTGTGATCTGGGGGTTTTGACAGCGATGTCAAGCAGAAAATTGTGGCTAAAATCATGTAGTGTGAACTTAGCTTAAGGATGTAGATAAAAGGCCTTGATTAATTGTTACTGTGTGGGAACAAAAAGTTCCTGCTACCCAAACAAAGCGAGGGCAGCCTCCCTGCTTTCAGCATTACAGTGCAGGCTGACATCTAGGACAGCCTGGGCCCTTAAGCCCCCCCCGCTTACTTGGTTTGGATCCACTAATGTAGCTACAGCCCACACTAGGCAGTGAGCAGTAGCCCCAGTGTCAGCCATTCCTGTTCTGACTGACTTCAGGGGGAACAACGTGCATCAAAGCCCACAGCTACTCTATCTAATCTGACTCCAGTTGTGTGACACCTACAGACTGGGTCAGACAATGTGTTTAATACATTAATCTTAGCTTTACTGAATATCAGGTCTTTGCCTGGCAAATCACTATATGTGGCACTTTTCCACCCTCTAGATCGGCAGTTCGGCAACCTTTTTAAAGCAAAGAGCCATTTTATCCTAAATGTCTGACCCAAGATTTACAAAGAGGGTAGGGAAGGGGGTTTGAGATACGATTTTTAATGCAATATCAGTGTATATGCATTTAACACAAAAACAAATTTCAAGTATTTACAATAAGTAAAGACTTTTTCAGGGGGGAGGGGGGCATCTCAGTTTTAAATCACTCGCACATTGGGTAACAGCACAAAGGTGACTAATATTATGACATTATTCAGTTCTATAGCGATAGTCTTCACCCTCACACCTTCTGTCATGACCTGCTCGTCTGATCCACCTGTTTGCCACGCCCCCCTCGTTACCTCATGTGAATTCCTGATTGTTCTCAGCTGTTCTGCATTTCCATCCTTAGTCATGTGTATTTAGTCTGCATTCAAGTCAGTTTGCCCAAGTCTGGTCAATAAAAGTGTTGTGAAGTGTTCTCCGTGTTTATGTGCTAAGCCCACATTAAACCCCGTTTTGGGACTTCTGTCTGCCTGACTCTGATTCCCCGCTCCCGGTTCGCTCGCCCTGCACACGGACGTCACCCCTCCTCTCTTGAATAAAGTTCCTTTGGCTCTGCAGTTGTCTGCCCTTCACTCTGCACTTCACTACTGTAACTGCTGACTGAGCAGCGCAAAATGTCCTCACCACTCCGAACTGAGATGGATATAATAAGTAAACCAGAGAAAATATACCGGTTTTTATGAAGACTCGGGAAGTAATGGTAACAATTTACTACAGAAAGTATTAGACAGAATTAGGAATCCCAAAAAGCACTGAAGCGTACATCCAATCTCAGTTACTGAGGAAAACTCATAGCATATAATTTCACCAGAGGCATAATCTAGTTGAAGAGGATGACTTTGAGGAAGATGTAAATGATGTAGTTAAGACATTACAGAAACGTGCAATGGACCAGCCTCCATAAATATTAAGCCATAAATAATTTATTATCATATATCAATATGTTAAGACATGAAAATGTGAATGTGTCTGTCATTCTGAGAAGAGCCGCATGTGGATCGCGAGTCACAGGTTACTGACCCCTGAACTAGACCATGCAGCCTTGACAGAGACAGAGACAATGAATGTGTTTGCAAGTCCCACCTCAAGTACCAAGTACCAAAAAAGTACTGCAGCTGCTTTGGTACTTTGGGTACAGGAACTTTTAATAATAATAATTGATACTTTTTATTGATCCCTGTGGGAAAATTCTCCTTTTATGCCTCCCTCACCTTGCTCTTTGTAGAGTAAGTTGTCTGTGAAGGGCTACCACCTGTAGTGGCACCCAGGGAGCTGGGAGTTAAGGGCCTTGCTCAGGGACCCACAGACATGCTAAGGGTGGGTTTGAACTGGCAACCGTCAGATTACAGGCACACAGGCTTTGCCCACTGAGCCACACGCTGCCCTTTTGGTCATTAGCTAGAAGTCAGTGGAAAAGGTAAAGTACCAAATGTACCATTCCTGGTGTGTGGAAAAGCCCCTGAATGAATTTGCCTTGCAATTGGATCCAAAGGCTACTGACATAAACAGCTCATGTAAATGTGAAAGGAGGCAGCAGGAGAGAGAAAGAGAAGCTCCACTAGCAGAAGAAAACGAAAGACAATAAAACACAATAAAACACACTCCACCTCATACAGGGAGAGAGAAGTGTGTGTGTGAACAGACTCACATTGTAAGAATTCTGCTCTGGTCCTGGGCACTAATACTGGTAGGACGGCGTCTTTGGTAACTAGAAGGAGACAGAGAGAAACAGGGATGTGAGTAAAAGGAATTTACTTGTGGGAGATGGACTTCACTCACTCTGGAGACACCAGCAGTAGGCTTTTATCATTATGAGGGACAATAACAAGCATTTAAGAAGCTGCAAATCATTGTAAGTTACTCATAATACAGATTTATGGATTCTATGATGCAGATTATTCACATGATCTGGGTTTTGCAGCCTGTAGAACGTGGAGCTAACTCATCAGTTTTCACAAAGATTTAGTCTTATTGAAAACAGAAACTGACTTGGTCACACAAACATGAGGCTAACTGCACTGCATACTCTCTCTGCATGGTCTATATTTACATGAACAGAGAGGAAAATGTATTTATTTATTAACCTGTGTGATTGATCTCTGTTGTTTTCTTTTCACAAACATTTTCCAGTTGATCCTTCAGTTCAGAAACCACCTTCCTCACGTTCTCAAAAGAGCAGCGTGGATAGACAGAGATTCTGGGTCCAAATCCAGCTTCAGGGACAATAGGAAGACTCTGGCACCTCTACAGACACACAGTCTGATTAAACAAATTCATCATAACAAATATGTATTTTAATGGAATGAGCAGGACCATTAACATCTGACAAAAGACAGACTAGTTACGGTAAATTACAAATGAGAACATGCATCTATTTCCTTACTCTCGTTTTCTTTTTGCCAAAGTAGCTGTTATGTTACCTGGAGGAAATGGATGTGATCCTCTATGTGTGAAAGCTGCTCCAGCTCAGAGTGTCTCCTCTTCAGTTCATCGATCTCCTGCTTCAGTCTCTCCATGTCTCTCTCAGTCTGACTCACTGCAGCCTTCTCCTGATCTCTGATCAGCTTTGACACCTCAGAGCATCTTCTCTCAATGGAGCGGATCATCTCAGTGAAGATCCTCTCGCTGTCCTGTACTGCGGAATGTGCTGAGATCTGTTGGTGACACAGGGAGCAGAGGACGGTAAATTACAATTGGCCACTTTTGAGACTCCAAAGAGCCTCATTGTACAATAGAGATGTGAGCTGACAGGAGGTATAAAAACAGCACAGGGCTGGGGTTTGGAGCGTCACCATGCTGGATGCCTCAGGTACTGAAACCCAGCCAGCACTGATTGGAAATGATCACTCATTAAGCTCATACACTGTCAGCTGCAGGGATTTGGCAGAGACTGGTGGCAGGTTGGGTGTCACCTTTAGGTCTCAGTTTAATTGGTAACGTATCATGAGTGTTCCCCTTTTTCTTCACTCCCCTGGGTAGATTAACCCGTTTTCCCATCTCTGTTAGCAGCCCTGACTTTGATTCCCATACTGTGATTTGGCTCTTTGACTGCACCCTGTCTGGATGCCCTGTTCCTGTTCTGTCTCGTGACACTGTTATCTGGCACCTTTGTCCCACCAAACCTCTGACCCAGAATGACCCACAGTGAGCTTAGTATGATTAATCTGCACAACATTATAAATCTGTTGACTCTTGGGAGGAGTTGAGATTCAAGATGATCACAAGCCAGCTGTTATCTTCTCCTCAGGTTCATACTCACTCTAAATGAGCCCACAGCCTCTCTCAGCTCCTGCAGCTCCTTCTCTCTCGTCTGAATTCTCTGCTGAAATTCCTTCTGTGTTTCTCCCATTTGTTTCTACAGACAGGAAACAAGATGACAAAACAAGTTTGTTTCATTAGCTGAGATAAAATGCCTTAATCATCCTGTCCAGGGTGGACCCCAGCCTTGTGCCATATGCTGCCTGGGAAATGCTCCAGGCGCTACACATGACCCTGACTGGGATAAGTGGTTAGGAGATGGATGGATGGATGGATGGATGGATATTCGTAAATGATTTATTGACTGTAGGTAGGATAAACTGGACATAGACCCCTTGACTCACCACCATTGTACTGAGCTGTTATTTTTACACTTGTGACCCTCCTGTTAGCTGTAACAAGTCTGGCTGTTCTCCTCTGACTTCTCTCATTAACAAGGTATTTTCACCCACAGACCCACCACAGGTGTTTATGTTTATTGCACCATCCTCAGTAAACTCTACACACTGCAGTGTGTTAAAATCCCAGGATGGGGGCTGTTTCTGAGATGCTGGACCCATAGCATTTGGCAACAAAAATCACATCACAGCCTCTTAGCTCAGACATCTCAGCCATTCAGATGCTCAGGCAAACAGTAAGTGAACCTCTGAAGCCTGTTTGCTTGCTGTATGTATCCAGCTTCACCCACATGATTCACTGTTTAAAGGAGTTTTCAGTAGGAATTCAATGAGAACTTTTTATACTTTATAACAGCATCTTGCATTTTCAGTTATTTTCTTTTCAGTTTCCCAAACCAGACTTGATCTTGGTGTCTTCAGAGCAGATAAAATAAAATACATTAAGACAAAATCCATTTTTATTTCTAATAAATGTTATAATTTATATAAGAGTATTTCTGGCCTGACCTGTCTCTCCACCCATCCAGCAGCAGCTGAGACTGTATCATGGCCTCTGTGTTCATCCATCGTACAGGGATAACAGATACACTGCTGGTCGGTACGGCAGTAGACCTCTAGGAGTTTGTCATGGAGGGAACAGAGGTTGTCCTGCAGATATCCAGTGGCATCAGTCAGCTTGTGCTTCTTAAAAGCTGGAGACTCATAGTGAGGCTGGAGGTGAGATTCACAGTAAGAGGCCAGACACACCAGGCAGGACTTGACAGCTTTGTGTTTTCTCCCAGTACAGAAATCACACTCCACATCTCCAGGTCCAGCATAATGGTCAGCAGGAGCAGTTGTTTGTAGTCCAGTCTTCTTCAGTTTCTCCACCACTTCAGCCAGTATGGTGTTTCTGTACAGAACAGGTCTGGGTGTGAAGGTCTGTCTGCACTGGGGGCATCTGTAAACTCCACGATGATCCTCCTGATCCCAGCAGCTCTTAATGCAGCTCATACAGTAACTGTGTCCACAGGCTATAGTCACTGGATCCTTCAGTTGATCCAGGCATATTTGACAGCTGAACTGGTTTGGATCCAGTGCTGAACTGACTTCCTCCATTTTACCACGAACACTAATGGGATTCGGTTTTGTTTTCTCTCACAATTGTCTGTGTGTGAGAGTGGGAAGAGATTCCTGCTTTTGCAGTAGGTGTGATTTGCAGTAGGTGTGGTTTGCAGTAGGTGTGGTTTTGTACTGAGGCCAGACTGAGAAGAGCAGACTGGGCAAACACTGGATTTCAAGTTTATGAATAAGATATTACATCGTAATAACTTTACACACATCCATCCATCCATCCATCATTTTCCGCTTAATCCAGGGTCGGGTCGCGGGGGCAGCAGTCTCAGCAGGGAGGCCCAGACTTCCCTCTCCCCGGCCACTTCATCCAGCTCCTCTGGGGGGATCCCAAGGCATTCCCAGGCCAGCCGAGAGACACAGTCTCTCCAGCGTGTCCTGGGTCTTCCCCAGGGCCTCCTCCCAATGGGACATGCCCAGAACACCTCTCCAGGGAAGCGTCCAGGAGGCATCCTAATCAGATGCCCGAGCCACCTCATCTGGCTCCTCTCAATGCGGAGGATCAGCGGCTCTACTCTGAGTCCCTCCCGAATGACTGAGTTCCTCACCCTATCTCTAAGGAATAGCCCAGCCACCCTGCGGAGGAAACTCATTTCGGCCGCTTGCACCCGCGATCTTGTTCTTTCGGTCACTACCCATAGCTCATGACCATAGGTGAGGGTAGGAACGTAGATCGACTGGTAAATCGAGAGCTTCGCCTTTTGGCTCAGCTCTCTCTTCACCATGACAGACCGATGCAGCGCCCGCATGACTGCTGACGCCGCACCGATCCGCCTGTCGATCTCCCGCTCCATCGTTCCCCCACTTGTGAACAAGACCCCGAGACACTTAAACTCCTCCGCTTGGGGGAGGACCCCATCCCCAACCCGGAGAGAGCATTCCACCCTTTTCCGGCTGAGAACCATGGTCTCGGATTTGGTGGTGCTGATTCTCATCCCAGCCGCTTCACACTCGGCTGCGAACTGTCCCAGTGAGAGCTGAAGGTCACGGTCCGATGAGGCCAATAGAACCACATCATCTGCAAAAAGTCAAGACCTAATCCTGAGGTCACCGGACCGGACAACCTCAACGCACTGGCTGCGCCTCAAAATTCCGTCTATAAAAACTATGAACAGAATCGGTGACAAAGGGCAGCCATAACGGAGTCCGACCATCACCAGAAATGAGTCCGACTTATTGCCGCCTATGCGGACCGGGCTCTGGCATCGGTCATACAGGGACCGAACTGCCCTTAAAAGGAAGCCCGGTACCCCATACTCCCGGAGCACTCCCCACAGGACTCCCCGAGGGACACCGTCGAATGCCTTCTCCAAGTCAACAAAACACATGTAGACTGGTCGGGCAAACTTCCATGAGCCCTCCAAAACCCTGCTGAGAGTATAGAGCTGGTCCACTGTTCCACGGCCAGGGCGAAAACCACACTGCTCCTCCTGAATCCAAGGTTCGACAATCCAGCGGACCCTCCTCTCCAGGACCCCCGAATAGACCTTACCAGGAAGGCTGAGGAGTGTGATCCCCCTATAATTGGAGCACACACTCCGGTCCCCTTTACACACAATAGACATTTAGTTTTATACTACGGGACCGTTGAATGCTTGAATCTGTTTGGCTGACGAACGTTCTGAGGTGTGCAATTATTTTCAGATAACCGCACGGCGAACGTAGTTCCAGGTAGCTCTCTTGACCGCATTACAGTTCCATATCACTTCGCATAGTTAACTGTAATAACGGAAATTAGCATACAGTACCTATACAGCACACAGGACTAACAAAAACAACAACATGACAGACGATTTTCCGAAAGTAAATTTTAATATTTACGGTGAATATGAAACTTTCAACAACTGGGCTGCAGCAGTATTAGTTAGCCTAGTGTACCAACTTAAAGGCTACACATGACATTTCTCACTAGCGAGGTAATAGCAGCGCTGCATCTTAAAGCAGACTTACAGTTTAGAGACGGTGCTTCGGACCACTGTTGAGGGACACACAGAGGTAGCCTAATTCATGCAAGCTCTCTCTCTCTGTGTGTCTCTGTCTCTCTCGCTCTCTTTCTAATAACTTCATTATTAACTGCATTAGTCTGCTATCAACGGCTCAAGCCTCCATTGCCAGCTTTATAATGACGTTTTGGAACTAGCAAAAGAGTCGTTGGATGAGATGCGGAAGAAATAATCCTACTCACAATAGCGATTTAAGTAGAAAAACCGGACTAATCCCTTGAAATATATCATCTGATCGATGTCTTGAGGTGTGGCAACCGTAGTATAAGCGGAATAATTGACTCCGGACCGTTGAATTATTAGAATATAATGCACACCCGAGGTGTAACGGCCACTCTGCTTCGCGTCGTGGCCGCATTACCACCTCGGGTGTGCATTATTTTCTAATAATGCAACGGCCCGTCGTCAATTATTCCTTACTTAATGAATACCACTGTTACTGACATTGTTTTCCCGCAAATTGGCTATAATCCTACTACTGATTTTGTTGATATTAATTAGTGTCGTGACTGACGCAGTGCGGAGCGGGGAAGCAGGCAAGGGAAACAGGACTGGGGTAAATAAAGGGGTTTTAATAGGAAAAGGGGAATGAAAGAGATACAGACTTCAATGACAGAACTGGGCATACATACTCTGATGTGGACTTAAATACACAGGACTTAATGAAACAACAAGAAACAGCTGATAACATCAGGATTTCACATGAGGTTAAACTAGGGGGGTGTGGCACACGAGAGGATTGGACAAGCAGGTCATGGCAATTAGGTAGAAAGGTATAACTCAGCATTTATACTAAGAATGAATTTCTGTGTCTGTTTAGATGATTGTGTGCATTTTTCTCCAGATGAAGCAGATTTACTGGAAAAAAGTAATTTGATTTGGATCACGTGGTATCAGGTGTAACTTGCAGGAATTTGCAATTATAGGTTCATTAAGACATAGGTTTCATTAAACACTTTTAAGTTCAAATGTCGCATTTAAGCAGAAAGGTAATGGATTCAGCCATCTCAAGGGACAAAAATATTAAATACTAGATAAAATATCTAACAAGTAAGGAATAATTGACGACGGGCCGTTGAATTATTAGAAAATAATGCACACCCGAGTGTGCATTATTTTTCTAATAATTCAACGGTCCGGAGTCAATTATTCCGCTTATACTACGGTTGCCACACCTCAAGACATCGATCAGATGATATATTTCAAGGGATTCATCCGGTTTTTCTACTTAAATCGCTATTGTGAGTAGGATTATTTGTTCCGCATCTCATCCAACGACTCTTTTGCTAGTTCCAAAACGTCATTTTAAATGACGATGGAGGCTTGAGCCGTTGATAGCAGACTAATGCAGTTAATAATGAAGTTATTAGAAAGGGAGCGAGAGACACAGAGAAAGAGAAACAGAGAGAGAGAGAGAGCTTGTATGAATTAGGCTACCTCTGTGTGTCCCTCAACAGTGTTCTGAAGCACCGTCTCTAAACTGTAAGTCTGCTTTAAGATGCAGCGCTGTTATTACCTCGCTAGTGAGAAATGTCATGTGTAGCCTTTAAGTTGCTATACTAGGCTAACTGATAAAATCATCAGGGCAGCGCTGACACGTTTTTGTGTGAGTGTGTAACCGTAGTGTGTGTGTGCAAGGACGTGTGATTGCAGTAATGAGACAGAAAAGCTTGTGCATGTATATTTATTCATTTAATTATTTATTCGTTCGTTGCATTTTTCTATTTATTGCAATATTATTACAGTTAACTATGCAAAGTGATATGGAACTGTAATGCGGTCAAGAGAGCTGCCTGGAACTACGTTCGCCAGCCAATCAGATTCAAGCATTCAACGGTCCCGTAGTATAAGTTCCAATAACCCCTTATCCAGTACAGGGTTATGGGACAGAGCCTGAAGCCTGTCACAGGAAGCACAGGGTACAAGGCAGGGACACCCTGGATGGGATGTCAGTCCATCACAGGGCAAACACTCACTCACAGGCAGAGGACTATTTAGAGACACAAATTCACCAAACTGTGAGATCTTGGACAGCAGGAGGAAACCTGAGGAAACCCACAGGAACACGGGGAGAACATGCAAGCTGTACATGCAGAACCAGGAGTGGGAACCACACCCACAAGCCTGGAGGCGTGAAGTGAGAGCAGCTGGTCTGAAGTCCTGAAGGGAGCTGGAGCGCCCTTTCTTTGGAACAGTGTGGAGCCGTCCTCCATTACTGCTTATCCTGTACAGGGGGGTGGGGAGCCTGGAGCCTGTCCCAGGTGGCACAGGGCGGGGGGACACAATGGATAGGATACTAGTTTATAGCAGAGCACACACTCATACACACAATCACACACTAAGGAGAGCTTAGAGATCACAATCAGCTGATCACATGTTTTCAGTCTCTGAAGGATGAGTAGAAAACTCATGTTGGGGGAACATGCAAACTTCACATACAGAGTGGGGTGGAGGTCAAGAAATACGCCCACAGCCTGAGATCCCACACCTCACAACAATCACACATTCTGTTAGAATTTATTTGAAGTCACAATTTACTGTAATGCTACAGAATTTTTTATTATTAAAGTCTCCATTTTCAATAACTGTATTGGAATTTAAGCTGACTTTCAGAATTAACTTACAGGATTGACCTGTTTCCCCACCCTTTACCTAAGCAGGCATGATCTCTGTACCTTCAAAGCAGACATACTCACTTGCCTATATTTACATTCATATCTGTAGTATGTAGCAGATAATATTGCCAATCGTGGCAAACAAATGAGGCAAACATCACATTGCAAACATACAGCTGTAAAGGTGTTACCTCAGCACAAGTGCAGCTTGGCTGATATTTCAGGGGTCTGCAGAGATTTAAAATGTTCTTAGAGCTAGGGTTAGGGTTAGGGTTAAGTATGGATGGTCCTGGGACTTCTCTGCCGAATCCCGGGGCTGGATGGAAGTAGCAGGAGATCCTCAAACCCTTAGGAGGTGAATGAGTCTCCCAAGCTGAAGAGAGGTTCACTGGAGCCCTGAGGCTTGATAGTAACTGTAGGTCCTGTGCCCAAGGCCAGAATCCCCAGACTGGAGGGACATCCTTCATCCCTTACCTGGGAAAAGAGGCTCCCATCCTGGGGAGAATTTGACTGGAGTCCTGGTGCTGCATGGGTCTTAGTACAAGGACTTCCTTGACTTCTTACCTGGGGAAAGAGGCACTTTAGCCCAGGGACTTAGGCTCCAGAGCCCTGGTGGTTGCCAGATATGGGGACGTCCTTGTTAGGTAATAATGAACGCACAACATGCAGTGATGCCAAGGTCAACAAAAGGTTGTTAGACCAGAATTAAGCACATTCCTGCACCTTAATCTTAAACTTAACCCTAGCTCATAGACTTAAGTGGTAGTTAAGGAATGCTTAATGAATAAATTGGAAAACTTTCAATCTTGGATTTGGAGGATCGTGTTAGACCATTGGGGAGAGGTAATATTATGCGGCCATCTTGTTCGGTGACCAAATCCAGGAATTATGGACTTCTTAATTGTGAATTACTGTACTGGCTCGAATATGAGACAAACCCGATTATAAGACAACTACTACTTTTTAGAAAAAAGTTTTTGGATACCAAATCTTACCGGTATGAAGAAAAGTAATTTTATTTGACAAGAACATATAAATTAAACAGCAACCACAGCTTAAAAAGTAAAAACAGGCAATCAGATTACAGTAAGTGTATTAAACAACAAATAAACAAAAGCAGAAGGTGGGAGCAATAGGAGCCACAAGCGACCGCAAGGCAGGAGGTGAGGGGACAGCAAGGCGGCGAGGAGGAAGGCGGAGGGACCGCAGGAGGAGGTGAGGAGGAAGGCGGAGGGACCACGGGAGGAGGTAAGGAGTAAGGCGGAGGGGACACCAGAGGAGGCAAAGAGGGAGTTGAAGCTGCTGCAGGCGACGGCAAAGCCACAGCCAGCAAAGGCGCAGGAGTCCGATGAGGCGGAGTTGGGGGAATGATAGGCGACCGACGAGGCGTCGGAGGTGGAACCGCAGATGACCGATGAGTCACCACAGGGGGAACCGCAGGCAACAACCAAGCAGGAGCCGGAGGACCAAATGTGACTGCCAAGCAGGAGCAAGAGGAATCGAAGGTGAGCTGGGAAGCGGGGCGGGTAGGACTCGACTCCGGCATGAGTGTCCTTCCCCTCTGCAGGACACAAAGAGATGGGGTCCTGGCCGGGATCTGCCATGACAGGGTGCTGGTCGGGGCTTCACTCCAGAGGGGTTAATCGGGGCAGGAGTCAGGGTAATTCCTGAGGGGTCCCACTCAAGTTCCTCCTCCACCTCTAATAATCAGGATCTGCCAGGACTTGATCAGGAACCAGAGAATCATGAAATGCTGAGACTGGATCAGGAACTGGGTACCAACTAGAAACAGCTGATAATGTAGGGATTCCACACTAGGTAGATGAGGGGGCGTGGTGAACAAGAGGATCGGCGCGATCAGGGCATGACAAGTATAACTCTTTTCTTATTTGCAAAATAAGTTATTTTTGTTGATTTGATAAAAATACTTGGAACAATTTAACCTTGAACGGTTTGGGAAATGAATGAGGTCTCAGAACTAAATTAGTTGAATTGCTCACTGTCTGCACTACAGATTACAGGTTTTTTGGGATTTCGGAAAGTGATGGCGAGCTGGTCCTGAGATCTCTGAGCACACAGCCTCTGCTTTGCTTTGGCACTGGAGCCCTGCACATCGTCTCAGCCTTGGATTGGAGCAGCAAATCGGCCACCCTCTCTTCAACACAGGATTCAGATAAGCTGGACCTCCTGATTATGGGTCATATAAAGTACCTGGGTAGAGGACAATATTCTATTCTTTTGGGGATAAGATTTTCTTATTTATTGTACCGGTCATTTCAGTTGTCATTAAAGGTGCTAATTCTATGATTTATCTTCTTATTATAATAAACTTGTTTAACTCCATCTACCTTTGTTCCTGCCCCCTCCATCTGGACCTAGATTAGTGTCTTAGAGTCATGTGATTATCTTTGTTTCCTTTACCTTCAATACTGACCCATTTATATGTCTAACACCATCTGACTTGATCCCTACTCTAGCAGTAGGGTTACATTAATTTTTACCAAGAAAGCCGTTTATATGGAGTTAAGAATTTCGTATGTGGTCACAGCAGCAGAGTATCTCCATCCCAAAAAGTGAAATGAAGGAAATTCCTTATATACCTTAAAACTATAGGCCTAGGGACATCCCCTTCCATTCCATTGGTGGGTTTGGTCGGGCTTTCATCCCATGGGGCCTGCATGATCCCTCACATCCAGCCTCCTACACTTTTAACAGCATGTTTTACAGCTCCAGTCATCTCAACGCGCTGAGATCATGCACCACACCACACACTAGGCACGCCATCCATGCAACTCCTTTACTAAGATGCAATATTGCTGTCAAATGAATGATTAACGCGTGATTGAGGAAGCTTCTCTCTCTTGGCAAGGTCGCAGGCACAGGCAAACAACCTCTGTACCAGTAGCTTAAGCACAGCACAAGGACAGTATGTTCAGACCTTGATCTTGGTGCCTAAGACCTAAAATACAGAGAATCAGTGTATACAGTCTCTTCCCTGTTCCAAGATGACACTCTTGCGTCAATGCAACAATTCAGCAGCCTGGGCTGCCCACTGGGAGGGGGAACTTTAGCTCCCTCCACCAGGTGGTCATACAGTATGGCCAGGCTACCATCCTCGAACCGGAGCGAGCACCAGTCCACAAACAACACGTCTCCACCCTCCATAGGGTTGTCACCCTTGGCTTGCTGGGGACCTCAATAATCTGCAGACAATCACGTAGCTCCCCCTCCTGGTCTGTGGACCCCACCTCAGCCCCATGTATGCACCAACCGATCCTAATTTTCACTGCAGTCTCCGAGGCAAATGAGGGCCCTTAAGAGGAGTCAGCCAAGTGTCCATCTTCAGAAGAAAGAGACAGGGACACGCTCTTCAGACGAGTCGCCCAGAACTAGATCCCTTTTCGTCTCTTGGCTCTGCTGTTTTTCAGGTACCAAACCAATCTGGGCCCGGCTAATTTCAGTGTTTCCTAACACAGGCACACATGCTATGTACTATGGCTTTTGTATTTGCCTTGCCCAAGATTTATAAGACTACCAAATCTCAGTTGGAAATGTGGTTTCATATTCATGTTTACAACTGTTGTTTAGGTAGAAAACCCAAAACACAACCTGGTACTATTGAGGTACACAACTCAATAATCATGAGCCCAGAGTCCATTCAGCCATAGCCAGCAGTAGTAAGAAAGATGGATGGAAGAAAGGGTCAGATCCTAGTGGGTTATAAGAACAGCTTATTGCAGGGGTGGCCAGACTTATCTACAAAGGTCCAGTGTGTATGCAGGTTTTTGGGGTAAGCTTTAGGTCAGCTGTTCAAACCCAGGTGTGAAGACTCTTCAGCCAATCAGTCCTCTAATTTGTGATCCAATTAGGGAGTTTCAGCAAAAACCTGCATACACAGCGGCCCTTTATGGATAAGACTGGCCACCCCTGCCTCAATGCCAGGAAGATACACTTGGCGCCACAACCAGGTTCTGAAATGCTTGGCCTCAACACTACAGCACAAGAGAGTGCCAACCAGTGCCATCCCCCTAAATGCCCAGACCACCTTCCCACAGCTAACATCCTTCATCCAGAAAGGGGAGAAACAACAGACTAAACCTTCACCTCCTGACTCATCCCCGCTAGATACAGCCAGGGATTGGGAATTGTGTGTTGACCTAAATCAGAGGCTCACCTTCCCACCCAATATCATTGTAACCAACCTGCAGCCGGATCTGGTTCTCTGGTCCAAGTCCTGCTGTCGTGTCTTCAGCATTGAGCTGACAGTCCCTTGGGAGGATGCCATCAGTGAGGCATATGAAAGGAAAAAGCTTTGGTATGTGAACCTGGCAGCTGCATCCAGTGGATGTGGGCTGCAGGAGCTTTACAGCCATTTCCACTAGAAGGCTGCTGGAGGAAGTGGCCTCCAGAGGGCAGGACCAGCGGAAGGCAATTAAGGTTCTCGCCACTGTCACTGAAAGTTGCAGTCATTGGCTGTGGCTGAAGTGAAAGGAGTCAGTATGGGCTGCCAAATGACCACTTACTGTAGGCACCATGCAATACACACAGGCGAAAAAGAGTCATTAAAGAAGTTACTGATCGCTCTTAATAAAGGTGTCTGTAACCTTATTAAATCCATTCTACATGGTGTCAGAAATGGGATACAATGGCTCAGGGACTTCAGCGAATTGATCCGCTTGTTTTTGCTGAACATATTGCTGACAAATTTGAAAAGAAATGGCACATCTACTGCTGTCCTGGGCTATCGGACAAACCGAAAAGGTGCAGGCTTACACGCTCCTCAACCTGGCTGGTCCCGATGCAGTGGAGAAGTCAGAAGCATTTGTCTATGAGGAGGGAGAGGATAAAGACGATCCAGGAGTCCCAGTGAAAAAGTTTCAGGATTTATGTCTGCCTGCGAAAAACGTAATCATGGACAGACACGCATTCAACACCGCTTGCCAAAAGCCGGGTGAGTCGATTCAGTTGAATATTCCAAAATTGAAAATTCTGGCAAAAAAATGTAAAATGTAACACCTTACGCTTGAATCAGCTATTAATATATGCATGCTCAGTGAGCAATCCGATTCAAGCACAAGGGAATTAAAAAGAGAAACTGAAGTTTGTGCCATGCAAAGACAACGTTCTGCCAATTGTAATGGGCAACATTCCCCTGTGAGGCACAAGTGTCTCGCATTTAATAAACGGTGCTGAAGCTAAATCACTCTGCACGATGCTGTCGGTCTGCCCCAGTGCAGAATGCCATCCAGATCAGCAATAGGTCCAGAGGGCAGCCAGCAGTCAGGGTGCATGAAGTAGAGCTTCATCCCCATGCCTCCCCAGAAGACACCTTTTACTGCGATCCAGTTGATCTCACCACTGAGAAGGATGACATTTTCACCAGTCTGACACTCACAAATGGTAGGGGGTATCTGAAAGTTAAAGTTGACACTGGTGCGAGGTGTAATGTCATTTCTAAACAGATGCTGAACAAACTTGCTCCTGAAATTTCTGTCAATGCCACAGAGAAGGTACATCTGCTAGCTTATGGCGGCCAGCAAATCAATACTGTACTGCAGTTCTGAATTGTACCCAAGGTCAATTCAAATTTCATGTGGTAAACCGTGATGTTAAGCCACTACTGGGTTTATGGGACAGTGTTGCTGTTGGTCTCATACGACTGGGACCTGACGTCCATGTGCTACAGCCTCAAGTACCTGAACTAATTGAGTACAGTGACCTTTTTGACTGTGTCACCATCGGGAAAGTGCCAGTTGTGGACCACATGAGATTGGACAGTACTGTGCTGCCCACCACATGCATGCCTAGGAAAGTGCCCATAGCCATGAAGGAGAAAGTGAAGGCAGAGCTTGACCGCATGACTGAATTAGGTGTCATCATACCAGGAAACGAAGCAACTGAGTGGGTGTCTGCTATGGTTGCTGTCAGGAAGCGTGATGGTTCTGTCAGAATCTGCATAGACCCAGTGCACCTGAACCAGGCTTTACTCCGACCTCGTCACCCCCTGAAAACCATTGATCAGATCATTGCAGATATGACAGGTGCAAAAGTGTTCAGTACTCTTGATGCAAAGTGTGACTTCTGGCAAATTCCTTTAGATGAAGCATCATCTAAACTGAGCACCTTTATGACCCCTTATGGACGATACAGGTTCTTAAGGATGCCATATGGCATCTCCACAGGAAGTGAAGTTTTTCAGCGTTGCATGGAGCAGTTGTTCGCAGGACAACCCTGCGAAATAGTGGTGGACGACATTCTCATCTGGGGCCGGACACAAGCTGAACACGATGTACACCTGCAGCAGGTTCTCAACAGAGTACGGGTCTTGAACATGAAATTGTTTCGAGAAAAGTGTCAATTCCAGGTCAGTTCAGTTCGATATGTTGGGCATCTTCTGCCTACTTCTTGAGCATACTGGGTCGCGGGGGGTCCGGAGCCTATCCCGGAAGCAATGGGCAGGAGGCAGGGAACAACCCAGGATGGGGGGCCAGCCCTTCGCAGGGCACACTCACACACCATTAACTCACACATGCACACTTACGGGCAATTTAGCAACTCCAATTAGCCTCAGCATGTTTTTGGACTGTGGTGGGAAACCGGAGTACCCGGAGGAAACCCCACAACGACATGGAGAGATTGCTTTGTGTTTATTTATTTATTTATTTTCCACAGGCCATCATTTGTGTGTGTGTTATGTACATTAAAAGGACTTCAAAGCTGAATATATATATATATATATATATATATATATATATATATATGTTTTTTATTTTAATTTGACGGAGCTGGATTAGTGTGTTTAGGTCGTATGGAAAAATCGGTCTAAACATACTTTCATAAAGATAAATTGTTTATTTATGGGTTAATATTATTATTATTCATTTAGATATTTCTTTAGTTATATGAGAATGAGGGCGGTCCATTGCGTGCTTCTGTAATTATCAAAATATGAACATGCCGCGAATCACTTCACACACACACCTCCCTCCCCAAGCACAGAATGGGGAGATGCCACTGTTGCCAACTCCTCAGCAAGGAAAGTAGCTTATGTCTGTCCCAAAAGTCGCTAGAAGTCGCTAAACGGCGCCATCGCCTCATTTGCATCATATGAAATATGCATGTAATTGTGATGGATGCTGTAGGAGAGAGGAATAATGTCGTGGGAGAGACAACAAGTGGTTTAAAACACCCTAAATACGTTTAGAAGTACAAATGAACTTTCCTCTGTTGATTCCTGTTTTTTTATATATCACACTTCCAACCCTCCTCCTTAATCGGGGCTTGGAACCGGCTAAAGTGACCTCAAAGAAACACTCTGGCGGAGTACATACACACAGGCTGTGCTGGCTCACAGAAAGAGTGGCTCATAATCATTTTGGCAAAGGTTCTCTATGTTCAGCAACTCATCCATCCATCCATCAATTTTGCTCCGCTTATCCGGGGTCGGGTCGCGGGGGCAGCAGTCTCAGCAGAGAAGCCCAGACTCCCCTCTCCCTGGCCACTTCTTCTAGCTCCTCTGGGGGGACCCCGAGTCGTTCCCAGGTCAGCCGAGAGACATAGTCTCTCCAGCGTGTCCTGGGTCTTCCCCGGGGTCTCCTCCCAGTGGGACATGCCCGGAACACCTCCTCAGGGAGGCGTCCCAGAGGCATCCTAATCAGATGCCTGAGACACATCATCTGGCTCCTCTTGATGCGGAGGAGCAGCGGCTCTACTCTGAGTCCCTCCCGAATGACTGAACTCCTCACCCTATCTCTAAGGGAGAGTCCAGCCACCCTGCGGAGGAAACTCATTTCGGCCGCTTGCACCCGCGATCTCGTTCATTCGGTCACTACCCATAGCTCATGACTATAGGTGAGGGTAGGAACGTAGATCGACTGGTAAATCGAGAGCTTCGCCTTTTGGCTCAGCTCTCTCTTCACCATGACAGACCGATGCAGCGCCCGCATGACTGCTGACGCCGCACCGATCCGCCTGTCGACCTCCCGCTCCATCGTTCCCCCACTCGTGAACAAGATCCCGAGATACTTAAACTCCTCCACTTGGGGGAGGACCCCATCTCCAACCCGGAGAGAGCATTCTACCCTTTTCCGGCTGAGAACAATGGTCTCGGATTTAGAGGTGCTGATTCTCATCCCAACCGCTTCACACTCGGCTGCGAACTGCCCCAGTGAGAGCTGAAGGTCATGGTCTGACGAGGCCAACAGAACCACATCATCTGCAAAAAGCAGAGACCTAATCCTGAGGTCACCGAACCGGACACCCTCAACGCCCTGGTTGCGCCTATAAATTCTGTCCATTAAAGCTATGAACAGAATCGGTGACAAAGGGCAGCCCTGATGGAGTCCAACCCTCACCGGAAACAAGTCCGACTTATTGCCGCCCATGCGGACCAGGCTCTGGCACCGGTCATACAGGGACCGAACCGCCCTTAAAAGGGAGCCCAGTACCCCATACTCCCGGAGCACTCCCCACAGGACTCCCCGAGGGACACGGTCGAATGCCCTCTCCAAGTCCACAAAACACATGTAGACTGGTTGGACAAACTTCCATGAACCCTCCAAAACCCTGCTGAGAGTATAGAGCTGGTCCACTGTTCCACGGCCAGGGTGAAAACCAACTGTTCAGCAACTGAGTGACTTAAATGAGTAAGCAGCTGATGTGGCAAAAAGTTGTACACAACAGCACTGGCTATAGACTCAGAATCTCCTCCCTCCAACTCAACAAGCCCCAGAAATGTTGACACAGTTGTCTGCTTGGTGTCACTAAAGTACCTTATTACAACACCAGGTACTTAGACACACTTACATCTGTGGACTCATCGAGGAGGAGGCTGGAACGATGCTCACCCACATCTGCGACCAACTTTTTTAGAAAGTATGGTGCTAGAACACCATTAATCATTTCTGTACACTTTGCCCTGTGCATTTTGAAGTGGGTAGCAGCAGTGGAGTCTGGGAAAGCAGCTCTACATGCTTCTCCAATGTCATCACATGCCAGCATAGGACAGTGTTCAGCGATAGCAGCCTCATACATATAACTAAAGAAATGTCTAAATGGTTAATGTTTTTAACCATTGATGGCAGTGTGGTTTGGGTGGAACTGTTTTGAGTTGTCGTGTGTTTTTTTTACATCACTAAGTTTAGCAGAGAAATCAGCCTTACAATACAGGCAGTTTGCCCGTGTAGCATCTCTAATACGCAGCGTCAACCAGCCTTTGAATTCAGGGTTTGATTCCCACTTCTTTCTGTATTTCTGAGACATGAGAGTACAGTTTAGACTGAGACATGATGAATGTTTAGCGTATGTCACAGAGAGGCGCATACAGAGTGGACGAGGTGAGTAAGTGACTGAGACTGTGTGAGTCAAATCGGTGACTTATTTTAGTGCAGTTTAGAAAAAGAAGGTTTTTACATTTACTGTACATCCCGCCCTGACTAAGCCAGGGCAGGATCAGCCAGTGGAGGCTTCGCACATGTGCGATTTAATTGCAGTCTGGACGCGGAGGGGTGAACATCTCCTGCTTTGACTGCAGCTGGGCGGGGCTGCTGTGTGCAGACCGGCCGTCTGTGAGCGATTTGGGACGGGAGGGGAGCCCACGTCAGCAGATATGCTGCTAGTCGCTCTTTTGAAAACGAGTCGCTAGCGGGGTCTGAAAACTCGCTAAATACAGCAACAAAGTCGCTAAGTTGGCAACACTGGGAGATGCTCAGTGTCACAGCCAATTTGGGGGAGACTACGGGTGCTGATATAGGACAATACTAAGGAATCTCAAACCGGGTACACTCAGCGCATGCGGAAAAATAACAAATATGAAGGTTTTTTTTCTTAAAACTAGCAATTAAAAACACCTATTTAAAATAAGAAACTAGTCATTTTTAAATGCAAACCTTCCCTGTTTGTAAAAAAAAGAAACTAACAAATGAAATTAAGTGATTTTCTGTTTCAGTGGATCTTTGGATATTGTCTAAAATCACGCTCACACAGAAATTCACCTGAACGCATGAAAATCCATCTACATACAGGAGAAAAAACACACACATCACAATAACTGTGTCAATGTATATACACGTACACATACCTGAACAATAAGAACAGTATCTAAATAAATTCTCCTTTTTAACATCATTCCTCACCCAGTGTCTTTCACTCTCATTGGCTGTAGCTCATTATCAGCCACGACACTTTCACACCTACAGGATTTGGAGTCGTCAAGAAAGTCGAGATATTACCCAACTCCAAATATCTGGCTGCTGTCTGCAATGCAACAGCGCCTCCGTCAGGTCACATCTCTGAACAGTCAAACATAGTGATTGAGCTCTGACTTGCGACATCAATCGGACACTGATTTGTCCTCTGATCTGGGGCTTTTGTCTGCAGTCTCCAAAAACTGTCATCAAGCAGAAAATTGTGGCTAAAATCATGTAGTGTGAGCTTAGCTTAAGGATGCAGATAAAAGGCCTTGATTAGTTGTTACTGTGTGGGACCAAAAAGTTCCTGCTACCCAAACGAAGCGAGGGCAGCCTCCCTGCTTTCAGTATTATAGTGCAGTTTAACATCTAGGACAGCCTGGGCCCTTAAGCCCCCCCGCTTACTTGGTTTGGATCCACTGCAGTAGCTACAGCCCACACTAGGCAGTGAGGAGTAGCCCCAGTGTCAGCCATTCCTGTTCAGACTGACTTCAAGAGGAACAAAGTGCATCAAAGCCCACAGCTACGCTATCTAATCTGACTCCAGTTGTGTGACACCTACAGTCTGGGTCAGACAATGTGTTTAATACATTCATCTTAGCTTTACTGAATATTAGGTCTGCAAATCACTATACGTGGCACTTTTCCACCCCCTAGATTGGCAGGTCGGCAACCATTTTAAAGCAAAGAGCCATTTCATCCTAAATGTCTGACCCAAGATTTACAAAGAGGGCAGGGACAGGGGTTTGAGATACGATTTTTAATGCAATATCAGTGTATATGCATTTAACACAAAGACAAAACTTCAAGTACTTACTAAAAATAAAGACTATTTCAGGGGGGAGGGGGGCATCTCAGTTTTAAATCACTCGCACATGTAACCGTGCAAAGGTGACTAATACTACGACATTGTTCAGTTCTGTACCGAAAGTCTTCACCCTCACACCTCCTGTCCTGACCTGCTCGTCCGATCCACCTGTTTGCCACGCCCCCCTAGTTACCTCATGTGAATTCCTGATTGTTCTCAGCTGTTCTGTACTTCCGTCCCTTAGTCATGTGTATTTAGTCTGCACTCAAGTCAGTTTACCCAAGTCCAGTCAATAAAAGTGTTGTGAAGTGTTCTCCGAGTTTATGTGCTAAGCCCACATTAAACTCCGTTTGGGGACTTCTGTCTGCCTGACTCTGATTTCCCGCTCCCGGTTCACTCGCCCTGCGCACAGACGTCACCCCTCCTCTCTTGAGTAAAATTCCTTTGGCTCTGCAGTTGTCTGTCCTTCACTCTGCACTTCACTACTGTAACTGCTGACTGAGCAGCGCAAAATGTCCTCACCACTCCGAACTCAGCAGGATATAATAAGTAAATCAGAGAAAATATACCGGTTTTTATAAAGATTCAGGAAGGAATGGTAACAATTTACTACGGAAAGTATAAGAAAGAATTAGGAATCCCAAAAAGCACGAAAGCGTACATCCAATCTCAGTTACTGAAGAAAACTCCGGAGAGCATATCATTTCACCAGACATAATCTTGTCGAAGAGAATGATGCTGAGGAAGATGTAAATGATGTAGTTAAGACATTACAGAAGTGCGCAATGGAGGACCCTCCATAAATATTAAGCCATAAATAATTTATTATCATAATTTGTTAATAAATGAAAATGTGAATGTGTCTGTCATTCTGAGAAGAGCCGGAGCCACGAGGTCAAAGAGCCGCATGTGGATCGTGAGTCGCAGGTTACTGACCCCTGACCTAGACCATGCAGCCTTGACAGAAACTGTTCAACACCTCAGGCCTCCAGCCAGCTGCCTTGACACTCTACCTACAAGCTCCTTTAATGCTGATGTTTTTTTATTGTACAGCATCAGAGGTGCTACAAATAGTCAATAGTTCTCTTCAATCTGGCCTTTTTCAAAGGGCCCTGAAGACCTGAGATATCAAACATCTTTTAGAAAAATCCAACCTAGATGGCCTATTAGTAAGTAACTATAGACCTATTTCAAACCTACCTGTTGTAGGAAAGATCACTGAAAAGGCTGTTTTTTAGCAACTTAGTTCTTTCATGGTGCAAAACAAGGACCTTAAATGCTTTTCAGTCTGGATTTCGACCACAGCATAGCACTGACACTACAGGTGTTAAGGTTTTAAATGACATCCATCTCAGCAGTGACGAATCACAAATCTTGTTTTTGATTTGTATTATTGGATCTCAGTGCTCCGTTCAGCATGGTTGACCATAAGATAATATTACATAATAGCATAAGAGTATATTACACCTGGTCCTTAAATCTCTGCACTGGCTTCCTGAGTGATACAGGATTCGTTGTAAAATATCATTCTTGTGTACTAATTGGTCTCAGACATAAATACATTTCTGATTTCCTTGAATGTCACGCAGCATGCAGACCCCTGAGGGCATCTGGGAAAGGTTTACTCAGTGTCCCAGAATCAAGACCAAACAGGGTGAAGCGGCTTTTAGTCTCTGTGCTCCCTGTCGGTGGAACAAGCTTCCTGAAGACCTGAGCTCTGCTAACACTGTCAGCTCATCATAAACAGGGCTTAAGATATTAATGTTTGCTCTATATTTTCAATGCACTAAATAGCAGGAGTTTAGTAAAACGCTGCCTCTACAATGTAACTTCTTTTTAAATAACTATTTATTTGTTTCTTTGTTTTAGGCAATGATAGTGTTTGCAAATCCCACCTCAAGTACCAAGTACCAAAAAACTACCGCAGCTGCTTTGGTACTTTGGGTACAGGAACTTTTAATAATAATAATTGAAACTGCTTATTGATCCCTGCTCAGGGACCCACAGACATGCTAAGGGTGGGTTTCAACTGGCGACCGTCGGATTACAGGCACACAGGCTTTGCCCACTGAGCCACACGCTGCCCTTTTGGTCATTAGCTGGAAGTCAGTGGAAAAGGTAAAGTACCAAATGTACCATTCCTGGTGTGTGGAAAAGTCCCAGAATGAACTTGCCTTACAATTGGATCCAAAGGCTACTGACATAAACAGCTCATGTAAATGTGAAAGGAGGCAGCAGGAGAGAGAAAGAGAAGCTCCTCTAGCAGAAGAAAACGAAAGACAATAAAACACAGTAAAACACAATAAAACACAATAAAACACAATAAAACACACTCCACCTCATACAGGGAGAGAGAAGCGTGTGTGTGAACAGACTCACATTGTAAGAATTCTGCTCTGGTCCTGGGCACTAATGCTGGTAGGACGGCGTCTTTGGGAACTAGAAGGAGACAGAGAGAAACAGGGATGTGAGTAAAAGGAATTTACTTGTGGGAGATGGACTTCACTCACTGTGGAGACACCAGCAGTAGGGTATTATCATTATGAGGGACAATAACAGGCAGTTTAACAAGCTACAAATCATTGTAAGTTACTCATAATACAGATTTTTGGATTCTATAAAGCAGAAGAAGCATGATTCCTGTGATCTGGGTTTTGCAGCCTGTAGAATGTGGAGCTAAATCATCGGTTTTCACAAAGATTGAGTCTTATTGGAAAAAGAAACTGGTCACACAAACATGAGGCTGACTGCACTGCATACTCTCTCTGCATGGTCTATATTTACATGAACAGAGAGGAAAATGTATTTATTTACTAACCTGTGTGATGGATCTCTGCTGTTTTCTTTTCGCAAACAATTTCCAGTTGATCCTTCAGTTCAGAAACCACCTTCCTCATGTTCTCAAAAGAGTGGAATGGATAGACAGAGATTCTGGGTCCAAATCCAGCGTCAGGGACAACAGGAAGACCCTGGCACCTCTATAGACACACAGTCTGATTAAACAGCTTCATCATAACAAATGTGTGTTGTAATGGAATGAGCAGGACCATTAACATCTGACAAATGACAGACTAGTTGAAATACAAATGAGAACATGCATCCATTTCAATACTCTGGTTTTCTTATTGCCAAAGTAGCTGTTCTGTTACCTGGAGCAAATGGATGTGATCCTTTGTGTGTGAAAGCTGCTCCAGCTCAGAGTGTCTCCTCTTCAGTTCATCAATCTCCTGCTTAAGTCTCTCCATGTCTCTCTCAGCCTGATTCACTGCAGCCTTCTCCTGATCTCTGATCAGCTTTGTCACCTCAGAGCGTCTTCTCTCAATGGAGCGGATCATCTCAGTGAAGATCCTCTCACTGTCCTTCACTGCTGACTGTGCTGAGCTCTGTTGGTGACACAGTAAATTACAATTGGCCCCTTTAGAGATCCTCATTGTACAATAGTGATGTGAGCTGACAGCACAGGGCTGGATACTGGTTGCCTCAGGTACTGAAACTAAGCCAGCACTGATTGGAAATCACTCATTAAACTCATACACTGTCAGCTGCAGGGATTTGGCAGAGACTGGTGGCAGATTGTGCGTCACCTTTAGGTCTCAGTTGAATTGGTAACTTCATGCTGTTTATTTCCATTGCACAGGTATATGAAAACTTGCTTTTTCTCAAATGAGCCTTAAATGGCATTTTTCCAAATAAACAGGATAAGCCCTGTAACCCCAGGTTTGTGTGCATGAGCCCGGATCACTTACAGGAACCACGCCCCCCAGCCCAATGTATCTCACCTGAGTACTGACAGCTGCTTCCTTTTAGTCCTGCTTACTGTTAATATAAAAATGGGTAAACCAGGTTAACTGGGTAAATCGGTTTTATCGAATGTTTTTCTCTTATAATGCTAGACTACTGAGCGTTTGTCTGCCCCGGTTCTCCCTGGTTCTGTGAGGTTCCTCCTGTGAGTCTTTTTGTGCCTGATCTCCCAGACCCTCCCACCCAAGCAGCTGCTGATCCCGACCCCCATCTAGGTGAGCCTGAGTGTCTCCCCTTCACCGTGTCCCCATGAGTGTTCCCCTTTTCCCTCACTCCCCTGAGAAGATTAACCCACTTTCCGATCTGTTAGCAACCCCGACTTTGACTCCCATACTGTGATTTGGCTCTTTGACTGCACCCTGTCTGGGTGCCCTGTTCCTGTTCTGTCCCGTGACACTGTTATCTGGCACCTTTGTCCCACCAAACCTCTGACCCAGAATAACCCACAGTGACCTTAGTGTGATTAATCCACACAACTCTATAAATCTGTTGACTCTGGGGAAGAGTCTTGATTCAAGATGATCACAAGCCAGCTGTTATCTTCTTTTCAGGTTCATACTCACTGTAATTGAGCCCACAGCCTCTCTCAGCTCCTGCAGCTCCTTCTCTCTCATCTGAATTCTCTGCTGAAATTCCTTCTCTGTTTCTCCCATTTGTTTCTACAGACAGCAAACAAGATGACAAAACAAGTTTGTTTCATCAGCAGAGATGAAATTCCTTAATCATCCTGTCCAGGGTGGACCTCAGCCTTGTGCCCTATGCTGCCTGGGAAAGGCTCCAGACGCTCCACATGACCCTGACCAGGATGAGCGGTTGGGGGGGGGGGGGGGATGGATGGATGGATATTCTTTAATGACTGATTGACTGTAGGTAGGATAAACTGGACATTTTGGATAAACTGGACCCTTTGAATCACCACCATAGTACTGAGCTGTTATCTTTGCACTTGTGACCCTCCTGTTAGCTGTAACAGTCTGGCTATTCTCCTCTGACTCTCATTAACAAGGTATTTTCACCCACAGACCCACCACAGGTGTTTATGTTTATTGCACCATCCTCAGTAAACTCTACACACTGCAGTGTGTTAAAATCCCAGGATGGTGGCTGTTTCTGAGATGCTGGACCCACAGCATTTGGCAGCAACAATCACACCACAACCTCTTAGCTCAGACATCTCAGCCATTCAGATGCTCAGCCAAACAGTAAGTGAACCTCTGAACCCTGTATGCTTGCTGTATGTATCCAGCAACAGCCACACGACTCACTGTTTAAAGGAGTTTTCAGCAGGAATTCAACGAGAACTTTTTTACACTGTATAACAACATCTTGCATTTTTAGTTAATTTTACCAAACCAGACTTGACTTTGGTCTTTTTATAATTGATACATTATTGACCCCTGTGAGGAAATTCCCTTTATGCCTCTTCCAACTTGCTCTTTGTAGGGAAGAATAAGCTGGCTGTGAAGGGTCGCCACCTGTACCTGTGCCCAGGGAGCTGGGGATTAAGTGCCTTGCTCAAGGACCCGCAGACATGTCGAGGCTGGGTTTGAACTGGTGACGTTCTGATCACAGGCACACTGAGTTACATACTGCCCCCAAGATAAGGGTCTTCATAGCAGATAAACTCAAGTGCATTAAGACAAAACCCATTTTCATTTCAAATAAATGTTATAATTTATATGAGTATTTCTGGCCTGACCTGTATCTCCGCCCTTCCTGCAGCAGCTGAGACTGTATCATGGCCTCTGTGTTCATACATCGTACAGAGATAACAGATACACTGCTGGTCGGTACGGCAGTAGATCTCCAGGGGTTTGTCATGCTGGGAACAGAGCTTGTCCTGCAGATGTCCAGTGGCATCAGTCAGCTTGTGCTTCTTAAAAGCTGGAGACTCATAGTGAGGCTGGATGTGAGTTTCACAGTAAGAGGCCAGACACACCAGGCAGGACTTGACAGCTTTGTGTTTTCTCCCAGTACAGAAATCACACTCCACATCTCCAGGTCCAGCATAATGGTCAGCAGGGGTAGCTGCTTGTAGTCCAGTCTTCTTCAGTTTCTCCACCACTTCATCCAGTATGGTGTTTCTGCTCAGAACAGGTCTGGGTGTGAAGGTCTGTCTGCACTGGGGGCATCTGTAAACTCCAGCATGATCCTCCTGATCCCAGCAGCTCTTAATGCAGTTCATACAGTAACTGTGTCCACAGGCTGTAGTCACTGGATCCTTCAGTTGATCCAGACAGATTGGACAGCTGAACTGGTTTGGATCCAGTGCTGAACTGGCTTCGGCAATTTTACCACGAACAGTGATAGGTTTCAGTTTCGTTTTCTCTCACAGTCGTCTGTGTGTGAGAGTGGGAGGAGCTTCCTACTTTTCAGGCTGCAGTAGGTGTGGTTTTGGACTGAGGTCAGACTGAGAAGAACAGACTGGGCAAACCCTGGATTTTAAGTTTTTGAATAAAATTTATTTAGCTTTTATAAGTATAACTGTTATTTAGATTGTTTTTCCACATTTAAGCTATAGTCATACTCTTTAATTTTGTAGATATAAATTTGAATAGAAAGGTATAAGACAGCAGATCAACGGGATTTGAAACTGATGTGGTATCAGGTGTAACAGGCAGGTCTGTGCAATTATAGGTTTAGACATCAGTTTCATTAAACAGTATTAATTTAAAATAAGCTAAAAGTCAATGGATCAGCTTCAGCCAACCCCGGGAACAGAAAAATTAAATACTGGATAAAATGTCCAACTAATGCCAATAACCGCTTATCCAGTACAGGGTTATGGGACACAGCCTGGAGCCTGTCACAGGAAGCACAGGGCACAAGGCAGGGACACCCTGGATGGGATGCCAGTCCATTGCAGGGCAAACACTCACTCACAGGCTGAGGTCAATTTAGAGGCACTAATTCACCGAACTGCATGATCTTGGACAGCGGGAGGAAACCTGAGGAAACCCACAGGAACATGGAGAGAACATGCAAGCTGTACATGCAGAACCAGGAGTGGGAACCACACCCACAAACCTGGAGGCGTGAAGTGAGAGCAGCTGGTCTGAAGTCCTGACGGGAGCTGGAGCGCCCTTTCTTTGGAACAGTGTGGAGCCGTCCTCCATTACTGCTTATCCTGTACAGGGGGGTGGGGAGCCTGGAGCCTGTCCCAAGTGGCACGGGGCAGGGGACACAATGGATAGGATACTAGTTTATAGCAGAGCATAAACTCACACACACAATCACACACTAAGGGCAGCTTAGAGATTCCAATCAGCTGATCACTTGTTTTCAGTCTCTGAAGGACGAGTAGAAAACTCATGTTGGGGGAACATGCAAACTTCACACAGAGAGTGGGGGTGGGGGTCAAGAAATCAGCCCACAGCCTAAGACCCCACACCTACCCACAATCACACATTCTGTTAGAATTTATTTAAAATCACAATTTACTGCAATGCTGCAGAATTTTTAATTATTAAAGTCTCCATTTTCAATAACTGTATTGGAATTTAAGTTGACTTTCAGAATTAACTTACAGGATTCACCTGTTTCCCCACCCTTCACCTAAGCAGGTGTGATCTCTGTGCCTTCAAAGCAGACATACACACTTGCCTATATTTACATTTATATCTCTAGTACTGTATGTAGCAGATAATATTGCCAAAAGTAGAAAACGAATGAGTCAAACATCACATTGCAAATATACAGCTGTCAAGGTGTTGCCTCGGCACAAGTGCAGCTAGACTGATATTTCTGGGGTCCACAGGTGCTTGGGCCTAGGGTTAGGGTTAAGTATGGATGGTCCTTGGATTTTCTTCCAGAACCCAGAGGCTGGATGAAGGTACTGGGAGATCCTCCAACCCTTAGCAGGTAAAAGAGGCTCTCAACCTGAAGAGATGTTCACCGGAGCCCTGATCCTTGATAGTAACTGTAGGTCTTGGGTCCAAGGCCAGAATCCCCAGGCTTGTTGGACGTCCTTCATCCCTTAACTGGGGAAAGAAGCTCCTACCCTAAGAAGATTTTAATAAAAAATTATACTGAGGTTGTATCACGTTAAATTCCATCCATCCATCCATTTTCCAAACCGCTTATCCTACTGGGTCGCGGGGGTCCGGAGCCTATCCCGGAAGCAATGGGCACGAGGCAGGGAACAACCTAGGACGGGGGGCCAGCCCATCGCTGGGCACAGTCACACACCATTCACTCTTACACATGCACACCTATGGACAATTTAGCAACTCCAATTAGCCTCAGCATGTCTTTGGACTGTGGGGGGAAACCGGAGTACCCGGAGGAAACCCCACGACAACATGGGGAGAACATGCAAACTCCACACACATGTGACCCATGGGCATGACACAATGAAACACTGATGCAGAGCCGAAGCCGGCGTGGTGGCTGCCACAGGATCGATTCCTCCCCCCTTAGTGGGACCCACCTTATACACCCACCCCCAGGGGAACAAGTGCACCACGTCTAAATTAGACAGGGGGGAGAGAAACAAACACGCGGCCAGCAGAGGCAGCAGCACAGAATGTGGAGCTCGTCACTAAAGGAAAGGGAGGGACGTCAGAGTAAGAATCCACCTTTCCACTGTGTTCAGTGATATATCTGTATTGCTGTGGTGCCGCTGTGAGTGTATTGTGTGACACAGCAGAATAGTTTGTTTTACTCATTTCTGTTCATGGATGTTTGCCTGTGAATATTCTTCCTTGCTTTATGGGACTTTATGGGCTGAAGGGGGGGGGGGGGGTGTGGCCAGCCTGATGTAAACTGTCCTAGCAGTGCACTTCACACCTGCACTTACTATAATGTTACCCATTCCTTTGGATGGTCACTTGGGGCAGCAAGTGGCTTAGCGGGCTAAGCCTGTATGTCTATAATCGGAAGGTTGTTGGTTCAAACTCACCCTCAATGATTTGTTCTTGAGCAAGGCCCTTAACTGCCCTTCACAGACAACTTACTCTACAAAAAAGAGGAAGTTGATCTCCTCTGAGGGAGGATTGATGACAATTTCCCCATGGAATCAATGAAGCATTGATTATTATTATTGATATCACCCATGACATTAACGGTCATCTCTGGCTGGTTTCTGGTCGTTCCCAGTGTCTCCTGCTTCACATTATTCTTGTTACTGCTGTCTTAGAAATTTCGAACCGGGAAGTAAACCTGCTGCTCAGTGTGGTCTTCTGCTACACTAACTTTTGTTTTAAAATATAGAGTGCTTTCTTAATTTTTTCCATCTCTGTTGTATCTGATAATCTTCTTCCTAAATTGTGTGGAGTAGCCTTCTGGGTTCGAGTGTGTAGTCGGTGATGCAGTGTACTTTTCAGTTTATATCTCCCTGAAATCTTAATGGAGAATCATGAAAAAACACAGACTAAATCCATAATCTGTCTTCTTTTCAAAACGGCCATTGTCAGAAGTATTAGTTTTTAAAATTATGCTAAATCAGCAAAAAAGTAAACCATGTCACCATTCTTTGTTTTACCTGCATCAGGGGGGTGAAGTGCCGCCCTCCCCTGAAGATCGCTATTCGCCTTATAAATAGCTGCATTTCCATGTATTCAAATCGCATTCGCATGGTAATTTGATGAACAATGTAATGGCGAAACACGATCCAGATACATCCCCATCAGCACCATAAAGGGGAGGGGGGGAGTGGGGGTGTGGCCAGGTGTGAATGGCTCATGCATACACGTGAAATTTGCTACATATTTAATGAAAGGAGCCAGAAATAGTGACATGAATTAGCTTTTTATTATTTATTTGTCCAACTGAATGTTGCAGCTACACCATTTGGTCAACTTCATGTAGCCAAGACTTTGGTGATCAGATATCTGGGATCAAAACAAACTGCCACCATTGCTTACTATGTACTTTCATAATGTTTCTGCAAGTGTTCCAAACTGCATTTTGCAATGTCTATAATTTGATGTCAAATTACAAACTTAACATAAATCTTACATTTTTACAATATACATTAAAATTAAGATGAGTGTAATACCAAAACAAATATATAAGAAATAATTTATTTACCATGAATTAAGTTTATGATATTGAATGAAATGTGTGACTACGCCCCAATAAGTGAAAGTGTGTTTCCCACCCCTACATCCCAGAGGGTTCAAAAACACACAAACTCAAATGTAAAGTAAATCAGGATTCCTAAAAAAGAGAACACATGTTTGTTTTTGGTCATTTGGAATCACATACAGTGCATAATTGATTATCAGACATGTAGTAAAATTAAGTAAATAGAGGCTGCAGTCAGAACAGCAAATCAACTCAACTATGTCCATTCTCATTGTTCTTAAGCTAATTGTAAAAAAAGGTTTATTTTATTTTTTATTTTAAAAGGTTAGAGTAATTTGTACTACGTTAATGTTTTATTATACATTAAATACTGACTGTGCCCGTTAACCACATCTGACGTGCTGTGATGGGGACGTTAATTGAGGGACCGCAGCGTCTCACATGCTGCGACCAACGGGAAACCCGCAGTTACCTCAGGACGACAGTAGGGGGCGAACGTGAGATCCTGCTCTCTCTAGTTAAACTCTATTTTTTGAGAAGTAAAAATCCATCCATCCATCCATTCATTTTCCAAACCGTTTACCCTTCTGGGTCGCGGGGGGTCCAGAGCCTAAAGGCACAAGCCGGTGAAGAAGCTAGGATGGGGGGCCAGAAGAAAAAATATATTTTCTTTTAAAAAAGTACTTGGTAGCATTTATTTACGTAGTAAGGACTTTGGTTTGGGGGCGGCATGGTGGTGCAGTGGTTAGCACTGTTGCCTCACACCTGTGGGACCCGGGTTCGAGTTTCCACCTGGGTTATATGGGTGTTCTCCCCATGTCATCATGGGGTTTCCTCCGAGTACTCCGCTTTTCCCCCCACAGTCCAAAAACATGCTGAGGCTAAATTGCCCATTGGTGTGCGTGTGTGAGTGTGCCCTGCGATGAGCTGGCCCTCCATCCTGGGTTGTTCCCTGCCTCTTGCCCATTGCTTCCGGGATAGGCTCCGGACCCCCTGCAACCCAGTAGGATAAATGGTTTGGAAAATGGATGGATGGCTAGATGGACTCTGGTTTGTTAATGATCCTTCCCCCATATTTCAATAGGAGTAAGAGAGACACCGCAGGCTAATTAGTTTATTGTCAGGTTCACTGTTTTAGTTAGTAAATTTTTATTCTTTGCTTGTTGTGTAAAGGTTAGCACTCTGAATCCAGCGATCTGAGTTCATATCTCCGTAGAACCTTCACTATTTTGGGGCAGTGGTAGCCTCATGGTTAGGGAGGTGTACTTGTAAACAAAAGATTGCTGATTTGATTCCCTGACCACCCTGAGCAAGGTATCGCCCCCAAGCACTGCTCCCCGGGGGCTGAGTTAGCTGCCCCCTGCTGTGTCACTTATGGGTTAAATGCAGAAGACATGTTTCATCGTTGTGGACAATGTGCTGTGGTGTGTCAACACCAATCACCTAATTTTAATTTTAGTCATTTAATATAACGTGTGTTACTAATGTGGTTTACCATGTTTTTATATTTAAAAAAGTACATATATGAAATTTATGAAATGTACATATTCAGGGGAGGGGAACCCCCCCCCCCACTCATCAGGATTACATTTCATTACATTTTAATCAGAGAGAAAAACAGTAATTTTGCATGTTTGTTCAGTCTCCTGAACCCAGTCACTTATTTTGTCTAACATACGTCACACTTCAGACAGAGTAAAAAAGGTTATACTGGTTAAAAAGCAGAGATTTTACCTCTTTGCCACGGAGAAGCAGCGACATGTGACACTCTGATAAGGTAAAAATTATTCCTCCAACACACAGAGAGCTATCCCAGCATGCACAGGGACACGGAGGAGTCTGGATTAAAAAATAACCCTGCATAAACTCTAAACCCAGGGCAGAGGGGTTCAGTGAATGAAGAGGTGAAGCTGTACAGGAGGGTCAGTCGATCAGAGGAGACTCTGTAGAAGGACAGAGTACCAGCCGCCCAGTCCAGATACACTCCTACTCTGCGGGAGTCTGAGGGCTTTATGGGTATGTCAGTCTTTTTATTATTGTGCCGGACAGAGTAACTGTCAGGATCGCAGCACAGCATCCATGACTTATCATTGGCTCCAAGCCAAGAGTTAGCACTCATTCCTTTCCTCCCGATCCCTTTATAAGTCACTCCAATCCAGGCTTGAACTCCACTCCACTCAGCCTCCCAGTAACAGCGGCCAGTCAGACTCTCTCTGCACAGAAGTTGGGGGCACCAGTCAAACCTCTCTGGATGATCAGTATATGGCTGCTGCTGCCACACAAATGTCACCTTCCTGTTCCTCTCTGACAGAGACAAGACTCTGTTTGCTGTGTTGGGGTCCAGCGTCAGCTGGCAGGAATCTGTAAGCAAAAGGAATAGCGAATAATCCCATGACGAAGCCCAGCATCTCCATCATTATCACTGTCACACCTCACACACTCACTAACACAGAACTCGCTCCAATACACCCATTTTATTCCCAATATACTCATGTAGCCGCCCGAGTCTGCGGCGCTCCGGCTGCCCCCTGCGCTGTGAGACACGCCGCGCTGAGAGACTCGCTGAGGACCCAACTTTACTTTAGTCCGAAAGATATTATTCTGTACGATACATAAAATATAAAAACGAAGCAGGAATTCAAGTATGTGAAATAGCTCAGGAAATGTCGGACACCCGCGCGACGCAGGCGGGAAGACGCGCCGAAATGCTGCGCGTGCTAAATTAACAGGCTTAATTACAGGTTAATAAAACTATAGACTTTCATCAAAAAAATAACCCTTAGAACCCGAAAAAGCAAAATGCGTTGCTTTTCGCGCTCAGCCTCAGGCTGGTAACTTTGAATAGATATAACACACAGACATGACCGAGAGAATTTACCTGATCTGGGTGTCCAAGATGCAACATTGTGCGCTAAAGTATTCCAGAGTAACCCTGTGCCCAGTGAGGCATATATTTTAATTTACTAAAATGTGAGAAATTTCAATAGGCGCTAGTAGTTTATCTTCATACAAAAATGACATCAATGATGTCAAGAAAAAGAAATTTCAAGACTGCGTCAGCATTAACACATCAACTTATGACATATAAGCGTAGCCCAGAATATCCTGCAAACAAAAACATAACTCATGTACATACTGTATAATAAACCTAAAATGAAAGGCATAGAAACATTCTCAAAATGGATAGATTTCAAATGCTTAACCATATAATTGTACAGCAAACATTACTGTTAAAGGTGAGTTTGTCTTTACATCATAACATGAACATCCTGCGAACCACTTCACACACTCACCTCCCTCCAGCAGCGCTAAGCTCAGACTGAGGAGATGCTCTGTGTCACAGCCAGTTTGGGGGAGACTATGGGTGCCGACTTAGGACAATACTAACTCATCTCAAAAAAGGTATACTCAGTGCACAAAAAGAAGGTTTTATTTTTTAATTACCAATAAAAATGAACATTTTTAAGAAACTAGGCATCGTTAGACACAAACCTGCCCTATTTGTAAAAAGAGGAAAAAGAAACTGACAAATGAAATTAAGTGATTTTCTGTTTCAGTGGATCTTTGGATGTTGTCTAAAATCACACTCACACAGAAATTCACCTGAACGCATGAAAATCCATCTACATATAGGACAAAACCACACACATCACAATAACTGTGTGAATGTATAAACACGTACACATACCTGAACAATAAGAACAGTAACTAAATAAATGTATTTTTTTTCTCCTTTTTAACATCACTCCTCACCCAGTGTCTTGTGCTCTCATTGGCTGTAGCTCATTATCATTGTGACACTTTCACACCTACAGGATTTGGAGTCGTCAACAAAGTCGAGATATTTACAACTCCAAAAATTTGGCGGATGTCTGCAATGCAACAGCGCCTCTGTCAGGTCACATCTCTGAACTGTCACAAATGCTGATTGAGCTCTGACTTGCCGGCACGAATTGAACACTGATTTTGGCTGCGATCTGGGGGTTTTGACAGTAATGTCAAGCAGAAAATTGCGGCTAAAATCATGTAGTGTGAATTTAGCTTAAGGATGTAGATAAAAGGCCTTGATTAGTTGTTACTGTGTGGCACCAAAAAGTTCCTGCTACCCAAACAAAGCGAGGGCAGCCTCCCTGCTTTCAGCATTACAGTGCATGCTGACATCTAGGACAGCCTGGGTCCTTAAGCCCCACCCCCGCTTACTTGGTTTGGATCCACTGCTGTAGCTACAGCCCACACTAGGCAGTGAGGAGTAGCCCCAGTGTCAGCCATTCCTGTTCTGACTGACTTCAGGGGGAACAAAGTGCATCAAAGCCCACAGCTACTCTATCTAATCTGACTGCAGTTGTGTGACACCTACAGTCTGGGTCAGACAATGTGTTTAATACATTAATCTTAGCTTTACTGAGTATCAGGTCTTTGGCTGGCAAATCACTATACGTGGCACTTTTCCACCTCCTAGATCGGCAGGTCGGCAACCTTTTTAAAGCAAAGAGGCATTTTATCCTAAATGTCTGACCCAAGATTTACAAAGAGCTGCTGGGTAGAGAAGGGGGTTTGAGATACGACTTTTTAATGGTATAGATGTGTACATGCATTTAAGGGAAAAACAAAACTAGACGTATTTACAAAAAAGAAAGACAGATAGTTTTTTGGGGGGGGGGGGCATGTCAGTTGTAAATCACTCGAACGTATTAGAGCGCAAAGGTGACTAATATTACGACATTCAGTTCTGTATCGATAATCTTCACCCTCACACCTCCTGTCATGAGTAAAGTTCCTTTGGCTCTACAGTTGTCTGTCCTTCACTCTGCACTTCACTACTGTAACTGCTGACCGAGCAGCGCAAAATGTCCTCACCACTCCGAACTCAGCTGCTATAATATGTAAGTCAGAGACAATATAACAATTTTTCAGAAGACCAGGAAAGGAATGGTGACAATTTATTATGAAAAGTATGTGAAAGAATTTGGAATAAACTCCCGAGAGAATATTATTTGACCAGAGACGTAATCTCTCTTAGAGAATAACTTAGAGGAAGATGTAAATGATGCAGTTAAGACATTACACAAGTGTGCGACAGACAGACCACACTCATTCACATGTAGCTAAAGAAATATGTAAATGACTAATTATAATATTAACCATAAATAAATCATGTATCTTTATGAAAGTATTATAATAATATGCTAATTTGGGTCATTCTGAGAAGAGCCGCAGCCACGTGGTCAAAGAGCCGCATGTGGATCGCGAGTCGCAGGTTACTGACCCCTGACCTAGACCATACAGCCTTGACAGAAACTGTTCAACACCTTAGGCCTAAAGCCAGCTGCCTTGACACTCTACCTACAAGCTCCTTTAATGCTGATGTTTTAATTGTACAGCGTCAGATGTGCTACAAATGAATAATAATAATAATAATAATAATAATAACAATACATTTTATTTATAATGCCCTTTACATCACAAGATCTCAAAGGGCTACAAGTTAAAAATTGTCAGTAGTTCTCTTCAGTCAGGCCTTTTTCCAAGATCGCAGTAATCAAACCTCTAAGTAACTATGAGCCTATTTCTAACCTACTTTTTTAGGAAAGACCATACATCGATAAGGTTGTTTTTTTTAGCAACATAGTACTTTCATGGTGTAATTCAATTACCAATTGTCTAATTTTGTTTAACTAATTATTGCACACTTTCTGTAAATCCTATAAACTTCATTTCACTTACCAAATATCACTGTGTTTATCTGCTATATGATATATTTAACTGAAGTTGCTGGTCCAAATAACCCGCAATTCATAAAGGAAAAGCATGAAAATTATCAGGACTGCCCAAACTTTTGCATACCACTGTACTACTATACCTGGGGCTGTGGAAAAGCCCCTAAATGAACTTGCCTTGAAATTGGATCCAAAGGCTACTGACATAAACAGCTCATGTAAATGTGAAAGGAGGCGGCAGGAGAGAGAAAGAGAAGCTCCACTAGCAGAAGAAAATTAAACACAATAAAACACAATAAAACACAATAAAACACACTCCACCTCATACAGGGAGAGAGAAGCGTGTGTGTGAACAGACTCACATTGTAAGAATTCTGCTCTGGTCCTGGGCACTAATACTGGTAGGACGGCGTCTTTGGTAACTAGAAGGAGACAGAGAGAAACTGGGATGGGAGTAAAAGGAATTTACTTGCGGCAGATGGACTTCACTCACTGTGGAGACACCAGCAGTAGGATATTATCATTATGAGGGACAATAACAGGCAGTTTAACAAGCTGTAAATCATTGTAAGTTACTCATAATACAGATTTTTGCATTCTGTAATGCAGAAGAAAGATGATTCCTGTGATCTGGGTTTTGCAGCCTGTAGAATGTGGAGCTAAATCATCAGTTTTCACAAAGATTTAGTCTTATTGAAAACAGAAACTGACCTAGTCACACAAACATGAGGCTGACTGCACTACATACTCTCTCTGCATGGTCTATATTAACATGAACAGACAGGAAAATGTATTTATTTGTTAACCTGTGTGATGGATCTCTGCTGTTTTCTTTTCACAAACATTTTCCAGTTGATCCTTCAGTTCAGAAACCACCTTCCTCACGTTCTCAAAAGAGCAGCGTGGATAGACAGAGATTCTGGGTCCAAATCCAGCTTCAGGGACAAGAGGAAGACTCTGGCACCTCTACAGACACACAGTCTGATTAAACAGCTTCATCACAACAAATGTGTATTGTAATGGAATGAGCAGGACCATTAACATCTGACAAATGACAGCCTAGTTGAAATACAAATGAGAATATGCATCCATTTGAATACTCTGGTTTTCTTATTGCCAAAGTAGCTGTTCTGTTACCTGGAGGAAATGGATGTGATCCTCTGTGTGTGAAAGCTGCTCCAACTCAGAGTGTCTCCTCTTCAGTTCATCAATCTCCTGCTTCAGTCTCTCCATGTCTCTTTCAGCCTGACTCACTGCAGCCTTCTCCTGATCTCTGATCAGCTGTGTCACCTCAGAGCGTCTTCTCTCAATGGAGCGGATCATCTCAGTGAAGATCCTCTCGCTGTCCAGTACTGCTACCTGTGCTGAGCTCTGTTGGTGACACAGGGAGCAGAGGACGGTAAATTACAATTGGCCCCTTTTGAGACTCCACAGAGCCTCATTGTACAATGGAGATGTGAGCTGACAGGAGGTATAGAAACAGCACAGGGCTGGGGTTTGGAGCGTCACCATGCTAGATGCCTCTTGTACTGAAACCCAGCCAGCACTGATTGGAAATGATGACTCATTAAGCTCATACACTGTCAGCTGCAGGGATTTGGCAGAGACTGGTGGCAAGTTGGGTGTCACCTTTAGGTCTCAGTTTAATTGGTAACTTAACATGAATGTTCCCCTTTTCCCTCACTCCCCTGGGTAGATTAACCCGCTTTCCCATCTCTGTTAACAACCCCGACTTTGATTCCCATACTGTGATTTGGCTCTTTGACTGCACCCTGTCTGGGTGCCCTGTTCCTGTTCTGTCTCGTGACACTGTTATCTGGCACCTTTGTCCCACCAAACCTCTGACCCAGAATAACCCAGAGTGACCTTAGTATGATTAATCCACACAACTCTATAAATCTGTTGACTCTGGGGAGGAGTCGAGATTCAAGATGATCACAAGCCTGCTGATATCTTCTCTACAGGTTCATACTCACTCTGAATGAGCCCACAGCCTCTCTCAGCTCCTGCAGCTCCTTCTCTATCATCTGAATTCTCTGCTGAAATTCCTTCTGTGTTTCTCCCATTTCTTTCTACAGACAGGAAACAAGATGACAAAACAAGTTTGTTTCATTAGCTGAGATAGAATGCCTTAATCATCCTGTCCAGGGTGGACCCCAGCCTTGTGCCCTATGCTTCCTGGGAAAGGCTCCAGGTGCTACACATGACCCTGACCAGGATAAGTGGTTAGGAGATGGATGGATTGATGGAGATGGATGGATGGATGGATGGATGGATGGATGGATGGACATTCTTAAATGACTGATTGACTGTAGGTAGAATAAAATGGACATAGACCCCTTGACTCACCACCATTGTACTGAGCTGTTATTTTTGCACTTGTGACCCTCCTGTTAGCTGTAACAGTCTGGCTGTTCTCCTCTGACTTCTCTCATTAACAAGGTATTTTCACCCACAGACCCACCACAGGTGTTTATGTTTATTGCACCATCCTCAGTAAACTCTACACACTGCAGTTTGTTAAAATCCCAGGATGGTGGTTGTTTCTGAGAAGCTGGACCCACAGCATTTGGCAGCAACAATCACACCACAGCTCAGACATCTCAGCCATTCAGATGCTCAGCCAAACAGTAAGTGAACCTCTGAACCCTGTTTGCTTGCTGTATGTATCCAGCTGCAGTCACATGATTCACTGTTTAAAGGAGTTTTCAGTAGGAATTCAATGAGAATGTTTTACACTTTGTAACAATATTTTGCATTTTCAGGTCATTTTTCTTTCACTTTCCCAAACCAGACTTTATGTTGCTGTCCTCGTAGCAGATAAACTCAAATGCAGTAAGACAAAAGCCATTAATAGTTCAAATACATTTTATCATTTATATAAGAGTATTTCTGGCCTGACCTGTATCTCCGTCCTTCCTGCATCAGCTGAGACTGTATCATGGCCTCTGTGTTCATCCATCACACACAGCAGGCAGATACACTGCTGGTCGGTACGGCAGTAGACCTCCAGGGGTTTGTCATGCTGGGAACAGAGCTTGTCCTGCAGATGTCCAGTGGCATCAGTCAGCTTGTGCTTCTTAAAAGCTGGAGACTCATAGTGAGGCTGGAGGTGAGTTTCACAGTAAGAGGCCAGACACACCAGGCAGGACTTGACAGCTTTGTGTTTTCTCCCAGTACAGACGTCACACTCCACATCTCCAGGTCCAGCATAATGGTCAGCAGGAGTAGATGCTTGTAGTCCAGTCTTCTTCAGTTTCTCCACCACTTCAGCCAGTATGGTGTTTCTGTACAGAACAGGTCTGGGTGTGAAGGTATGTCTGCACTGGGGGCAGCTGTAAACTCCAAGATGATCCTCCTGATCCCAGCAGCTCTTAATGCAGCTCATACAGTAACTGTGTCCACAGACTGTAGTCACTGGATCCTTCAGTTTATCCAGACAGATTGGACAGCTGAACTGGTTCGGATCCAGTGCTGAACTGACTTCTGCCATTTTACCACGAACAGTAATAGGATTCAGTTTTATTTTCTCTCATAGTCGTCTGTGGGTGAGAGTGGGAGGAGCTTCCTGCTTCTCAGGCTGCAGTAGGTATGGTTTGCAGTAGGTGTGGTTTTGTACTGAGGCCAGACTGATAAGAGCAGACTGGGCAAACACTGGATTTCAAGTTCATGAATAAAATATTACATTGTAATAACTTTACACACAACAGACATTTATTTACTTTTAATGAGTATCACTGTTACTGACATTGTTTTCCCGCAAACTGGCTATAATCCTACTACTGATTTTGTTGATATTAATTACTGTCCTGACTGACGCAGTGCGGAGCGGGGAAGCAGGCAAGGGAAACAGGGCTGGGGTAAAGAAAGGGGTTTTAATAGGGAAATGGGCACAAAAGAGATACAGACTTCAATGACGGAACTGGGGATTCATACTCTGACGTGGACTTAAATACACAGGAGTTAGTGAAACAACAAGAAACAGCTGATAACATCAGGATTTCATATGAGGTTAACGAGGGGGGTGCGGCACACGAGAGGATTGCACGAGCAGGTCATGACAATCAGGTAGAAAGGTATAAGTCTGCATTTATACTAAGAATGAATTTCTGTGTCTGTTCAGATGATTGTGTGCATTTTAGTAAAGATGAAGCAGATTTACTGGAAAAAAAGTAATTTGATTTGGATCATGTGATGGATCATTTGGAGCATCAGGTGTAACTTGCAGGAATTTGCTATTATAGGTTTAGTAAGACATAAGTTTCATTAAACGCTTTTAAGTTAAAATCTCGCATTTCAGCAGAAACTTAATGGATTCAGCCACCACCAGGGACAAAAATATTAAATACTAGATAAAATATGTAATAAGTTCCAATAACATCTTATCCAGTAGAGGGTTATGGGACACAGCCTGGAGCCTATCACAGGAAGCACAGGGTACAAGGCAGGGACACCCTGGATGGGATGCCAGTCCATCATAGGGCAAACACTCACTCACAGGCTGAGGACAATTTAGACACACTAATTCACCAAACTGCATGATCTTGGACAGCGGGAGGAAACCTGAGGAAACCCACAGGAACACGAGGAGAACATGCAAGCTGTACATGCAGAACCAGGAGTGGGAACCACACCCACAAGCCTGGAGGCATGAAGTGAGAGCAGCTGGTCTGAAGTCCTGAAGGGAGCTGGAGCGCCCTTCTTTGGAACAGTGTGGAGCCGTCCTCCATTACTGCTTATCCTGTACAGGGGGGTGGGGAGCCTGGAGCCTGTCCCAGGTGGCACAGGGCGGGGGACACAATGGATAGGAAACTAGTTTATAGCAGAGCACACACTCACACACACAATCACACACTAAAGGCAGCTTAGAGATTCCAATCAGCTGATCACATGTTTTCAGTCTCTGAAGGACGAGTAGAAAACTCATGTTGGGGGAACATGCAAACTTCACACACAGAGTGGGGTGGGGGTGAAGAAATAAGCCCACAGCCTAAGACCCCACACTTCCCAACAATCACACATTCTGTTAGAATTTATTTAAAGTCACAATTTACTGTAATGCTACAGAATGTTTAATTATTAAAGTCTCCATTTTCAATAACTGTATTGGAATTTAAGCTGACTTTCAGAATTAACTTACAGGATTCACCTGTTTCCCCACCCTTCACCTAAGCAGGTGTGATCTCTGTGCCTTCAAAGCAGACATACACACTTGCCTATATTTACATTTATATCTCTAGTATGTAGCAGATAATATTGCCAAAAGTGGCAAACGAATGAGGCAACCATCACATTGCAAACACACAGCTGTTAAGGTGTTGCCTAAACACAAGTGCAACGATGCTGATATTTCTGGGGTCTGCAGAGATTTGAAAGGGTCTTAGAGCTAGGGTTAATGTTAGGGTTAAGTATGGATGGAGAATCCCAGGGCTGGATGGAAGTAGCAGATCCTAAAAGCCTTAGGAGTTGAAAGAGTCGCCCAAGCTGAAGAGAGGTTCACTGGAGCCCTGAGGCTTCATAGTAACTGTAGGTCCTGTGCCCAAGGTCAGAATCCCCAGACTGGTGGGACATCGTTCATCCCTTACCTGGGAAAAGAGGCTCCTATCCTGGGGAGACTTTGACTGGAGCCCTGGTGCTGCATGGGTCTTAGTACAAGGACTTCCTTGACTTCTTTCCTGGGGAAAGAGGCACCTTAGCCCAGGGACTTAGGCTCCAAAGCCCTGGTGGTTGCCAGATATGGGGACGTCTTTGTTAGGTAATAATGAACGCACAACATGCAGTGATGCCAAGGTCAACAAGAGGTGTTAGACCAGTATTAAGCACATTCCTGCAGCTTAATCTTAAACTTAAACCTAGTCCATAGACTTAAGAGGTAGTTAAGGAATGCTTAATGAATAAATTGGAAAAGTTTCAATCTTGGATTTGGGGGATCGTATTAGACTATTGGGGAGAGGTAATCTCTGCAGGTAATTTTATATGGCCATCTTGTTCAAGGACCAAATTTCAAGTCCAGGAATCATGGACTTCTTAATTGTGAATTATCGTACTGGCTCGAATATAAGACAACCCCGATTATAAGACGACTACTACTTTTTATAAAAAAAAATTTGGGATACCAAATCTTACCGTTATGAAAAAAAAGTAATTTTATTTGAGAAGAACATATAAATTAAACAGCAACCACAGCTTAAAAAGTAAAAACAGGCAATCAGATTACAGTAAGTGTAATAAACAACAAACAAACAAAAAAATCAGAAGGTGGGAGCAATAGGGGCCACAAGCGATAGCAAGGTAAGAGGTGAGGAGGAAGGCGGAGGGACCGCGGGAGGAGGCGAGGAGGAAGACGGAGGGACCGCGGGAGGAGGCGAGGAGGAAGACAGAGGGACCGCGGGAGGAGGTGAGGAGGAAGGCGGAGGTACTGCGGGAGGAGGTGAGGAGGAAGACGGAGGGACCGCGGGAGGAAGCGAAGAGGAAGGCTGAGGGGACACCAGAGGAGGCAAAGAGGGAGTTGAAGCCGCTGCAGGCGACGGCATAGCCACAGCCAGCAAAGGCGCAGGAGTCCGATGAGGCGGAGCTGGAGGAACCGTAAGCGACTGACGAGGCTTCGGAGCTGGAACTACAGATGACCGATGAGTCACCACAGGGAGAACTGCAGGCGACAACCAAGCAGGAGGCAGAGGACCAAATGTGACTGCCAAGCAGGAGCAAGGGAGATCGAAGGTGAGCTGGGAGGCAGGGCGGGTAGAACTCGACCCCGGCATAAGTGTCCTTCCCCTCTGCAGGACACAAAGAGATGGGGTCCTGGCCGGGATCTGCCATGACAGGGTGCTGGTCGGGGCTTCACTCCAGAGGGGTAAATTGGGGCAGGAGTCAGGGTAATTCCTGAGGGGTCCCACTCCACCGCTAATGATCAGGATCTGCCAGGACTGGATCAGGAACCAGGGAATCAGGAAATGCTGGGACGGGATCAGGAACTAGGTACCAACTAGAAACAGCTGATAATATGGGGATTCCACACGAGGTAGATGAGGGGGCGTGGTGAACAAGAGGATCGGCGCAATCAGGGCATGACAAGTATAACTCTTTTCTTATTTGCAAAATAAGTTATTTTTGTTGATTTGATAAAAATACTTCAGTCAACACAGGATTCAGATAAGCTGGACCTGCTCATTATGGGTCATATAAAGTACCTGGGTAGAAGATAATTTGCGCCACACATACTTTTTATTCTTTTGTGGATAAGCTTTTCTTATTTATTGCACTGGTCATTTTAGTTGTTATTAAAGGTACCAATTCTATGATTTATCTTCTTATTATAATGAACTTGTTTAACTCCATCTACCTTTGTTCCTGCCCCCTCCATCTGGACCTAGAGTAGTGTCTTAGAGTCATGTGATTATCTTTGTTTCCTTTACCTTCAATACTGACCCACTTATATGCCTAACACCATCTGACTTGATCCCTACTCTAGCAGTAGGGTTACATTAATTTTTAAGCTTTCATCTCATGGGGCCTGCATGATACCTCACATCCAGCCTCCTACACTTTTAACAGCATGTTTTACAGCTCCAGTCATCTCACCCCAGATCATGCACCACACCACACACTAGGCACGCCATGCATGCAACTCCTTTACTAAGACGTAGTGATGTTTCAGTCGTGAATGAAACGGCTCTCGGAGCCGGCTCTTTGAAGTGAACGATCTGAGCCGGCTCCCGCCTGTGAGTCGGAGTCAGAGCCGCTTTTTTTATTTCTCAAATTTTTTTTTCAAGCCGCACGGATTGGTCAACCACAAGATGCATGTCTGCTCTGAGCAGGACGGGGAGGGGCGGTGCTACAGGGTGCGTTCGACTTGGGCTTTAAGTCTTAAGTTGTCTTGCTCTCGTGAGGTTTTTGTACCATGTGACATGGTGACGTTTTGCAGCACCGGCTGAAGTCAGACAAAAAAACCTAACCATGATGTATTGCTTTAAGCCAGCGCTGCAAACGGCTGTGTGAAGTCAAACGCACCCATAGAGAAATACAGCAATCGCACGCACAGACAGAGAAACAGGAGGGAAGGAGACACGCATGACAAAATGAATGACTGCAGGAAACGGAGTAAAATTTAGATACATTTCAATTACATTGATAATACAAAGGCAGAGTGTAGAGCGTGCAAGATTAAAATCTCATATCGAACAGGCTCTACAAATAACTTGCATTAGCACCTGAGAACTGTACATCCATCAGTGCAGTGGGAAGAAAAAAAGGCAAGCAAGTGAACCTGCTACTAAGGAAAGTGACAGTTTGTCAATGTCTACACCGTCATCCAGTACAGCAGCACAACCACCTAGACCTACAACCTAGAGCTCTATGAGACAGTTTGTGCAAAAAGCTATGATTCCAGTAAAACAGAAAACAATTGATGAGGAATTGGCTAAAATGATTGCATGTGAGTTCCAACCATAGTAATTCATATCACTAATAAATTAATTTAAATACCAAAAAAATCTGAAGAGCCACTTGGGAGTCGAAAGAGACGGCTCTTTTAAGTGAGCTGAGCCATAAGAGCCGGCTCTCTTAAAAGAGCCGGAATTCCCATCACTACTAAGACGCAATATTGCTGTCAAATGAATGATTAACGCATGATTGAGGAAGCTTCTCTCTCTTGGCAAGGTCGCAGGCACAGGCAAACAACCTCTGTACCAGTGGCATAAGAACAGCACAAGAACAGTATGTTCAGACCTTGATCTTGGTGCCTAAGACCTAAAACACAAGTGAATCCCACTAAGCACCCATCCAGACTACTTCACACTTAGTTCCCTCAAAAATCCTCCCATACCACAACACCCCATGGTCATGGCACCCCCCAAAAGCATACAGAGAATCAGTGTATACAATCAGTCTCTTCCCTGTTCCAAGATGACACTCTTGGGTCAATGCAACAAATCAGCAACCTGGGCTGCCCACTGGGAGGGGAGCCAGCCAAGTCTCCATCTTCAGAAGAAGAGACAGGGACACGCTCTTCAGACGAGTCGCCCAGAACTAGATCCCTTTCCATCGCTTGGCTCTGCTGTTTTTCAGGTACCAAACCAATCTGGGCCCAGCTAATTTCAGTGTTTCCTAACACAGGCACACATGCTATGTACTATGCCTTTTGTATTTGCCTTGCCCAAGATTTATAAGACCACCAAATCTCAGTTGGAGATATTCATATTCATGTTTACAGCTGTTGTTTAGGTAGAAAACCCAAAACACAGCCTGGTACAAACTCAATAATCATGAGCCCAGAGTCCATTCAGCCATAGCCAGCAGTAGTAAGAAAGATGGATGGAAGAAAGGCTCAGATCCTAGTGGGTTATAAGAACAGCTTATTGCAGGGGTCGTCAGACTTATCCACAAAGGTCCAGTGTGTTTGCAGGTTTTTGGGATAACCTTTTAGGACTCTTCAGCCAATCAGTCCTCTAATTTGTAATCCAATTAGGGAGTTTCAGCAAAAACCTGCATACACAGCGGCCCTTTATGGATAAGATTGGCCACCCCTGACTCAATGCCAGGAAGATACACTTGGCGCCACAACCAGGTACTGAAGTGCTTGGCCTCAACAGTACAGCACAAGAGAGTGCCAACCAGTGCCATCCCCCCAAATGCCCAGACCACCTTCCCACAACTAACATCCTTCATCCAGGAAGGGGAGAAACAGCAGACTAAACCTTCACCTGCTGACTCATCCCTGCTGGATACAGCCAGAGATTGGGAATTGTGTGTTGACCTAAATCAGAGGCTCACCTTCTCATTGTCACAAAACTGCAGCCAAATCTGGTCCTCAGGTCCAAGTCCTGCTGTCGTGTCTTCAGCATTGAGCTGACAGTCCCTTGGGAGGATGCCATCAGTGTGGCATATGAAAGGAAAAAGCTGCGGTATACCAACCTGGCAGCTGCATCCAGTGGATGTGGGCTGCAGGAGCTTTACAGCCAGTTCCACTAGAAGGCTGCTGGAGGAAGTGGCCATCAGAGGGGAGGACCAGCAGAAGGCAATGAAGGATCTCGCCGCTGTCACTGAATGTAGCAGTTATTGGCTGTGGCTGAAGCGAAAGGAGTCAGTATGGGCTGCCAAATGACCACTTAGGCACCATGAGACACACACCCAGATCTGATCAGCCTGTGGTTGGTCTGCCTCAGCTGACGGTGTCTTGTGATAAAAGGATGAAAAATGCAATGAGTCCGGCCTACACAACTGAGGATGTGTCATATGGGTGGAAGCATCACTGCATAGACATCAACATGTCATACCATCACAGAAGACATCTTCAAACCCACTCAAAGCAAGTGCTACGCTGAATTGTCAGCGACTGTAACACCTAGTCCTATTAAGCAAACAAAAAGGGCTTCTTCACGGAGGTGTATCTGCCGTGTACTATGCATTAACATTTGAATGGCCCATGATGAATAAGACGCCCAAATTTCACATGGAAGTATGGCTTCTTATTCAAATCAATGTGCACAATTACTCACCATGCCATGCTGTCAGTTTACTGTCCGAAAAGAAAATCACATTAAGCTTGGGCAATGTGACCACTAACATTACAGTGATATTTGTGAAGTGCATATATTAAATAAATAAATGTCATCCATCCATCCATCCACCCATCATCTTCCACTTAATCCGAGGTCAGGTCGCGGGGGCAGCAGTCTCAGCAGGGAGGCCTAGACTTTCCTCTCCCCGGCAACTTCATCCAGCTCCTCTGGGGGGATCCCGATGCATTCCCAGGCCAGCCGAGAGACATAGTCCCTCCAGCGTGTCCTGGGTCTTCCCCGGGGTCTCCTCCAAGTGGGACATGCCCGGAACACCTCACCAGGGAGGCATCCAGGAGGCATCCTAATCAGAAGCCCGAGCCACCTCATCTGGCTCCTCTCAATGCGGAGGAGCAGCGGCTCTACTCTGAGTCTCTCCCGAATGACTAAGCTCCTCACCCTATCTTTAACGGAGAGCCCAGCCACCCTGCGGAGGAAATTCATTTCGGCCGCTTGCAACCAAGATCTCGTTCTTTCGGTTACTACCCATAGCTCATGACTATAGGTGAGGGTAGGAACGTAGATCGACTGGTAAATCAAGAGCTTCGCCTTTTGACTCAGCTCTCTCTTCACCATGACAGACCGATGTAGCGCCCTGCTGACACCACACCGATCCGCCTGTCGATCTCCCATTCCATCGTTCCCCCACTTGTGAACAAGATCCCGAGATACTTAAACTCCTCCACTTGGGGGAGGACCCCATCCCCAACCCGGAGAGAGCATTCTATCCTTTTCTGGCTGAGGACCATGGTCTCGGATTTGGAGGTGCTGATTCTCATCCCAGCCGCTTCACACTCGGCTGCGAACTGCTCCAGTGAGAGCTGAAGGTCACGGTCCGATGAGGCCAACAGAACCACATCATCTGCAAAAAGCAGAGACCTAATCCTGAGGTCACCAAACCGGACACCCTCAACGCCCTGGCTGCGGCTAGAAATTCTGTCCATAAAAACTATGAACAGAATCGGTGACAAAGGGCAGCCCTGACAGAGTCCAACCCTCACCGGAAACAAGTCCGACTTATTGCCGCCCAAGCGAACCAGGCTCTGGCACCGGTCATATAGGGACCGAACCGCCCTTAAAAGGAAGCCAGGTACCCCATACTTCCGGAGACTGCTCGGGAAAACTCCCATGAACCCTCCAAAATCCTGCTGAGGGTATGTTGCTGGTCTACTGTTCCACGGCCAGGGTGAAAACCACACTGCTCCTCTTTAATCTGAGGTTCGACAATCCGGCGGACCCTCCTCTCCAGAACCCCCAAATAGACCTTACCAGGGAGGCTGAGGAGTGTGATCCCCCTGTAGTTGGAGCATACCCTCCAGAGAGGGACCACCACCCCGGTCTGCCAGTCCAGAGGCACTACCCCCGATGTCCACGCGATGCTGCAGATGCGTGTCAACCAGGACAGCCCCGCAACATCCAGAGCCTTGAGGAACTCCGGGCGAATCTCATACACCCCCAGGGCCCGGCCACCAAGGAGTTTTTTGACCACCTCAGCGACCTCCGCCCCAGAGATAGGCGAGTCCACCCCCAAGTCCCCACACTCTGCTTCCATATCGGAAGGTGTGTCGGTGGGATTGAGGAGGTCTTCGAAGTATTCCTTCCACCGACCCAAGACATCCCGAATTGAGGTCAGCAGCGCACCATCCCCACCATAAATAGTGTTGATGCTGCACCGCTTTCCCACCCTGAGCCGCCGGATGGTGGACCAGAATCTCCTCAAAGCTGTCCGGAAGTCATTCTCCATGGCCTCGCCTCCCCCCACAACCGAGATTTTGCCTCAGCAACCGCCAAAGCCGCATCCTGCTTGGCCTGCCGGTAGCTGTCAGCTGTGTCTGGAGTCCCACAGGCCAGAAAGGCTCGATAGGACTCCTCCTTCAGCTTGACAGCATCCGTCACCGCCAGTGTCCACCAGCGTGTTCGGGGATTGCCGCTGCGACAAGCACTGACCACCTTAGGCCGCAGCTCCGGTCAGGTGCCTCCACAATGGAGGCACGGAATATGGCCCATTCGGACTCAATGTCCCCCGCCTCCCCCGGGATATGGGAGAAGTTCTGCTGGAGGTAGGAATTGAAACTCTCCCTGACAGGGGATTCCGCCAGACGTTCCCAGCAGACCCTCACTATACGCTTGGGCCTGCCAGGCATGGCCGGTTACCTCCCCCACCAGCGGAGCCAACCCACCACCAGGTAGTGATCGGTTGACAGCTCCGTCCCTCTCTTCACCCGAGTGTCCAAGACATGCGGCCGCAAGTCCGACGACACGACTACAAAGTTGATCATCAAACTGCGACCTAGGGTGTCCTGGTGCCAAGTGCACATATGGACACCCTTATGCCTGAACATGGTGTTCATTATGGACAATCCGTGACGAAGTCCACAGAAATCCAATAACAAAGCACCGTTCGGGTTCAGATCGGGGGGGGGGGGCGTTCCTCCCAATCACACCCCTCCAGGTCTCACTGTCATTGCCCATGTGAGCATTGAAGTCCCCCAGCAGAACAAGAGAGTCCCCAGGAGAAGCACTCTCCAACACCCCTTCCAAGGACTCCAAAAAGGGTGGATATTCTGAACTGCCGTTTGGGGCATAAGCGCAAACAACAGTCAGGACCCATTCCCCCACCCGAAGGCGAAGGGAGGCTACCCTCTTGTCCACTGCGGTAAACCCCAATGTACAGGCACCCAGCCTGGGGGCAATAAGTATGCCCACGCCCGCTCGGCGCCTCTCCCCGTGGGCAACTCCAGAGTGGAAAAGGGTCCAACTCCCCTCTAGGAGACTAGTTCCAGAGCCCAAGCCGTGCGTCGAAGTGAGTCCAACTATATCTAGCCGGAACTTCACAACCTCGCGCACCAGCTCAGGCTCCTTCCCCATCAGAGAGGTAACATTCCATGTCCCTAGAGCTAGCTTCTGCAGCCAAGAATCGGACCGCCAAGGTTCCTGCCTTTGGCCGGCGCGCAACTCACACTGCACCCGACCCCTTTGGCCCCTCCTACAGGTGGTGAGCCCGTTGGAGGGGGGACCCACTTGCCTTGTTCGGGCTGTGCCTGACCAGGCCCCATGGGTGTAGGCCTGCCAACCAGACGCTCGCCATCGAGCCGCTCCCCCAGGCCTGGCTCCAGGGGGGGGGCCCCGGTGACCCGCTTCCGGGCAAGGGAAACCGTGAGTCCAAAATTGTTCTCTTCATAAGGGGTCTTCTGAGCCGCACTTCGTCTGGTTCCTCACCCAGTACCTGTTTGCCTTGGGTGACCCTACCAGGGGCATAAAGCCCCAAACAACATAGCTCCTGAGATCACTGGAACACACATTTTATTCATACATTACTTTGTATTTTCAAAATGTCTTCATTATAAACTGTGCAGCATGTGCTGTGCAGCTTTTGCCGCCCTGAACTCTATAGAAGCTGTGAATAAAAAACTTCAGCCACGTTATAAGTAGCCAACTTCAGCCTCGTGGATGATCTGCGCATGGAAACTCGTGTTCATACTACATTTGGCTGTGGATGTAGATACTTATGTTTGGTGCTGCATACAGTACAAGAGTGATACTCAATCAGACCAGGAGAGGGAAGATGCATTGCAACAAACAGATATACAAGCAGTATAGTGAAATACATAAGCTTTTATGAACATTTTTAAAGTTATCAGTTTAGACTTGCACAGTATTATGGTAATAAGGTAATTCCAATTTCAAAGGTATTTTGAAATTCTTACAATGAAATTTCTCTCCTCATCCAGCTGCTCACCACAACTACTACAACAACAGCAGCTATTCTTCCTTTACTCTTTCATCATTGATCGCCGACCTGTGAAAGTCGGTGCTGCCACCTACTGGAAATACCTAATCAATTTCCTTGCACGTCTGCAGCCGATGTGCATGGTTTACACTAGAAATAATAATCTCAGCGACATGCACACTGTCTGTAGCCGTCCGCAGCCAACCTGAAATGACAAAATTTAGGCCACTTTGCCTCATTCACAACCGAAAGTGGATGTGGAAAAGTGAAGCATGAATTGGCAAGTCAAGTCATCCATATGTCATGAAATGAGAAACGCACAGAACTCAATCACCAACTGTCATGCCCGGCTCGTCCGCTCCTCGTGTGTGCCACGCCCCCTGCCTTCCCACGTGTATTTCCCTGATTGTACCCCGCTGTATCGGATTACTTTGATTAGTCTTGTCTGGTTTTAAGTCCTGGTCTTACTTGTTAGCGGTGTCCGTCATTGATGTTGTAGCCCTTGTGGGTGGTGATGGTCGTTGGCGTGTCATGTTCCCCAGTCCTTGTCATCATAATAAATCCCCGTTTACCCTACTTCTGCCTGGTCGCTTGCCTCTCCGCTCGTCACCGTACCCGTGCGCCTCTACCGCCGACGTCCCACGTCACACCAACAAAACACATATGGATAAAATTCACAAATAATCTTGTTAGTTCAGCTTCTCTGGCAAATGCACAGGTGCACACGGGCAGCAGCAATCCTGTCCCTGATATGGCCAATAGATATCAAGCTGCTGTTCTGACACTTTTTGAACAATATTATTATTATTTTTGCCTTAAATTAGGACAAAGTGTTTTATCACATTATAGCGAAATTGCTAGAAAGAATGTAGGCTACTACTCGGTTATTCATCTGCAAGGAATTAATAGGATATCCTGGAAAAAAAAAGAATCTAGACAGATGCGATCAGATGCGAATATCCAATTGTAATCATTAGCAAAAAAAAGTACCAAGTGTAGAGTTGTTAGATTTGTCCTTACGGTTAATAAATATGACGTAGGTGGGTGTGACATCTGGTGGGGGTTAGGCGATAAAGAGTCATTAAAGAAGTTACTGGTCGCTCTTAATAAATGTGTCTGTAACCTTATTAAACCCATTCTACAGGGTGTCAGAAGTGAAATATAATGGCTCAGGGACTTCGGCGAATTGATCCGCTTGTTTTTGACAAAGATACTGCTGACAACTGGCACAAATTTGAAAAGAAATGGCACATCTACTGCTGTGCTGGGCTATCGTACAAACAAAAAAAGGTGCAGGCTTACACGCTCCTCAACCTGGCTGGTCCTGATGCAGTGGAGAAGTCCGAAGCGTTGGTCTATGAGGAGGGAGAGGATAAAGACGATCTGGAATTTCTAGTGAAAAAGTTTCAGGATTTATGTCTGCCCACGAAAAACGTAATCATGGACAGACACGCATTCAACACCACTTGCCAAATGTCGGGTGAGTCGATTCAGTCTTACGTTTCCAATTTGAAAATTCTGGCAAAAAAAAAATATTTTGATGTCCTGCAAAATTAACTCATTCGAAACTGCATTGTCTGTGGTATCGAATATGACAGCGTTCGTAAACAACTGCTACGTGAACAACACCTTACGCTTGAATCAGCTATTAATAAATGTATGCTCAATGAGCAATCTGATAGAAGCACAAGGGAATTAAAAAGAGAAGCTGAAGTTTGTGCCATGCAAAGACGAAGTTGTGCCAATTGTAATGGGCAACATTCCCCTGTGAAGCATAAGTGTCTCGCATTTAATAAACGGTGCTGAAGCTGAATCACTTTGCACGATGCTGTTGGTCTGCCCCAGTGCAGAATGCCATCCAGCTCAGCAATAAGTCCAGAGGGCAGCCAGCAGTCAGGGTGCATGAAGTAGAGCTTCAATCCCATGCCTCCCCAGAAGACACCTTTTACTGTGATCCAGTTGACCTCACCACTGAGAAGGATGAAATTTTCACCAGTCTGACACTCACAAATGGTAGGGGGTATCTGAAAGTTAAAGTTGACACTGGTGCGAGGTGTAATGTCATTTCTAAACAGATGCTGGACAAACTTGCTCCTGAAATTTCTGTCAATGCCACAGAGAAGGTACATCTGCTAGCTTATGGCGGCCAGCAAATCAATACTGTACTGCAGTTCTGAATTGTACCCAAGGTCAATTCAAATTTCATGTGGTAAAGCGTGATGTTAAGCCACTACTGGGTTTACGGGACAGTGTTGCTGTTGGTCTCATACGACTGGGATCTGACGTCCATGTGCTACAGCCTCAAGTACCTGAACTAATTGAGTACAGTGACCTTTTTGACTGTGTCACCATCGGGAAAGTGCCAGTTGTGGATCACATGAGATTGGACAGTAATGTGCTGCCCACCACATGCATGCCTAGGAAAGTGTCCATAGCCATGAAGGAGAAAGTGAAGGCAGAGCTTGACCACATGACTGAATTAGGTGTCATCATACCAGAAAACAAAGCAACTGAATGGGTGTCTGCTATGGTTGCTGCCAGGAAGCGTGATGTTCTGTCAGAATCTGCATAGACCCAGTGCACCTGAACCAGGCTTTACTCCGACCTCTTCACCCCCTGAAAAGCATTGATCAGATCACTGCGGATATGCCAGGTGCAAAAGTGTTCAGTACTCTTGATGCAAAGTATGGTTTCTGGCAGATGAAGCCTCATCTAAACTGAGCACCTTTATGACCCCTTATGGATGATAGAGGTTCTTAAGAATGCCTTTTGGTATCGCCACAGGAAGTGAAGTTTTTCAGCTTTGCATGGAGTAGTTGTTCGCAGGACAACCCTGCAAAATAGTGGTGGATGACATTCTCTTCTGGGGCCGCACACAAGTTGAACACGATATACGGTTCTCAACAGAGTATGGGTCTTGAACATGAAATTGAATTGAGAAAAGTGTAAATTCCGTGTCAGTTCAGTTCGATATGTTGGGCATCTTCTCACTGCTGATGGTGTGAAACCGGACCCTGACAAAACTGAGGCAGTCTGCCATATGCCAAGACCCCAGGATAGGCTGGGCCTTCAACAGTTCCTTGGTATGTCAAATTCCATCCATCCATTTTCCAAACCGCTTATCCTACTGGGTCGCAGGGGGTCCGGAGCCTATCCCAGAAGCAATGGGCACAAGGCAGGGAACAACCCAGGATGGGGGGCCAGCCCATCGCAGGGCACACTCACACACCATTCACTCCCACATGCATTCCTACGGGCAATTTAGCAAGTCCAATTAGCCTCAGCATGTCTTTGGACTGTGGGGGGAAACCGGAGTACCCGGAGGAAACCCCACGACGACATGGGGAGAACATGCAAACTCCACACACATGTGACCCAGGCGAAGATTCGAACCCGGGTCCCAGAGGTGTGAGGCAACAGTGCTAACCACTGCACCACCCCTGCCGCCCCTGGTATGTCAAATTATCTGTCCAAATTTATTCCCCACTACAGTGAACTTACCGGCCCTTTACGACACCTGCTTCACCGGGATGTTGAATGGCTTTGGCACGATGCCCATGACCTGGTATTTGAGAGGTTGAAACTTGCCATAGCACACCTACCGGTACTCCAGTACTTCGATGTGACCAAGCCTGTGGTTCTCTCAGCTGATGCGTCTGAACATGGCCTGGGTGCTGTGTGTCTCCAGCACGGCCGTCCTGTTGCTTTCGCCTCACGCGCCCTGATGCCCACGGAGTCACGCTATGCTCAGATCAAAAAAGCAATGCTGGCCTTAGTATTTGCAGCACGAAAATTTCATGACTTCATCTATGGCCGCACTGTCACCGTAGAGACTTATCATCAGCCCCTGATCACCATACTGCGGAAGCCTCTGCATTCTGCCTCACCACGCTTGCAAGGCATGATGTTGAAGCTCCACCGTTACAGCCTGGATGTGACCTACAAATGTGGCAAAGATTTTATCATGGCTGACGCTCTCTTTCGTGCTCAACTCTCTGCATCAGACCCCACTGTAGCTGATGACCACTTGGAGGTCATGACAGTCCATATACTGTTGTCTCGTCGCACTGATGAGCTGAGAGATGCTATCGATAAGGATGCTACCTGCTGGCAGCTCATGGACACTATCCAAACTGGTTGGCCACCTTCTTCAAAAGAACTCCACCACGGTCTTCTGCACTTCTTTGCCATGAAGTAAGAGTTAACAGTCCAAGATGGACTCATACTTCGAGGTCAAAGGTTGCTCATTCCACTCGCTCTGCAGAAATTCTATACTATAGCTTCACCAGGGTCATCCAGGCCTTGAGACAATAAAATGCAGGGCAAAGGAAACAATGTATTGGCCCTCTATATATGCTGATTTAGAAAGAGAACTTTCCTGCTGTGCACCCTGCAATGCACTGAGACCCCATCAGACAAAGGAACCTCTGCAGCAGCATGACGTTCCAGACCTTCCCTGGACCAACACGGCAGCGGACATATTCGAGTGGAGGGGCAGAATGTATTTGGTTCTCATTGACTCCTATTCTGGCTGGTATGAGCTGGATTACCTCCATGACATGACAAGCCGCACAGTTATTGCGAAACTCAAGAGGCACTTTGCCACCCATGGGGTTCCCTCCACCCTGATGACGGACAACACTAGCCAGTTTGTTTGCAAGGACTTATTTGACTTCATCCACTCATGGGACTTCAGACATATCCGCAGCAGTCCTCAATCTCCTCAAAACAATGGCTTAGCAGAACAGGCAGTTCGAGCCGCGAAACATCTGCTGGAGAAATGCCACCGTGAGAAGATGGACATTCAGGTCGCTCTTCTGCAAACCCGCAATCTGCCCCGGGATGCCCTTTCCTCTCCAGCTCAGAGACTCCTCTCCAGACAGACTAGAACCTTCATCCCTGTGAGCAAGGCTGCCCTGACACCAGTCGTCCAAACCCAGGTGAAAGCTGCCATTCTGCGTAAGCGACTTCAGGCCAAAGCTTATTATGACAGGTCAGCACACCAGCTCCCAGCTTTGACAGCAGGGCAGACAGTCCGGATGCAGACTCCCTGTGGGTATGACCGATTATCAGTAATGCGCAGCCCTGCACCTCAGCCTAACAGTTATATTGTGGCCTCGCGTGGTACTGCCTGTCAGAAACAGGCGACAACTCCTCCAGGTTCCGGAACCTGCTCCCGTGGAGGAGGAAGACACACTGCCAACTCCTTCCCAAGGCACATCAGCTGCTGCTGCTCCTGTTCCTGAACCTCAACCTCCATCATCTACTCCTTCAGCACATACAACTGTGTGCCCAGCGGGTCCAGTGAACAGCCAGCCTTATGTCACCCGGTCAGGGAGAATTAGTCATCCCAACCAACGCAATCAGGACTACATAGTACCATAAGTTAACATATTAAACCTCTCATTAATAAATGAATAAATATATAAACACTTTAACCTACCAGTTCTTTGGCATTCCTGGTAATTGTTAAACTGTGAATTCCCCTCATGTATTACATCACTGTTGGGTTGATATTATCTTTTAAGAGTTTTTTTTCTTTCTAACCCTCACCCAGTTTATGGGTGTTTGCCTGTGAATAATTTATATATTTGCAAACTGCGGTTCTTCCTGGTTCTTCTTTGATTCTCATTGATGAAGGGCTTCTTCCTTGCTTTGTGGGACTTCAGTCCTGCTTCTAGGAGCCTGATGTGAACTGTCCTAGCAGTGCACTTCATACCTGGATGTTTCCCATTCCTTTTAAAGGTCACTTGATGTCATCCTACGATTAATGAGAAACTGTCAGATAAGTTAATGGTCATATCTGACTGGTTTATGGTCATTCCCAGTGCCTCCTGCTTCACCTTATTCTTGTCTTCTATTCTTGTATTCTGCTGTCTTAGAAATTTCGAACCGGGAAGTAAACCTGCTGCTCAGTGTGGTCTTCTGCTACACTAAATTTTGTTTTAAAATATAGAGTGTTTTCTTAATTTTTTCCACCTCTGTTGTATCTGATAATCTTATTCCTAAATTGTGTGTCTTTAATAAGACACTCAAATCATGATTTCTAAAAAAGGGAATATATGTTTGGCTTAGTAATTTGGAATCACATACAGTGTATTACTGATGTAAATCAGGAAGCTATTCACATTAATCTTAAGTAAAAATAGGCTGCAGTCAGAACAGCAAATCAACTCAACTATAACCATTCTCGTTGATATTAAATAAACTCGTTCAAGAAAGATTTACTGTATTAAAATTTTACAGGTTTACTTTTGAGTAATTTTAGCAGGTTAATTTTTTATTGTGCGTTAAATAATGACTGTGCCCGTTAACCATATTTGGCGTATTGTGATGGGGACGTTAACTGAGGGACCGCAGTGTCTCACGTGCTGCGACCGACGGGAAACCCGCTGTTACCTCAGGGCGGCAGTAGGGGGCGTCTGAGCTGCGGCTTAGCCGTCAGAAGTTAAACTGTATTTTTAATAAGTAAAAATGTGTTACGTGTCACGTGGGGCAGGACGGGTGCGCTGGGCGTGCGTGGCTGGAGCGGCTCGGAGAGCAATAAAAACAAGCCTCAGGCATGAAACGGGACGAACTGGTTTTAATTTGGTGATCGGGACAGGAAAGAATGCACGGTCACAGAAATCACCGACAGAAGTAACATTGCTCAATGACGGACAAGAGGTAAATGCACAACAGAGACTTAAATACACGGAACTAATCAAAAGAGAACAAGACACGACTGGGCACGATCAGGGAATCACACGTGGGTAATTAGGGGGCGTTGCATACACGAGGAGCGGACGGGCCCTGTGTCACATTACGCTTTATTCATAATTACTTGTCTAATTATTTACTTAGGTAGTAAGTGTCATGATATGTTAATAATCTATAGTTATCCTGATGCACAGGTGATGATGGGAGTGACGGGGCGGAGCTCAGAAAAATAAAGATGGACAGCTGAAGCCAGCACACTCGACTTACGTGTCTGTTCACCATTTACATTTACAGTATTTGGCAGATGCCCTTAGCCAGGGCGACTTACATAAGTGTTTTGAGACTCTGCGATGAATTTTTCCGATACTAGCTCAATAAGGCTATGAATACCATCTATCTGAATACTCTGTTGAGAAAGTGCAAAATTTTATTTATTTTTTTTAATACACACACACAAGGAAAATAGCTGAGTAAGAATACAGAAATCAGAAATACTACTTCAGGTATCTCTTAAAAAGGAATGTTTTCAGTTGTCGCTTGAAGACATTCAAGGATTCAGCTGTTCGGACATCTAGGGGGAGTTTATTCCACCAACTAGGTGCCAGGACAGAGAAGAGCCGAGATGTGTGTCTTCCTTGTGCCTTGAGCGGTGGTGGGACCAGTCGAGCAGTGCCGGAGGATCGGAGAGATCGTGGTGCAGTGCGGGGTGTGATGAGGTCTTTTAGGTAGGATGGTGTCAGACCAATTTTGTATCCTTAAAAGAGGACTATATGTGAAAACACCCTAAAACATTCTTGGACCTTTCAATTTAGCATATCCACTGCCCTCTACAGGATTCTGTTGAAACAACATCCCCTATTTAAGGTGGTACGGATCCTGCAAATAAGAAGCTGGCAAATAAGTAGCCAACTTCAGGCTCATCTGACTGGGCGCTGCTACTGGGGGGCTGAGTGTAACGGGGATGAGGTCAGTATAGGCATCACATATAAAAGGATCCGCAGGAAAAGAGAGAGTGATGACAGCAGGCTTGGATACAATAACAAGTCCTGGTGTTTGTACTGCTCTCCCCCCAGGATAGGGGTGTACCTGAAAATTCACTGAGTTATGAATGTGTTCATAGATTACTATAGACAAGGCTTTCATAGAAAGTGTTATGAAAATTTTACATACAAAATTTTACAAAGTAATTTACATTGATTTCAATTTTTTACTCCTACCTTTTCAGTGCATACCACCTGGGCACGCTCCGAGTACCACATATGTATGATATGTGTACCAGTTTGAGAACTACTGGTATAAGTCATTAGAAAAACAATGGCTGGATACATTTTATAGCACATTCATCACAATATATTACAATGTTTTACATGTAACATATATGCCTTTATTAAAATATGACATTTTGTTTTATTGGGTATTGCAGAGTTTATTGTTCTGTATTGTATAACCTACAGTTGTAGCCTTTAAGTAGGTTGGATAAAAATTGTAATGTTTTTGGACAAAGACCTTTTAAAGAACCTTTTAGTCTCTTTTCAAGTGAGGGGATCATTTACTCACTTTTTCTGTAAAACTGTGTGTAAATAGCCACCGTAAAAAAGCACAACCTGACACATAAACAGCTGGAAGTTTGTGCTGATCTTTAAGTTGGTTTCATGTGTAGGAAGGAAATCCGGTGCGAACCAGATTGAAACGTGGTGTAGCAATGCTGTCAAACAATGGAACAAGTGTGCACCAGTCTCTCTAAGAATTACACAACTGTCTAGAATAAAAAGTACTGATCCATGAAGAAAGTGCAACTCCATCTGTGTCAGTACAATAAGGGACAAAGAGTGTTAAAAGTGACTTGACCCATTTCCCATGTCTGTGAACAGAAAGTTAAACAGTCCCATTTGAACGACAAGTGCACTATTCAACAGGAGCAGAACTGAATTTAGGTGGAACACAATGGATTTCATTTAGCCCGTCGTGGTATAAGGTCCAGATCCGTGCTTCTTCAGAACATGGCTGCTCTTGCAAATACATCCATGCTCAGTTTCCCATGGATTCCAGTTCAGGAGCATTTTGAATAGCACTCCTCTGGATGTCTGTTGTTTAATTTGCATTCCAGGTTACTTTTTTTAATATCCTCCTGAGATACAGGGATTTTATTATTTACTATTGATTTGACAGAAAGAGCCAGCAAGGTCACGTCCACGCAAATGTGATGTCATCTTAAAGCCCTAACTGTCCTCCTTAAGGCCTAGTCTTCTCCCTCACCAGCCCAGCACCTGTGCCCTGGATCCTATCGCCTCCCAGGTCCTCCAGGCCATCTCTCCTATACTTACCCTTCCACATACCCACTTGATTAACTCATCCCTTTACACCAACACCTTCCCTGCCAGACTTACACAGGCTCAAGTTACACCACTGCTGAAAAATCCCTCACTCGATCCTTCTCAGTCTGATAGCTATTGGCCAGGCTCCCTTCTCTCATTCTTGTCTTAAACTCTGGAACCTGCTGTCCTCAGCCACATCTCTGAATTTCTCACTGGATTCAGACCTGTGCACTCGACTCAGACTGCCCTCCTCACATCTTTGGATACACTTAGAGCCACAGGAGCCCTATCTCGGTCATCTGTCTTGATCCTCCTTGACTCCAGACGGTACTCGTGTGCTTCCCCAATGGAGAAATGAGCTGCTGAACCACATTAAGTCATTAGTCTCCCTCTCGCCCTTCAAGAAGACCCATCTGTTACATTCCTCTATTAGACTCATTGTTCATTGAATCCTCTTGTTGCACTTCTGGCCTTCAGATAGTCTTATTAGGTTCTTCCTTTGTTAATGGTTGTTGTGTAGCTCCAGTTCCAATACTGCTTACTCTATACCTGAGCATTTATTCAAAGCTCAACTTAGCTGCAATCATGCCTCGTTGACATCTTAACAGCACGTATGTTGCAATGGGCTATTTGCCTCACTTGTGTGTCGCTTTGGATAAAAGTGTCTGCTAAATATGAAAAACGATTCCCCCAGGGTGCCCGCTAATGTGCCTTAAACTGGAAAATAATAACTGCAACAAAAATTATAACGATGATAATAATAATAAAGTAATCATGTGAAGAATGAGAAAGAGAAGAATTGTGTATGTTTCTGTTTACAAAGACCGAGTGGCACAGTGGATCCCCTGGACAGACCTGGAAAGCACCGATGACCTTCACCCACATCCATCGAGACACTCTGTGGACAGGCTGGACTGACAAACCCGCTGTGTCATGCTATAGGAGACTGGGGGGGCTGACAGTGTGCAGCAGCGACGAGGGTCTTCCATCAATCTGAGGACACATCTGATCATGAGAAATAAATACATAAATAATTTAAAGACGGACTGAACAGCATTCTAATGAGTGTTGCTGTCCAAAACACCCACGTGGGCAGGGAAGGTGACACTATCAACGGTAGTGGTTGGGGGTAGGGGGTGACTGCTACTAGGATGTCACTGAGAGTTCCTGTCTCCTGTTCCCTCCCAGGGGACGCGGCCGCTCCCAGCCCCGGCGGATCCTGGCCAGCCTTCGGGTCAGGCATGGAAGCAGCAGGGTGGCTTTGGCCGACAGGGCCAGCAGGGGGAGCAGTGAGGCCAGGATGAAGGAAGGCGGAGTGTACCACACGTAGCTGGCCGGCTCCGCCCACTTCCTCCAGCCGAACACCAGTGCGTGCGCCGTACAGAGCAGCAGGGCGCCGTATCCCAGAGTCCTCTGCAGGGGAAAAGCGGCACACTTTGCAGGAATTACTGAATAAGTTAACCTGCAGTGACCTTCAGCACATTCTCACAGGTGGCTTTATGGCCCCAGATCTGTAGCAGAGCCAGGCCGGATTAAGAGATCACCTATCAAGGCAAGTTGGGCAGGCATAATGCAACGAGCCCTGAGATTTTGTGTTTTATTTTCTTTGTACATGTTACCTCTAAGTCCCATAATATCAAAGGACAGAGTATCTATCACTGCTACGTTGACGACACGCAGCTCTACCTCTCATTAAAACCTGGCAACCCCGATGCACTGCAACGCCCGTTCGACTGCCTAAAGGACAAAAAGCAGTGGATGGTGGCAAATCTCTGAACGAGAGCAAGACGGAAATATTAAATGTTTGGATCCCAGTTTGCTGTCAGTCATGTAGCTTATTATTTTGGGTAAGAGACTGCATTAGACCGAAGCTGAAGAATCTCAGTTTTTTATTTGATTCTGATTTTAAATTTGACAAATAAATGTGGTAGTGTAATCTTCCTTTTACCATCGCAGAGTTTTAAGCAAGATCAAGTGCATGTTGTCTTTTAGCGATTTTGAGGCGTTGATCCATGCTTTTATCTTCCCGCACCTGGACCCGCACCTGTAATGCACTTTACTTTGGGGTCAGCCAGACTGCACTGTCTTGTCTGCAGTTTGTGCAAAAAGCTTCAATTCTATCATCGTTAAACTGGTTGCCACTGAAGCAGAGTTTAAAATGTTACTGTTCGATTTTATAGCATTAGAATGGGGAAGCACCCGCTAATATCAGGGCCTCATACATCCGTACCGCCCACCGAGAGCCCTGAGGTCATCTGATCAGCTGCTGCTCTCCGTACCAATCAAAACTCAAAAACTCATTTTATCGCTGAGGTTTTTTAGATAAATGTGCTATGTTTAATTACAGTTTTTTGTAAGTGTGATGTTTGTTTTATTTTATACTACGGGACCGTTGAATGCTTGAATCTGATTTATGCATTACCACCTCGGGTGTGCATTATTTTCTAATAATTCAACGGCCCGTCGTCAATTATTCCTTACATATTTTACATTTTTCTTCGTTTTATTTGTTTTATGTAATTTGTTTTTTTTTCCCTCCCTATTTATGCTTATTGTTTTTATGAATATAAAGCACTGGTTGGTCAGCCATTGATTGTTTCTAATAGTGCATTAAAAATAAATTGACTTGACTTCATATTTTTGTTCTGATCCACCTACTGCTGTTGCTGTACTATGCCAAGACACAGATCTCCGGCATCATGTGTTAAAACTCCCCCTCCTTCCTTGTGATAGAGTCACACAGGTGGCTGTCAATCCCTCTCCTGTGCCAGTTATCTGGGCTTGATTTGTCAAGTCTAGAGTGTGATGGCTCCTTACCTGGATGCACTGCAACTCAGTCCATGTGAGGGAGCTGCTGACGGACGGGATGGAGCAGACGGCCACAGCGGACAGGGCGGCCAGGCCCAGCACGCCCAGGGAGATGTAGATCTCCATCCGCCAGACGTCATCCGCCACCCATGCATCCTCCCTGTTTTGCTGCACCTGCAAGGGGTTCACAGGCTTTTCCACCACTGATAGACCCCTCCCCTCCATAAAACAACTCTCCCAACCATAAACCTGCCCCCCGAGACTGATAGGCTAATCCATTTTAAAAGGAACCACCTCCAACAATAAACCCCTCCCCCACCAATAAGCTCCTACCTGCTGATAGGCCCAGTTAAGAAGCTTGTATCTGTAAGAACGCCTCATTGGGTAACAGAGGCTGTAGATGGCGTGCAGCGAGGCCAGGAAGAAGGACAGGAGGCCCAGCTGCTTCCTCATGGTGAGCCAGAGCTCCAGCCAGCCTGGGAAACGGCCGTACTTTGTGCCTGACAGAAGAGATGCAAAGTGGACCAACACCAGGAGATTCAACCGAGAGAAACTGAAGCGGGTTCAGAGGAGAGGACAGCTGGCAGGTCACACGGAGGACAGTGTTTGCTTTCAGGACCGTGCTGTCAACCTGTAAAATTCAGCTCGACTGCTCTTATTGGACATAACTATCAATTCCTGCCAGTCTGTGTTGACATTCAAGTGCTGTCTTTCTTGAATCTCCTGCATGTACCACAAAGAAGTTAATAAAAGCAGCTGTCTAATGCCTAAAGTTCTCCTGTGACTTCCTGTTTCTGAGCTGTGTGTTTGTCTATTTCTGTATTTATACGGATTCTCAATAAGATATCCATCCATTTTCCAAACCGCTTATCCTACTGGGTCGCGGGGGTCCGGAGCCTATCCCGGAAGCAATGTGCACGAGGCAGGGAACAACCATCGCAGGGCACACTCACACATCATTCACTCACACATGCACACCTATGGGCAATTTAGCAAGTCCAATTTGCCTCAGCATGTTTTTGGACTGTGGGGGGAAACCGGAGTACCCGGAGGAACTCCCCACGATGACATGGGGAGAACATACAAACTCCACACACATGTAGAGAACATACAAACTCCACACACATGAGAACATACAAACTCCATACAAACATACAAACTCCACACACATGTAACCCAGGAGGAGACTCGAACCTGGGTCCCAGAGGTGTGAGGCAACAGTGCTAACCACTGCACCACCATGCCGCCCCTTTGATAAGATATGCATGTGTCTATTGGCTTTGTGTAACTGTGTAAATGTGGGGGGTGAATTATGTCTATATTATATTATGGTAGTTATGACTAAGATAAGGGCTAGGTAGGGGTTAAGGCTGTCATGTTGGGATTAATATTTTCTCCATAGAAATGAATGGAGGGTCCTCACAAAGATATAATTACAACACTGTATGTGTGTGTGTGTGTGTGTGTGTGTGTGTGTGTGTGTGTGCACGCACATGCGTGCATGTGCACGTTTCCTCTCCAGGGACACACCTCGGAAGAGCTGCAATCCTGCAGCAAGCAGGCCGGGGATGTACACCAGAGCCAGTATGGTGATGGAGGTCCAGGGCAGGGCCTTGTTCAGCACCAGAACTGGCATCTTGTAGAAGTCCATCCTGCCCAGGGAGACCAAGGGCTGTACGACATCCCGCAGGAAGGAGTACAGGAAGGTGAACACCAACAAGATGGACACCAGCTTGAGGGGAAGGCGCCACGGGGGGAAGAGGGGATGGGCCTCGAGTCGGGCGTTGACAGGGAACTCGAACTCCTCCAAGGGGGGCGGGAGGGCTCTCGTCTCGCTTTCCACAGCCTCCTCGCATCTGTCCACCACCTGCAGGTGGGGGGGGGTCCACCAGTGTGAGAAAGCAGAGTCATCGTAGGAGTCAGCTGCTAGGCTTCTAAAACGATAACCTATGACTCACTTCACCCTCCTGTTCTAACAGCACATACAGTACACAGAAAAGTGATCTTAATGTTATCATCTACAGACACCTGTGATCTTGTGGGGGGGGTTCACTGGGACTAAACCATCACTGGGACTGAATCCTTACGTTGGGAAATACTTGCTTTTCAAAACATCTGTTTCTGTCTTAGTCCTCTACAAATAAGTGAAAATCTTTACGTTTTTAAGTGCTGAAGTAGCACAATGACCTTCAGTGAGTGGAGTTTGTGTGCTGTGGGTGAGCTGCAGCCCCTGGACTGTCCTCAGTATGTGTTACTGTGTGAAAGTGCCTCCTGCAGCTGACTCCCATACACTGCACTGGATAACAAGGCATGGAAACTGGAGGAATGTTTAATTATATAAAGTAGAGGCAAGGAGAGCCAGGGTAATCCTTAAGCCTAGACATAGGTTCATTTTGGACCTCATAGCAGTTTCATTTCACACACACAAAACATAGCCTACTTGAAGTGTAATTAAATGACCCACCTGAGAACTATGTGTTACATCAGTCTGGGAAATATGTGAGTCACAACAAACTGTAAGTCTCCATTACTGCCCTATGTTTTTTTTTCACGTTTCGTTAAAAAAAAAAGTTCTTAAAACACGGGGTACCGCGCTGCCTTCCCGTTTCCCGGAACCGATTTTGGGCGGTCCACCCGACGAGGCTCCGGGTTCTCCATCCATGGTTCGGGTGGAGACGGACAGGAATCCAACTATCAAAAATAAAAGAGAAGGATTAGAGGTAGATTAAAGCGAGTTTCATGCGGACAAGCTCCGCCTGAGGCGTTGTGTGTGTGTGTGTGTACGTGTGTGTGTGTGTGTGTGTGTGTGTGTGTGTGTGTGTGTGTGTGGTGGGGGGGGGGGGGTCCGTTAACTCCGGATTTCCTAGTTAGTAGCGCAAGCCCACGTTTTACTTTCAACCCGGACCTTCAAGCTGATTTTACATTTATGTGTATTACAAGTGATTATACGTACAATCATATTACCGGTCTGATATCATTCATTCATTCATTTAATAGGACCTATAAAGCAGCACGAGAATAAACGTGGCACGAATTTGCATCGTAATAAAAATATTAATATACAGATTAAAAAACTAGTAAAATACATTTTTTCATGACCAGTCAAACCAGTAAGCATTTCCCCTGGCTAATGATACGCTCGGCTACAACTGAAAATAACGGAGTTCACTCTCAGCATTTAACAAGCAGCTTTAACTTTCTTTTTACCAACTTAACTTACTGCGCTTTCAGGTGACCGGCGGGACGTCGGTGTACCGGCACTGACCACGTGGCTGTCCTCTCTGGTCAAGGACAAGAGGTTGGCGGTGACAGCGTGGAAAGAGACATTATAAAACGTATGACTTCGAGACGCAGCGACTCTCAGAAATGCCACATCGTGAGTACCCAATATGCCGCATGAAATTTAAGGGGACATAGGAAGGCCCTGCCCACAATGCGCCTGCGACCAATAGCGACGCCGCAATTTCCGACACACGCCTTCGCCCATCCAATCAGAGCGGCCGGTTGACGTGCCCAGTGTAAAGCGCAGCGCGGCTTTGCAGCTGTGCGAGTTTATCGTAGGGTCGTAGGGACGGGGAAATAAATGGGATACGAGCGTTAGTTTATTAAATGGGAAAGGAAAGCAGTACCTGTGTGCCAAGAGCTGGTTTACCCTTTCTAACTGTGTGTCGGCGCCAGAACAAATCGGACGCATAATGTCATAATGTAGGCTGTTATATTAAAAACACAAACAGAAGCATTTCAACATAAGTAGAATCTAACATGAGTGTCCACCTTCATATTTATCCCTTACCGTCGAACCTACATCTAAGACGAGATTATTATACTTTTAAAATAATTAATGGACTATTTCTGCATGCTCCATTTAAGGATCACCATTCACTGAATCACTGAACTGCACTAATTCACTGTCCTGTGACTTTTTTATTTAACAAAATCCTCTCCGAAACCTCCGATCTCAGTATTACCAGACAAAAATGACACAGCCGTGCATCTGAAAATGTGCCTATCGTGGTCTTCGGTCGTATCTGTCTCTGTCCCTACAGGACCCCTGCACGCACAATGCAGAGTGGATTGGTATGATACAGTTCTACACTGTACTTACATGTGCTGTCTTTATCAGTCTTTTATAAACATTTAGACACGCAATGATATTTGTTGAACAAGGTGATTCTTATAGTTTAAAGATCGCCCCCTATAAATTTGCTAAACCTTTTGTAACTTTTGGTGATTTTTTGACAGGATTCATATATGGTAGAAACAGCAAAAACAGCATGGTGATATTTATAAAATCACTGGTTATTAGTAGAAAACTATTTTAATTACTAACAGAATATAACTCCTTCTTTTATACCAACTTTTCCAATGCTTATCCACCTGGCGTTTAAGCACTCTGCTATTTCGGAAATTTGATCAGTCTTATGTTCTTGCCAGTTTTGAATAAAAATGTCTTGAGGCTTTAAGGATATAAACCTATAATGATCCTTCGTTTTAGTCATGATTGGGCCTGTCATCGCTGGCGGTGGATTTTAGGTGCTGCTTAGAGCGAAAAATGGCAGCCTTGGTGCTAGAGGGACCAGCTTGTTTCTCTCGTTTCTCCAAATTCCCTCTTCCTGTAGGATTAGAGGCATGCAGCAGATTATTAATTTGGCATTACGGTGTAGTATAAGGAGTAAGAGCCATTTATATTAAGCAATTGGATCCATGGAAAGGTGTAACAATCAAAACATATGTTACATTTTCTGAACCAGGAATTTGTGGATTGTGTGTAGGAGCGCATAAGAGATTTTTGAAGTAGCGGGCAGCATACAGCGAGCAAAAGGTCTCACCTTTTAGGCTTATACAGCCATGCTTAATGAGGCGTTTGCTGTGAGGCGGGCTAATGGTGAAATCACCAAACATTTTGATGGAGACTGGCCGACGTACGTACACTGTTACTTTGTTGTCTGGCATGAAATTTAAAATCACTCACAAATGGCATAAACAACAGATGTACTTCGCTATAATGTGTTGCAAGGTTACTTTTTTTTACTGAGCCCTTACACTGAAATACTACAAATTATGTGAGGATACATTCATTGATTTATAGCTTTATCGTAACAGACGTAATTTAATGTTAAGGCAAACGGATGGCGTCATTTTCTTTGTTGCAGTAAAGTAAATTAGCCTGTCAGAGATAGGTGAAGCCCTTATAAAATTTACGTCTACTTACATTGCTTGTTATTTGAAAGAAGGCTGTGATAGTCTTTGTTTTTTTCCAAGGTGGTTCTTTTCTGTACTGCATACCGCCTGGGTCCGTGTGACCAAAACTGCGTGAGGTAGCCTACAACTAGGCAGCACTGTACTCATTGTTCAAGGACCCAAAATCTAAAGTGGCGGAATACATACAAAATGCGCTAAGTCACAGATGCGGCAAGTACAGATGTTTCTGAATACAATGTTTTAGAAAGTGGTATCAGAGTTTGTGTTATCTATCCTAAGTTAAATCGGTAGATCATCGTGGAAGGGAAAATTTTAACGCCATGTTCTGGTTAATAGGACCGTTTACTTACAAATGGAGATAAAGTGAGACAGTGAGAGCGCGTGTGTACCGGCACGGGGATGCGCGCGTGTATGTACAGCCACGGGGATGCGCGCGCATGTGAGGGGACTCCTACCTGCAGCAGCCACGTGCTGTGAGTAGTTCGTGATGGTCGACAGCTTTTTCAGTAAAAACATCACGGTATCCAAACCTATTTAAGGATGTTACATATCAAAGTTTATTTTTTTTCTCCTCCCTCAAAAGTTGGGACTGGGGCTGGTGAGGGGGGCGGATCAGAATTCCTATATAACTGAGGGCATGTGCGTGTGGGGTACTGATCACCTGTGCCCCAGGTTTCGTGTGAAACGCAAAGTATAAGGAGAAGTGAAAGGATGAGTTTCTGCTACAGACAGGATTTATATCTGAAAGCTTGCAGCCAAAAACGCAGACTGTGCCATTGTCTGTGTAAATGGACATAAATTAAAAATTAGATTTGCATCGGATCATCATGGGTTTTCATCCCTGACGACCAAGGGCGAAAGCAGCCCAGGGGGGGGTATATTTTGACAATCGTAATCAACCGCTTGGCTACCACTTAATCCGTTGATCGTCTGCTGCGATCGAGATGGTTTATAGGCTATATCATGCTGGGGTAGGGGAAAAAATACCGGCCCTCATAAGACCGACCGACGGGGAGAATTTCCAGACCTCCCCACATTTAACTGTAAAAGCTATTGATTTGAGTATATATATTTAATGATCAAACTTAATTCGATTCCCACCCGCCACACTCACACAGTTTGTAAAAATCTATATGTAATTTTGGGCAAACATGTTTGAACCTATTGTAATGACCAGATTAAAGAAATAAGATCTCCGAGGGTTGCTGCAGAACTTGGATTTATAAACAGTAAGCGGCTGCGGTTATATCCACACACACTAGCTCAACGGAACAAATTATAATCAGCACACCCGACCGAATCAAACTCACACCGCTCCCTGCAACCCCGAACTCGCCCGCTCTCACGTCACAAGTCACACGCAATTCCATAACCACACCCTCATAAGTACAAAACCTAACAGAATAACATGGAACACATAATACCTGAAGGCATTACACAATTTTAATGCTGCTGTTGCATATGCAGGCTCCAAGTGAGTTCTGGTTTTGTTCACAATAAAAAAAAACGCTACCTTCCACTAGGTGGCAATCACGTACTATGAAGTAATTCAGTTTCTGTTCAATGGTATTAACTGATTTTTTTATTTATTTTTTTGCCTTGTGTGGTTTACCATTGTAAACTTATTTAGCTTACTCGCTGAAATTATGTACATGCGTTACTTGTGGGATTGGAAACAACAGCCGTTCGGGAGTTGGGCTTATCCGTTTGAAACAGCTCCCTCTGCTGGTGGCAGGTATTTGGGCATTCCTTGCAGGGATGTGTACCAAGCGCTGGTGAACCAGTTAAAGAATTGGAGGACTATTGCAGGCTGTGCCACGGGAGGACAGAAGTGTCTGTACCAGGTGGGAGATTAGTGTGCGAGAGATTCCTGCTTCCACAGCGGAGTGTTCAAGTATCTATCTATCTATCTATCTATCTATCTATCTATCTATCTATCTATCTGTCTATCTATCTATCTATCTATCTATCTTACCTGTCTTACCTGTCTGATCCATCCTATCATATATCCTATCTATTCGTCATCATGTAATCAATTTCGGTTACATGATTAGTTTGTATTAATACCTTCTTCAGTGTCCTGCATAAACAGATGCTCCTCTTGGACTTCTGCTGCGTGTGTCTGTCGCCATCTAGTTGCAGGCGGCCAACGTGCACTTCATTGTGGCCAAACACACCACGCCCGTGAGGAAGTTCGTGGATGACCTCAGTTTCCAGCTGATGCCTTACGTTCTCTACACTCGCTGCCGCGTGTCGGTACGGTGCCTGCCTCCACTGAGGTTAAAGCTCATGGGGCGTGAAAGTAAAAGTCAGAATCAGAAAGTTGGAACTGATTGGGTTTCAAATGTTACAAGATATCAGTTGAGAATGGAAAACGAAAAACTACATCGTTGTTGGCTCGAGCACAGGGAAGATGAAAGTATGTGAGCTTGAGGTCCAGAGCAGGGAAAAACCCACTCAGTGAAGACATGATCTCAAACATGAGTATATCGAAATTTCCCAAAAAGGACAGCAGTTATGAAGAGTATTGGCTATAGTGGAGTGATGTAATACACAACTTGTGTGGATAAGTAGTTGCACCGTAAGTATAATTAAAAGCTAAACCAATAAGGCTTCTCCCTGCAGAGGTTCTCCATCTCTGAGACCTGGTACGTCGCCTTCGATCACGGCACCAATTACCGCAACCTGTATAATCTGATGGTTTAACGCCATCATGAAATGTGCTTGCTTGCTGGACTGCATCTTTCACGTGTAAGAAGGATTTTGACTTTACGCACTTACGAGTTTTATCTGGATATCTGTTCATCCACACGCACACACTATATGGACATACTATTCCAGGGGTGCCCAACACGTCGATTGCGGTCTACTGGTCTATCGCAAAGATAGAGTTGGTAGATCGCATGGCATAAAAAATAGAGGATGGATGACGCGTTCAACCGCGCCAGCTGCTGCAAAACTCCAGCAAGCGACAGAATCGTCCTCAATTTATTTCTACTAAACTTAAGAAAGGGTATAAAAATGAATGGTGGAGCTGGACCAAGTAAGAAGCCAAAAACCTACCACTTCCATACGGAATGGGAGGAGGAGTTTTTTTCGCAATGTCATATTCGAAGTGCGTTTGCTTCATCTGTCAGTTTACTATTGCTGTTCCGAAGACGGGGAAAGTGCAGCGGCATTTTCGGACTGTTCATAAAAACTACGACATTAACTTCCCTCCGAAAAGCAAGCTGAGAAGCAAAGGCGAATGAACTAAAACGAATCCCAGTTCAATTGAAAAATACTTTATTTAACCCAGAGGGAAATTAATTATAATAAAGAATACTCAATATATTTATATTTTGCATTTTTATAGTACGTAGATCATTTTCACTTGGCTGAAAAAGTGTGGGCACCCCTGCACTATTCCAATCATGCTTATACCTCCTCCTGTCACCGGTAGGCAGTGGCCTTACTGATGTCCCTGGGAACAAGGAAATGACCAGCGCCGTCATCTGTACCCAGAGCAACAGGAACAACTGCACCGTGTACTGAGACGCCTGGGTACCTGGCCAATCACATTTCGACCCGCCTCCCCACTCACGTGTCAATCAAATGAATCTGCATCATACGACAGAAACCCATTAGCTGTCAAATAAAGATAAAAGAGCATCATCAAGGGGGCCTGGCGCTGGTCGGGTTCAGAAAACCAGAACGTGACCTAAGAGCTTCTCACATCAAGTAAAACCATGTTTTGCGGTTTGCAACACTCTGTTCCCTCCCTTTAAAATGTATTAAACCAGTTTAATACTTATATTTAACCAGTCACACTTCTGTTTGCACACTGATTTTGTAACAGTATTAGTTTATGCGTTTCTTTCACTTTTATTAATTTATTTTAGACGCACATTTTTGATAACAGTACTTGAGGGAGCTTAAATAATGTACACTTGTACTTAATGTATTAATTAACCACAAACTAAGTGTCAGTTACATACTGATTCCATGTTCAGTCATAATTAATCAGTAATAACAGGTTGTAAATTTCATTAAGTTACTATATTTTGTTCATGAGTTGTACTTGAGTAATTACTGAGTTACTCTTGCCCCTTTAAGTAAAGTGTTACCCATTTTATCTTCCATTATGCCATTATAATTACTTTAAAGCAGGTGTCTTCAGCAATGGGTCCATGAATCACTGTGTAGCCTAATGATAGACTTTTTTTGTGAAATGTTATAAAATGTTTATAAATAAATTTTATGTAAACTCAAACCAGTAGTAAGTCAAACCACTGGTAGATATTCACTGGAAACTGCTCTGTGAATTAAAGAGGATGGCGTGGTTGTCATCCAGACTCATTATTCAGCTCAGATGTAATTGTACAGGTGCCCTGCTGGGACAATACAGACTAAAACATAAGCCGAAAACGTGCTACGCTAACGAATGCAGTAACATAGTGTTACTAATGAAGTGTTATCCAATAAAATGGTTGTGCATGCCATGATATTGTTATTTGTCCCTTTTGTTTATTTAGTTTTATATTCATGTTCATATATAACCTCCCCTGTGATACAGTCACTGTGTGTGTTCCACTTAATTTGGTCTGCATTGTGTCTTGTACTTTAAGGCCTGTATTAAAACAAGGAAACACTATCCACAGCACATACTGTTGACTAAGTTACCCTAACCATACACACACCTTAAAAATCTATTAAGTGAAACAGAAATGTAAAAAAATGCAACAATTATAAGCCTCAATCAATGTTTATAGTTGTTGCATTGTAAGCATCAAGACAAATTAGTGGTTAATCGGGTCATTACATTTATTTATTTAGTCATAAATAAACAGGTTAATATAGTTAATGGTGCTGTTAATATAGGCCAGTAACTTAATTGTATAATGTGTAATAAGGGGTCCCTGCTCCATCTCACTATGCATCAAGGGCTCCCTGGCCTGAATAACTGGCTTGTGTCTTACAGCATTGATCCGCAGACACATGCAATGCACATCACTGTAAATATAGCCCCTTGCAACTTAAAATTTGGGGGGGGGGATGAATATCCCTGCATTGTTCTTTCTGACACATAAAGTAGTTTTCTTCTTTAAAAGTGCCAAAGTCGGACTGCGCGAATTGCTTTTATTAGGGCAGCAATATGCTCGGCGGGGCCTGGACATCCATCACGGAGCGAGTCCCTCTGATCATAAGCAGACCTCAGGCAACGGCTCTCGCGGATAGTACGGTTTCCCTAGTGGGGTAATTCCATAAACGGCCACTAGATGGTAGCCCTTCATTATCATGATTCACCAAAAACTGCTTGTTTTTATCGGTGATTTTTAATACCCTGGGGGAAGACGGGATTTAAAAAAAATTTTTATATTAAATTATTTATTAATGACCAACGCACAGGCCAGAGATGCAGTTAACGGCTTGTGTAGGCCTACCAAATTAATTTAGTTGTTGATAATAAATCTGAACCGAATTTTAATTTTTGATAAAAAATAATAATAATAAAAAAACTGAAGTAAGATATGACCCCCCCCCCCACCACCACCACCACCACCACCACCACCACCCCTTTTGCCCTTTGACCAGCGTGTAAAGGGTGCCGGAGCAGGTGCGAGGATGGATAGCGAGTCCGGGCTTGAGCGAGAGCGGCGCCGTCCGTCATCCGCGCTGGGTCGCGCAAAGCGGCCCCTCGGACAGCAGCGCTTTCAAATGCCACGGAGAGTTTAGCCATTCCATTAAGCTGCGGAATATTGCGGGGATTTTTCATCTTTATGGCGCCATTAGGATACTGCTTGTTTCAGATATTACAGCTGAAGGGCGCAAGGTTCCCTCTTCTTTAAGTTTAATAAAACAAAATGACGAATTGAACTGTCATGCGCGATTGACGGGGAATCCCGTCGCCACCCGAGTCTTTTACCGTGTTAATTTAACAACAACAACAACAACAACAACAATAATAATAATAATAATAATAATTCCCCGCTTACCCATTCACATCCATATTCGCGGAAGTACCCAACCACAGGACCCGGCTTGTTTTGTTTATTTATGATGGTTAACTGTAAAATAGTTAAGTTGCTATGAAGAGAAACTGCTGACCCAAACAACATCCTTACGGTTCCAACAGGTTTTTTTTTTTTTTTTTTACAGTAGATAAAAGTCTGTCCCCCAAGCCCGTACCCGCTAACCCTTTAAATGCCGGCACCTGCTCCAGCACGCTTTGCACGCCGGTCAAAGGGCAAATGTGGTCACATGGTTTTTATGCTCCGCACACAGACGTGGCAATGTCACGTGGGGGGCCGTCACAAGTGCCCATGCAGTCCACCTTCCTCAGCTCGTGCCCTTCTCTCATTTCCATGACATTTTGCCATTGATGAAAAACTGTAACACCCTAGAACCAATTAAAGGGCGCTCCCCCACCCCCTGGAGCACTGAGATACCAAATTGATGTGGGCTGAAAGATAGCAATTAGCACCACTGTACAGAACAATATTGAAAGATGAACAATAACCCACAATAAATCATTCTAAGGCAAAAACTAGCTGGGGCCTTTCAAGGACATATATAATATGTAATCTGAGCTGAACCCTTCCGGAAGTGACCGCCCCCACCCCTCGCCCCCGCCCCCTAACAATCTAATTCCAGTCTTCGTGTTGCTGGTTTGCTGTCTGAACCTCAGGAGACAGGCTCTGTTCTAATCACTCGGTGATGAGGTGCGTGATCAGGAACCTGATGCAAAGGTCCACAGTGTCGGACGGCCCTCTTGCCACAAGGGTGACCCCTGAATCCATCAGCAATCATTCACCATATTTTTATTTCTCCATTGAATTTACACGATTTCAGCGTAATTCTTATTGTAGCCTGTGTGGGGCGATGCTGAGCAGGCCTGCAAATGCTTGTCATGTCCTAGGCACAAAACCACTTGGGCCAGGCCAGAGTTCTTTGTGGTGGACCGGGACCCTCTCAACACGCAGTTGCTGCTGCAGTCCAGAATTCCGTCATCCCTGATGTCAATGTCCACCCGTGTAGAGCAGAGACATTTGTATGGAGAAGAAGAGGATGAAGGGGATGCCATTGGATTGACAGAATGATCACAGGGTTAGCATGACACACCAAGAGATTACAGTAGTAATAAATAAAGGAACTTTGTGTGGTCAAATTATTAAGTCCATGATGTACCCTGTTCTACCTGGGAGAAGCTCCAGAGTCAATGCTGCCCTGTAATGGATGGATGGATGGATGGTTGGATGGATGGATGGATAGATGGATTATATCAGGGGAAAGTCAGAACATATAGTTCACATTAATGTAAAAAGAATATCCTAGTGTGCTGTACAAAGATCACATGACATATACAACAATTATAATTACTTATGAGTTTAAATGATAACTAATACAATAATTTCAGTGCAGGTGGGGGCCCGGGGCTGGAGCACCACCACCACCCCCCCCCCCCTTTCCCGCACACCCCCATTACTCCCACCTGTGGCAGTATAATGAAAAACCTCCAGTATGCGATTTCATTCAGGTCAGGAGGTAATGGGTATAATTACACTCAGAAATTAATTCGGGAGAAGGCCGGGACATGAATCATCGCTGCCCCCCCCCCCACAGTAATCTTTATCTTTGTATTGCTGTTGCTGTCATGTTGGACATATTAAAGTAACTAATATTTGCGATTTTTTTTTACATAGTAAGCTTGTTCCTGGCTTAAAAAAGCACATATATTGTACATTCATGGTGGGGGGGGGGTGATGTCTATTTTTGTACTTGTGTTGGGAAATGTTAGGAGCGTAAAGGCGGGCTGTTTAGGGAAACATTCACAAGATAATTGATAACATGTCTGTGTCCTTCTGCCCCAGGAAATGCAGAGACTGAATCCACACGCCTGGGGCAAGTGGGTCATTGGTGTCAAGATCTGTTTCTGTTAATCCTGCTATGTTGCCATTCCTCTGCTGGTCGTCCTGTTTCCTCCCCTCTTGTTCCTGATCACCCTCACCTGTTCCCAGTTACACATGAGTTTTTTTTTTATTATTAATTCTGTTGAAGCATGGTTAAAAATCAATGTCTGACTTTTATTAGTTAAATTTCATGAATTTTTATTTATTATTACTTTTGTCAGATTAAAGTTATTTCTGTGACCATTGTGAGTTTTTCTTTCATTGACTGAAGGGTACCAACAATTTTGTCCACGTGTGTATATGTAATTCCTAGTGTTTGGCTTGTTGTCAGACTCACACCTATCCCTCGTCTGACCCGCATTATCGTTTTATATATGAAAATACACACACACACACACACATTCAGGTCTGCAATTATATCTTTGTGGGGACTCTCCAACCATTTCAGTGGGGATAACTCTAATCACGACATGATGACCTAAACCCCTACCCAGCCCTAACCTTAACAGAAGTAACAGAAGACTTTTTTTGACTGCATTTACAGATCTTTGTGGGGACCTGAAAAATGGTCCCCACAACATCAAAAAACAGGTTATGACCACATTGTGGGGGACATTTGGTCCCCACATTGTAATATAAACCTAATCCACACATATAAACCTGGTCAATGTTCATTCCCACTTGTGGTTAGTGAGTGTTCTTCGTTATTGTCTTACCCACGTTGCTCCCCATTACTGGGTTAGCCCTACTCCCCAGTGCTTTCTCTCATTTTGTTTCTGTTTAAGTGTGTGGTTAATTTTGAAATGAAGTCCCTTTTCAGTTTGCTGTGTTTGGATCATCTCTCCTTTGCCGCATTCAGTCGTGACACCACCTACGGCTTTGATGAGCATTTTGCATCTAAAGTGTAATTATAGTTTTGAATTTTGAATTTTTTGATTTTTACATTATTTTCAGTTTACATTTGAGTTCCAGGGGCAGCATGGTGGTGCAGTGGTTAGCACTGTTGCCTCACACCTCTGGGACCCAGGTTCGAGTCTCCGCCTGGGTCACATGTGTGCGGAGTTTGCATGTTCTCCCCATGTCGTCGTGGGGTTTCCTCCGGGTACTCTGGTTTCCCCCCACAGTCCAAAAACATGCTGAGGCTAATTGGAGTTGCTGAATTGCCCATAGGAGTGCATGTGTGAGTGAATGGTGTGTGTGTGCCCTGCGATGGGCTGGCCACCCATCCTGGGTTGTTTCCTGCCTCGTACCCATTGCTTCCAGGATAGGCTCTGGACCCCCCGCGACCCAATAGGATAAGCAGTTTGGACAATAGATGAATGAATGGATTTTAGTTCCGTTTTATTCAGTGTTGTTTTATTTGTTTTTATATGAAATATATATTTCTATTTAGCTTAAATATATTTTAGTCTCAGCTTAACTTTTATTTTATCTGAGTGTCTATTTATTCTTTGGTTATATATGGCTGACCTCTATAGTCTCCGCCCACTATCTCCATAAAAACATAAACACTGCGATGCATGAGTGGACAAACGTCACTTCAATGGCTGAAGGCACAAAAGCGGGATACAACTCGCTTAAACACAAATTGTTACCCTTGTTCCACCAATACTGTAGTTAGCTAGCCACAGGCACACAAAAATCTCGCTAACTAGCATTAGCACTAGCTACGGGTCATGAAATTTATTTCTCACAATTTTGGAAAATTCTCCTCTCGTGTGTAACATTTGGGGAGGAATTTTAGATTTTGAGGGGGTGTGCGATGTAAAGAACATGTGCGGATTCAATAGCATTAGCCAAGGAATTTTTAGTGGAATCCACTTCCTTCTTTCTCTTTATATTAGCTATTCACCCAAATAGCATTGCTGACTACTGACACCTGGGTGCAAATATCATCCATCTAATGTTATTTGCAGGGATAGACTGAACATTGTATGACTGTTTTTTGGGTGCTTAGTGTATTCTTCATAAATACACAGTTGCGCATTATACAGCAGTGTGCTAAAAATGGGCAAAATGTGTTGCAAGTATTAACAGTAATTGGAGATAAACAAATCATTAATTTCAAATCAAACATTTAAACAATGTTTTCCCGTTGTTTTCGTTTTTGTTGATGATAATAACCCTCATCTACAGTGTGTGTATGTCAGTCCTCAGCAGGGTCAAAGGTCAATGTTAGCATCCTTTTAGGTTTCTGAATTCGCCTGTTCCATGTGAGCAGCCAACGACAAGCACTTCCTGTTCTGGTCATGCGACTTCCTGATCGCTCACGGCTGGCGAAGGCTCCACCAACGCGATTTGAGGACATCTTGTCTGTGCGATGCATCTGTCAGCACGATAAATTGGCCCTTCGGGAAGGTCCATGCCCAACAGGGGGAGAGTTTTCTGAAGCTGGGCTCGCATAAATCACCGTGACGGATACGGCGGCGAGCCACGGAGCTGGCTAATAAAGGGAGAAAAAGAAGCAGATATTCAATAGGAACAGCCATTTCTGAACAGCGGTAAGGATTCTCTGGCCGGAGTGTGATGTTTTTGTAACAGGTCCACCGATCAGCATCACCAAGAGATGACTGGGCAGCCACATGATAGGCACCCGGCACACAGGCCCCGCCCTGCAAGAAATAGCAGTTATAGGATTCTTCTTGGCTTTCCCGTAGAGAATCGAACTGGCGTTGAATCGACAGGCAGTGGATCGACAGGGCAAAAACAAGGCGTCTGCCTGAGTTGTACTTGGGCGCTCAATCATTTCCCGTCACCGGTTAGGATTAATCCAGGTGCTTAGGCTGGCTTCAGCAAGCTCAGCTATTGGTGAGCCGCAAGGATGTACAGTAGAAGCTCAGTGACATCTATAGGTGACTGGATAGGTCACATGCAACCTGCCTGTTAAGAGCGGGGTAAATGGATAAGTCATCCCCTATTCCACATATAGGTGTTTCTTATTTGCACCATTTGTTACGTTTGTATTTTATTTGTTAAGGTTTACCTTAGTTGACTCCTGAAACATTCCTTTGCTTTGTGTTTCAGCAGGGAAAACACAGAGATCAGTGTTTTATACAGACAGATGTCCTGCCCAGAGGTGTCTGATATTCCCACTGTTAAGGAACAAATGTCTGGGCCCCGCCCACCAAACTAACTGTCAGTCCTCCTTGGCGATGTCATCCTTCACTTGCCAATTCCCATGCGCCACACGCACGGGAACACGCCCACACACACACAAACACAAACAAAAGGAGTTTCACTCGCCGATTGATTTTTTCATGGGCCTGGGAGGGGTATTATTCAGGTAAGGATGGTATTGCTGTTCACAGTAAAATTATGGTGTGAGTGTAGAATGGGGGGGTGGGGGGGCAGGTATGATTGGCTGGGGGGGCAGAAGGAATGGATGTAGGAGGAGGTGCATGGAATGTATTGCTACTGCCAAACAGGTGTGTCTCTGTACTTAATCACATGGACCAGGTTGAGCATCGTTGGGGGAGGGGAGCTCAACTTCTCTACCATAGAAGTCATATAAATGGGGGGGGCATTGGTTGACGTGGAAGTTCCGTGGGCAGATGTGGGGTGGGGGCAACAGGAGGTAACATGAACCCAATTACACCTGAATAAAGAAAAATGTGTGTATGTGTGTGTGTGTGTATTATATATAAGTGTGGATCATAACAATCCTAACTCCTGAACTAAATCCCATCGAAATCCTGACCTACTGAGTCTGCCCAGAAATCAACCACTCTCAAAGCACTCAGAACAGAAGACCGCTGCCCCTCTTCTCACTGACATCTCATAGATTCCGGAAAGATACCCTTTAGAAGCCGCCGAGCAGTGTCGCTGAGAGGAACATTCTGGATGTGCACGGAGGTGGTGACTTCAGGTCTGCGTACGCTGAGCTGCGGACTGTCACGGTCTGAGGGAGCTCTTTTCGTGTTCGTGCGAGTTTCCTCTGAGAGAGACGCTCTGCCTGTGTGTGTGATCCCAGGCAAGCCTCCTACTGCCAACCAGCGGTTACTCAAAAACCATGGACATATCCCCCCACTGCCTCTTATCCAGAGCCCCACACCTGCTACATATCCTTCGGGAATTTCAGCTTTAAAACCATAAGAAGAAGAAATGTTGGGGAGATGAACTGGTCAGAAACGTCATTTCTCCAGCCAGCTCAGACCGCACGAAACCGCCCCTATTAGAAGTATGGAGATAGCGCTGAGACGGCGTTTTAAATTGGCGCTGGGTGAGTGGGACGAGCCGCTGACATTTATTGGAGCTGGGGGACCGGCAGCATTGTCAGCGACCGGGCGACACGGCGGCGCAGTCCTGAAGCCTTGTGTGAAGCCTAAGTCATTAAAGGATAGACCGGCTGTCGTCTTTCCGATGCGCTCCCATCGGAAAAAAAAGATCACCAGCCAGGAGAGGAGGAGTGTTTTATAGAGGGGGAAAAAAAGTGTTGTCCGCGCAATCGCAGCAATCTGTCCGAATTCACAGGGAGCCGTGACATTTCCCTGAAAGCGTTCATATCGCACATCTGGCTGCACTGAAACGCCTCCTTCACGCCTTTCTCTTCTCCGTGGTCTTTAGGGGCATCGGTAAAAATAGTCCTTTCAGATTTTTGTGGGTTTGCCACTGCGGACTATGATAAACTCTAGTAAAATAAGAGCGAAACAGCACACTGAATAAAATAACTTAACTATAGAGTTATAGCAACGACTAAATACATTTATATTCATATTTGCCCAATAACATCTGATTTGTTTGTTGGTTGTACTCACTCACCATAGGAATATATTGTTAGGAAGATTGCTGGAAGTAGGCCTACAAAAACAACAATAATAGGACTAATATTAATTCATTATCGTTCAACGAAAGATTGCAGGCACCCACAGTGTTTTGTCCATTTTGCGAAATAAAAGTTTGGAAAGTCGTAAAATAGATAACTACGCATTCGCATAATTGACATTCACAGTTTCGATTATTCGTGGGCTGGCCGTGAACAATGAAACGGGGATGTCTCTGGAGTTTGCAGAAAGATATTGGAGACTCAGACGACGCGCGAGCCGAGAACAGTAGGCTACTGAAAATTATTCGGATCACTTAAAATTATGTAATACACAAATATTAGTAATACATAATATTTGTTAATGTAAGTGCATACTGTATTTAATATTACAAATCTTGGCGTGGGTACGCCGCACATTTTTGTCTCGGTAACCTGCCTCACTCACGTTAGCTGCCTTTATGAGAGTGCGATCTCGCCTTTCTCGCAGTAACTAGTAAACTTTTCTGTACCGCAAATGTTGCAGTTTTAATAATGCGTCCAAAACGTAGGGCTCCCAGTGCGTACAATAATTTTGTACATCCTGGGACTTAGCTTAGGTGGTTTGCATATAATATAAAAAGGTCTTAAAATGAATAAACGACACGTAATTTGACATGCCCCCATAACTGATAATAAAAAAGTACTTTTTATGTTCGTTCAGGCTAGCAGACTGTTATGGGTTGAGGTTAGGGAAGCCTATATAATTCATGAATTTTCGCAACTCAACCTTCGCCAATGTGACGGGGTTATTGTATAAAGAAAACGGAAGGGCAAGGGGCAGGTGCACGCCCGGAGAGGGAGGTGTGTAACCAGTGGGCATGTTGGCCAGCCAATGCTAAAAAGATATCGCTGATACTTTTATACTGTTTTGTTTATATCCTGAATGACTACAGCGCACAAGCGACAAACGCAGCGGTGTGGGGCGGAGCGGTATGCAGGGTCCGCAGCCATAGGCGAGGCCACATGAATGAGTTACACCGCATGGGAAATCACAAGCTCTGCGTCTCGGTGTGATGAGATCGGAGACACAGGATGCATGGGGATCGAAGTCCCCGGACCTCCGTGAGGAGCCTGTGCGGACACTGACACCCCCTCCACGACTTTGCCTTTATATATCCGTCCTCCTCGTGTTTGCTTTCGTCCAAAATGGGAAGATGCTCTCATTAATTATTAAATCCGAAGGTGACATTTCGGTGTCGATCTGCCGCATCTGTTTGGCAGTCTTTTCATAACATCCCCAAAAGCACCCTGCCGTTCCTTCAACAGCGTTTATTAAAAGTAATCAAATCTGATTTTTTTTCTCTATTACAGTACATCATCCCACATCTCCAAGAACCTGCGGTTGAACTCTTGGTGTAAAGTGCCTTTTCCAAAAAAATGCGCTTTACTATAACGACAGCTTATCTAAAAGTGCGCCATACAGTGATAGACCCACGAGTATTTCAGTAGCCTACAGGATACTAATAAACCTACGAACAATGTACTCCTGCCTCGTCGATATTCCAATTTCGGTTAAATAGTTAACTTTAAATGTCTAAAAACGTTATATCTCACAAAATAGGACTAATCACTGCACTTCTGTTACTAATTGTGCCGTAAATTATTATGCATATTTTTGATTGAGATATTTGAAACTGTTTGATGACAAATAGGTAGGATTTGAGTGGGAAGACTTGCGAAATAAAAGATTGATCTGGGAGTGCTATTATTTCATGAAGACTAACAGTAGCCAGATTATCTTTCGGTGCAGTCCGCCAAAATGAAACCCTTGACCCTAAGAGAGGGTGGCAGGTTTAACATTTTCGATACAAATAAAAGTACCGGAGAGCTTTAGTGAGACACATAGATGAAACCGAAAGTCATGTATATGTAAATACGGTAATAACGCGTCGTGAATATAATGTGTCAGGTATGTTAAATGTATGTGATTGACTGCAGGTCTTGATATATCCCTGGCATCCTTTGGCATGTTTTGATACAGATGACATTCATTTTCATATCTGAAGTACCCATAATTATTTATAATAATCTATGATAATGACAGTACACGTTTTAAAGGTGTTTTATTCGCTAATAGGATTTCCTTTTTTTCTAACAAAATCATATTACACAATTTGGTTTAACCCAGAATGGAACCTATTGGTATTAATTTAAATAAATTACATAAATAAAATGAAAATAATCTGCTTAAAACCAGTCTTATGAGTAATTTTCATATGGAATGTATTTTAAACTTACCATAAATATATATTTTTCTCAGGGAAAGCTGCATAGGTATTGATAAAGATATGAGAAACTTAATATATTTTTAAAATTAATTATCGTTTTTTAGTAAATACTCCATAGGAGTACATGACAGATGAAGACACTCACAGATGGGGGCAGCGAGGGACCAGTAAACAAAACCGAGGAGAAAGAAACGAAAACAATGCAGCATCGATTGGTCGGCAGGCCGCGCTCGCGGGACCGCCCCACCCCGCCGTTATCCCACCGGGTGATTTGTCACCCAGACAGCCATTTGTCATGCCGTGAACGCGAGCGGACACTTTGGAGAGGTTTAGCGGCGCTTTGTAATACATACAGAGACTCTGGGATCTCACAAGCTGCTCTGATCATGAGCTGCAGTTCCCAGTATAGAGACGAGGGGTCTGAAGGGCACGTAGAATTGGGACACTTGCGCCCTTGGCCAGAAGGTTGTGGGTGTTTAGCATCTATGCAAGGCCACTACTGCAAAGTAGTTCAAATCAAGTGGTTAAAATGTCCCGTTTGGCTAGCATTTCACATGAATTGCACCGAATCCCCCAGGTTCCTTTAAGTGTGGAAAACCATGGCCGCCAGGTTCATCTCCGGGAGGGAGGCTGCTGCCACGTGTTTGTGAGGTTGAGCTCCTGCTGGTTACGCAGGACCTCCTCTCATGGTGCCCCCCCCCCAGGGACCCATAGACCTTTCCTCATTTTGCCTCAATCACCCCCTAAACCCCCACTTCCAACACCAAATAATATAATGTCTTGATCAAAGATGAGGTTCGATTCTGCCCTTAGCTTTGGGGGTGCCGGGGGGGTGGCGGATGATTGTTCTCATTAGGCCTGGGGGCCGTGATTAACCCCCTTTCTCCCCAACATTAGTGAGGTGAGCTGTGGGCGGAGACCTCACAGAGGCTCCTTGTCTCGGCTACAGGGGGAGCAGTGCATGAGCAGGACAGGCAGCTTATCAAACTGAGGCCTTTTTGCATCTTCATCACAGTGGACCATAGCTGGACCCACAGACCAGATGCAGAACACCAGTGAAAGACTCACGACTCAACCCGATTCAGTACTAATAATGTCCTGATAGGGGCAACCATAGTAACTTGGGAGTCATGTGACCCTGGTTATTAGTGTTAATTGGTGTCACATGACAATTGTTCTAGATACAATGGTATGAATTAGTCTGTTCTGTTTTTCTCCCAAACCCAGTCCTGGATCCCGACATATTCTGGTCCTTGTGTCTGTTTATTTGTCACACTTAAAGACCCACCTCGGTGGATTCAACTTAGAAACAATTCATACAAGTAATAAATAGATTCAATACTATCAGTGTCCTGATGTGGGTCACCATGTTGCGTATATATTAATATGGTTTGTGATTTGTTGTATCAATGTTGTGCGTGTGTTTATGGTTCTGTGGAGTAAATGGGCTGCAAGCATGAAATCTCAGCCAATCAGCAGCAAACTTCAGCAGTGCTTGTCTGAAAGAGCATCAGAGACATCAACCCCAGGCACGGATACGTGGCCTTTGGGTGAGGGGGAGGAGAGAGGGGGCAATGTGGGCAGCATTGTGTGCGACTATCTGCTGGCACTTGGTGGGAGGGAGGCGAAGTCCCAGTGGACCTGACAGACACCATATCACCATGTGCAGATATTTCAGCCCTGGCGGGAAAATGGACACAGAACACAAAAGGGACATGGACGACCCCACCCCCCTCCCCATGCGAAAGCAGAACAGGCACACTGTAGGGCATCACCCAGACCCATCTCTGCTTCCTCACAGAAATGGGGCAGTCGGCTTTGAAAGATAAATGTGGGGGTGGGAGGGGGGTCCTCCTGTAAAGGATTAAAAGGTGAACAGTGAGGTGGGGGTTGGCACTGCTTCACCATGGGAAAGGCCCACTCCTGCTGAAAATTCTAATCCAAACACACACACACACACACAGAAACTTTTACTTTCCTGAGGCAGTTTAAGGCCTGAATACCCATACACTGCATCCTTGTTATCCATCCATCCATCCATTTTCCAAACCGCTTATCCTACTGGGTCGCGGGGGGGGTCTGGAGCCTATCCTGGAAGCAATGGGCATGAGGCAGGGAACAACCCAGGATGGGGGGTCAGCCCATCGCAGGGCACACTCACACACCATTCACTCACACATGCACACCTACGGGCAATTTAGTAACTCCAATTAGCCTCAGCATGATTTTGGACTGTGGGGGGAAACCGGAGTACCCGGAGGAAACCCCACAACGACATGGGGAGAACATGCAAACTCCACACACACGTCACCCTGGCGGAGACTCGAACCTGGGTCCCAGAGGTGTGAGGCAACAGTGCTAACAACTGCACCACCATGCTGCCCCGCATCCTTGTTATATTCCCTCAAAATGCACACAAGCTCTAGTGTAGCTGTTCCGACAGAATGGCAAACTTCCCCTCTTGGGAGTCGAACCCATGACCTTCTGCACCACCCTATCCTGCCAGCTCATCGGCTACATATCTATCAGTCTGCATTCGCTGTCAGAAGCCTTCAGTTTCTTCATCCATTTTTTGAGTCTCGGGCCCGGGTACGATTTATGGCCCTGCCGCCTACCCCCGCTAGCTCCTCGAAGAGATGCTTTATGGGTAGAGTGACACAAACAGGACACGAAGTCTGCTGAGAAGGGAGGGACAGCTCACCCCCCAAGATCAACATCGCCCATAATACCCAACGTTTGCCCTTCCTCTCTTTATTGCGTACCTTTATCCAGAATGTGGTTAAAAATGGGTGGGTCTCAACACAACGATGGAGGCAGCGGAGGGACATTCCCGGGGGCCCCGGACCCCATGCTCCTTCTCACTTAATGAGCAGGCATGAATTTTTATATTGATGTGATTATACATTAATCTATTAAACTTTATTAACACAATGCAGGCAAATAAATAACGCCCCACATAAGATTACACATTTATTTTGACTACAATTCGAAAAAAGCAGGTATTTTGTTTTTCTTTCTGCAGGGGGCGCTACGGGTGTTCCTTGAACTTAAGGTTAAGTTAGGCTAAACTTAAACCAAAGCCTTTCGCTTTTATTTCCACATTCCACCCCGTCATTTCTGGCCACTTCCTATGAACAGCGACAATTCTTCAAGCCGCGCCCATTTGAGTATATGGGCTACGTCTGCCTTCATCGATCGATTGATCAGCTGATGAATTCACGGATCGATGTTGGACGGGAAAGCGGAGAACCGGACTCACCGTGTTCAGAGGCTCAAAGGTTTAGCTAATTTTCACCGAGGACTTTCCCTAACCCCGCATAGGTCCCCAAAGGTAGACAGGTTTTATTAATCCCCACCAATGCAATCAATTATTCAGGGGCCCTCCCTGATTAGATGTTGGTTTTAGCACAACGGGATGATTGAGTGATCGTTTAAGCCGACCCACGGAGGTCACCCAGGGACCTCTCTCGCCCAATCCTCGCTCCGTACCTGCCACTTCGGGTAATTATTTTGGGTGGGGCGAATGAGAGGGGAGCAGGAGACGCAATGCAAACTCCCTGGGCGGGCTGGCAAAGTGGGAGGGGGTAGGTTTTGGGGGGCGGGGGGTCCTGACCACATCCATCTTCGCGGCTGGGGAGTGCAAGCCTTTTAATTAATCGCCCGCAAATCTGCTTCGTCTTCCGAAAGGATAAAGTGTAATTGTACCGCAAATTAAAGCGCGTAATGAAACTCAATGTACAGCCCATTCATCACCACTAATAAGCGGGCTGCAAGCGTTTAGAGAAATCCTCTCGGTTTGTTTAAGAAGGGGCGACACGGGGGGAGACGGGGCTCTGTTTGCCTAATGAATGACTTTCCGCTTTTGGTTAAGCGATGCTGCTAAAAAGTGCTGGGAGGGGGCGGGATGATAGGTGGCTGAGGGCATGGAGCCGGGGCAAAGTGGCTGTTCCGAGGGTGTCCAGCTGCTCTCTGTGGCATGTGTAACTCCACAGTTATGCGGCTGCTCCGCATCTTAGGTCATCTATAACTGTATATGCTACATATATTTGATTACTTCAGCCAATAGGAGGCACAATAGTTACATGACTATAATAATAATTTATATTATTATTATTATATAGAAACATTCTGTTATGTATATCTAGACACAATAATAACATATACACATTCTAACAGTAAAAACTAACTGCATGAATTTGGGGCGAAAAACACGCAAACATACATAGAACCAGGTACAGGATTCGATACCACAACTCCGGGGGTATGAGGTTGCAGTTCTGCCCACTCCGTCTCCATACCGCCTTCGTTGTAATTTCTTTTAATCATGTTTGACGTTAAAACCCACACAATAAGTCGCAGTTTCAACATGGGTGTAGCGATCTCGCCGGGTTTAGGTTTCAGTAAGGGGCTCTCGGTTGGAAGGGAGTAAGAGATTTGATTGCCTCCAGCGCGGCCGGCCGGCATGACAGCGTGGACGGATGGCTTCTCTTCCATCGTCCAGGAGGAAAGTGATTTAGGAGCGCCGACCGAGGTGACAGGACTTCCTCTAATGGCTGACCGCAACCCGATTAGACTTTATTGTCTGTACAGAGCGCAGCGGGTAATCCGGTTTGAGGATGGAAAAAAGAGTTCCCACACGCTGCAAAGTCCACATTTTTTTACCATCCTGGAAAATAAGGGAGAGACACTATAGGGCTGAGGGGGGTATTTTTAAGCTGTCTGTGTGGTAGCCGGAGGCATCATATCGGCCGCTTACTAAATCGATTTGGGGGTAAATGGAGGCGCGATGGAGCCTCTTCACACACCGCGCTCCAGCACATGCTTCTGCAAACAATTTACCGACGCGAGAAAACTATCACAAGTTAGCCAGAAATTCTACAGAATAACACACACGCAGATGTCATTTTGCAAATATCAGAATCTGAACCTCAACATAACCAGGACACAGAAAATAGCGCATTAGAGGGGCTCAATCCGGTACTGATACGGGGCTCCAAAAACCATTAAATACAATATGCAAAAGATCTTCAGATCAAGGAAAATAGTGAGGGGGAAATAAATAAACAAATAAAGTGAAAGATAAGATGGTGTTACTTTCATACGTCCACATGGACAAAGTTAAAATGTTCAAACGGATTCTGATCCATTAAATTAGTGACGTGTTTCTAATTAGAAAGGATACGGGGAGGCGACTGCTGACAATCTTAACAAGCCCAGAAAGATGTGAAATATTCTGCGTCTGACAAAATTGTGACAGACGAACTATTTTTATTCTTGCCGAAGACGTCTTGCGCGATTGATCAGTTCGGCTGTAGGAGGTATTACAGATAGCATTTAACCTTTGATTGATGGATTGCTTTATTTTCCTTGAATCCTAAGAAATAAATTATTTATAAAGGTTCATATCTAGAAATATAAAAATGTATTTTTAAAATTCGGGGATAATTTCATTTAAGACACCTTGCTTTTTCCATTTGCACCCATTCTTTACTTTCTATGATGTTAGCACGCCCGCGGGGGGTTGGACAGCCAGTTGACCCTTGACCCTCAGAGTTTTCTTTTTTTTCTCCCGACTTGGGAGTTTTTAGTTCTTCTCTTTCGCGTTGTCATCTGGCTTTATTTCTTTGTGTTTCATTTTCCATGTTTTTGAATTATTGTGGACAAATGATATAGAAATGCACACACTTATGTAAAGCGCCTTTGTTGTGAGAGGCGCTACATAAAACTACATTGAACTGAATTTAATCTAGTGCCCGCATTTTGTCAGAAAGCGTAAATGCGCTGAAACTGTTTGCCACTAGAGGGCACAGAAAAGCAGCTGTCCACAAAACGTGAGGGCTAGGGCATCGCAGAATGAATCGGAGCATTATTCCATGAAAATTTTTAAGTCGGCCGCGAAAAAAAACACGTAAATAAATATACTGAGAAGCATTAATGTATCTCGGCAAGAAAGTCCATCGCAGATGCTTCGTCGCGTATGTAGATCTTTTAAATTCAGCAGATAGCTATGCGTATGAATCATGAATGAAGCTCTAGAAACAGGCAGCTCCGGTTTTTATCTAGCTGTAAATAAGGCCAGAGTGGAGTGTACAAGCTATATAACATGCGGGCTTGGCCTGACAAGGCCGTGAGTGAAGTGAACAGGAGTGGCACAGACACTTAAAGATGATGTGTTTGCGCTGGAGTCTGTGACAAGAGAACATGCCTGTTCTCTGAGAATTTATCATTCAGAGGTAAAAGTCAAGCAGTTAGTTATTATTTTACTCCGAGGAAATATGAGAATCTAAAAACATGGGGAAAGTGACTGAAACAACTATGTTCCATGCCTGTTAGACCAAAGACTTAATCCAGGGTGAAGATTTGGGTATAGATGTTTGGGACTTGTCCCCACGAACACTGGGGGAGTACTGAGTGTGTTTAGGGGGTGGGGAGTTTGTGGCTGATTTCGTCCCTATGTTGAAATCAAACCTATGCCCTTGTATGGAGTACCAGCTCACAGTGAGCTTGGAGCCAATCCCAAACAGCAGAGGGTAGCGGAAACCCTGGGCAGGACACCTAGCTGTTGATAGGAACAGACAGGGAATCTCACAATTTGGGAAATCTAAAGACACGGATTCATCTGAAGCACATGTCTTTGGACAGCTGGAGCCCATCTGGTAAAACCAAGAAATCCAGACTCACAGAGCATGGACCCAGGATTCAATCCCACGTCCTGCAGTCGAGATGAGTGCGCTACGCTGCCACGCCACCTCTCCTGTGACTAATGACCGCTTACGTTCCCTGAGAATTTACGGTTTTGGGAAAACAGTCCATTTCTTTGAGAAAGAATGATAAACCACAGGAAAAAAATTAAACAAGTAAACTGTTTTACTAGCAGGTCTTAGACACAGCAAATTGAAATCTCTGCTTGACATAGGTTCATATCCCCCTGTTTTAAATCCAAAACCAGGACAGAGGGTAAGGAAACTGGACCAACGACTAAAAACATGCGGCCTGAGAACCTGAAAAGGTGAAATGCTCTTGCACTGAAATAGTTCCAGGGCTTCTTCTCCGGTGCATGATCAGAAGCCACACGCAGCCTAGGCCGCTGTTATTATGGGATGGCGTCGCCTTGGAGGCGAGGACAGGCCATACTTTCCGACTCATAAATCAGGTAGCGTGGGAGCCAGCATGGGTTTGTAGGTCTAAAGATATGTGTGTAACTCTGGGCTCGCGGTCTAAGACTGGCACCCAGAACAGAGGGTCCTGAGGGTGAGGCCAGGTGAGGATGCAGGAATGTCAGGCATGTAGTAACGGCGGAAGACTTTCGAAGGAACAGACATGGCGACAGGGCACCGATTTGTGGACGACAGACTGCAAACTGCTTTGGAAAAGCAAATGTTTATTGATCAGTCATCTACAGCCAGACAGGAGGAGCTTAATAATAGTTTCACAGTATTGTATTATTTATCTTTTATATAATTTCTTGTTTTTACGATTCACACTTTTAGACAAGACATGTAAAGTAGAGGATAGGGATAACATTGGTGATAGGATCCATTAGTTGGAAATAGAGTATAACAAGGTAAAAAAGCAGTAAAGTCATAGGAAACACTGGAATAATGCAAAGCAGTGCTGGAAAACAGGTAGGGCCCATGTGCATGCTTTCCCTCACCTGACCAGTAGGGGGCATATTTTCAAGGGCTCTGCATGCCAGGTACTATAGCCAAAGCAGCTGGATCTGATTCTGTCTGTGGCAGCTCCATGGGCTCAGCTAGCAGGGTTCTACCCACAGCAGGGAGGAGTGTGGTGCTCCGTTTCCACGGTGACCTGAGATTCACTTCCCCAACACCAAGGGATGTGATTTGCTGGGAAGAAAATGGCTCTAATTAGAGAAGTGAATGGCAGCACAGAGCAGGCTCAGGAGAGCTGAACTCAAGAACCCTGGGATCCCTGGTGCTGACCCAGAGTGGCGGTTTAATCTCCTTGCCGAGATACTCCAAACGTTACGGTATCTGAATCTCCGGATTAGCGGACAGGGCGAGATGGGCGGATTACATGTAAATGGATCGCTGAGCCGGGCGTGAGGTCGTGTGTGGCCTTGCCCTCGCCGCATGCTCCGGAAATTGCAGGAATACCTGCTGTTTCAAATTTTAGGAGCGGGACGAGAGCTTGTCGATGAGGAAATGTCACCGATGTGATGTTTCGAGCAGTGTCAAGGGCCTGAAGCATCGTAAAAGCGGCCTATATTCTGAAGCTTATGCTTTCAGGCTTATCACGGCTGCTGAATTAGCATGGTCGAAGAGCAAATTTCCAGACCTGACTCAGTCCATTTTTTGTTGTTTTTGAGATGAGACCACAATCAGGGGCATAGAATTTGTGGAGGCATCCACCCATTTTCTGAAACTCCTTATCCTGTTCAGGGCTGCGGGGGACCCTGAGTCTTTCCCAGAGGCTGTGGACGCGAGGCAGGGGCACCAGCCCATCACAGGGCACACTCACACACACAGACACACACATGCCGATGGACTATTTGGCAACCCTGTTCAACCTCAGCATGCTTTTGGACTGTGTGGGGGGGGAACCTGCAGGAAACCCCATGATGACAAGGGTAGAACATACAAACTCCACACACATGGAACCCTGGGGACTCGAACCCAGGTTCCAGAGGTGTGAGGCAACAGAGCTAACCACAGAAATTTTCTCGACCATGTATCCCGTGGACCGAGTGAGTTTTGGGAATTCGCTCTTCGTTTTCGTGACTGACTTCGCTTTTATGCCTTTGGACTGAAGCTGTTTGGCTCACGGTATTATTCCCGAAGGTAGAGTTTACAGTGACATCCACAGTCTCTTCCTGTTCTCTGTTCCACCTTCGAAACTCTTCAGTAGTACAGTGTGACAGTGAGCCTGTCACCTATCCCAGGAAGCACATGCTAGTTTGTTAATAGAAAAAAATAATTAATATTAAAACAAATTTGTCCTTTTGGACCCACATTAACCCCACATCTCAGCTAGCTGAAAATTCTGTGTTTTTAAATGAAATTTCCCCCTCCCCCCAAGGTACAATGGCACAGACCAGCCAGGGATTAGAACCTGTAACTCCGGTTAAGCTTGAAATGCTTTGTTTGCACACCCCCAGACACTGAAGAATATCTCAGATGGAACTAGCTTCTGGTCCCTCAGTCACAGCCGAGTGGAAACATGCAGAAGCTTCAGAGTGTCACACGGGGCGGCCTGATTAGCTGGCAGACGGTTCCAGAACGTGCTGTATCACGAATGGGATCTTTCCTTTTCGTAACGTGCGGCCTAAAGCACTCTAGGACGAGTTCCTGCGTAGTGGTGAGCCCGGAATGTGAACGTTCCGGAATGCAGTGCCATGTAATCCCCGCATTTTCCACATTCTTTGCTGGTTAGATCTCTGCCTCAAAGGGACGCATCTGTGTACCGAAGCGTGTGTCAAGCGTGTCCGCATATATGTGTCACATTTCAAATCAACACAGACACTTAATGTCAGCACCTGTTTCATACATTTACCATCTTCCTCAAATGCAGCACAGTGCTCTACATATTCCACACTGTATCCTACAATGTAGAGCACGTAGATAACAGTAAGAAATAGCAGCGTCATTATAGACACTGTGTGTACATGTTTTGCACAGCCTGAAAAAAGAAATACTCAATAATGAATAAACAATTAAGCAGAATCCATCAGAGAAAATACATTAGTGATCAGACAGACAGACACTGACAGTCAGACAAACACATAGATATAGACAGTAATTCATTACAGACAGAGGTGGAAAGTTCAGATCCAGAAAGTACAAATCCAGACCGAGGTTTTGTTTCAACCAACCAGTTGAGTACTGTGATTCTTTATGCTCAACTGGTTTGTTTAAACAAAACCTTGGACTGGATTTTGTACTTTCTGGACGTGAACTTTCCACCTCTCTCTGTAATGGGTTACTTTAGTGAGTAACTTCCCCAACACTGGTTATAGAGAAATAGATACGGAGACAGACACACAAGCAAACGGATGGATATAGACGGGCAGACAACCAAACAAATGGATATAGAGGAGACCCAGACAGGCAGACAGACAGATAGATAAATAGATAAAGAGACATACACAGGCAGACAACTAAACAGGTAGATATAGAGACAGAGACAGGCATATAGATACAGAGACATAGAGAGGCAGACAAAGATAGATATGGACAAATATACAGGCAGACAGACAGACAGTTATAGAGACATAGACAGGGAAACGCCCAAGCTAACAGACACAGATACATAGATATTGCCTTTATTCTTACCATCTCGCATCACCAAGCCCACCCAATTGGCTCTACAGGTTGGTCTCCTTCCCCGAGGATGGAGCCGTCCCATTGTTGCCATTGACTGGAGCCCCCGCCGTCGTCTGGCCGCAGGTGGGACATACGGGCCACGGTGCGTGGCTCGTCCCGTTCGCTGCATGCAGAGAACGAGGCCGGTGTGTGAGCTGGGGGATGGGGGGTGTGGGGTAAGGGCTAGCCCGGCGCTAGCCAGGGGCGGGTGGCGTCGTACCTTGCGAGCCCACTGGAGCATTCCCATTCAAGTAGCGGGTGCAGTCCCATTTCTTTTTGCTCTGTGAGGAGCCCATAGCTCCACAAAGGTGAAGGAGGGGAACAGGAGTCAAAGCAGACCTGAAAATGGAGTCAAAGCAGACAGGAGGGAGATGATTCCAGGTTCTGGCGAGCCCTGACTGAGCCCGACTCCAGGAATGGTCCGCACACTCACTGTGAGTGAGCTCCGAGCCTCTGGCACCTTCCACCCCCTATCCGTTACCCCCCAGGGTGTCCTGGGCCTGTGCAGGGCAATCTTGCTCTTAACACGGCTGATTATCATGCGCCAAATCAGGCCGTTGTTACTTCCCACTCTTTTTCCTGCCGGGAAACCAGAGATGTTTTTGTGGACGTCGCGTGTGGCTGAGAGACAAGGTCGCCACTGGATGAGCTCAGCTGACCTGCGTGTGCGGGAGTGTTTATGTACTCTGCCCAAAAAGTTTTAAAGGGGTGTGGCATTTGGACACTCCCTGGGTGGGGAGGTCCTTCACAAGGAAACGTTTCCGAGTCGCTAGCACGACATCACAGGAATGTTGACAATGGAATCTTGGCTCAGGACATAAAGGCATCTAGACGCCACATAACACACAAACGACATACACCTCAGCTACATCACACGTTATTTTAAAATGATGACAGATAGCAGAAGACTCCACACGTAACCTGATTTTTTTTGGCCAGCAGGGGGCTCAAAGGTTAAGGACTTATCCCAAAGCCTGCTGGTTAAAGCCCTGGAACCAGGCACTTAATTGGAGTAATAGGCAGTTAATTGGGCCCATCTTCCGGGGTGGGCACCATCTGAACTGGAGTCCTGGTTCAGTCACATGGAAGGGTGCCATCATGGATGCAACCAGTTTACACCTTACTTTCAGTAAATAGATTCGCTCTTTCTTTTTAAATAAATGGTTCCTCTCCTTCATCGTCAACTGACTTTCTTACATTCATATTTTTGTCTTCCCTTTGTCCTGTTTTTGTATTACTCTCTCTTGATGAGAGTCGACTCTGTTCTGAAAGGCGCTATATAAAAATAAACTGAATTGAACAGAAGCAGGTAATAAGCAGAGGATAAATGGCAAGGCATCTCCCTGTGTGAATGAGCAAGTCATGGCACAGGGCTTCCCTAGAGCTCCTACAGGGGCAGCATTGCCTGTGAGCAGGGGTCCTTGCTACAGGTATGCGTGTAACGGATTTGTTAAATTCAGGAAGTCCCAGGAGGTAATGGACAGATCTGGGTGAGGTGCTCATCAAAGTTCCAGCTTTGGAACATTCCAGAAGCTGATGATCGGAAACAGAAAGTAAATAAAACACAAAGAGGCATGCGATAGATATTTGTGACGCGTCTTCCTTTCAGTGGGTGGTGCAGATTCTCTCTCCCCCTCCCAGTCTCTAACCCTCTCTCTCCCCCCATTTGTGTAGAAGTCCCTCACGCTTACATGCTGCCGTCTCTCCCCCCATGCAGGTCAAACTAGAAAGACTCCAATAACGTACCAGATAACCCCCCCCATTCATAAGCACTGCTTTCAGTTCTGATTCGATTTGTCATGCAGATTTTATGGGGCTCTCGCTCCATCACTCTCCTGGGCCGGAGACAATGGCAGTTTAAGGACCCCTGATTTTCTCGTCGACCATTCAGGCTGCGGAGGCTGACTGATGGGTTCCCTTTGGATAACGCCAAGAAGAATGGTGTCGCCGGCGGTTACGAGCCGCGCTTCCACAGTTAGAAGTAATGGAAGGGATCCGATGGGCCTCTCGGACATGGACACGTCTTCCATTTGCTTTCCGGTTGATTCTGATTCCTCTGCTTTGTGTCGAGCAGAGAATCTCCACCCCCTCGGTACAAATCCTGAAGTCATTTTTTGAGCCGATTGTGTATAAGATGTCTCAAAACCCTTCCTGTCACAAGGCTCTTTTTACTGCCTTTTTATTTCATTCAATCACGGACATTATTATCCAGTGCGTTAAGCCGTAAAAATGTTACTTTGTTTTTACAGGGGTTTTTCTTTTTAACTCAAATCACTGATTGTGTCGCTCAATTGGCCATTTTGATCACGTGACCATATTGTTAATCACCATGTCATATTCCGTCCTTAAAAGCAAACGTTACCAAAACAAAATGATGTCATATCCTGTCTGTTACGTTCAGCGTGAGTAGGAATCTCTGAAAGTAAGCATGATTTCATTTCTGCAAGTAGCAAAACAGCACTTTTGGAAATGAGAATTATATCTTTCTTGGGGTGTGGGGAGTCTGGAGCTCTTTTTATGAAGGAAAAACAGCAGCTTAATGGGACAGAAAAAAGGATAAAGATCAGTGAAGAATGCCTCTTGTCGCATGCGTTCGCCTTGCAGATAGCGGACTCCTTCGAGGAGAGTCAGCGCTCACAGAAAGTGACACCTCGTTAATTACCCGTGACGACCAGCAGGTTCCCCTACGGCATCGTCAGGGGTCTTCGAATGCAGCCATACTGGAGAGGGGGGGGCTGAAGACCACTACGGTTACTCTAATATCCCATATTATTTATTCTGTCTCACTCCATCTTCCTCACATCTCAACACTGGGTTCAGCTCGAGTTCGAAAGGCAGAGAAAACCACCAGTGATAGTCTGATTCCGAGGATGAGGAAGAAGAGTTTGTTCTACATGCAATAAAATTATCTTCAAGTAAATAAAATGTGGAATTATCAAAAATTAAATATTAAGCAAGACACAAACATTTTAATTCCATTCTCGGAAAAAAATAAGACCCCCACCCCAAATTTCTGTATCTGTTACTATTATTTTTAAGATTTTAAATATATACAGAAAGGTAGCTTTACCCCAGGTTTAATGATTTTTTTCCCACTAAATTTCTTTATTTGTTATGGTTGCGTTTAAAATTTTGAAAATAAGCTTAAATGTAGCTTTACCACCAGGTTTCATAAAATCTTCCTTGTAACAAATTTCTGTATTTGTAACTATTGTTTTTAATTTTTTTAATATAAGCTGAACTGTAGTATTACCACCAGACATCAGGCACCCACCGAGATGACAAAACAATCCCCGAGATTATGCATTCCGGAATTTACGAGTAACACGTGTCTCCCTTCGCACTACGCCCCCCGCGCAGACCCCCTCCCTAGTCCGATTTCTCACGACGCCACCGATCGAGCCCCCTTCAGCGGGACAGGTGTTGTTGATGCTGGGCTGCACCTGTCCCTTTTAGGATCCCATTAACCTTGAGGCGCGTCAGCAGCGTCCTTTTCCTGCACGCCATCTTCTCATCACCACGGCAACGTCTGTAGGGCCGTGTCACACTATACTGCTTGACTGAAGCTTTGGATACATCCATGCAGAAGGGTGGATATGCTATTCGTACGTGAATTGCCCCCACTTACCCAGTAACTAGTATAAACTTATTATCCTTGATTGCCATACGATACTTTTGAGGGTCATACCTTTAATAGCGTCCTTCAAACTGTCCTACTTAAAAGGTTCAAGCTGCCACATCCTTCTAACAATGTACCGGTTCTGTTGCCTGGTGCTGGTTCTTAAAAATATTTGTTCCGTTTATTTTGACATAAAACAATAAACTAAACTGACCACACCTATTAGTATATTTCCTGGTAGTTTTCCTTTTTAAACTTGTTCTGTTTTGCCGTGATTGTTGCCACACTTGGAAAATATTTCGCGTTGTAGTTTACGTTTTGTTTTGGAAAGTAAAGACAATGGCCTCGTACGCATGACATAGCTTTCCGTATCTTCTCTAACAGAAAACCGCTCTTTAGATTTATTCTACTCCCCTGTGTAGCGTGTTTATGTGTGTGTGTGTGTGTGTGTGTGTGTGTGTGTGTGTGTGTGTGTGTGTGGCAAGGTCGGGGGCAGGGGCAGGTTCCACGGATCTTACACGGCCGTTTTTTTTATTCCCCGCATCAGAGCCGCACTTTTGCCCGGGGAGTGTCGACAGGAAGCGCCGACAGTGAGAAATGGGAACGACAGCGCTGGCGACCATTAATAAGCCCTCCCCAGGTATTGGGGGGGGGGGATGTGAAGTTTTACAGCACAGGTGGAGCGCAGTGGGGCCTCAGTCTCACTTCAGGACTGTCTGGCGGGTGAGGCGACGTCCTCCAACGAGCTACGCAGAGAATGCTGCGTCAGAGGACGACACCGGACCCTCACGTCCAGCAGTCTTTGGTCATGAATTGTAAGAACAAAACAAAGCTCCGTACCTAATATTCACCAAAGAGTACTGCAGATTTGCACAGAAAAAGCCTCCCATTGCATATTATAGTCATTGATTCAGCCGGAGTTCTGTTACCATGGTTACGACAGCAGGGCCTGTTACCACGGCTACGACAAAAGGTCTCCCTTGTAGGGCTTGACCTCCTCGGTCACAGGTGCGACGCACAAGCATCTCGGTCCCTGCCATGTCCGTGGTTTGGTCAATACTCAGCAAAGTGGAAGATCAGCTGCTATGGTGATTTATTTTAATATCTAATAAGTTAATAAATGCTTTAATAAAGGACATTAAAACAAACATGAGTCAGAGCAGGAATGCATAGTGCAAGCAAAAGTCCAGAAAAATCACATGTAGCAGTAACTTCTGAAAGCAAGTAGCAAAAAATAGCATCTGATTAGAACACAAGATGTTTATTTAACCTAAAACACAGAAATTGCTTGATCCTCTGACGGGGCATGTCATTTCACTCCAAGTAAGTTTGCAAAAAACAAAATTACAACAATTCAAAAACTACAAATCCCACCAAAGACATTTTCTTATTTGTCCAGGAGGCCCCAGTAACGGCCTTCAGCTGAGTCAGTCTAAGCCAGCTGGGCAACAAATGATTTTACCCAAGGCAACTTAATATCTGATAGGTAAAACTGTAAATATTAAGAGCCCCTTTTTCAAAGGTCCAAGAGCAGGACATTTCCCCAGAATGTGGAGACTTGAGTTTTCGGCGCCATACTATCAACTTGATAGACATACATTTTTTTATTAAATGTAATGTTTGTCAGTACTGAAAATAAATTTATTGGCATGCTCATAACTGCAGGGATATTTTGGAGCTAATCCCAGAAGACTGTAAAAAACATGGAGTGTAAAGACTGTCAGGCTCGTACGTTTGACCAGTGTTGGTTCTGGGAGGGTCGGACGTGCTGGTAAGAAGTACGGTAATAATGTGTTAAGATGGCTGGTAATTTCTGCAAACTTCTCCCTAAGTAACTTGGTGCTCTAATTAACTCGCTTAAAAATTCCTCGATCTGACACAGTGCCCGAAAGGTCAGCAAAATTATAAATGTGGAAGAAGTAATTTACACCTGGAACGGGGATGAGGCATCGCGCAGCGCCGCTGCGAGTTTTTCCACCTTTCCGAAACTCAGTTTGGTGTACGCAAAAATAAAAAAAAAAACCTTAGCACGTTTGTCTAATTAATATTTCCGCTGAAGGCATTATCTGTTGAGGTGTTATGTCATACCCCACTCATTTACAAGTGTCTCCCCATTAAGATTTACGAACAACTAATAATTCAGCGTGAAAAGAAAAAAAAACGGAAAAATTTCTGATTAACTGTTAAATGAAAGTTCATCATTGACATCAAATTTTCCCCCTTCCCCGCGGCTTTTGGTGCCGCTTCTGAACGTTTGTTACCTTATTTCAAATTCTCCTGTAAATATCAGTCCTATATATAGTGCCCCCTGCTCTCCGATGTGTAATAGCTGCCTGCAGACTTGGGGAAAAAACATCTCAGCTTTATGAAATAATATTTCCCTCAAAGGTTAGCCTGGAGAGAAGCAAGGATTTGAAAGCACCCCCCCCCCCCCCCCCCCCCATTATGAGGATGTCTGTCAATCGGCCAATGTGCAAGGGAATCGGCTGATTTATCTGATGTGGCCCTCGCTAGGAATCTAGCAGGGAATCTCCAGATGAAGTCTATGCATGTCGTGTTTATGGGAGGGGCGACAGGGGGCGCAGTGGCTACCCAAGGACCTGGAAGCCCTACAGATTTTACATTTGTCTGTTCGACTGGTGCTTGACTCACACTGAGGTAGAGAACTTGCCCACTGGTTGACAGATCAGGGCTCCTGGAGACCAGGTAAATGGGGGGTGGGGGATCCCAGGTGTGCATACACCCCCTCCCACATTGTCGTTTGGAAGCTGCTTTTCCAATTGCATTAGCAAAAATAAATTGCCCCGTGTGGAAGCCTTGCGTTAAGTGTATATGCCTGGTGCATAAATTAATTTCGGCGGCCCCCTCCCCAATCTCAGTTATCAACCGAGTGCTATGAAACACCTGAACAGTCACTTTGGTTAACCAATTAACGGTGTAGAGAGAGAAACCGGTACACTATACCCCCCCCCCCCCCCCCCAACCGGAACCTCAAACACTCCAAGCCTTGCTGGAGAATGTAGGGAGGCCACATGAAGCATCATCCAAAGCAAAATCACAGAGTCAGCTGTGACCTTTAAACAGGTAATAAAACAGATACAAACTTAACAAAAGCTTGGAAGCTATATAGTGTGTGCCTCTGGGGTGGGGGGTGGGGGGGGGGGCCTGGCCATCTCAAATCACCATGACAACATGTCACATGGTGCACAGGGGCTAATTGCACGTGCCTCCCTTAAAAGTCATAAAAGATCATCGGCGAATCAGCCCGCCTGACAGAATCATTCGCGGAGGCACCTGAGAACGACATCCCTCTCTATCAGAAAAGGTCCGGCAGCAACCTCCTCAAACCTACTGAGATCTGTGATCCTTCTGGGTGCTCGTCAGGCACTCTTAAATAATCGGCGAGCATCTGTGTGTGTGTTTTTAATGTCACCTCTGAAAGTGTGATGCACTCATTGGGATAATGATCCGCCTTTTAATTACGCCTTGGGTTTGGCAGTCGGCATGCTGAAGATACAAGCTCAAGTGAATTCACCCCGGTGTTACCGCCTACCAAAGATTGCCAGGCAGCAACGCCAGAGAGAATATCGCATGTGAAAGCTTATTTAGTTTGATACTCAGTCCTGTATGACAATGCCATCCCTCCCACATACATCTCACATTCATACTGAGCTTCTGCTTCTTCCTAATTAGAGGTTAAGATCAGGACAGTGAAATAATGGATAGCCTGGTTTAACGTCTGTCCATCTGTCCAGCCATCCATGCACCCATCCATTCGCCCTGGATGGGATGCTAGTGTATCACAGGGCACGAGGTAGGGGGACACCCTGGACAGGTGTCTAACAGTACAGCACTGATTAGTTCTGTAGCAATAGTCTTCACCCTCATCCCTCATTTCATTTGGTTCTGCAGTTGTCTGCCCTTCACTCTCTACTTCACTACTGTAACTGCTGACCGAGCAGTGCAAAATGTCCTCACCACTCCCAACTCAGCTGGATATAATTTGTAAATCGGAGAAGATATAATAATTTTCAGAAAATCTAGGAAGGAATGATGACGGTTTACTAGAAAAAGTATATCAAAGAATTAGGAATCCTGATAACACATCCAATCTCAGGTGCTTAGGAAAACTCCGGAAAGCATACCATTTAACCAGAGAGGTCATCTCCTTTTAGCGAGTGACTTTGAGGAAGATGTACATTATGCAGTTAAGACGTAACAGAAGCGGACTGCCTCATTCACATATAACCATGAATAAATAATTTATTATCATAATATGTTAAGACGTGAAAATGTGAATGTGTCTGTCATTCTGAGAAGAGCCGCGTGTGGATCGCGAGCCACAGGTTACTGACCCCTGACCTAGACCAATGTCTTTTGACTGAGAGATAGAATCTTTGCAAAGTCAAAAATGTATTCATAGATAAAAAGCTTTGAAAGTCCTCCTGAGTCCAGCTTGTGGACGGACTGCCATAAAGCCTGTCATATTAAAATATCAGGTTAAATACAATGGTTCGTAATAACGAACACACATTACATTTTGACACTTGCGAAAATATTGCATGGCTTCAGCGCTTCTTCAGCTTGAGGTACAGTACAGTACCGTATGTAGATACTTTTGTTATTACTGTATTATTATTAAAAGTATATAGTATGCAAAGTGAGCAAAACATCCCAGTCCTCAGTATGGATGAGACAGTAGGTGAATGGTACCCGGATGACATTCTACATTCTGCGAAATTTAGAAGTGTGCAAACGATGGGTACTACACTGTCCCACAAGATCACAGGAGCTGCAACCAGACACGAAGAATGTCACTCGGAAATTTTTATCAAGATGGCAGAGGAAGTGCCGTCACTGTACAGATTTTAGTAGAAAACAATACCCAGAGACTGAATATATATTTTTTGAATATGTATTGTTTTAATAGTTTTGTGGGGTCAAGCTACATCATAGGCAAACATCCGGATAGGGTAATACACAAGATAGCGATGTCATTGTGTCCGAATGCATGCATACATATAGTAAGTACTACATTAAATTCAGTACATATCGTGTGTATGATTTTGGATATATCCTCCATCTTTAAGCCCCGTGTCTGAGGGTTGTGAATAGATCTTGAATAGGGGGTGTGAAGATCTGTGCATGACTTCCATCCATCCATTTTCCAAACCGCTTATCCTATTGGGTTGCGGGGGGTCCGGAGCCTATCCCGGAAGCAATGGGCACGAGGCAGGGAACAACCCAGGATGGGGGGCCAGCCCATCGCAGGGCACACTCACACACCATTCACTCTCACATGCACACCTATGGGCAATTTAGTAACTCCAATTAGCCTCAGCATGTCTTTGGACTGTGGGGGGAAACCGGAGTACCCGGAGGAAACCCCACGATGACATGGGGAGAACATGCAAACTCCGCACACATGTGACCCAGGCGGAGACTCGAACCCGGGTCCCAGAGGTGTGAGGCAACAGTGCTAACCACTGCACCACCATGCCACCCCCCTGTGCATGACTTATTCTTTATAAAGACCTTTGTGCTTCATGCTGACAAGCTCATCTGGAACTTCAAGTGTAGCACTTTTCATTATGCCCAGGTTGAGCTGAAACAAACAAAAAAACTGCTGACATCGTGGAAATAATGCCAAAAACAAACACATGTGAGGTGTTTATAATAACCATCCTAAATACAGTACAGAGATCCCACCACCGGTATGAAAGTACGTGAGCGTAGAGACTGGGGTTTGGAGACCGGGAAGGGGTCAAGAGAGATTAAACAGTCATGGGAGTGACCCAGAAGTCCCGGCGTGAATTCCGAGCCCCGAGTCAGCTTGCCCAGACCGGCTTGATCCCATCTATCATGGAACAGCCCCACCAATAGGAAGGGTTGTCACTAGGACCAGACCGCATTGATCAAAATGATGAAGATGGATCTGTGGGAGGTTCCAGCACCTGAACCAGGAGCCGGTGGAGGAGCTGGGGGAGAAGAAGAGCGATGTTGATCCATCCGTTACTGCGGAGCCATTTTTCCTTCCCTCCATCTCAGACCTTTGATATTCACGGACCAGGGTGTCGGCATCGGAGCGCCCGGAAGATAGGAGCAAGGATAAACGACCTGGGAAATCGATACAGGGCCTAACGGAGAAGGTCCCACAGAAAAAGTAGCCTTAACCAACCACACAGCGGATAGCCGCCAGCGTCCTCCTCAGCTCACGAACACCACAGTCATGCGAGACGTATTAATATTCAATGAATATCGTTTTTTTGTGCATTCCCCATTTATTGCAGACTTCCACACCAGCAGTTACATAACAGCTGCAATTAAGACTTAAAGTTGTTCCAGTTTAAAAAAAATAGCTTATTAAAGGACGATGGAACTGAGAACGTGATCCGTGTTATAAATCCCAGTCTCGGACTCCTGACCCCCCCCCCTCCTATTTTTTCATGCAAGTCTGGGATTTTAGGAGGGAAAAGAGAGGAACCTGTGTTTCTTTTGTCTTCCCACGGAACCGCATGTGGACCGGAGAGCCTGGGTCTCAGTCAAAGGCAGCAGAGCAATTAGCGGCGGCAGGATCTGACGGATTAAAGACACTGGCGCTGAAAGATCGGGGGGGGGGCAAACAAATGGAGGGCAGCTCGCGTCTAGGTAGACAGCCGCCCCCCCCCGGCCGTGTCCCGCGAGCCGCCAGCGTCTGCCGCTGATTTATGGGGTAATTCAACTTTCGCTAGTATGTCTTGCGCTAATTAAACGCGTCACGCTCGATCCAGAAATGTCACAATTGATTTGTCTTCCGTGAAAGGTGACGTGGTTTCAATCTTTCCATGGAGGTGAAAAAAGGGGGTGGGGTGAATTTCCCCCCTTTTTTGTACAGAGGATAAGAAAGGAAAGGTAGATATAACTTGGCACGGCAAACCTCTTTGCCCCCCCCCACCCCCCATGACACACACGGTCAGAGCCTGCAGGGAGGCTGACTGTACTCTCACGCGCAACTTTGTGGCGTGCAAAAAAAGACAATAAAATGAAAACAAAAAGCACGACCACTAATTATTTAGCGCCAGTAAAGTGATAATTACATGCCACCGGCTCACAACCCCCCCACACTCCCCCAATCTGTCATCTGGACCCTTATGAGAAAGTAATATTTGTGCGCAAATCACATGATCTAAAAAAAGGCCTTTTTGGAGGGTAATTAAAAAATATATCTGCAAACACACTGAGCGGTGTTATGCGCATATGAAATATGAATTGAAACAATTTCATTTATGTAAAAGTATAAAGTAAGGTAATTAAAAGTATCTAAGAACTAAAATAGACAGACAGGCAGGCACATAGACAGACTCAGGCTCAGAAAAACAATAACAGACAACAATAAACAGTAACAGTCCAAAGAATAAAATTCCATATTAATGCCATAGAAATGAAGCGGGGTAATACATAGTGAGCGAATGAATGTTCTGTGAATGTACCCAAGTGGTTCTGATCCATTCAGACAGTTGATCGTCCCCTCCCACCACAAGGGTGACTGGTCGCAGGGTCTGAATATAGGAATGACTTTATATATGACAATAAATCAAGGATAAACTTTGGATTAATGCTTCCACGCCTTCCACATAAACATAACAACAACTGTGGGCTTAATGATGGTCCTATTAAGGTATTAAGGCTTCTTAAAAAACAATGTCCTTTAGGGTGAGACAGTTGGCTTAGGGACATTAAGTCTTAGAGGAAATGCCGGGAATTGCTGAGGAAGAGATCAGCGGCTCTGTGACAGCGAGAACAAGACAGATTTATAATGAGGCTCCTCTTCTCTTTGTCGGAAAGGTCATAATGGAAGTGTTTAAGAACCCTAAAGCCGCAACGACATAAACCTTTTAAAGAGGTTAACGGTGTGAGAAAAAAAAATGACCGGAAAGACGGTTACCGAGTATGATCCAGAAAACGGCAGGAGGTGATTGGTTCTTGTGAGAGTCTAACTTGGGTTCCGTTGTTAGAATTTCTGCGGCGAGGACGACAACCTAAAACTCAGGCAAAGATTTGACGGTTCTCATGGACAGATGTTTGTTAGCTGTCCAGATGTGTCAGAGTTAATGACGACGGAGACCCAGACTCGGTGCGTAAAATCCATACAACAAAGCCTGGATGGCTAACAGGGGTAAATTTTGGGGGGCTTTAATAACATTCAGCAACTTCTGGCTGAGCCTAAAGAGCATTTACAAAAATATCAGAGCAACATGCTTTCTGGACGACCCAAAAGATGCCAGTTTGAATTTGTTTGTTATTTTCAACAGGCCACAGAATGCTAATCATGCCAAGGTCTTCATTAACTCTTTTTGGAAATACAAATGTACCAACGAGTCCAGATTTAGGGCAAAATTTGGCATGCCTTTTGTCAGCGGAGTTCATGCCCAGATTTAATTTAGGAAGTTTTGAATACAAACTGAGGAACCTTCTGGTCTGTGTGGATGAAAGATTTCAGAAATTTTGCAGCTGCCCCTGGAGAAGTCTGTGCCTGGCTGTTACCTGGTAACGTTTGTAGAAGACAGAACGTGGGCAGAGGATGAAGACATGAAAATCGTGTACCGGTGGACACATCCGAAGGATGCTCATTCATCTCCCCCTGATTCTCTGTCTTTTCCCTCCTTGCAATGATATAGACATTATATGCACATTTTCCGCAGGAGACCTTATTTGGTCAAGGCTTACTAATTTGCAGGTTACACTGATGGCAAATGAGAGACAGGGACGTGGAAGAAACTGTAGCAAGTGTAGGACCATGGACCAGGAATCTAGGGAGGCCACCCAGGGCCGTGCCCGGGGAAGTAGGGAGGCCATCCAAGGCCGTGCCCGGGGAAGTAGGGAGGCCATCCAAGGCCGTGCCCGAGGAACTAGGGAGGCCACCCAGGGCCGTGCCCGAGGAACTAGGGAGGCCACCCAGGGCCGTGCCCGAGGAACTAGGGAGGCCACCCAGGGCCGTGCTCGGGGAACTAGGGAGGCCACCCAGGGCCGTGCTCGGGGAACTAGGGAGGCCACCCAGGGCCGTGCCCGGGGAACTAGGGAGGCCACCCAGGGCCGTGCCCGGGGAAGTAGGGAGGCCACCCAGGGCCGTGCCCGGGGAAGTAGGGAGGCCACCCAGGGCCGTGCCCGGGGAAGTAGGGAGGCCACCCAGGGTCGTGCCCGGGGAACTAGGGAGGCCACCCAGGGCCGTGCCCGGGGAACTAGGGAGGCCACCCAGGGCCGTGCCTGGGAAACTAGGGAGGCCACCCAGGGCCGTGCCCGGGGAAGTAGGGAGGCCACCCAGGGCCGTGCCCGGAAAACTAGGGAGGCCACCCAGGGCCGTGCCCGGGGAACTAGGGAGGCCACCCAGGGCCGTGCCCTGGGAAGTAGGGAGGCCACCCAAGGCCGTGCCCGGGGAACTAGGGAGGTCACCCAGGGCCGTGCCCGGGGAACTAGGGAGGTCACCCAGGGCCGTGCCCGGGGAACTAGGGAGGCCACCCAGGGCCGTGCCCGGGGAACTAGGGAGGTCACCCAGGGCCGTGCCCGGAAAACTAGGGAGGCCACCCAGGGCTGTGCCCTGGGAAGTAGGGAGGCCACCCAGGGCTGTGCCCGGGGAAGTAGGGAGGTCACCCAGGGCCGTGTCCGGGGAACTTTTAAAACATCACTAAGCATGCAGTCGTGAGCAGTCACAAAATAAATACCTACAAATAATTTAATGTAAAATTGGGAAAAAAAAATAATAAAAGCCTGAATTATGTCCATGCATTTAAAACAAAAAGTGATTTTTAAGCAAGAAAATCAATATTGATCACTCAGTGAGAGTTGCTATTTTATATCTGCCAATCAACAATCTTTGCATTGTATATTTAATGCAATGTCATTAGCAACATTATCCAAAGCTCAACATGCATTTTGAGGAGAACAAATGTATTGTGATGTGAACAGGCTTCGACAATTTAGGAAAAAAAACAAAATGAAGAGGCAGAAGGTTATACCCCAGTTTTTCAAGACCAAACTGACAAGTCCAGGTGTAAGGCTGTAGGGTGCAGTGATACTGCTGTGTGCACTATAAAAACTAATAAACAGTCAGCATATAAACAATTCTTGAGTTCGTACACCTTAAATATACTATACAAGTACGGTGAGTTTCATTCCTAGAATTGGTCGGGTCTGTCAATGCAAAATTAGCACACAGTGATCGCAGATTCTGCTATTGTACATGTATATAACACTATCTGCAATAATAAACACATGGGTGCATGCATCTCCTCTTTCAGACGGCTTCTTTCCGCAGCCATCAGACTGCTAAACCGCTCACCTGCATGTATCCCCCTACTGCATTATACTACTGCTGTTATAATTCCACTTGAACATTATCTTTATACGCACCTTAAGTTTATTTATTCTTCTATACTGTGGTCCAGTTGCCAAATTGTACATATTTGTTACATATTTTTGGTAGTCATCTCATTGCACTGCTGTTTGTCCAGCACTGTCCTGTTTCTCACTGCACTGCTGTTTGTCCCACACTGTCCTGTCTCACATTGCACTGCTGGTTGTCCAGCACTGTCCTGTTTCTCACTGCACTGCTGTTTGTCATGCACTGTCCTGTTACACATTACACAGCTGTTTGTTCTGCACAGCCTGGCCTGTCACTGTTGTCACTGCAACTTTGGCATAAGACTTTCACTGCATTCCTCGAGACGTGCGACAAAAGAAAATCAAAGCTTGTGCAGTTACCAGGGGTCTTCACATTTTCACGAGAGTCACAAGCATACAGATAGATGTACAGATGCCAAGTGACACTGAAAAGCGTAAATACTATTAATTACGTCCATGGGGTACTGGTTACATGGTAATTATAATTTCCATGTTTATTATTTTTGCTCTGGAGTGGGAGTAGAATCCAAGAGGTTGACGGGACTCAAGTCAAGTCAGCCCAGTTCTGCAGAAAGCTGAAAATCATCTAGATAGGCATGAGGAGTGTCTCCATAAGGGAAGATCTGAGTGTCCTGCAAGCCCAAAGCAAAGAAACATTTATATAAGCAATAGATATATTAGCCAAAATGGCTTAGTGCATAATCATTAGAAATATTTAGAGCAGTCCTGGACAGCTGTCCAGTAGGTTTTCTGTCTTATCCAGCTTTTGATGAGCTGCACCTGTTCTCAGGTAGATACCAGGAACAGGTGTGGCTCATCAGAAGCCAAATACAACAGAAAACCTACTGGATAGTAGCTCTCCAGGACTGGAATTGGAGACCCCTGATCTAGAGCATTTAGAAATAGCATATGAAATGTTCAGAAGTATTCAGAAACTGTGTAAGAGGTTTGAAAGATTTATTTTATGATGGGGGGTGAAACTTATTCCTAGAATTGTGTTTGAAAAGTTGTGAAGACAGTGTGAGCTGCACTAATTACATGGAAACCTCCACCCAAGCTCTCTGCCTATATATTCTTGTATTGTCTGTATGGGAGGAGTCTTTCTTCATGCTGTAGAAAGGAGCTCATGCTTGCGTACTAATAGAGAAGGAAAAATTTCTCCTACATAGAGGTATCTGCTTGATTACAAAAGTGGTTGCGAGACAAAATGTTTCTTCCACACCAGACATCCTTGTCAGCCTGACAGCTGTACAGTGAGTGCAAAGCAACCAAACCCCCCTCCCCCCCCCCATACCAGTGTGACACGATCAGCCTCACATCCCAGTACATGGAGTCACTCACAGAGTATGGGTGACGTGCTAGCCAGGTCTCGGCGGCACCGACGGCAACGTCACCCTCATTCGAAACCCAGAGATCGGGTGGGGGTGGGAGGGGGTCCCCTTTACCCTCCCATGGCCAAAATGGAGCCGTCAAGCAATATTGGAGCAGACAAGGGGCCCTTTAAGCCACTTGGCACAATTTGCCTGGAGTTAATGGTCTCCTCTTTGGGAGATTTGATCCGCACGACCCGGAGTGAATCACATCCACGTCCGACCGGCTGTCACTTCTAATCACGTCGTCGCCGGGATGGAGGAGAGCCGGGCGAGGTGTGTGGGGGAAACTCACATCACAAGTTCTGGAAAAGCCTACGGACCATCATGGAAAGGCCACGTCGACATGAGGAGCCCATTTATGGGCCGTTATACATAGAATCTTATCCACTTTTTTCTCTTTTACTTTTTTGCTTTTTCCACAACATTAATTATTAGTTATTTGCAATTCATCCAGAATGTATGAGAATTGTTCATATAGTGACTTACAGTGTTCTGATTCATTTATTAATCCCTCATTTACCCAGAATCCATCATTTAAAAAATTTACCCAGAATTCCTGTCACATTGGAATGGAACTGTGAAATGCAGGTCATTTCATTCTTTCATTAGTCATTTACCCAGAATCCATAGATGGATTCTGGAAGATGGTGGCACAGGAGGGAGTGCTTTCGTTCGGCAACTGGAGGGTTGCAGGTTCGAGCCCTGGTTCCTCCTGACCCCATCAAAGTGTCCTTGAGCAATACACTGAACCCCAAATTGCTCCCGGTGAGCAGGTTGGCACCATGCATGGCAGCCTCCGCCACCGGTGTGTGTATGAGTGTGTGGATGGGTGAATGTGAGGCATGAAATGTAAAGCGCTTTGAGTACTCGTAGGAGTAGAAAAGCGCTATATAAATGCAGTCCATTTACCATAAGCTTTTAAAAACGAAACCCAGAATTCAACAGTCTCACCTTTGGATGGAACTAAAAAACACAGCAAAATGCAACACCTGAAATTTATTCTGAATTCATTAGCCCCTCTTTTATCCAGAACCCATATATTTTTTTAAAGATTACCCAGGATCCCTCAGTCTCACCTTTGAGTTGGCCTGAGAAACACAGCAGCTGAAATGTATTCCGAATTCATTAGCCTCCCATTTACCCAAAATCCTTCAGTTAAAAAAATAAATTACCCAGAATACCTCAGTCTCACCTTTGGATGGTATCGGATGCAAACCGATAGAGTATCAAAATCTCCTGGGGATCATCAGTGTTTAGTCTGCTCTGTTTAATTCGGTTCAATGCGATTGATTTCCGTGCTATGACTACAGTGCCGGGTAATCCCCAGGCTCTCCATCTCCCTCTCTGCATTGACCAGCGGGGAGCATGAAAGTCTGAGAGGGTAATTGGTCTTTGTGTGTGGTTTTTTCCCCCCTCTGTGTCTCTCCCACATCAAAGTGGAGGGGGGGATTTCGGCCTGTCAGGGATTTCTCCACGTCCGAGTTAATTATCCTCCTCGGAGATCCGGCCAGCTAACTGTCAGTTGTTAGTTGGCTCCTGTGTGCTCTCACGGACTGCTGTGGCTGCAGACAGCTGCTGCGCTTTATTCCAGAGTTTTATCTGCTCTACACCTACTCCACCACCCATAGTACCTCTCAAAAGCGACTTGTGGGTGAGAAAGGTGTTTATATCACAGTGAAAATATTTGTTTTGTCTGCCTGAAGCTCGCTCTGCCCGTGTCATGTTTCGTATTCGGCACCGGGGAGTTTCTGGATCAGCTCATCTCTGGTCCAGAGGATGCGGCAGTCTTGAGGGCCGTTGCCTTGGTGACTATGTTGTAGAACCGCAGGCTCCTATGCTGAATTTAGGGACGCCGATGGAGTGATTCAGGTAATGATGACTGCCCAGTGGGCTCTTGTAGTCCTCTTCATATCTGATCTGTCAGAACCGCAGTCACAGGTACATTCCAGGCATGTCCATCACTACACTCATGTGACTAAAGTGTGCACACTGTTGTAAAACATGATCATTTCCATCTCACACGTGCTCATCCCTCACTCCTTGATACATTTACCTATAATTCCTTGCTCTCAGCCTTTCGTTGATATTGGAAATACAATATCCCAAAATTGAGTCGCCTTTCCTCACTCTGTTATTTACCTATACATCACTTTAAATATTACCCAGGATTCTTTGAAGGATTACCAAGCAAACCAGGTACCTAAAATTTATTTACTATTCATTAGTCCTCAGTACACCTAGAATTCCTCCTGCCAGCCTTCACCTGCATCTCACACAGACTCTTCAGTCTGACCTCTTAATTGCTGTCCACCCTGTTTTATATGCTTAAAATCTTCACATAGTGGGACTGTAACAGACTTTGCCGCATTTAAGGTCACAGTTCAGCCCGCCTGCCCCGGTGAGACACTTATGGATATGCCGCCCACGCAGACCCAACCTATCGATCAGACTGGGTGGATTAATCTGCCCCCCCAACTCTACTTCAAAAGCGTCAGTATCCAGATGGACCCGCCCCGAGTCCGAATCATCTGCCAACATTCCAGCCAGACAACAATGATGAAGACATTTGTGACAAACACTGGCATATCTGCCGATTCCTTTTAGCTAAAGATTTTTAGACATTCCTCGAGGCCTGGCGACCATTTGTTTGCAAAGTTTATGAGAAGTGCATTATGGGTAATGTGATTCAGGAGAGTGGAGCTGTAGCCAATGACTACCTGCATCTAGACTCACATAACTGAGGGAGGATAAGAGTCAGTAGCACCCTGGTACAGCCTGACTGAAAACAACTCTATGTTTAGGTCTGATTAGACACCCAATTTCAAATTGCATAATTAACAGACATATAACCAAGCTAGAGGAAAAACAGGTATCTGCAGACATGGTTACTGATGTTTTCCTGCTAGTTAACACTGCCGTACTTCCTGATAAACAGTACAGCACAGCGTTAATGCCAGCAGGTCTGTAAACCCAGTTAAACAATACAGCTCAGCGTCGATAATGACAGTCAGGTCTGTAAAACCTAAATAAGCAGTGCGAACCAGCGAGGTCTGTAAACCCAAATAAACAATACAGCCCAGCGTCGATAATGACAGTCAGATCCGTAAACCTAAATAAGCAGTGTGAACCAGCGAGGTCTGTAAACCCAAATAAACAATACAGCTCAGCGTCGATAATGACAGTCAGGTCCGTAAACCTAAATAAGCAGTGCGAACCAGGGAGGTCTGTAAACCCAAATAAACAATACAGCTCAGCGTCGATAATGACAGTCAGGTCCGTAAACCTAAATAAGCAGTGCGAACCAGCGAGGTCTGTAAACCCAAATAAACAATACAGCTCAGCGTCGATAATGACAGTCAGGTCCGTAAACCTAAATAAGCAGTGCGAACCAGCGAGGTCTGTAAACCCAAATAAACAATACAGCTCAGCGTCGATAATGACAGTCAGATCCGTAAACCTAAATAAGCAGTGCGAACCAGCGAGGTCTGTAAACCCAAATAAACAATACAGCTCAGCGTCGATAATGACAGTCAGGTCCGTAAACCTAAATAAGCAGTGCGAACCAGGGAGGTCTGTAAACCCAAATAAACAATACAGCTCAGCGTCGATAATGACAGTCAGGTCCGTAAACCTAAATAAGCAGTGCGAACCAGCAAGGTCTGTAAACCCAAATAAACAATACAGCTCAGCGTTGATACTCAGTCTGGTCCGTAAATTCAAATAGATTATGTTAATACTGATACTGTGTTACAGTCCCTGCTGTCATTACAATGTAAACCCAGAATCACAAATCCAGTACTGACCATAGGGCCTGAAAACTAAAAAAAAAAAAATAACAAGAGTACAGACCAGCATCAATACTGACAGGGGAGTCTGTAAACCGAAACAAACAGTACAGCACAGAGTCGGTACTGACACTGGGGTCTATAAACCCAAATAAACATGACAGCACAGCGCTGATACCGACAGCAGGGTCTGTAAACTCAAATAAAGGACACACAGCAGCATGGGTAGTGAGTCTGTAGTCCCTAATGAGCTGTGCAGCAGAGTGTCTGTAACCCCGTCCCTGGGTAACACTATTACAGAACACCAGGCTTTGTCTTCAGTAAAATCCTCAGCCCTTGGGGTCACAAAATGTTATTACAATGTCTGCCAGATATTTGACTCAGGGACTAGCAGGCTTCTCCTGTGGCATTTTCGTAATGAATTTGTCTGTGATACCACCCCCCCACACCACCACTACCCCATCCCTTTACCGTTAATGAAACTTTGGGGTGGAAACTGAAGTAAAATATGTGTGCATGTTTGTGTGTGTGTGTGTGTGTGTGTGTGTGCGTGTGTGTGCGTCTGTGTGTGTGTGTGAGAGAGAGAGAGAGAGAGAGAGAAGGAGAGAGCGAAAATTTCTCTGTTTAAAACTGTTAATTCTGTGAGCATTTGTCCACGGAAGATCCGTACTGCTTACTGAAAATAAATACAGATCAAGTCCTTTTTTAAAGATTCACCTCAGCAACTGCCTGATTTTCTTTCTTCCTAAAAGACGCACAGAAATGCACGCACCAGAAAACACGCAGGGGATAAGACAGGACAATTCAGGACCGGATAAATAATTCAGAATCATTTCAGGTTAAAATGTATGAAAATCCCAAATGAATGTCAAACCATGGAGCTCAGTTATGCACCACGCTGACAGTCTGACATCTTAGTGTTCCCACATTAAACGCTGCGGATTTTAAGCCAAATAAGAAGAAAAATGTATCGTAGAAGTAGTATATTCATCTGCTTTGGATTGATAGAAAAAGCATGGATATAAAGCATGTTCACTACATTTTATATTTTCAAGTTTCATATGTAAATCTGCTGACAGTGATTTAACTTGACCCTGTTGGGTGAGGTTTATGTTATGCTTATTTATATTTAAGTTATAAGTATATTTACAATGTTTCTTCCATATTGGTACTGAGACCCACATAAACAATAGCAGACTTAACACGAAGCAGCACAATTTGAGTTTAACTATAGGGTGGAATACCGTCAGGTGCAAAGTCTCTGTTGTGTGTATAGTGACGAGTTTTCGTACTGATGTTAAAATTCATATAAAAACACAAAAAGCAGTGTTTCGTTTGCCATCACTGCTCACTGACTTCTGCGTTTTTGTCTTTCGGGACGCTTGCTGCAGTTTAACCGGAGCTGATGGGAATCCCTGCGAGATGTGGCTTCACACAGCCCGTGTGTTTATATTGCACTTAATAGCAACACAGACACTAGGCGTGGTGTAAAACTGAAATGTCAACAGGGTGACACTTACAAAAGTGAGAAAATAAAGCCGTCAAACGAGTCGGCTGGAAAAACGGACCATTGTGGCTCCAAGGCTGCAAAGCCTGCCTCCCACTGCGCAGACAAAATACATTTGTCAGCAGTTTAAGTCCATTAAAAACCATAAATCTGTTTTCTCTTATTTGCTATTTTTGGGGTCCCCAGCTAACACAGCTCCGATATGGTAAAAATCAAGACCAGACACACGTTCTCTTTTCAAGACCCCTAAGTGCTTACTTTGGCCTGGTTTCCCTTTTCCCCCGTTTCCTCAGTTCTTAATCATGCACCACTGCATCTTTAAGGGACTGACCAAAGGGCAACATTCAAAAGGATAGCTCTCATTCACAGGCCGAGAAAGGTGCCATGACATTTGGTAAAACTCCATGTGAGTCTTGGTGACCTTTTTAAAATTAACACTTCTACTTTTTTGGCAATTAGAGTTTAAGTGGAATTAAAGCAGGACAGATATTAAAACCAAAGCCTTAAAAAAGAACCTAACGCATGCAATATGAAAATTTTATCTTCAATAGTCTTATTTATTTTTATAACTGAAAAGTTTTCGCAAATATGCAAGTGGAAAGCGTTTGGTTGGCCAAAACACATATTTATTAGTATTTTTTTCTACACTGAAAGACACTTAGAAGCCCAGATTAGTGAATCTTTCACTAAGCTGAGCATCATCGCTCAGAGTTTGTACGATCAACATAGGCCTTTAAGGCTGGGCAGTCATTAGAGATTTACAAAAAAGGGGGCTACACCTTTAAGAGGGTCTGATTTTAATGAAATTGAATGAGAAACAAATGTACCTTTTTTAGGTCATTTTAGGAGGGCTAAAGCCCCCCCAAACCACTCTATAGGGTTTCTGATAGCAGGGCAACGGTCTTGTATGGTTTCACTTTATTTATGGTCTGTTTTAAGGTACACTGAGGAGGATAAGTAATTATTCATGAAAGTTAATCGGACTCCGTTTATCAAAACAGACACTATGGCCTGCACACCAATGAAATACACGTTAAATTACATTACGTTAGCGTGTATTTTTATAAGACATTCAAATAGACCGCACCTCGTGCCAATACGACGGTCTGACATGGAAATGCTCACGTTTAGTAGGTCTGTTTAAATTGCAAGTAATAGGCCTGCGCTGTATTCATTTAAAAAAGAAAATCAATTGCGTCCTATTTCGTCGATTGGGTATAAATGATGTCGTTTTAAAATACGCTGCAACGTCATACCTAATTACACCTTCCGGTCAAAGGGTTCCCCTCAGGTGTTTTTGCGGCTTTTATGTTGCCGCAACTCAAAAGAATCATTACAGATTATATATGTTTTATTTTTTTTAATCAGCCTTGCAGAGACGCTAAAATATGAAAGACGGCATCGCAAGCAATCGATTGCGCTAAAGGTCTCAACTTAGACCATTAGTGTCGGTCCGGCAGCCGCGAGGCGGGTGAAAAGGCCACGTTTTGTTGGCTAATGAGCTTGGGCTTATCTTGCGGGTCCGACGGGATAAAGCACATCTTTGCCTTTCCTTGAACCGATAACCCCCTTCGGATAATAATAACCCCCAATATAATGATTATATTGAATATACTTCTTATTAGGCAATGGGATGCACGGATTTCCATTTTTCGCAGCTTCACATGCGACGTGCCCATCCGTGCCTAAAAGCTTGAGCGCAGTAATTACAAAAGTGAATGATGGCCCGGTTGGGAACCAATTTGTTATTTTATTTTATTTTGTTTAAATGGAGGCTAAATGTGAATTACTCATCTTCTAATCCCCCAAATCTTTACTCCACATCAAGTGAAATTTCAGCAAGTTTATTTAACGTAAGAAGCGAGCGCATGCGCACTCGCCAGCTATAACCCAGTCACGCTGCATGAATCCGCCACATTAGATTCTTTGCTACTGGGTTTGGGAGACGGGTGTGGCTCTCTCCCGGGTGGACTCGCCGTGGGACTCCCTTGCCACAGTGCTTCCACCAAAAACACTCCTTATAGTCCCAACACCTGCTTTAGTAGACTTAATGCCAGGCAACCCGGCAACATGTGTGAGTCAGACGAACCTGGAAATGCTCCGATCACAGAAGACAATATTTTTACGCCAATAAAAATGGGGAAGCACCGATATGAAAAATACAGGCATTTAACCAAAGATATCCATTTAATGATAATAGCATAAGTGACTGATATACAGGCGTTCTGGGATGGAAAAAAACATATTCTAGCCTTCACTACGTCACATCATACGGACACAGCATTTTATCCCTGTAAATTTTCAGCTCAGCATAAAGGTGTGACAGGCACTCTTGGGTAATAATACAATTAAAGTAATCGCTTCTGTCACCTTGTTTTCAGATGTTTGCACATTCACCGTAAAATAAATTATAACGGAAGAAGGAATGTGTTAAGCAGCTGGCGGTACACACTGCGAGAGTCCGTTTAGCTTTCGGAAGTTTTCACACTGAAGTTTGCGCTACTTCCAGGGTTTATAGAGAGGTGTCAGCACGTAAGCTCAGCTCTGGCGACCTACTGCCGATATCGGTGGCATCCAATGAAAAATCAGCTCACAAACTTCTCGTTCAATCCTGAGACCTATTTAGCCATTAAGAGGACAGATCGGACAAACTTGACGCCAATGTAAGGACCTCCTACAGTTTACCTTAAGTGAAATGCCTTTATAAATCAGGGCCAAAGTCCAAGATAATTATTTGAAAGTTCTAATTGCTTTCCAGGAATGGGGCATCGAGCCAAAATGTATCGAACCAAGAGTGACGTTTAAAAAACCAGTTCATCAATCGTCACCACTGTTGCTGGGAAACCACTTGGATTTTTTTAAAGTAAATTCCATCCACTGTAGAGAATGCAGCAGGTGATACTGTTCTGTTTTCCTTAATTTACTTAAGAAGCAACTCCAATGCATTAGTTATCAATGCATTAGTTGTCTGTATCTGTAATGTTTGAAAAACCTATAAGCACTCCTCAGTACAATCTCAGTGACAATACCTACATGTGTGTTCCAAGCCCGATCGTTTACACGAATTAAGCATCTTCGTTTCTGCAAACATAAGGGCAGTGGATCCTTCCAGATGCTGTGATTGGAGGGTGGACAACTCCTCCTCTGAATAGGCAACCAATCACAGCGCAGTTTGGGAGTCTCACCCATACGCTGATAGCTTTCCATCGCCTTGTCATTTAATACAGGTCATCACGCAAAGGAGATCAATACAAGGAGAAAGAATATATATAGATATGTCTATGTCTATATACATATATATAATATATAGCACTTTAACCACATTAAGCATCATATCTCATCCCTCCAAAGTTACGCAACAGCTGGCTTTAAGCATCATGGTTGCCAGGCAACATATACAACATGGATGTCTGGAATATTGTCTTTAGCATCGTCATGACAAGAACAGCAAGAATATTGGGTCTAGAGTTACTAATACTGTTAATATTATTGCACATATCTTTTTATTTAAAAAAAGTCTCACATTAATAGGCTTACATCTGACACAAAGTAAGGAATACTCCAGTGACTGCTTTGGTGGTAGATTGCCAACACTTGCTGACCCACAAACCAATATTTCCACATTTTTAATTTTTTTCTTCCGTCAGGCAGTTGTAGTTTTCTCTTTTTTTTGTGATTTGTTCCAGCCATTCAAAGACGCACCTGGCCAATCCAGCTCACCCGCCTTTCAATAAAATTGCAAAAGTTTCAGCCAGCACCTGCTCCTCTTCTCTCAGGTTATGGGCGGGACAAATATAAAGGGAGGATAACAATTGGTCAAGAGGAAGATGTGGGCGGAGCCGGGGGGCTGGGCCAGTTTCCCCTTAGTCGGCATATATGATGAACCCAGAGAACGTGCTGTACTTGTTGTTGTTACCCCCATGGGCCTTGCCCCCGTCTAGCTTCACGTAAACCTCATCCCCAGGCTCCAGGTGCAGCACAGCGCTGTTGCTGGCATAGTCGTAGTTCTGATCAGCATCCTGGGCAATGGCACTAGCCCGCACCTGTGGGACATTGGGTCAAAAGTCAAAGATCAGATAAACACGTAAATTGTGGGGGACACCCAAAAAAGCACAAAAAGGTTAACATGGAATTATACCTAAATTGTTAATTATGCGCCCTTGTATGAAAACTCTAAATTAAAGAAACAATATACACTAGAATAGAATAGAATAGAATAGAATAGAATAGAATAGAATAGAAATACTTCATTCATTCAAATGGGGAAATGATCTTTTCGCCTGTCCCATCTCGCTGTCTGTGAGACACACAGCCACATATATATTGAAAGCAAGCTTGAGGGTCATAGTGCTAGGCCAGGCAGTCCATGGAGCAATTGGGGGTTAAGGGCCTTGCTCAAGGGTCCAACAGCAGCATCAGAATGCCAGCCATGGGATTTGAACAGACAACCTTCTGATCGCAGAAGGCCTAAGCTTCCAGGTCACACACCACCCCACAGATAATTTCACAACTAAGCAAATGCATTTACCCAGATCATTTCACCCTATCATAAAGATATGTTTCAGTCCTGAATGGCATTACACAGCAATTGGCAAGAACATGAATCAAAAATCTACTGCTGAACAGTTTATTTCCATTCCCGAGACAGTATCTAACCAAATAAACAACATGAACAGGGGATATTCTAAGGAAAAGTACTAATTTAAATATTACATAATAACAACAAATAAACTACATTCACTGCAGTGGACTGTACTGTTATTTTCAGGGGCCTTTGGCTGCAGCTGTATTTCTGTGCTTTATTTACATTAATGTTTTAAAATATATTCTATATTCTAGTTACACTTTAAAATTACTTAATTACTTATGTGTTCAACAGGTCTATATAACTAAGGGTAGTTTGCATCAGTATACGTGTTTGTCAAAATCCAATCCAGCATTATCAGTTTTCTATTAAATTTGTGTTATCATTGAAATGCTGTACAGAACACGCAAATCACGATTCCCTATCTAGATTTGCTTTTTTTCCCAGACATTTTAATCACGAAGCATTGCATTCGATTAACGATGAAAAGTTGTAGTTTTCCTAAGAAAGTTGAAACAATGTCTTTAGATCGTAGATGCAACTTGTGATTGAGTCCCTAGAGCCGGACATCCACCCAGTCTATTCCAAAATCAATCGCTATGGATTACTTCAGCTCAGGCTTCCTTATAGGTAAATTAGCTCCGAATAATGAGGTGTTCTTGGTCACTAAAACATACGGTGTCAAAAGGCGTTTTCGGAGGTTATGACCCCGCCACCTCTCCAAAGTAACTACTGCCCTCTAAATTGCTGTTTGATAACTACGACGATGCAGACCGAAAAAGATGCAAAGCTATTTCAGCACCTCGGACAGCGGCGTTTCTCTACTAACGCGAGAACGAATTTAAAAACACTTTTAAACCAGCCCCACTAGCGTATACCTATAGCCTATACTACACAGAATTTAAACTCCGAACTGTTATCAGTTATTCGTACGTAATAGATATAACGGAAAGAGACACTTTGACCTATTCTAAGTGACTACAATCAAGAGCATAACTTTGAGTTGAGATTGGGGGAGGGGAGGCGGGGTTGAGGTCCCCAGCCATTTAAAGGCATCCAGGGGGTTGTATTAGCTGGTTTTGATTATTGGGGGGATTACTCCCATGATTACAGTTACCTACGAACAAACAATCCAGTCGACACATTTTTAACTCACTTAACTTAAAAAGTTTTTCCTCTTCTCTACAATGTTATGCCCTCATATTTTCGTTTTTAATACAGAGGTGGGTGTGCAACGGATAACAAAACTCATGGTTCGGTTCATATTACGATATTTTAGTCACGGATCGGATCGTTTTTTGGATCAGCAATTATAACGTTGCCTTCTTTTTAGTACTTAAAGAACACAAAGAACGCTTAAAGTTTTAACATGCTCCTTCCGCGTGCACACCCAAGAGTTGCGTCTGTATGTTTTCACTGCATCTCTGTAGCCTATTGTAGGAAGCCCATCATTAACCTCATTATCTATTCCTGCCATATTATCTCGAGATTATGACATTTTTTTCGCGTGAACTCAACATTGCCCAAGTTCTTTTCTCGAGATCACAAAATAAAAGTTGTCTCATGAAAACAAAAGTTGTATTCGAGGAGCCAAAAGAAGCGGATTCCACTAAAGTGTTATGGTTAATAAATTTAATAATAATAAAAAAAATACTTTCAATCTCTGCATGCGCTTCTTCTATGGACTTCCGTAGCATCGTGATTTTGGAAATGATTACTTTAAAAAAGTAACAGTGGTAATAAAACTGTATTTCACACTATTTTAGTAGAACCTTGCATTAATACGCGGTTCACCTGCATGCCGAACAGCGGGGGTTGATCAACTACCGTCCGTTAGCCCACTATGTTGGGGTTCATGGAGTAAAACATTTTTGGCAGTATATTTACGTTTCAAACATACAAAACTTGTGACACTATTTTAAGATTAAACATTCAAATGTTAGCAGAGAAAAAGGTAAGCCTACCTATCGTAATCTAATTAAGATACTTAAGCCTATATACATTTACAAATTAACATGTTTTAGTTAGTGTGATAAGCGGTAGAAAACGATGAATCACCCAGTGACGTAAAATGAAGATGGATGTTTTTATATTATGACTGTGATTTAACAATGTATTATTAAATAACGTTAAATTAATCATAGTTTATTTCTTATAGGCCTAATTAGTAGTAGCATTTCTATTGCAGGTATAATTGTTAACATAGGCCTACGTTTAAATCCTGTATGTTAAACACATAACTATTTAAATTCATTTTTAAATTTACCACCAGTCATGTAATAGGCCTATAACGCTAACGAAGTGCTGCCAGGGGTCGTAATTTATCAGTTCAGCTAACTGAAAATATCTACCCTGGGGATGCCCGTTCCTGTCTCGCAAAAAGCTCTACCTAATTCGTGTGCAGCCCAGCCAAGCTTATGTCTCAGTGACAGCTTTGAATTATGGTGATCAGGGGCACAGACTGTTCATCCGGACGCTGTTTTCTCTGCACGGCCCGTCCAGCTCGCTGCACGCCGATGGCGTCCGTCTTTGGTGCTTGGAGAGGTTGAGGATCATCTCTCTCTTCTTCATTCCCCCCATTTGCGAGCCTTTCGCTCCCGGTTTTCGCAGTGCTTCAGTAACGGCACGTACCCAGTGTTCCGGTACAGAGTAGACGCTGTATCTAACTTTATTGCGTCTGTCGCAGCTTAATAACGAGATCGTATCAATTTCATAGGTAATCGTATATACTGGTTAATCAGGGGCGATCAGTTACTCTTTAAATTTGCCACTTATTGTCAGACTAGTTATACGTACTACATCGCCAGACTTTACTTTTCACCTGTGCAAGGAAGTGCATTTACTTACTTACTTTTAAAAATCCAAACAACCTAATAAAACAATTCATCGTACTAATCGCTTTAACTGCGTTTGTATCAGTCGACGGATCGCTATTAAGGAGTCGCCGCAATCAGCGCCTACCTGGTTGTTTTTACAAAGGTCAGCCCACATGCTGGTCCCATCGCCGCCCCGCATCAAGACGTGGTAGGTGAAGAAGTAAATCCCCGGGATGGAGCAGGTAAACTTCCCGGTCGTCGGGTCGTAATGGTTGCCCAGGTTAGTGACCACGTCCTCAAATTTGAGCACCTCGTAGCCTTCGTGCTGCTTCTTAAGCCCAGCGTAAAAGGCTATTTTGGGGACTGTGCTGTAAGTGGCGGCGCTGATGGCTCCTGCGGCGGCGTTGGGTCCAGGTGGTCCAGGCAGTCCAGGGCGCCCGGGATCTCCTTTCTCTCCGGGTGGGCCGGCTGGACCTGGCGGTCCGGGCTCTCCAGGTGGACCCCTGGGGCCCGCTTTCCCCGGACGCCCGGGCTCCCCTTTCGGACCCTGTATGAAAGTGGGCAGCGACTGGACGAGACCGTTGTCCCGCACAGTGTCTGCCGTGGCCGTGCTGGTCGGAGACTTAGTCCCATATGGATCGCACACCATCCGGCAGGTGCCAAGCATCTCGTAATGCGCAGATGTCCCCGCAGAGTTGACCAGAACGGGGATGAGGATCACCAGCACCAAAACCATAATGACTCCCAGCACCCCGGCAGCGATCAGCCGCTTCCTGCCGACTAGTCTAGTCAGCGCGGGGCGATCCTCTTGTCTGCTTTTGGGCGAAATCTTGGTGGTTGGTGAGGTACCCTTTTAAATGGAAAAAAAAGTCCGTTTTGATTTCGCTAATGATAATTAACTTATTGGGCCAAGCCCCTTGCGCTTTTCCCTCAACTTTTTGTGCTGATGCTTGCTAATTCAAGTTTCACAAACCTGAAACTTCAGCCCTTTTCAAAGCTTTACCGCGGAACTACACTTGACTGGGGAAAAAAACGCTCGTCTTCAGCATATTGCACAGCCTGCCCCTTGAAAACATACACGTGTGCTCACACGGCGCATCCTCCCGACAATGAATGCGATCGCAATCCTTTATCTCCTCGTACGTGGCGACGCCTTCAAAGCCCCAGCACTTCTGGAGGGAACTGACTCCTATATCAATGCGTGCCTGATCAACCTGAGCCGGGAAGGGCTTGTAGAGGGATTGTGCTCTGCCCGGGGGTAGGTGTCACACAGATCGGGGGCGCACGGGGCTTCTGCACAAGCTGAGTCGACTGCGTCGCTTTCAGAAAGATAGAAAAGAGGGAGGGAGGGTCGGCACTCGGGTTTCTAAAACAGGAAAATGTTAAGTAAACCCCGGACCCTATACACAGCATCTCCGACCACGCAGATATCTTAAAGTACTGTACAAAAATACTTCTTAAAAAGTAACAAAAAAAATTGTTTCGATGTGAAATGTGGCATCTCAGATTTATTGTCTTACGTGGGTTGCATATATTAAGGGGGTTGCAAAACGTGTTGTTTTTAAAGATTCAGAAAATCGCGAATGAGTCTCTTTTTCATTGCAAATGGTACATATAGGCCTACAGTATAACAAATTCTGACTAAGTTAACGTCATTCAAAATTTAGTACTACATGATTCCTGTTTCACAGCAGATGGCGTGGTCATTAAAAACATTATTTGAGGTTGTCAACCGCCAAGTAATGTGCGGCAAAAGTCAGAACCCAGTTCAATGCATTAAGGAAAGTTAGTCCGAAACATTGCATCTAATTAAAAATTACGCGTCAAAGCGACCGGGTGATCATTAAAACTGTCAGATTTGCCAATAAATCCAGCCGATTTGAGTTAAATGATGCATTGCCTGTATACAACAATGAAGCCGCACACAATATCCGAGATTGTGTTTTCGGAAGTTCAGTAACCATCACAATAAGCCAAATTCAATATCACATCCTGCCCCTGAATCATGCATCTTGCGTCGGCACTTTTACAGAAATTTGCAGCATAGTTACAAACAGTGTTAGGGAAAAAAAGCTGTAATAAAAGCAGGATATGAGGGATTTTTAGAGATCTTAAACGAATAACTTCCGTATTTCTAATCTCTGCGGTATATAAAGTTAATAGCCTATGTATTTAAATTTTGTTTTTCGTTTTTTGCTCTCGCTGTAATTGCAAAACACCATGGTGCTTTTGCAACGGAATTTAAACAAATAGCATTTTACACGAGCCTGCTGAAATGCTGTCTCCGGTGGCATAATTGAAAAGCATTTCGGCGTCAACAAGTGGATTTCACGGCTGGGCGCAGTTTCGTCTCCAAAGGGGGCAACTCTTTTCGGCATCCTATACCATATGATTGCAGTTATGACGTTGATCAAATGACGTTTCTCCCCCCTAAATTTATTTAAATGTTCTTTGATTACATCTGAATATTTCACTGATGCAAAACGGCTTAAATGTGCCGTTTATGGGGCCCTTGTCATTGCAGCTGCATCAGGCGGCTGTGGTCAGGCAGCTGCGGTCAGGATAAGTTACAGCAGCATCGGTTCGGCTTCGGTTCCTTCAGCTGCTGCCTGAAGCGCGGTTCCCATGTGAGCTGCAGACCTCGCCCACATACTCTGTGTGCTGCCTGTCCACGTTGCTCCATTCCTCTATTTTTCATGACATTATGCCATCTCTAGCTGGCATCGCCGTTCCTTACAGATCGCCTCGTTCCAGTAGGCTTATCTGATCGGCACGTTAAACACGAAGTCCCAAAAATGAATTAATTCCGCCATAATTATCTCCCTGTTCACATTTCACTGTTTTACCTCAGCCAAATACAAAAAAAGTCTGTCAGGCACTGGGCAAAAGTTCCTGCTCCCGGTCTCTGGAGAGAACTCCGTTCTATCCACGCACGGTGTGCTTAAATTGATTTTACTTTTAAGCTTAATTGAATATCCAAGCGGTATCGACTGGCTAAATATAGGCTAAAACATGGTTCTAGCGAGATTCTGCTGGATAATAGCCCTTCCTAAGTAATTTACATTGTACTACACTCTTAAATCGTTGATATGGAACAACTACAACACACTCTTTTTCACGTGTGTATTTCAGGTAAAGCGTCTTAGCCCTATCCACATCGGGCCGACTCAATATGAGACATGACTCCTAGCCAAAGCCACATCTCATCACTCTCCAGTCTCCCCATAAATCAGCGCTGTAAAATCAATCGGGCTGATTAGCCAGGGAACCCCTGTGTCCTTGGAGTTCCTCTGGCATATAAGGAGCGATGGGTTAAAATAATGAAAAATGTATCGAGAAAGAAATACAAAACATCATCAACCATATGTAACTAATCAGGCCCGAAACCGGAGAGCTCTGTAGTATTCCGTCCCCGGCCCGCACATATCGATTGATTTAAAAGGCCAACGATTATTGTTTTTGTTGTCTTGAGATCTTCCTGCATAATGATGCATGCACTGATAGCCGGGTCATTTTTTAACATCATCTTTCAGCGTTTGCGCTCCTGTGAGAAGACAATTGAATAGCCGTAGATAATGCCTAAAATCCAATTATGCATGAGACCTGAGGGGCTGAAAAAAAGACGGATAGCGTCGTAATGCAGACCTTTAACGATTATCCACAGCTCCCCGTAAACTTTTAGACCACACCTCCTCGTTTTCTGGTGACTTACGGATACTCCCTCTCGTTTGCCGGGTGAAAGGGGCGATTAGTCACGGTCCTTCTCCACACGGCCCCTCCCCCGAAGATCCCAATTAGGATGTGCACATTGATGGGGGGAACTCGGTGCATTTGTGAATATCAAATATTCTATAAAAACTGGGGAGGGTAGTTAAATATATATTGTATGGATAAACATAAAGAGAAAAAGGTTAACTTTTTAGAGAATTATCAATAACGTCTCGGAGTTTCATAACCCCGAAATCACAGACTCGACAGGTGTCAAATAGAGAACTCCTAACCAAGGACGGAGGAACCTGGGGGGACGTTTAGCCCCCAATAAACAGAACAGACCCCGCCCTCCAGTAAAAAAACTTCGCATTTAAACTGTGGAGTTGTGCCCCTCATATCAAACTAAACTTTACCCTGCTTCTAACAGGAAAAGATCAAACCAGATTTACAAGAAATGTCTGACTGTAACATAAAGGCCTACAGTTCGTTGTATTTTAAAATGGCACTACATATTTATTGTCTTAACGCTTTAATTTTACATTGCTCTCATCCTCCAGCATAGCAGCCGAGAGACTAAACAATCCGCAAAGCATTTGACTGAAATAAACAAAGAAAACAGACACAGTAATATAAAAATGCTCGAGAACATGATTCCAATGAACATATGCTTTATTAAAAATCATAAAATTCAGAACAGTACGTGTGACGGGGTGGGAATTCATGCATCATAACAAGCAAAAAATAGTAATAACTGCAATAATTAGAATACTTCCATCAGCGGTACCCAAGAGTAGGCTTATACTGGTATTCTGCCATATTTCTTTGGTCTAATTAGCGTCTTATCGTCCGTAGTGTTTAAACAAAACCTGCATTTAAATTTTCCGATTCTGAAACATGAGAATATTTTATTTTGAACATGGAGGGATAATATTTTTTTCAACTTCTCTAAAATACAAATGAGGATTTTTAAATAAAAACGATCTCAATCTACGGCATGACATCAGTAACAATTTTATAAAAGAGCGAGCGAAAACGATCAAGAGACGGCAGGTTTCCACACGTCACATCTAAATCCGTAGTTATTTATTATTTTTTTTAAAAAACAAGAAATTAAAAAAAAAAAATCAGTGAGTGTAAAAATACAAGCTACGGCTGCTAATGAACTGTACAGAATGAAAATACATTATAAAACCGTGATCGTGGCCACACACACACGATGTATAAGAGTGAGCCGTGTGAAAGGTGCAGCACGTGATTTCCATCAATGCACTGGTCTTACTGTAAGGATTCCCCCGGCCTGTTTCAGCGTTGCCTGACAGATACATCTTTTTTTCACAGGGATAGCGTGAGCCTGGGACAGCAAACACACCCAGTTCTTATCAGGTCTTAAGTAAAAACAGAAAGCCTTTGAAATTTATGTAAAAGGAGAGTAAGGGGCTGCTGAAAGACACCCCCTCAGAGTGGAGGTGTTTTCCATTTGCAACTGCCCCCCCCCCTTCCACCCACCCCACCCCACCCCACACACACACACAGGCTCCCCCCACAAGTAGCCAGCTTGGATAGTGGAAATCCACGCTGCCAGTTGAGAGAGCAGGCTGGAATATGAGGTTGAGATTTTTAGGACTGGTTGGGGGGGGCAGGGAAAGGGTCAGGTGACTCTCTGGACCACTTGGTGCATTTTAATACTGGATAAGCCTACTTTGCTATGGGATTCATTAATGCTATTCTCACGTAGAGCTGTAGGGGGCGCAATATTACGTGCACAGCAGTATAAAGCAGACATACATACATATATTGCTAAACAGAGCTGAGAAGCTCATGCTGAGGACCCAGGGCAGGCTGAGGGTGGTCCACGGTTCCTCCTCTTTACTTATTCTTAGCTGCTAGCGGCTTGCGGCTGATCTTCTTTGACTTGTCATTGTTCTTCTTTGGAGGCTCCGGATTGGCCTGCATGTGCCTCCCATAGAGGCTGCAGGGGGACGAGAAAGCAGACAGGCATGGCACAGGCATTACCCATGGGGCAGCGGGGCAGGGCTATATGATAAACATCGTGTCTTTCCATCTCAAGAGTAACTTGGCGAGCGTCATCCAGAGGTATTACAGCTCACTGCCATTTAAAAAGAGAGAGAGAGAGAGAGAGAAAGAGAGAGATGGAAGGAAACAGGGGCCAGGGAAGGGTGGGGATTTCTGGTCCACTGCACCTCCTGTCTTAGAGGGAAAAAAAAAAAAACTCAGATTCTGATGGACGGGGGTGAAGAATAAGCGAAAGCAGAGAAATGGATAAAGCTGGGATGGGGGGGGGGGGTTGTGTGAGGGATTGAGAGAGACAGGAAGAGAGAGCAGAGAAAGGAATAAAAGAGATATGGGAGAGATATAAAGGAATTTAAAGACCTGGAGGGAATGAGGATAATGATGGGGGGGGGGCACAGAGATGACAGGAGCAGAAGGGCCACACTCAGGGGGGGTGAGGGGTCGACACGATTACAGGGATTACAGATGTAGCTGCAAACATGTGAAAGTGTCAGACTGCATCGTCTTCATGGGAAGAGTAACAATCAAATAAGAAGCTTCACCCAACAATGAGAGGCAGATTGGGGGTGAGGATTAAGCACATATGATGTACATCTCAGACACACACGAGTACTTAGATGGTGAATCAAACACACACACACACACACACACACACACACACACACACACATACACACACAAGTGCTGAGATCAGTACACGCAATCTAGACACACAGATCTAACACATGGCTGGACGTAATTCCAAGGACGCACTGTAGGAGGCACTCTGTCACAGAAGGAATTTAACTTTCAGAAGGTTTCAGAGGCCTGCTACAGACATGCTCAGATCCACTCGTACAGTCGGCCTCTGTGGACGCCCGGCTCATACAGCTTCTCAAGAGTCTTTCCCTGCGTGTGTCTCTCTGCTGCTACTGCCATGAAAGAAGCTTCTGGAATGGCGGGGGGGGAGGGGTCAGTGCACGAGTCAGCCTCTGGAGACGGCTGACAGCACCCCGTCACTGGGAGCCTCCACCAAGCCCCCCACCCCGCCTCCTCACCTAGGGAGGATATTGAGGTGCCTGGTTTGCTCCTGAGCTGGGGGGGGGGTCACGATAGCTCCTTCACCCCAGCCTGTGAAGCGTTCAGCACTTGCCCCGCTGGGATCTGGAGCAGCCTGGTATGTGCCCAAATGAGCTCTAGGTCCCACAGCCCTGTCTGGCAGCAGAGCCACAAGAGGACAGACTTCCGGAAGCTTCCTGCAGAAAGCTACTGGTGGGGAGGATGGGCAAGGGGAGACCCAGGGGAATTCAGGACCAGGAAAATGGCCCAACGCACAAGAAGGCTCTTTTATCTCAAGGCAGTCTCTATTGTACTGTATTTACTGTGACTGCATTCCTGCTCATACCATATTATCCATTTTATATGCATTGTTTTCTTATAAACTATACATATACTCACAAACCACTTTATTAGGAACATCTGCACAACGTCTTTTCATGCAAATATCTAATCAGTCAATCTTGTTGCAGTAGCTCAATGAAAACGAAAAGCTTCAGTTACTGGGCAGATCAAGCCATGGGAATGGGAAGAAAATGCGATCTGTGGGACTCTGACCGTGACGTGGAGGGTGGTGCCGGGCCAGGTGGTTTTCAGAAGTCTGCCCATCTCCTGCCATTTTTACGCACAACAGATTCACTAACGTTAATACTGAAACAGGAGGGGAGATGGTAGCACCCCCCTACTGCTGCTTTTGGGAGCAGCACTGAGTGAACCAAATACTGTCACTAAATCAGTGCGATTAAAAAACAGAATTAACCAGTAAATCTAAAACAGGGGTACATAGGATAGAAAACAAACTGGACACTAGCACTCCAGGATCAGGGTTGCCTAACCCTGGTCTAAAGCGTAGAGGTCCATTAAGAAGCACCGGTTGGAAATTACCCAATCCAAGGGCAGCCCCAAAGGCACACCTGCCCATCCGAGACAATTTTCAGCCACTCAAACATCACCACAGTTGTATTATTATTATTATTGTTATTATCAATAATAACAATAATAATAATAATAACAATAATAATAATCTCCCCACGGGACCCACCCATCGCATTCCCCAGGCCACCAGTAGCCATGCATGGCCCCACATAGTACAAGGAGAACTCAGTTAATCTATGAAGCATCAGTCAATATGTGCCAGCTCATTACGGGGGCCCCCAACCACCCCCTCCGCAGGTACAAACGCACAGATCCTCCATCCCACCTGACAGAAGACCTTAACACCCTCGGCCAAAAAAAACAATAATAAAAAATAGAAGAAAACATAAGTATAAATTGGCATTGTTTCTGTCCCCCCCCCACCCCCTCCCCC